>NC_086451.1:14833314-15437814 GCF_028390025.1 Pseudophryne corroboree
ATCGTGCTGCCGCAACACTACCTGAGATAGTGCTACACCGACCTCCAACTGTTCCCTGGATCTTACCCTTATCAGGGAATTGTCCAAGTAAGGGATAACTAAAATTCACTTCCTTCGAAGGAATATCATCATTTCGGCCATTACCTTGGTAAAGACCCGGGGTGCCGTGGACCATCCATACGGCAGCGTCTGAACTGATAGTGACAGTTCTGTACCATAAACCTGAGGTACCCTTGGTGAGAAGGGTAAATTTTTGACATGAAGGTAAGCATCCTTGATGTCCCGAGACATCATGTAGTCCCCTTCTTCCAGGTTCGCAATCACTGCTCTGAGTGACTCAATCTTGAATTTGAACCTCTGTATGTAAGTGTTCAAAGATTTTAGATTTAGAATCGGTCTCACCGAGCCGTCTGGCTTCGGTACCACAACAGTGTGGAATAATACCCCGTTCCCTGTTGCAGGAGGGGTATCTTGATTATCACCTGCTGGGAATACAGCTTGTGAATGGCTTCCAAAACTGTCTCCCTGTCAGAAGGAGACATCGGTAAAGCCGACTGTAGGAAACGGCGAGGGGGAGACGTCTCAAATTCTAATTTGTACCCCTGAGATATCACCTGAAGGATCCAGGGGTCTACTTGCGAGTGAGCCCACTGCGCGCTGAAATTCATTGAGACGGGCCCCCCACCGTGCCTGATTCTGCTTGTAAAGCCCCAGCGTATACTGAGGGCTTGGCAGAGGCGGGAGAGGGTTTCTGTTCCTGGGAACTGGCTGATTTCTGCAGCCTTTTTCCTCTCCCTCTGTCACGGGGCAGAAATGAGGAACCTTTTGCCCGCTTGTCCACGAAAAGACTGCACCTAATAATACGGCGTCTTCTCATGTTGAGAGGCGACCTGGGGTACAAACGTGGAATTCCCAGCTGTTGCCACCAGGTCTGAAAGACCGACCCCAAATAACTCCTCCCCTTAATAAAGCAATACTTCCAAATGCCGTTTGGAATACGCATCACCTGACCACTGACGTGTCCATAACCCTCTACTGGTAGAAATGGACAACGCGCTTAGACTTGATGCCAGTCGGCAATTATTCCGCTGTGCATCACGCATATATAGAAATGCATCTTTTAAATGCTCTATAGGCAAAAATATACTGTCCCTATCTAGGGTATCAATATTTTCAGTCAGGGAATCCGACCACGCCAACCCAGCACTGCACATCCAGGCTGAGGCGATTGCTGGTCGCAGTATAACACCAGTATGTGTGTAAATACCTTTTAGGATACCCTCCTGCTTTCTATCAGCAGGATCCTTAAGGGCGGCCATCTCAGGCGAAGGTAGAGCCCTTACAAGCGTGTGAGCGCTTTATCCACCCTAGGGGGTGTTTCTCAACGCACCCTAACCTCTGGCGGGAAAGGATATAATGCCAATAACCTTTAGAAATTATCAGTTGTTATCGGGGGAAACCCACGCATCATCACACACCTCATTTAATTTCTCAGATTCAGGAAAAATAAGAATTTACTTACCGATAATTCTATTTCTCGTAGTCCGTAGTGGATGCTGGGGACTCCGTCAGGACCATGGGGAATAGCGGCTCCGCAGGAGACAGGGCACAAAAGTAAAAGCTTTAGGATCAGGTGGTGTGCACTGACTCCTCCCCCTATGACCCTCCTCCAAGCCTCAGTTAGGATACTGTGCCCGGACGAGCGTACACAATAAGGAAGGATTTTGAATCCCGGGTAAGACTCATACCAGCCACACCAATCACACTGTACAACCTGTGATCTGAATCCAGTTAACAGCATGATAACAGCGGAGCCTCTGAAAAGATGGCTCACAACAATAATAACCCGATTTTTGTAACAATAACTATGTACAAGTATTGCAGACAATCCGCACTTGGGATGGGCGCCCAGCATCCACTACGGACTACGAGAAATAGAATTATCGGTAAGTAAATTCTTATTTTCTCTGACGTCCTAAGTGGATGCTGGGGACTCCGTCAGGACCATGGGGATTATACCAAAGCTCCCAAACGGGCGGGAGAGTGCGGATGACTCTGCAGCACCGAGTGAGAGAACTCCAGGTCCTCCTCAGCCAGGGTGTGCCCCTGACCAAGTAGCAGCTCGGCAAAGTTGTAAAGCCGAGACCCCTCGGGCAGCCGCCCAAGATGAGCCCACCTTCCTTGTGGAATGGGCATTTACATATTTTGGCTGTGGCAGGCCTGCCACAGAATGTGCAAGCTGAATTGTACTACACATCCAACTAGCAATCGTCTGCTTAGAAGCAAGAGCACCCAGTTTGTTGGGTGCATACAGGATAACAGCAAGTCAGTTTTCCTGACTCCAGCCGTCCTGGAAACCTATATTTTCAGGGCCCTGACAACATCTAGCAACTTGGAGTCCTCCAAGTCCCTAGTAGCCGCAGGTACCACAATAAGCTGGTTCAGGTGAAACGCTGACACCACCTTAGGGAGAAACTGGGGACGAGTCCGCAGCTCTGCCCTGTCCGAATGGACAATCAGATATGGGCTTTTGTGAGACAAAGCCGCCAATTCTGACACTCGCCTGGCCGAGGCCAGGGCCAACATCATGGTCACTTTCCATGTGAGATATTTCAAATCCACAGATTTGAGCGGTTTAAACCAATGTGATTTGAGGAATCCCAGAACTACGTTGAAATCCCACAGTGCCACTGGAGGCACAAAAGGGGGTTGTATATGCAGTACTCCCTTGACAAACTTCTGGACTTCAGGAACTGAAGCCAATTCTTTCTGGAAGAAAATCGACAGGGCCGAAATTTGAACCTTAATGGACCCCAATTTTAGGCCCATAGACACTCCTGTTTGCAGGAAATGCAGGAATCGACCGAGTTGAAATTTCTTCGTGGGGCCTTCCTGGCCTCACACCACGCAACATATTTTCGCCACATGTGGTGATAATGTTGTGCGGTCATCTCCTTCCTGGCTTTGACCAGGGTAGGAATGACCTCTTCCGGAATGCCTTTTTCCCTTAGGATCCGGCGTTCAACCGCCATGCCGTCAAACGCAGCCGCGGTAAGTCTTGGAACAGACATGGTACTTACTGAAGCAAGTCCCTTCTTAGCGGCAGGGGCCATGAGTCCTCTGTGAGCATCTCTTGAAGTTCCGGGTACCAAGTCCTTCTTGGCCAATCCGGAGCCACGAGTATAGTTCTTACTCCTCTACGTCTTATAATTCTCAGTACCTTAGGTATGAGAAGCAGAGGAGGGAACACATACACCAACTGGTACACCCACGGTGTTACCAGAACGTCCACAGCTATTGCCTGAGGGTCTCTTGACCTGGCGCAATACCTGTCCAGTTTTTTGTTCAGGCGGGACGCCATCATGTCCACCTTTGGTCTTTCCCAACGGTTCACAATCATGTGGAAGACTTCCCGATGAAGTCCCCACTCTCCCGGGTGGAGGTCGTGCTGAGTAAGTCTGCTTCCCAGTTGTCCACTCCCGGAATGAACACTGCTGACAGTGCTATCACATGATTTTCCGCCCAGCGAAGAATCCTTGCAGTTTCTGCCATTGCCCTCCTGCTTCTTGTGCCGCCCTGTCTGTTTACGTGGGCGACTGCCGTGATGTTGTCCCACTGGATCAACACCGGCTGACCTTGAAGCAGAGGTCTTGCTAAGCTTAGAGCATTGTAAATTGCTCTTAGCTCCAGTATATTTATGTGGAGAGAAGTCTCCAGACTTGATCACACTCCCTGGAAATTTTTTCCTTGTGTGACTGCTCCCCAGCCTTTCAGGCTGGCATCCGTGGTCACCAGGACCCAGTCCTGAATGCCGAATCTGTGGCCCTTTAGTAGATGAGCACTCTGCAGCCACCACAGAAGAGACACCCTTGTCCTTGGAGACAGGGTTATCCGCTGATGCATCTGAAGATGCGATCCGGACCATTTTTCCAGCAGATCCCACTGAAAAGTTCTTGCGTGAAATCTGCCGAATGGAATCGCTTCGTAAGAAGCCACCATTTTTCCCAGGACCCTTGTGCAATGATGCACGGACACTTTTCCTGGTTTTAGGAGGTTCCTGACTAGCTCGGATAACTCCCTGGCTTTCTCCTCCGGGAGAAACACCTTTTTCTGGACTGTGTCCAGAATCATCCCTAGGAACAGCAGACGTGTCGTCAGAGACAGCTGCGATTTTGGAATATTTAGAATCCACCCGTGCTGTCGTAGAACTACTTGAGATAGTGCTACTCCGACCTCCAACTGTTCTCTGGACCTTGCCCTTATCAGGAGATCGTCCAAGTAAGGGATAATTAAGACGCCTTTTCTTTGAAGAAGAATCATCATTTCGGCCATTACCTTGGTAAAGACCCGGGGTGCCGTGGACAATCCAAACGGCAGCGTCTGACACTGATAGTGACAGTTTTGTACCACGAACCTGAGGTACCCTTGGTTCCTGGTTCGCTATCACTGCTCTGAGTGACTCCATCTTGATTTGAACCTTTGTATGTAAGTGTTCAAATATTTCAGATTTAGAATAGGTCTCACCGAGCCGTCTGGCTTCAGTACCACAATATAGTGTGGAATAATACCCCTTTCCTTGTTGTAGGAGGGGTACTTTGATTATCACCTGCTGGGAATACAGCTTGTGAATTGTTTCCAATACTGCCTCCCTGTCGGAGGGAGACGTTGGTAAAGCAGACTTCAGGAACCTGCGAGGGGGAGACGTCTCGAATTTCCAATCTGTACCCCTGGGATACTACTTGTAGGATCCAGGGGTCCACTTGCGAGTGAGCCCACTGCGTGCTGAAACTCTTGAGACGACCCCCCACCGCACCTGAGTCCGCTTGTACGGCCCCAGCGTCCTGCTGAGGACTTGGCAAAAGCGGTGGAGGGCTTCTGTTCCTGGGAATGGGTTGCCTGCTGCAGTCTTCTTCCCTTTCCTCTATCCCTGGGCAGATATGACTGGCCTTTTGCCTGCTTGCCCTTATGGGGACGAAAGGACTGAGGCTGAAAAGACGGTGTCTTTTTCTGCTGAGATGTGACTTGGGGTAAAAAAGGTGGATTTTCCAGCTGTTGCCGTGGCCACCAGGTCCGATGGACCGACCCCAAATAACTCCTCCCCTTTATACGGCAATACTTCCATGTGCCGTTTGGAATCTGCATCACCTGACCACTGTCGTGTCCATAAACATCTTCTGGCAGATATGGACATCGCACTTACTCTTGATGCCAGAGTGCAAATATCCCTCTGTGCATCTCGCATATATAGAAATGCATCCTTTAAATGCTCTATAGTCAATAAAATACTGTCCCTGTCAAGGGTATCAATACTTTCAGTCAGGGAATCCGACCAAGCCACCCCAGCGCTGCACATCCAGGCTGAGGCGATCGCTGGGCGCAGTATAACACCAGTATGTGTGTATATACTTTTTAGGATATTTTGCAGCCTCCTATCAGCTGGCTCCTTGAGGGCGGCCGTATCTGGAGACGGTAACGCCACTTGTTTTGATAAGCGTGTGAGCGCCTTATCCACCCTAAGGGGTGTTTCCCAACGCGCCCTAACTTCTGGCGGGAAAGGGTATAACGCCAATCATTTTCTATCGGGGGAAACCCACGCATCATCACACACTTCATTTAATTTATCTGATTCAGGAAAAACTACAGGTAGTTTTTTCACACCCCACATAATACCCTCTTTTGTGGTACTTGTAGTATCAGAAATATGTAACACCTCCTTCATTGCCCTTAACATGTAACGTGTGGCCCAAATGGAAAATACGTTTGTTTCTTCACCGTCGACACTGGAGTCAGTGTCCGTGTCTGTGTCGACCGACTGAGGTAAATGGGCGTTTTAAAGCCCCTGACGGTGTTTGAGACGCCTGGACAGGTACTAATTGGTTTGCCGGCCGTCTCATGTCGTCAACCGACCTTGCAGCGTGTTGACATTATCACGTAATTCCCTAAATAAGCCATCCATTCCGGTGTCGACTCCCTAGAGAGTGACATCACCATTACAGGCAATTGCTCCGCCTCCTCACCAACATCGTCCTCATACATGTCGACACACACGTACCGACACACAGCACACACACAGGGAATGCTCTGATAGAGGACAGGACCCCACTAGCCCTTTGGGGAGACAGAGGGAGAGTTTGCCAGCACACACCAAAACGCTATATTATACAGGGACAACCTTATATAAGTGTTTTCCCTTATAGCATCTTAATATATAATAATATCGCCAAATAAGTGCCCCCCCTCTCTGTTTTAACCCTGTTTCTGTAGTGCAGTGCAGGGGAGAGCCTGGGAGCCTTCCTAGCAGCGGAGCTGTGTAGGAAAATGGCGCTGTGTGCTGAGGAGAATAGGCCCCGCCCCCTTTTCGGCGGGCTTCTTCTCCCGTTTTTCTGACAACCTGGCAGGGGTTAAATACATCCATATAGCCTCAGGGGCTATATGTGATGTATTTTTAGCCAGCATAGGTACTTTCATTGCTGCCCAGGGCGCCCCCCCCCAAGCGCCCTGCACCCTCAGTGACCGTTGGTGTGAAGTGTGCTGAGAGCAATGGCGCACAGCTGCAGTGCTGTGCGCTACCTCATGAAGACTGAGAAGTCTTCAGCCGCCGATTTCTGGACCTCTTCTCTCTTCAGCATCTGCAAGGGGGTCGGCGGCGCGGCTCCGGTGACCCATCCAGGCTGTACCTGTGATCGTTCCTCTGGAGCTAGTGTCCAGTAGCCTAAGAAGCCAATCCATCCTGCACGCAGGTGAGTTCACTTCTTCTCCCCTAAGTCCCTCGTTGCAGTGAGCCTGTTGCCAGCAGGACTCACTGAAAATAAAAAACCTAACAAAACTTTTACTCTAAGCAGCTCTTTAGGAGAGCCACCTAGATTGCACCCTTCTCGGCCGGGCACAAAAACCTAACTGAGGCTTGGAGGAGGGTCATAGGGGGAGGAGCCAGTGCACACCACCTGATCCTAAAGCTTTTACTTTTGTGCCCTGTCTCCTGCGGAGCCGCTATTCCCCATGGTCCTGACGGAGTCCCCAGCATCCACTTAGGACGTCAGAGAAACTACAGGTAGTTTTTCCTCACCGAACATAATACCCCTTTTTTTTGGTGGTACTCGTATTATCAGAAATGTGTAAAACATTTTTCATTGCCTCAATCATGTAACGTGTGGCCCTACTGGAAGTCACATTCGTCTCTTCACCGTCGACACAGGAGTCAGTATCCGTGTCGGCATCTGTATCTGAGGTAACGGGCGCTTTAAAGCCCCTGTATGAGACGTCTGGACAGGCACAAGCTGAGTAGCCGGCTGTCTCATGTTAACCACTGTCTTTTATACAGAGCTGACACTGTCACGTAATTCCTTCCAACAGTTCATCCACTCAGGTGTCGACCCCCTAGGGGGTGACATCACTATTACAGGCAATCTGCTCCATCTCCACATCATTTTTCTCCTCATACATGTCGACACAAAAGTACCGACATACAGCACACACACAGGGAATGCTCTGATAGAGGACAGGACCCCACTAGCCCTTTGGGGAGACAGAGGGAGAGTTTGCCAGCACACACCAGAGCGCTATATATATACAGGGATCACCTTATATAAGTGTTTTTCCCCTTATAGCTGCTGTATAGTTAATACTGCGCCTAATTAGTGCCCCCCTCTCTTAACCCTTTCTGTAGTGTAGTGACTGCAGGGGAGAGCCAGGGAGCTTCCCTCCAACGGAGCTGTGAGGGAAAATGGCGCCAGTGTGCTGAGGAGATAGGCTCCGCCCCCTTATCGGCGGCCTTATCTCCCGTTTTTCTATGTATTCTGGCAGGGGTTAAATGCATCCATATAGCCCAGGAGCTATATGTGATGCATTTTTTGCCATCCAAGGTGTTTTTATTGCGTCTCAGGGCGCCCCCCCCCCCCCAGCGCCCTGCACCCTCAGTGACCGAAGTGTGAAGTGTGCTGAGAGCAATGGCGCACAGCTGCAGTGCTGTGCGCTACCTTGTTGAAGACAGGACCTCTTCTGGCTCTGTAAGGGGGCCGGCGGCGCGGCTCTGGGACCCATCCAAGCTGGGCCTGTGATCGTCCCTCTGGAGCTAATGTCCAGTAGCCTAAGAAGCCCAATCCACTCTGCACGCAGGTGAGTTCGCTTCTTCTCCCCTTAGTCCCTCGATGCAGTGAGCCTGTTGCCAGCAGGTCTCACTGAAAATAAAAAACCTAAACTAAAACTTTCACTAAGAAGCTCAGGAGAGCCCCTAGTGTGCACCCTCCGCAGGAGACTGGGCACATCTAAAGAAAGCTTTAGGACTAGCTGGTGTGCACTGGCTCCTCCCCCTATGACCCTCCTCCAAGCCTCAGTTAGGATACTGTGCCCGGACGAGCGTACATAATAAGGAAGGATATTGAATCCCGGGTAAGACTCATACCAGCCACACCAATCACACCGTACAACTTGTGATCTGAACCCAGTTAACAGTATGATAACAACGAAGGAGCCTCTGAAAAGATGGCTCACAACAACAATAACCCGATTTAGTTAACAATAACTATGTACAAGTATTGCAGACAATCCGCACTTGGGATGGGCGCCCAGCATCCACTACGGACTATGAGAAATAGAATTATCGGTAAGTAAATTCTTATTTTCTCTGACGTCCTAGTGGATGCTGGGAACTCCGTAAGGACCATGGGGATTATACCAAAGCTCCCAAACGGGCGGGAGAGTGCGGATGACTCTGCAGCACCGAATGAGAGAACTCCAGGTCCTCCTCAGCCAGGGTATCAAATTTGTAGAATTTAGCAAACGTGTTTGCCCCTGACCAAGTAGCTGCTCGGCAAAGTTGTAAAGCCGAGACCCCTCGGGCAGCCGCCCAAGATGAGCCCACTTTCCTTGTGGAATGGGCTTTTACAGATTTTGGCTGTGGCAGGCCTGCCACAGAATGTGCAAGCTGAATTGTACTACAAATCCAACGAGCAATAGTCTGCTCAGAAGCAGGAGCACCCAGCTTGTTGGGTGCATACAGGATAAACAGCGAGTCAGACTTTCTGACTCCAGCCGTCCTGGAAACATATTTTCAGGGCCCTGACAACGTCAAGTAACTTGGAGTCCTCCAAGTCCCTAGTAGCCGCAGGCACCACAATAGGTTGGTTCATGTGAAAAGCAGAAAACACCTTAGGGAGAAATTGAGGACGAGTCCTCAATTCTGCCCTGTCAGAATGAAAAATTAAGTAAGGGCTTTTATATGATAAAGCCGCCAATTCTGACACACGCCTGGCTGAAGCCAGGGCTAACAGCATCGTCACCTTCCATGTGAGATATTTTAAGTCCACAGTGGTGAGTGGTTCAAACCAATGTGACTTAAGGAACCTCAAAACAACATTGAGATCCCAAGGTGCCACTGGAGGCACCAAAGGAGGTTGTATATGCAGTACCCCTTTTACAAATGTCTGAACTTCAGGTACTGAAGCCAGTTCTTTCTGGAAGAAAATCGACAGGGCCGAAATTTGAACCTTAATGGACCCTAATTTTAGGCCCATAGACAGTCCTGTCTGCAGGAAATGGAGGAAACGACCTAGTTGAAATTCCTCTGTAGGGGCCTTCTTGGCCTCACACCACGCAACATATTTTCGCCAAATGCGGTGATAATGTTTTGCGGTTACATCCTTCCTGGCTTTGACCAGGGTAGGGATGACTTCATCTGGAATGCCTTTTTCCTTCAGGATCCGGCGTTCAACCGCCATGCCGTCAAACGCAGCCGCGGTAAGTCTTGGAACAGACAAGGCCCCTGCTGGAGCAGGTCCTTTCTTAAAGGTAGAGGCCACGGGTCTTCCGTGAGCATCTCTTGAAGTTCCGGGTACCAAGTCCTTCTTGGCCAATCCGGAACCACGAGTATCGTTCTTACTCCTCTCCTTCTTATGATTCTCAGTACTTTTGGTATGAGAGGCAGAGGAGGGAACACATACACTGACTGGTACACCCACGGTGTCACCAGAGCGTCCACCGCTATTGCCTGAGGGTCCCTTGACCTTGCGCAATATCTGTCCAGTTTCTTGTTAAGACGGGACGCCATCATGTCCACCTTTGGTTTTTCCCAACGGTTTACAATCAGTTGGAAGACTTCTGGGTGAAGTCCCCACTCCCCCGGGTGGAGGTCGTGTCTGCTGAGGAAGTCTACTTCCCAGTTGTCCACTCCCGGAATGAACACTGCTAACAGTGCTATCACATGATTTTCCGCCCAGCGGAGAATCCTTGCAGCTTCTGCCATTGCCCTCCAGCTTCTTGTGCCGCCCTGTCTGTTTACGTGGGCGACAGCCGTGATGTTGTCCGACTGGATCAATACCGGTTGACCCTGAAGCAGAGGCTTTGCTTGACTTAGGGCATTGTAAATGGCCCTTAGTTCCAGGATATTATGTGAAGTGATGTCTCCAGGCTTGACCATAAGCCCTGGATATTTCTTCCCTGTGTGACTGCTCCCCAGCCTTGCAGGCTGGCATCCGTGGTCACCAGGACCCAGTCCTGAATGCCTAATCTGCGGCCCTCTAGAAGATGAGCACTCTGCAACCACCACAGGAGGGACACCCTTGTCCTTGGTGACAGGGTTATCCGCTGATGCATCTGAAGATGCGACCCGGACCATTTGTCCAGTAGGTTCCACTGGAAAGTTCTTGTGTGGAATCTGCCGAATGGGATTGCTTCGTAGGAAGCCACCATTTTTACCCAGAACCCTTGTGCATTGATGCACTGAGACTTGGTTCGGTTTTCGGAGGTTCCTGACTAGCTCGGATAACTCCCTGGCTTTCTCCTCCGGGAGAAACACCGTCTTTTTGGACTGTGTCCAGGATCATCCCTAGGAACAGAAGACAAGTCGTCGGAACCAGCTGCGATTTTTGCATATTGAGAATCCACTCGTGCTGCCGCAACACTACCTGAGATAGTGCTACACCGACCTCCAACTGTTCTCTGGATCTTACCCTTATCAGGGAATCGTCCAAGTAGGGGATAACTAAAATTCCCTTCCTTCGAAGGAATATCATCATTTCGGTCATTACTTCAGTAAAGACCCGGGGTGCCGTGGACCATCCCTACGGCAGCGTCTGAACTGATAGTGACAGTTCTGTACCATAACCTGAGATACCCTTGGTGAGAAGGGCAAATTTTGACATGAAGGTAAGCATCCTTGATGTCCCGAGACATCATGTAGTCCCCTTCTTCCAGGTTTGCAATCACTGCTCTGAGTGACTCAATTTTGAATTTGAACCTCTGTATGTAAGTGTTCAAAGATTTTAGATTTTAAAATCGGTCTCACCGAGCCGTCTGGCTTCGGTACCACAATAGTGTGGAATAATACCCCGTTCCCTGTTGCAGGAAGGGTACCTTAATTATCACCTGCTGGGAATACAGCTTGTGAATGGCTTCCAAAACTGCCTCCCTGTCAGCAGGAGACGTCGGTAAAACAGACTTTTGGAAACGGCGAGGGGAATACGTCTCGAATTCCAATTTGTACCCCTGAAATATTACCTGAAGGATCCAGGGGTCTACTTGCGAGTGAGCCCACTGCGCACTGAAATTCACTGAGAACGGGCCCCCACCGTGCCTGAACTTGTAAAGCCCTAGCGTCATACTGAGGGCTTGGCAGAGGCGGAAAAGGGTTTCTGTTCCTGGGAACTGGCTGATCTCTGCAGCCATTTTTCTCTCCCTCTGTCACGAGCAGAAAAGAGGAACCCTTTTGTCCGCTTGCCAACCAGGACTGCGCCTGATAATACGGCGTCTTATTTTGAGAGGCGACCTAGGGTACATCCCCTTTTTTAAGGCAATACTTCCAAATGCCGTTTGGAATCCCTGACCACTTTACTGGTAGAATACAACGCACTTATACTTGATGCCAGTCGGCAAATATTCCGCTGTGCATCATGCATATATAGAAATGCATCTTTTAATTGCTCTATAGGCAATAATAAGAATTTACTTACCGATAATTCTATTTCTCGGAGTCCGTAGTGGATGCTGGGGTTCCTGAAAGGACCATGGGGAATAGCGGCTCCGCAGGAGACAGGGCACAAAAAGTAAAGCTTTACGATCAGGTGGTGTGTACTGGCTCCTCCCCCTATGACCCTCCTCCAAGCCTCAGTTAGGTACTGTGCCCGGACGAGCGTACACAATAAGGAAGGATTTTGAATCCCGGGTAAGACTCATACCAGCCACACCAATCACACTGTACAACCTGTGATCTGAACCCAGTTAACAGTATGATAACAGCGGAGCCTCTGAAAAGATGGCTCACAACAATAATAACCCGATTTTTGTAACTATGTACAAGTATTGCAGACAATCCGCACTTGGGATGGGCGCCCAGCATCCACTACGGACTCCGAGAAATAGAATTATCGGTAAGTAAATTCTTATTTTCTCTATCGTCCTAGTGGATGCTGGGGTTCCTGAAAGGACCATGGGGATAATACCAAAGCTCCCAAACGGGCGGGAGAGTGCGGATGACTCTGCAGCACCGAATGAGAGAACTCCAGGTCCTCCTTAGCCAGGGTATCAAATTTGTAGGATTTTACAAACGTGTTTGCCCCTGACTAAATAACCGCTCGGCAAAGTTGTAAAGCCGAGACCCCTCGGGCAGCCGCCCAAGATGAGCCCACCGTCCTTGTGGAATGGGCATTTACATATTTTGGCTGTGGCAGGCCTGCCACAGAATGTGCAAGCTGAATTGTATTACACATCCAACTAGCAATAGTCTGCTTAGAAGCAAGAGCACCCAGTTTGTTGGGTGCATACAGGATAATAGCAAGTCAGTTTTCCTGACTCCAGCCGTCCTGGAACATATTTTCAGGGCCCTGACAACATCTAGCAACTTGGAGTCCTCCAAGTCCCTAGTAGGTGCAAGGCACCACAATAAGCTGGTTCAGGTGAAACACTGACACCACCTTAGGGAGAGAACTGGGGACGAGTCCGCAGCTCTGCCCTGTCCGAATGGACAAACAGATATGGGCTTTTTTGAGAAAAAACCACCAATTTGACACTCGCCTGGTCCAGGCCAGGGCCAAGAGCATGGTCACTTTTCATGTGAGATGCTTCAAATCCACAGATTTGACTGGTTTTAAACCAATGTGATTTGAGGAATCCCAGAACTACGTTGAGATCCCACAGTGCCACTGGAGGCACAAAAGGGGGTTGTATATGCAATACTCCCTTGACAAACTTCTGGACTTCAGGAACTGAAGCCAATTCTTTCTGGAAGAAAATCGACAGGGCCGAAATTTGAACCTTAATGGACCCCAATTTGAGGCCCATAGACACTCCTGTTTGCAGGAAATGCAGGAAACGACCGAGTTGAAATTTCTTTGTGGGGCCATCCTGGCCTCACACCACGCAACATATTTTCGCCACATGTGGTGATAATGTTGTGCGGTCACCTCCTTTCTGGCTTTGACCAGGGTAGGAATGACCTCTTCCGGAATGCCTTTTTCCCTTAGGATCCGGCGTTCCACCGCCATGCCGACAAACGCAGTTGCAGTAAGTCTTGGAACAGACATGGTACTTGCTGAAGCAAATCCCTTCTTAGCAGCAGAGGCCATAAGACCTCTGTAAGCATCTCTTGAAGTTCCGGGTACCAAGTCCTTCTTGGCCAATCCGGAGCCATGAGTATAGTTCTTACTCCTCTACGTCTTATAATTCTCAGCACCTTAGGTATGAGAAGCAGAGGAGGGAACACATACACCGACTGGTACACCCACGGTGTTACCAGAACGTCCACAGCTATTGCCTGAGGGTCTCTTGACCTGGCGCAATACCTGTCCCGTTTTTTGTTCAGACGGGACGCCATCATGTCCACCTTTGGTATTTCCCAACGGTTTACAATCATGTGGAAAAAACTTCCCGATGAAGTTTCCACTCTCCCGGGTGGAGGTCGTGCCTGCTGAGGAAGTCTGCTTCCCAGTTTCCATTCCCGGGATGAAACACTGCTGACAGTGCTATCACATGATTTTCCGCCCAGCGAAAAGTCCTTGCAGTTTTTGCCATTGCCCTCCTGCTTCTTGTGTCGCCCTGTCTGTTTACGTGGGCGACTGCCGTGATGTTTTTCCCACTGGATCAATACCGGCTGACCTTGAAGCAGAGGTCTTGCTAAGCTTAGAGCATTATAAATTTACCCTTAGCTCCAGTATATTTATGTGGAGAAAAGTCTCCAGACTTGATCACACTCCCTGGAAATTTTTTCCTTGTGTGACTGCTCCCCAGCCTCTCGGGCTGGGCTCCGTGGTCACCAGCATCCAATCCTGAATGCCGAATCTGCGGCCCTCTAGAAGATGAGCACTCTATAACCACCACAGGAGAGACACCCTTGTCCTTGGATATAGGGTTATCCGCTGATGCATCTGAAGATGCGATCCGGACCATTTGTCCAGCAGATCCCACTGAAAAGTTCTTGCGTGAAATCTGCCGAATGGAATTGCTTCGTAGGAAGCCACCATTTTTACCAGGACCCTTGTGCAATGATGCACTGTTTTTAGGAGGTTCCTGACTAGCTCGGATAACTCCCTGGCTTTCTCTTCCGGGAGAAACACCTTTTTCTGGACTGTGTCCAGAATCATCCCTAGGCACAGCAGACGTGTCGTCGGGATCAGCTGCGATTTTGGAATATTTAGAATCCACCCGTGCTGTTGTAGCAGTATCCGAGATAGTGCTACTCCGACCTCCAACTGTTCCCTGGACTATGCCCTTATCAGGAGATCGTCCAAGTAAGGGATAATTAAGACGCCTTTTCTTCGAAGAAGAATCATCATTTCGGCCATTACCTTGGTAAAGACCCGGGGTGCCGTGGACAATCCAAACGGCAGCGTCTGAAACTGATAGTGACAGTTCTGCACCACGAACCTGAGGTACCCTTAGTGAGAAGGGCAAATTTGGGACATAGAGGTAAGCATCCCTGATGTCCCGGGACACTATATAGTCCCCTTCTTCCTGGTTCGTTATCACTGCTCTGAGTGACTCCATCTTGATTTGAACCTTTGTAAGTGTTCAAAAATTTTTTAGAATAAGTCTCACCTAGCCTTCTGGCTTCAGTACCACAATATAGTGTGGAATAATACCCCTTTTCTTGTAGTAGGAGAGGTAATTTAATTATCACCTGCTGGGAATACAGCTTGTGAATTTTTTCCCATACTGCCTCCTTGTCGGAGGGAGACCTTGGTAAAGCAGACTTCAGGAGCCTGCGAAGGGGAAACGTCTCGACATTCCAATCTGTACCCCTGGGATACTACTTGTAGGATCCAGGGGTCTTGTACGGTCTCAGCGCCATGCTGAGAACTTGTCAGAAGCGGTGGAACGCTTCTGTTCCTGGGAATGGGCTGCCTGCTGCAGTCTTCTTCCCTTTCCTCTATCCCTGGACAGATATGATCTTATAGGGACGAAAGGACTGAGGCTGAAAAGACGGTGTCTTTTTCTGCAGAGATGTGACTTAGGGTAAAAACGGTGGATTTTCCAGCAGTTGCCGTGGCCACCAGGTCCGATGGACCGACCCCAAATAACTCCTCTTCCTTTATACGGCAATACACCTTTGTGCCGTTTGGAATCTGCATCACCTGACCACTGTCGTGTCCATAACATCTTCTGGCAGATATGGACATCGCATTTACTCTTGATGCCAGAGTGCAAATATCCCTCTGTGCATCTCGCATATATAGAAATGCATCCTTTAAATGCTCTATAGTCAATAAAATACTGTCCCTGTCAAGGGTATCAATATTTTTAGTCAGGGAATCCGACCAAGCCACCCCAGCTCTGCACATCCAGGCTGAGGCGATCGCTGGTCGCAGTATAACACCAGTATGTGTGTATATACTTTTTATGATATTTTCCAGCCTCCTGTCAGCTGGTCCTTGAGGACGGCCCTATCTATAGACGGTACCGCCACTTGTTTTGATAAGCGTGTGAGCGCCTTAGCCACCCTAAGGGGTGTTTCCCAACGCGCCCTAACTTCTGGCGGGAAAGGGTATACCGCCCCTAATTTTCTATCGGGGGGAACCCACGCATCATCACACACTTTATTTAATTTATCTGATTCAGGAAAAACTACGGTAGTTTTTTCACATCCCACATAATACCCTCTTTTGTGGTACTTGTAGTATCAGAAATATGTAACACCTCCTTCATTGCCTTTAACGTGTGGCCCTAATAAGGAATACGTTTGTTTATTCACCGTCGACACTGGATTCAGTGTCCCTGTCTGTGTCTGTGTCGACCGACTAAAGTAAACGGGCGTTTTAAAACCCCTGACGGTGTTTTTGAGACGTCTGGACCGGTACTAATTGTTTGTCGGCCGTCTCATGTCGTCAACCGACCTTGCAGCGTGTTGACATTATCACGTAATTCCCTAAATAAGCCATCCATTCCGGTGTCGACTCCCTAGAGAGTGACATCACCATTACAGGCAATTGCTCCGCCTCCTCACCAACATCGTCCTCATACATGTCGACACACACGTACCGACACACAGCACACACACAGGGAATGCTCTGATAGAGGACAGGACCCACTAGCCCTTTGGAGAGACAGAGGGAGAGTTTGCCAGCACACACCAAAAACGCTATAATTATATAGGGACAACCTTATATAAGTGTTTTCCCTTATAGCATCTTTATTATATATTTCTAACGCCAAATTAGTGCCCCCCCTCTCTGTTTTAACCCTGTTTCTGTAGTGCAGTGCAGGGGAGAGCCTGGGAGCCTTCCCTCCAGCCTTTCTGTGAGGGAAAATGGCGCTGTGTGCTGAGGAGATAGGCCCCGCCCCTTTTTCGGCGGCCTCGTCTCCCGCTCTTAACGGATTCTGGCAGGGGTTAAATATCTCCATATAGCCTCCGGAGGCTATATGTGAGGTATTTTTAGCCAAAATAGGTTTTCATTTGCCTCCCAGGGCGCCCCCCTCCCAGCGCCCTGCACCCTCAGTGACTGCCGTGTGAAGTGTGCTGAGAGGAAAATGGCGCACAGCTGCAGTGCTGTGCGCTACCTTTAGAAGACTGAGGAGTCTTCTGCCGCCGATTCTGGACCTCTTCTTACTTCAGCATCTGCAAGGGGGCCGGCGGCAAGGCTCCGGTGACCATCCAGGCGGTACCTGTGATCGTCCCTCTGGAGCTGATGTCCAGTAGCCAAGAAGCCAATCCATCCTGCACGCAGGTGAGTTCACTTCTTCTCCCCTAAGTCCCTCGTTGCAGTGATCCTGTTGCCAGCAGGACTCACTGTAAAATAAAAAACCTAAGCTAAACTTTTCTAAGCAGCTCTTTAGGAGAGCCACCTAGATTGCACCCTTCTCGGCCGGGCACAAAAATCTAACTGAGGCTTGGAGGAGGGTCATAGGGGGAGGAGCCAGTACACACCACCTGATCGTAAAGCTTTACTTTTTGTGCCCTGTCTCCTGCGGAGCCGCTATTCCCCATGGTCCTTTCAGGAACCCCAGCATCCACTAGGACGATAGAGAAAATATACTGTCCTTATCTAGGATATCAATATTTCCAGTCAGGGAATCCGACCACGCCAACCCAGCACTGCACATCCAGGCTGAGGCGATTGCTGGTCGCAGTATAACACTAGTATGTGTGTAAATACATTTTAGGATACCCTCCTGCTTTTTATCAGCAGGATCCTTAAGGGCGGCCATCTCAAGAGAGGGTAGAGCCCTTGTTCTTACAAGCGTGTGAGCGCCTTATCGCCTGTAGGGGGTGTTTCCCAACGCACCCTAACCTCTGGCGGGAAAAGGTATACTGCCAATAACTTTTTAGAATTATCAATTGTCATCGGGGGGAAACCCACGCATCATCACACACCTCATTTTATTTTTCAGATTCAGGAAAACTACAGGAAGTTTTTCCTCACCAAACATAATACCCCTTTTTTGGTGGTATTCATATTATCAGAAAAGTGTAAACATTTTCCATTGCATCAATCATGCAATGTGTGGCCCTATTGGAAATCACGGTCGTCTCTTCACCGTCGACACAGGAGTCAGTATCCGTGTCGGCATCTGTATCTGAGGTAACGGGCGCTTTAAAGCCCCTGTATGAGACGTCTGGACATGCACAATCTGAGTAGCCGGCTGTCTCATGTCAACCACTGTCTTTTATACAAAGCTGACACTGTCACGCAATTTCAACAGTACATCCACTCAGGTGTCGACCCCCTAGGGGGTGACAACACTATTACAGACACTCTACTCCGTCTCCACATCATTTTTCTCCTCATACATGTCGACACCAACGTACCGACACACAGCACACACACACAGGGAATGCTCTGATAGAGGACAGGACCCCACTAGCCCTTTGGGGAGACAGAGGGAGAGTTTGCCAGCACACACCAGAGCGCGCTATATATATATATATATATATATATATATATATATATATATATATATATATATACATACATACATACAGGGATAACCTTATATAAGTGTTTTTCCCTTTATAGCTGCTGTATTGTTTATACTGCGCCTAATTTGTGCCCCCCTCTCTTTTTTAACCCCTTTCTGTAGTGTAGTGACTGCAGGGGAGAGCCAGGAAACTTCCCTCCAACTGAGCTGTGAGGGAAAATGGCGCCAGTGTGCTGAGGAGATAGGCTCCGCCCCTTTCTCGGCGTCCTTATCATCCTTTTTCTGTATGTTTTGGCAGGGGTTAAATGCATCCATATAGCCCAGGAGTTATATGTGATGCATTTATTTTAGCCATATAAGGTTTTAATCGATTTATTGCGTCTCAGGGCGCTGCCCCCGCAGCGCCCTGCACCCTCAGTGACCGGAGTGTGAAGTGTGCTGAGAGCAATGGCGCACAGCTGCGGTGCTGTGCGCTACCTTATCTGAAGACAGGATCGTCTTCTGCCGCCGATTTCACCGGACCTCTTCGCTCTTCTGGCTCTGTAAGGGGGCCGGCGGCGCGGCTCCGGGACCCATCCAGGCTGAACCTGTGATCGTCCCTCTGGAGCTAATGTCCAGTAGCCTAAGAAACCCGATCCACTCTGCACGCAGGTGAGTCCGTTTCTTCTCCCCTTAGTCCCACGATGCAGTGAGCCTGTTGCCAGCAGGTCTCACTGAAAATAATAAACCTAAACTAAAACTTTCACAAAGAGCTCAGGAGAGCCCCTAGTGTGCACCCTTCTCGTCGGGCACAGAAATCTAACTGAGGCTTGGAGGAGGGTCATAGGGGGAGGAGCCAGTGCACACCAGCTAGTCCTAAAGCTTTCTTTAGATGTGCCCAGTCTCCTGCAGAGCCGCTATTCCCCATGGTCCTTACGGAGTTCCCAGCATCCACTAGGACGTCAGAGAAAAAGGGTTTTATGTCAGAAATGTGTAACACATTTTTCATTGCCGGGATCATGTAACGGATGTTCCTAGTGGATTGTGTATATGTCTCAACCTCGTCGACACAGGAGTCAGACTCCGTGTCGACATCTGTGTCTGCCATCTGAGGGAGCGGGCGTTTTTGAGCCCCTGATGGCCTTTGAGACGCCTGGGCAGGCGCAGGCTGAGAAGCCGGCTGTCCCATAGCTGTTACGTCATCCAGCCTTTTATGTAAGGAGTTGACACGGTCGGTTAATACCTTCCACCTATCCATCCACGCTGGTGTCGGCCCACAGGGGGCGACATCCCATTTATCGGCATCTGCTCCGCCTCCACATAAGCCTCCTCATCAAACATGTCGACACAGCCGTACCAACACACCGCACACACACACAGGGAATGCTCTGACTGAGGACAGGACCCCACACAGCCCTTTGGGTAGACAGAGAGTAAGCCAGTACACACCAGAGCGCTATATAATGTAGGGATAAACACTATCACTGAGTGAATTTTCCCCAATAGCTGCTTGTATAAACAATATTGCGCCTAAATTTAGTGCCCCTCCCTCCCTCCTCTTTTTAACCCTTTGAGCCTGAAAACTACAGGGGAGAGCCTGGGGAGCTGTCTTCCAGCTACACTGTGAAGAGAAAATGGCGCCAGTGTGCCGAGGGATAGCTCGGTCCCTTTTTCACGGACTTTTCTCCCGCTTTTTTATGGATTCTGGCAGGGGTAATTATCACATATATAGCCTCTGGGGCTATATATTGTGATTTTGCCAGCCAAGGTGTTTTTATTGCTGCTCAGGGCGCCCCCCCCCCCCCCAGCGCCCTGCACCCTCAGTGACCAGAGTGTGAAGTGTGTATGAGGAGCAATGGCGCACAGCTGCAGTGCTGTGCGCTACCTTGGTGAAGACTGAAGTCTTCTGCCGACGATTTTCCGGACCATCTTCATGCTTCTGGCTCTGTAAGGGGGACGGCGGCGCGGCTCCGGGAACGAACACCAAGGACGGGTCCTGCAGTCGATCCCTCTGGAGCTAATGGTGTCCAGTAGCCTAAGAAGCCCAAGCTAGCTGCAAGCAGGTAGGTTCGCTTCTTCTCCCCTTAGTCCCTCGTTGCAGTGAGCCTGTTGCCAGCAGGTCTCACTGTAAAATAAAAAAACCTAACATACTTTCTTTCTAGCTCAGGAGAGCCCCTAGTGTGCATCCAGCTCGGCCGGGCACAGAAATCTAACTGAGGTCTGGAGGAGGGGCATAGAGGGAGGAGCCAGTGCACACCAGATAGTACCTAATCTTTCTTTTAGAGTGCCCAGTCTCCTGCGGAGCCCATCTATTCCCCATGGTCCTTACAGAGTTCCCAGCATCCACTAGGACGTCAGAGAAAAGGTGGTGAGATTCACACACCAGCACACCACAACCATACAACAATCAGCAACGGCTGGTAACAACAACAGTAACAGCTCATCAGGTAACTACAGAACAAGAACCTGCAGAATAGTCCACGCACTGAGGCGGGCGCCCAATATCCCTTATGGACTACGAGAAAAGGATTTACCAGTAGGTATTAAAATCCTATTTTCTCTAGCACCCATAAGGGGTATTGGGGAGAACTAGTACAATGTGGACGTCCCAAAGTATTCAGAACGGGAACGTGTGGAAACTGCTACAGCACCGACCGCACTGGATATCCTCTTTGGCCAGAGTATCAAAGTTGTAGAATTTCGTGTTCTTCCCCGACTAGGTAGCAGCTCAGCATAGTTGTAGGGAGAGACTCCATGGGCAGCTGCCCAGGAAGAGGCCACTGATCTTGTAGAGTGGGCCTTTAGAGACTTAGGAACAGGTAAGGCTGCCGAAATACAGGCCTGTTGGATACTAAGCCTAATCCAGCAAGCAATAGACTGCTTTGAAGGACAACCCTTTTTCTGCGAATCATAGAGCACAAACAAAGAATCCATCTTTCTGACCCGAGCTGTGCGCCTGACAAAGATCTTCAAAGCATGCACAACATCCGAAGTCTCCGGCGGAGCAGAAGCGTCAGAACTGGACGGGATCACAATAGTTTGATTCAGGAGGAACGCGGAGACAACCTTCAGCAGGAACTGCCATGTAGTCCAGAGCTCCGCTCTGTCCTCATGAAAGACCAAGTAGGGACTTCTACACGATAAGGCCCCCAATTCCGAGAAACGTCGAGCAGAAGCCAGGGCCAGTAACATCAGTCTTCCACGTGAGGTACTTGCCTTCTACCGTCAGAGGTTCAAACTAGGAGGACTGTAAAAAGTTCAACACCACATCCAAATCCCAGGGTGCCGTAGGCGGCACAAAAGGTGGTTGTATGTGGAGTACCCCTTGCAGGAATGTCTGAACTTCAGGCAATGCTGCCAATTTCTTCTGGATGAAAATGGAGAGGGCTGGTTAGAACCCAGACGTAAGCCCTTATCCACACGAGCCTGCAGGAAACTCAAGAGAAATTCAGCAGGCGGATACATGCGTTCCTCGCACCAAGAGACTTAGCGCGTCCAGATATGATGATGTTTTGACATCACAGGTTTACTGGCATGAACCAGGGTTGCAACAACCTTCTTGGAAAGGCCTTTGAGAGCTGGGATGTTAAGCTCAACCTCCATGCTGTCAAACGAAGACGCCGCAAGTCCGGGTAGACGAACGGTCCTTGTTGAAGATCTCTTTGGTAGAGGCCAGGGGTCTTGGACAGACATGTCCAGAAGATACGCGTACCATGCCCTCCGAGCCCAATCCGGGGCAAGTAGAATTGCCTGGACACCTTGATTCCTGACTCGCTTTAGCACTCGTGGGAGCAATGGGATCAGAAGAAGCCGGTACGGCCAAGGCGACGACAGCGCGTCCACTGCCCTCACCTGAGAGTCCCTGGTCCGCGAGCAATACCAGGGAAGTTTCTTGTTGAGACAAGAAGACATGTCTATTTGTGGGCAACCCCACTGGTCGATGATCTGCTGAAACACCAGATGGTGGAGCCCCCACTACACCATCGTGACGACTCAGGAAGTCCACCTCCCAGTTGTCCACCCCCGAAATGAAGATTGCCGACACAGCTCTTGCATTTCTTTCTGTCCAGAGAAGTATCTGACCCCTCTCGCATGCAGGCTCTGCTTCTTGTCCCTCCTTGCTGATTGATGTATGCCACTGCGTCATCCAACTGCACCTGGATTGCGTGATCCTTGAGCAGAGGAGAGATTTGAAGTAGAGCATTGTAGATCACCCGAAGTTCAAGAATGTTGATTGTCCTGGAACTGCGCCCCTTCGGTGACAGCTCACCATCCTCTCAGACTCGCATCAATCGTGAGGACGGTCCAATCCTGAATTCCAAAACTCCTGCCCTCCAGGAGATTGGAGGACTGTAGCCACCACAGGAGGGAAATCCTTGCCTGAGGTGATAGCTGAATCATCCGGTGCATCTGCAGATGTAATCCAGACCACTTGCTCAGGAGATCCAACTGAAATGTTCTGGCATGGAACCTCCCATATTGGATCGCCTCGTAGGAGGCGACCATCTTTCCCAACAATCTTATGCAAAGATGGACAGACACTCGAGAAGGTCAGAGCATCATGCGGACCATTCCTGAAGTGTTTTTCACACTGGTAGAAGCACCTTCTGGGCCACAGTATACAGCAACAACCCCAGGAACAGGAGCATCTGAGCGGGCTCCAGGTGGGACTTCTGTAAGTCGAGGTTCCACCCGTGGTCCGACAGTAGATGGATGGTGTGGTCGATATGGAGTAACAAAAGTTCTCTGGATCTTGCCTTTATCAGAAGATCGTCCAGGAAAGGGACCACATTGACCCCCTGAACCCGGAGCTGTATCATCATCTCCGCCATCACCTTTGTTAATACTCCTCGGGGCTGTAGACAGACCGAAGGGTAGGGCCTGGAACTGGAAGTGATCGTCCAGCAGGGCAAACCGTAGGTACGCCTGATGAGGCAGCCAAATCGGAATATGGAGGTAGGCGTCCTTGATACCCAAGGAGACCATAAATTCCCAGTATTCCAGACCCGCAATCACTGCTCGCAGGGATTCCATTTTGAACTTGAACACCCTCAAATACGGATTCAAAAATTTCAGATTCAAAATGGGCCTTACCAAACCGTCCGTGAACAGGTTTGAGTAAAACCTCTTGCCTCGTTGCGGCAGTGATACTGGAACAATGATGTGGGACTGGATCAAGTTTTGGATAGCCAGTTGCAACATAACTTGCATATCCTCCAAAGCTGGTAAGCTTGATTTTAAATATCGTGGGGGGAGGAAAGAGTACTGTCGAACTCCAGCTTGTAGCCTTGAGAAATGAGCTCTCTGACCCAGGAATCCTGGCAGGAATTCTCCCAGACGCAGATGAAGCGACACAGTTGAGCTCCCACCTAGAGATGCCCTTGGGGTGGGTGGGCACCATCATGCTGAGGGCTTAGTGGAAGCCGAACCGGTGCTTGCAGGTTTTCTGGACTGACCTCTGGTGCCTCTGACCGCATTGGAGGAACCCTGAGTGAAATCTGAGACCAAAAGGACTGGACAGACTGTCCCAAATAATAGCATCTTGCCGGCGGGGCACAGAGCAGAAACGTGGGTTTTCCAACCGTAGCCTTGGAAATCCAGATATCCAACTCAACCCCAAAAAGCCATTCCCCAGAAAAGGGGAGAGATTCCACACTACATTTGGATTCTGCGTCCGCAATCCGACGCAACCACAAGGCCCTGCGTGCCGACACAGCCATGGCCGACGTCTTAGCATTAATATTCCCCATCTCCTTGAGGGAATCCCAGAGTACCCACGTAGCGTCCTGAATGTGCTTCAATAGGGTGACCATAGTTACTAAGGGCATATCCCCTGGGAGACCCCCCTGAATTTAAATGGCCCAAGAACGAATAGCATGGGTCATCCGCAATAACCCAGTCTTTGTAAAAGGCCAGCCGCAGTGTATAGAGACTACCCTAAAGTCTATAATCTTCCGATCCCCACGGTCCTCCATGGAAATGGAGCCGGGGTAGGTAGCACCGCCTTCTTAGACAGGCGAGAGAGAGACATCCACCCCAGGGGGGTTCCTCCCAAAATTGCGCAAACACTTTTTGGACACTTGGAATTTGTCTGGATTTTTCCAGGCTTGTTTGAATAAGTCATCTAACTCTGGAGAATCAGGGAAAGTGACATTGGGTTTATATAGCACTAAGAAAAAACGACTGCTGTGATGCAGCGTCCTCTAGGGGGAGCTTTAACACCTCCCTTAGAGACAAAATGAGGGGGTTCAATACCCTGGGCAGAATCAGGATCCCCACTAACTAGATCCAGGTCATCCCCATCATCCGGTATATCATCTATATCAGACAGCAGTGCAAGTAAACCACAGCAGCTGAGTTTTCTGCACATTTGCAGTGAGTTGAGATGACATCAGACATCATGGTTTTTAGAAACCCTAACCAGTGGGGCTCTGTAACCTCTTCACTAAGTTGGGACGATTGACTACATTGCTCACAGGAGACAGTCATTAGATAATGTAGAGAATCTGGTGACAGATACTGCAGTTTGTGCTTACCCATATTTCACAGTAAACATACACAGACAGCAATAATGCAAGCCTGCCCTACTGTATGCGGGAGGACACACAGGAGAGAGGACCTCAGCACACCCTGAGCTGCACAGTCCCAGTGAGGCTGTCAGCTCTGTAATTCACAGTAAACACGATCAAATATAGTCCTAACTAAACACAGGACAGTTTACACAAGCAGCTCTCCCCCTTTTGCTACACGCTGTACCAGTTTCCAGCATATCTGTGAGGCAGGAAGCGCTGAGTTTGTGCTGCTGATTGCTTCTGTAAGCAGAGGAAGGCACCAAAAAATGCCCTGGTCCGACTCTGAGGAAGCCTCCCCCCCAAATGGCACCAGAGCTAAGCACATTATTTATAATAGCAAAGTCTTTAAACAGTCTAAAACCTCACTTCTGCATTTTTGTGCCAGTTTACACATGGGGGATCTTAGCGGGACCACCCCAGGAGGGTCCGTACGCCACGCCCACGGTCTGCCGCACTTTGAAACCAGGGAATCCCCGTAGCTAGGCCCGCAGTGTGTACTCGCCACAGGTCACATTCAGGCAGCATTAGGGGTGTGGGGCGTGCTGCGACAGCCAAGACGCAGTGCCCTGCTGAACAAACAGCCCCTCAGGATGGTGGTCCTGCACCTCATAAGGCCAGTGACTGTGCCCCACCCCTCCAACTCCCATGGCACAAGTGTGCGGTTGCCCAGACAACATACTGCAAAAAAATAAGTTTTAAATGAATTTGAAGAAAACTCGAGCTGCAGAGATGTGCATCCTCTTCTGAGGGCACTTTTTTCTAAACTGCCTGTGGGAGGGGGTATGGAGGGGAGGAGTCAGCACACCCAGTTGAAGAAATTTAAAGTGCACCATCGTACTAGTTCTCCCCAATATCCCTTATGTATGCTAGAGAAAAGGGAGAAGTGAATGAACAGTTTGGTGTGACCACCCTTTGCCTTCAAAACTAAATTCTAGGTACACTTGCACAGTTTCTGAAGGAACTCGACAGGAAAGTTGTTCCAAACAACTTGAAGTAACCACAGATCTTCTGTTTATGTAGGCTTCCTCAAATCCTTCTCTTCATGTAATCCCAGATAGAGCCCTGATCTCAGCATCAAGTCTGTGGGGGCCATATCACTTCCAGGACTCCTTGTTCTTTACGCTGAGGATAGTTCTTAGTAACATTAGGGCCGCTGTCCTGCTCTAGAATAAGTTTGGAGCCAATCAGACGCCTCCCTGGTGGCTAAATACCTGCCTGCATTTCTCAGCATTGAGGACACCATTAATCTGACCAAATCCCCAACTCCATTTGCTGAAATGCAGCATTCGGTTTCAACCAGCCAACCCTACCTCAGCCCATTTATTCAATTAAAGATTTGATGTAGTTTTGCGGCAGACTTTTATTCGTGTTAACGCACATCCAATAACCATACATTCCGAAGTTATGTCTAAGTAGACTGGACATCAACCCTTGTGGTGTAAATCTGTCCACATCTAGCAGCATTACATTCTCAGTGCATGGAACCAGTGTCTGCCCATCAGTGGCCACCCAGTAGAGGTAGGTCCTGCTTTGACAAACTACACCACAACCTAGTCCTGAAGCAAGATCTCTGAACTCTACAGCTGCATTATGGGCCAGAAGCCTTGAAAAGTGATTAAAGTGATAAACAACCAGCCAATCAGCTCCTGTTATTAGTCTGTAATATGGAAGATTGTCTGGTACAGTCTCTCCACCTTACACTTTCCCAGTCTTCGTACCAGCAGAAGTGTGGAAACATGCAGCAGTAACAAAGACAGGAGAAGGAACTTCCGAAATGGTCTTTTATTATGTACAGAACAGATTGGCGACACCTGGTACATCTAACCCAGCTTGGTGGCCAGTTCCTTGGCCTTTGCCTTTTCAAGCTTGGCAATCCTAGCCACCGACTTCGGCCCAAGGATTCCACCGCCCCAGTGACGACGAATCTAAGAAAGAAAAAAAAAAGTTAGCGGAGAAAGAAAAGCAGAATAAGTAATCAGATTGCCAACATGGTACCCAACTAGGGACAATCGCAGCAGTGTGATAACTTCTCCCTAACACCAGCACTCTCCTGACACATTAGGTAGTCCAACTGTGGCACAGGTTGTTCTCAACCCCAACTCTTTTGTAGATGTGAAACACATTAAAGTACTTTCATAAAGGGAGTGTCTAATGCAGGAGAGCCGCAATCTAGAGGCCTGCCTGCAGCCCGGCTTCTTACCTCATCGTGCCTTTCATTGTAGTTGGTCTTGACAGCTTCCACCAGTTTAGAGAGTGCCCCCTTGTCCTCCCTGTGGGTGAAGTAAAGATCAGTGCTGCACATCAGACATGGCCCCCCCAAGTTACAGTAGCCAAGCCTTCACTGCTCAGGGTTAAAAAGCTCTAAGAACCACACAGTGACATTCAGGTGAAGAAATTCTGGTTACATCATTGCTTAGAAGGCAGTCACACACAGGAGCTACAGGCGCCCCCACCCTCAGAAGACAGGACACTCACGGGTTGACTTGTGCGAGAGCGATGCTTGTGCAGGTCTTCCTGTGGACCAGGCGCCCCAGTCTGGCTTTGCCCTTGACGATACAGTAGGGTACCCCCATTTTGCGGCACAAAGCAGGCAGGAAGACGACCAGCTGAAAGACAAGGGGGTATGGTCTGAGCAAAGCTCTTACAATATATACAGACGTAATATAGGATCACTGAAGCCATCGCGCAGATTTAGGATTGCTCAGGGTTAAAAAGCTCATTTTTAATCTTCACAATTGATCAGTTGAAGAAATTCATACATCACTGCAATCCGCTACCTCTGCCATGGCCAGGAGAGCACTTCCGCCTCCTTACCACTAATCTAGCCACAACGCAGCGACTGAGACTCCGTTCTTTACTATGACCCAACCGCACCAGCAGCCACTCTAGACCATCGCAGTGACATTGCAAACTGGCACCAGCTAAATTAAACGTCTCAACAAAAGCAAGGCTTACTTATCCTTGAAATCCTATAGTGTAAACGGATCCCTAACTAAACACACAAAAGTGCCTCGCTCACATTTCTGCAAAGACGGGCGAGTGTTCAGGTTCTGCGTTACCAAACATTAACCCCCCCACGCACACACCTCGATAGGATCCACATCATGGGCGATGACCACCAACTGTGCCTTCTTGTTTTCCACCAGAGTGGTAACAGTGTTGACACCTAAAGGAGAGAAACACTTGTTTAGCTCTTTGCATGGCCAGGAAGAGCATGATCTAATCTGGAGAACGCCATTGCTCAGTGTTAAAAAGCTCATGTTATAATCTACACAATGTACTTCAGGTGAAGAAATTCATACATCATTGCAATGAGCATCGTCAGGGGACACTCTAGCAGCCCTGCAGTCTACCTGCTCTGACCACAGGGGGCCTCTTGGTGGGGACGTCCGGTTTGCCAGTGGCCTTCTGTTCTGCACGTGCCAGCAGCCTTTTCTTTTTCTCCTGCTTCGTTTCAGGTCGGTATTTGTGGGCCAGTTTAAAGAGCTGAGTGGCTGGAGGGAGAGACAAGAGACGTCAGTGGCCTGTCTGCCGCAACAAACCTCACGTTATACACCTAGCACAATGTGCATCAGCGATCTTGGTGGAAGATTAATCACAGATATTCAGATAGCAAATATTAGTGACATCATGTGCACATGAACCAACAGTGTGATAAAGCCAGCATACCTAAATACAAACACCCAACAATATAATACCAGTTCTAAAAATAGGCAGACAGAAAATTTAATCTTTACATACTGGTATCATTTGCATGTTTCAAGACACCTTAAAAATAAGAATTTACTTACCGATAATTCTATTTCTCGGAGTCCGTAGTGGATGCTGGGGTTCCTGAAAGGACCATGGGGAATAGCGGCTCCGCAGGAGACAGGGCACAAAAAGTAAAGCTTTACGACCAGGTGGTGTGTACTGGCTCCTCCCCCTATGACCCTCCTCCAAGCCTCAGTTAGGATACTGTGCCCGGACGAGCGTACACAATAAGGAAGGATTTATGAATCCCGGGTAAGACTCATACCAGCCACACCGTACAACCTGTGATCTAAACCCAGTTAACAGTATGATAACAGAGGAGCCTCTGAAAGATGGCTCCCTACAACAATAACCCGAATTAGGTAACAATAACTATGTACAATTATTGCAGATAATCCGCACTTGGGATGGGCGACCAGCATCCACTACGGACTCCGAGAAATAGAATTATCGGTAAGTAAATTCTTATTTTCTCTATCGTCCTAGTGGATGCTGGGGTTCCTGAAAGGACCATGGGGATTATACCAAAGCTCCCAAACGGGCGGGAGAGTGCGGATGACTCTGCAGCACCGAATGAGAGAACTCCAGGTCCTCCTTAGCCAGGGTATCAAATTTGTAGAATTTTACAAACGTGTTCGACCACGCAGCCGCTCGGCAGAGTTGTAATGCCGAGACCCCTCGGGCAGCCGCCCAAGAAGAACCCACCTTCCTTGTGGAGTGGGCTTTTACCGATTTTGGCTGTGGCAGGCCTGCCACAGAATGTGCAAGCTGAATCGTACTACAAATCCAGCGAGCAATAGTCTGCTTAGACGCAGGAGCGCCCAACTTGTTGGGAGCATATAGTATAAACAGTGAGTCAGATTTCCTGACTCCAGCTGTCCTTGAAATGTATATTTTTAAAGCTCTGACAACGTCCAACAACTTGGAGTCCTCCAAGTCGCTTGTAGCCGCAGGCACTACAATAGGCTGGTTCAGATGAAATGCTGACACCACCTTAGGGAGAAAATGCGGACGAGTCCGCAGTTCTGCCCTGTCCGAATGGAAAATCAGATATGGGCTTTTGTAAGATAAAGCTGCCAGTTCTGACACTCTCCTGGCCGAAGCCAGGGCTAGTAGCATGGTCACTTTCCATGTGAGATATTTCAAATACACAGTTTTTAGTGGTTCAAACCAATGAGATTTGAGAAAGTCCAAAACAACATTGAGATCCCACGGTGCCACTGGAGGCACCACAGGGGGCTGTATATGCAGCACTCCCTTAACAAAAGTCTGGACTTCAGGAACTGAAGCCAATTTTTTCTGGAAGAAAATCGACAGGGCCGAAATTTGAACCTTAATAGATCCCAATTTGAGACCCATAGACAATCCTGATTGCAGGAAACGTAGGAATCGACCCAGTTGAAATTCCTCCGTCGGAGCACTCCGATCCTCGCACCATATTTTCGCCAAATGCGGTGATAATGTTGCGCGGTTACTTCCTTCCTTTAATCAAAGTAGGAATGACTTCTTCCGGCATGCCTTTTTCCTTTAGGATCCGGCGTTCAACCGCCATGCCGTCAAACGCAGCCGCGGTAAGTCTTGAAACAGACAGGGACCCTGCTGAAGCAAGTCCCTTCTCAGAGGTAGAGGCCACGGATCTTCCGTGATCATCTCTTGAAGTTCCGGGTACCAAGTCCTTCTTGGCCAATCCGGAACCACTAGTATCGTTCTTACGCCTCTTTGCCGTATAATTCTCAATACTTTTGGTATGAGAGGCAGAGGAGGAAACACATACACCGACTGGTACACCCAAGGCGTTACCAGCGCGTCCACAGCTATTGCCTGCGGATCTCTTGACCTGGCGCAATACCTGTCCAGTTTTTTGTTGAGGCGAGACGCCATCATGTCCACCATTGGTCTTTCCCAACGGGTTACCAGCATGTGGAAAACTTCTGGATGAAGACCCCACTCTCCCGGGTGAAGGTCGTGTCTGCTGAGGAAGTCTGCTTCCCAGTTGTCCACTCCCGGGATGAACACTGCTGACAGTGCTATCACATGATTCTCTGCCCAGCGAAGAATCCTTGCAGCTTCTGCCATTGCACTCCTGCTTCTTGTGCCGCCCTGTCTGTTCACATGGGCGACTGCCGTATGGTGTCCGACTGGATCAACACCGGTTTTCCTTGAAGCAGAGGTTCTGCCTGGCTTAGAGCATTGTAGATTGCTCTTAGTTCCAGAATGTTTATGTGAAGAGACGTTTCCAGGCTCGACCACACGCCCTGGAAGTTTCTTCCTTGTGTGACTGCTCCCCAGCCTCTCAGGCTGGCGTCCGTGGTCACCAGGATCCAATCCTGTATGCCGAATCTGCGGCCCTCCAATAGATGAGCACTCTGCAACCACCACAGAAGAGATACCCTTGTCCTTGGAGACAGGGTTATCCGCTGGTGCATCTGAAGATGCGACCCTGACCATTTGTCCAACAGATCCCTCTGGAAAATTCTTGCGTGGAATCTGCCGAATGGAATTGCTTCGTAAGAAGCCACCATTTTTCCCAGGACTCTTGTGCATTGATGTACAGACACCTTTCCTGGTTTTAGGAGGTTCCTGACAAGTTCGGATAACTCCTTGGCTTTTTCCTCCGGGAGAAAAACCTTTTTCTGAACAGTGTCCAGAATCATCCCTAGGAACAGCAGACGTGTTGTCGGAATTAACTGGGATTTTGGAATATTCAGAATCCACCCGTGCTGTTTTAGCACTTCTTGAGACAGTGCTAATCCCATCTCTAGCTGTTCTCTGGACCTGGCCCTTATTAGGAGATCGTCCAAGTATGGGATAATTAATACGCCTTTTCTTCGAAGAAGAATCATCATCTCGGCCATTACCTTGGTAAAGACCCGAGATGCCGTGGACAATCCAAACGGCAGCGTCTGGAACCGATAGTGACAGTTCTGTACGACGAACCTGAGGTACCCCTGGTGTGAGGGGTAAATTGGAACGTGGAGATACGCATCCTTGATGTCCAAGGATACCATAAAGTCCCCTTCTTCCAGGTTCGCTATCACTGCTCTGAGTGACTCCATCTTGAACTTGAACTTCTTTATGTACAGGTTCAAGGATTTCAGATTTAGAATAGGTCTTACCGAGCCATCCGGCTTTGGTACCACAATATAGAGTGGAATAATACCCCTTTCCTTGTTGTAAAAGAGGTACCTTGACTATCACCTGCTGAGAGTACAGCTTGTGAATGGCTTCCAAGACCGTCACCCTGTCGGAGGGGGACGTTGGTAAAGCAGACTTCAGGAAACGGCGAGGTGGATCCGTCTCTAGTTCCAACCTGTACCCCTGAGATATTATCTGCAGGATCCAGGGATCTACCTGCGAGTGAGCCCACTGCGCGCTGAAATTCTTGAGACGACCCCCCACCGCCCCCGAGTCCGCTTGAGAAGCCCCAGCGTCATGCTGAGGCTTTTGTAGAAGCGGGGGAGGGCTTCTGTTCCTGGGAAGGAGCTGCCTGTTGCAGTCTCTTCCCCCTTCCTCTGCCTCGTGGCAGATATGAATATCCCTTTGCTCTCTTGTTTTTAAAGGAACGAAAGGGCTGCGGTTGAAAAGTCGGTGTCTTTTTCTGTTGGGGAGTGACTTGAGGTAAAAAGGTGGATTTCCCGGCTGTAGCCGTGGCCACCAAATCCGATAGACCGACACCAAATAACTCCTCCCCTTTATACGGCAAAACTTCCATATGCCGTTTTGAGTCCGCATCACCTGACCACTGTCGCGTCCATAAACTTCTTCTGGCCGAAATGGACATAGCACTTACCCGTGATGCCAGTGTGCAAATATCCCTCTGCATCACGCATATAAAGAAATGCATCCTTTATTTGCTCTAAAGACAGTAAAACATTGTCCCTATCCAGGGTATCAATATTTTCAATCAGGGACTCTGACCAAGCTACCCCAGCACTGCACATCCAGGCTGTCGCTATAGCTGGTCGTAGTATAACACCTGTATGTGTGTATATACTTTTTTGGATATTTTCCATCCTCCTATCTGCTGGATCTTTAAGTGCGGCCGTCTCAGGAGAGGGTAACGCCACTTGTTTTGATAAGCGTGTGAGCGCCTTGTCCACCCTAGGAGGTGTTTCCCAGCGCGCCCTAACCTCTGGCGGGAAAGGGTATAAAGCCAATAACTTCTTTGAAATTAGCATTTTTTTTTATCGGGGGCAACACACGCTTCATCACACATCCTCATTTAATTCATCTGATTCAGGAAAAACTAGAGGTAGTTTTTTCACACCCCACATAATACCCTGTTTTGTGGTACCTGTAGTATCAGCAATATGTAACGCCTCCTTCATTGCCAAAATCATATAACGTGTGGCCCTACTGGAAAATACGGTTGATTCATCACCGTCGCCACTGGAATCAGTGCCTGTGTCTGGGTCTGTGTCGACCGACTGAGGCAAAGGGCGTTTTACAGCCCCTGACGGTGTTTGAGGCGCCTGGACAGGTGCTAATTGATTGTCCGGCCGTCTCATGTCGTCAAACGACTGCTTTAGCGTGTTGACACTATCCCGTAATTCCATAAATAAAGGCATCCATTCTGGTGTCGACCCCCTAGGGGGTGACATCCCCATATTTGGCAATTGCTCCGCCTCCACACCAATATCGTCCTCATACATGTCGACACACGTACCGACCCACAGCAGACACACAGGGAATGCTCTTAAAGAAGACAGGACCCCACTAGCCCTTTGGGGAGACAGAGGGAGAGTTTGCCAGCACACACCAAAAAGCGCTATATATGACAGGGATAGCCTTATAATAAGTGCTCCCTGTATAGCTGCTTTAATAATATAATTTTGCCACAATTTTGCCCCCCCTCTCTTGTTTTACCCTGTTTCTGTAGTGCAGTGCAGGGGAGAGCCTGGGAGCCTTCCTGACCAGCGGAGCTGTGTGAGGAAAATGGCGCTGTGTGCTGAGGAGATAGGCCCCGCCCCTTTTTCGGCAGGCTCGTCTCCCGCTCTTTAGTGGATTCTGGCAGGGGTTAAATATCTCCATATAGCCCCCGGAGGCTATATGTGAGGTATTTTTAGCCAAAATAGGTTTTCATTTGCCTCCCAGGGCGCCCCCCTCCCAGCGCCCTGCACCCTCAGTGACTGCCGTGTGAAGTGTGCTGAGAGGAAAATGGCGCACAGCTGCAGTGCTGTGCGCTACCTTAAGAAGACTGAGGAGTCTTCTGCCGCCGATTCTGGACCTCTTCTCGTTTCAGCATCTGCAAGGGGGCCGGCGGCGAGGCTCCGGTGACCATCCAGGCTGTACCTGTGATCGTCCCTCTGGAGCTAATGTCCAGTAGCCAAGAAGCCAATCCATCCTGCACGCAGGTGAGTTCACTTCTTCTCCCCTAAGTCCCTCGTTGCAGTGATCCTGTTGCCAGCAGGACTCACTGTAAAATAAAAAACCTAAGCTAAACTTTTCTAAGCAGCTCTTTAGGAGAGCCACCTAGATTGCACCCTTCTCGGCCGGGCACAAAAATCTAACTGAGGCTTGGAGGAGGGTCATAGGGGGAGGAGCCAGTACACACCACCTGATCGTAAAGCTTTACTTTTTGTGCCCTGTCTCCTGCGGAGCCGCTATTCCCCATGGTCCTTTCAGGAACCCCAGCATCCACTAGGACGATAGAGAAAAACAGTTCTGTTGCCATTCCATAAATTGGGCTATTCAATTGTGTTTTAGGTGGAACCAATTAATGGTGCCCGACAAAACAATTAAATCGTTGCTCCGATTGGGAGTACTGCAGGTGCTCACATTACAGGTGGCGAGAAGAATTGTATGAAGTCTGGTTTGGGCACCCCAACATGGTTTAGCTTGACAAAGGCAATAATTTGTGTACCCAAAACTACTGAATTGCTTTTTTGGGCACACATTATCACCACCAAAAACCAATTCAATATTCCCCTGTGAAAGGGTACACTGGCCAATATATCGCTGGCCCGTCAGCATGTGTGCGCCAACATTATGTCTGAACGCTGTTCACAGACATATTGCGTCGGCCCTGCAGCACACACAATGACCAATAGATCTACAGATATACCGTGTGTTGCAGCAGCCGGTGGCGATTGACGGCTGAACTGGGCAGGTGGATATAAATGTCCACCCAGTTTGTGAGGTCAGTCATGACAGATCGGGAAGTGTGTATTCACAACACACTGCCCAATGCGCCTATAACAACCAAAACTAGGGAGAGAAGAGTTTGCATGCCTATATTAACATGCTGTTGCAGCTACAACTTACCCCCTCATGTCTGGGGGCAAATTAATTGAATTCCCCATCCAGAGTAGTGAAAACACATGGAAAAAGTCTATTGCACTTAAACAAAATTAACTAGAACACTTCACTAAGTGGAGGCCATTATACTGGAAGTCTATGTCAGACGTCAAGTACAGCTTTACAGTAACCACAAGAACCAAGCTTCTCACCAGTCTGCCGGTCCAGAGCCTGGGTGAACTGGTTGATGGCAGGTGGAACCTTCAAGCGCTTGTACAGGATAGACCTCTGGCGCTGGAGGCGGACGTAACGAGGCCATTTCACAAAACGGGTCAGATCCCTCTTGGGTTGGATGTCTTGTCCTGGATTAGAGAAAAATAAAACCAGACATGTATGAGGGCAAAACCACAACCAGGTGACAATCACACAACAGCACGGCTACACTGTGCATCAGCGATCTTGGTGGAAGAGTGTAATCACCGCTATTCAGATAGCAAATATAAGTGACATCATTTGCACACGTGTTGCAGTGTTTAACAAGGGTTTCACCAACATCATAGCCATCTTTCAGGACAAGAGACAAACAGGCCTATTGGTACCCATTACTTGTACACCACTTATCACTCCCTGCACATGCCACCTCACCTCCCCCCCCCCCCCCATCCATTTCATTTATATTTCATTAAGCCAGGAATCCTCCTTGTATATACCAACTAGTGAGCAGCAGGAAGCATGGTTTGCACTTATCACATGACAGACACCCATTAATAGTATAAAGTGACAGAATAGTCCTCCAGTCCAACTCCCCTCCACAGTACGACAATGGCACCCACACAACCACTACCCCAGATATAAGGGACGCACATTAGACTCACCAATCCCATAGTTCTTCGGCCTCTTCTCAAAGAGAGGGTTCACAACCTTCTTCGCTTCGACCTTCTTGGCCACCGAAGGGGCCGGTGCCACCTTCTTCCCCTTGGCCTTCTTTCCTTTAGGCTGGACGGGTGCAGGAGAGAAAACAAAATAAAAATGGGTATAGCTATATGTGCTCATAGAGTACAGCACACAGTGTACACAATATGCTACATGACCATACTGGACGTGCATCAGCGATCTTGGTAGGTAAAAAGTCATCACGGGGTCAGATAGCAAATATTCTATCACATCATCTGCACTCCTCATAGACATGTATGCAATACCTGGAGGGGGGGGGGGGGCACAGCATGGGTCAGTCACATAGGGGGGAGTTAGGTAAGTGCAGCGTTTGCTGCGCTGGAAATTGCTCCAGGTTTTACAACTAAAATCAGCATTTTCCCAGCGCACTAGCCCTGAGCAGTGCTGGATCCTATGGCTGCACAGTACATTACATACATGTAAAGGGAACTTGCAACACCCACTATATAGCAAGACATATGAAGCAACATACTATAGAACAGCATTACTCATACTGTAGATGAGAACACACAAATGTAATATATATATATACACACACACACACACTATATATACACACACAGTGCTGACGCAGCATCTCACCGGTTATAACAGTACACACTATGCGGGGGCACAGGGGAAGGGTCCCGGGTCAGAAGCTAGGACAGGTCGGGGCCTCTCCGGGATGTACAGGCCGCAGATGACAGGATCCCAGCCCCATGGACAGCGCTCAGCGGCGGCCTGAGCTCCCCGGAGAGGCCGCGGCGTGAGGTGACCGGACGCCCCCCGTGTAGGGGAGATATCCCCGGGGAACATGAGAGCGGGGCCGGGGGCGCACACTGAGCGGTGACAGGGCTGGTATGAGGCCAGTGGGGAGGAGGATGGAGCCGGATACCGGAGCCCGGATCTCGGCGCACTCACCATGGCGGACGGGGGCAGAGAGAGAGGAGGAGCGGGGCATTGTGGGTAATATTTGTACTGCGTTTGCGCGCCAACTCTCGCGAGATCTCCTGCTCAGCAGCAGCGTCATACAGGGAGATATGCAGACTGCTACATTGTATCTCCTGTCTCATAGTAATACACCTTTATTGTAGGGGGGCGGGTATTACACCTTCTGAAGAGTGGGCTAGTAGAGCTGTTGCCTGTAGCAACCAGCTTCTAGTTATCATTTATGTAGCCCATGTTAAAAACTGACCGCTAGAGGTTGATGGGAAGTTGCCTGTAGCAACCTCCCCACTCTTTACAAAGTTTGATATACAGCAACCTCCAGTCCCCACTCTTTAAAAAGTTTGATACAGCTTCCTAATAGAACATATTGGTTCTCTGATCATATTATGCGTGGCATGGTGGCACAGTGGTTAGCATATACTGTTTGGTAACACAGTAGAAACACTGGCGTATTTATAATGGGTGCAGTGTACATGGGCCCATTGCGTCCAGGGGTCCCACACTGTACACATTTTTAATACCCTCTGAAGTCCCAAATTGCGATAATATGCGCAGTGCCTGTCCTGCGACCGCACTTTCTGCAGGGGAGAGCACAGAAAACGCAATTGCCTCTGCCCGTCAATCAGGCAGAGGCGGTTGCGGCAATGTTCCGTTTCCAGGGTGGAGACAAAGCGTAGCGGGGGCGGTTCTGCATGAACGGGGGGGGGGCGGAGTTGTAACCACAGTGGCTGCGTGACATCACACGCAGCTGTCACGATCAAGACATGGCGGCGGGCAGCTAAGCTGCGCCGGAAAGAGCCATCCTCAGTTTTTGCTAACAAGCAGAAATTGCGATGTGTTCGCAATTTCGGATTGTTGAATGGGGGAGGCGCCGGTCAGCATGCTGGGTGGTCTTGCATGTGATCTATAGGATTGCAAATTCTGTTATTTAGCAGTATTTGCAATCCTTAATGAATTAGGCCCTTTGTCTCGCAATTCCAGAGGGTGCAAGCAGAAAATCTGCATGCATGACTTGTCACAATTTATCAATACAGAAAGACCAATCACCAATACAATGTAGTATAGCAAGACACATTTATTAATGCAACCAATGCAAATAGTGTATGTATGAATTAAATAAAAATGCTTTAAAAAAAAATAACAAATTATCCAATGAGAAAGCCAAAGATCAATTCCAGCAGATTTATGGGCCCTACACACTGGCGATCCGCCGCCGAGCTGCCCGACTCGGCGGCGGGGGAGGGGGCAGTGAAATTTCTTCACTCCCCCCGTCACGTGGCTCCATTGAAGTGCAGGCAAATATGGACGAGATCGTCCATATTGGCCTGCATGCACAGCCGACGGGAGACCAGCGATGAACGAGCGCGGGGCCGTGCATCTTTCATCCCTGGAGCCTTCACACTGAAAGATATGAACGAGTTCTCGTTAATTTATGAACGAGATCGTTCAAACAAATCGGCCAGTGTGTAGGACCTATTAGGTGTCCAAACCACATGCTCCAATGTGTTTCATCCCATCAAGACTTAGGGAATAAGAGCGGAGATGTACGTTTACCTAGCATTGTAAATGATATAGGAAAACGTTGCATTTCACAATTGGGAACAAAACAGAGTAATAAAATGATCATGGGTAATAACAAAGAGGTAAGAGGGTCCTGCCAGCAAGCTTATAATCTACAGGGAAATAGGATAATACTGCTTGGTGCAACTTTAGTCGCAGCCCTATGGTAGATGCACTTTGTGGCTTTTAATGTGAGCAGTTGAGCATCTGTATGCAAACACTTTTGGCAGCTGGCCTGCAACACTCCCATAAGACGTAAGATCTGAGTGTCTCTTTAGCCATCCCCAGTCACCGTCACATTTCTGATATTGGGGGTAATTCCAAGTTGATGGCAGCAGGATTTTTTTAGCAGTTGGGCAAAAACCATGTGCACTGCAGGTGGGGCAGATATAACATTTGCCGAGAGTTAGATTTGGGTGGGTTATTTTGTTTCTGTGCAGGGTATATACTGGCTGCTTTATTTTTACACTGCAATTTAGATTGCAGATTGAACTCACCACACCCAAATCTCTCTCTCTCTGCACATGTTATATCTGCCCCACCTGCATTGCACATGGTTTTGCCCAACTGCTAAAAAAGTTCCTGCTGCGATCAACTCAGAATTACCCCCATTATGCGCCTAAATTCAATCTGCGACTCTGTACTAAAAGAATTGGGGCGCATACGGGGTGCGACTCAGACGCAATAGGAAAAAAACCTTGTCCATTTGTGTGAATATCATCACTATGATTTTAGGCCCATTCACCCCAAACTCTGCATGTATCTGTGTGGAGTTGTACATTTGTCTGCAGATCACATAAGCGATATATTCAGTAATCACATTGTCTGCCTCTCATTTACAGCCCCATCACATGTAACATCTGAGGCACTGTCACTTTAACACTCTGCCCGCTCAACCCAGCTTGAAACTGGGCTCTGGTCTGAAGAAGTGACTGACGTATGAATCAGCCAATGAGAAATTTGGCAGTGACATTGCAGCTAATCAGCGAGTAGTGTGGGCGGAGTTAGCGGGCAGCGGCTAGTAGGGTACTCTGTCGACTACAGAGCATTCTGTGTTGTGCCTGCTGCTGCTGCCGGGTAAGTGATGGTTTGCAGACCCGACATGTGCTCCATATTCTGGGGGGCTGTTACTCGTTGTGTGTGTGCTGCTCTGCTGCATTTGTGCTTTATTAACTGGTGGTTATTCAGTGCAATAGTATAGGACTGTAATGCCCACCCAACAGCATATGGGTTTGTTCCTTCCCCTTCATTTGTGACTGTACTCTGTGGTAAAAAAATAAATACTATATTATATATATATATATATATATATATATATATATATATATATCTATCTCTCCCAGCTAAAGGCTTCAGGGGCACATGTGCTTTTATTGATCTATCAGGGGCACATTCTGTTACGTTAGGGATGAACACTAACCCACTGTTACACAAAACGATTACTTACCATCACATAAAGCACACCTATGGTTAGTGCATGCACAAGACCCAGGCAGCACACAGGAAGAATAACTGGTTCAACTTAATTGAAGAGTGTGTGCACTATCCCTGGAGTATATACACCATTGATAAGCAACGCTGAGCCTCTCGCTGTGACCCCCAGGCCAGTCCTGCTTTATGGTCTGATTTGATGGTATTACTTGCCTAAAATGCTGTCTGACACATAACAGAGGCGTCTCGTTGATTACATTTATTGCGGAGATTACGGTAAATGTGTGGCCTTTAAGGACCGTCCAAGAGATCCCTGAAGTGTATCAGGTTCTATATCCCAGCTGTGCACTATGGGCCTTGCTTTTATTTAGGTGTAAGTTCAGCAAGAGGTGCACATTTTGCGCCTGGAGCGGTAATGTTATGATGCAAGTGCTGCAACTGGAATATTATGAGTTTGTTTTGCATGCAGGGAAATACAGGTTCATTCCGCATATAGCACATACATACTGGGGAGGGGTGATCCCTATATAGGCATTATACTGTAATATATTTTCCCATCTAGATTGTAAGCTTGCAGTCCTAGTCTTTTTAAAGAGCAACTGAATATGCTAGCGCTATACAAAGTATAAATGCATATTTAACAGGACACTAAATCTAAACCGTGATATACTAACCCAACAGCAATATAACAAATATTAACTTGATGTCTTACCACCCAAATCCTTGGACTGCCACTTGTATTCCCTGGCTGTACCTTTCCTCCAGAACCAATAATTGCTCACAGGTGAGACCAGCTCTACTCCCATCGGTGCAGCATAAGAATTTAAAGCAGGTGGTTGAAACAATAATATAAAATCCAGCTGGACATAAAATAACTTTGCTTTAATCACCATAATGCTCTTCTCCTCCTATAATAGCCCTTTCCTCCACAGCCTCAGGTATACCCCAGCACAGCATGTTCCACTATTTAAACTCATTTCAACCAATAAAGTGCTAGAATGTTGTAATTGCCTAAACTGCACATTTCTTTAACCCTACATTTACTCAGATTAAATGCAAGAGGTCTCGCGAAGGCATTGTGTAGCAAAATATCTAAACATAAGAAAAGGATCTTTTGTGCCACAAGGGAACAAATAAATTGGATTAAATGATAACATTTTAATTTAGGTTCATCCTATCAATAGTCTCATTATTCCATGGGTCCTCAACCTGCGACTCTCCAGCTGCTGTAGAACTACACATCCCAGCATGCCCTGCCACAGTTTTGCTATTAAGGCATGCTAAAACTGAAGCAGGGCATGCTGGGATGTGTAGTTCCACAGCAGCTGGAGAGCCGCAGGTTGGGGACCCATGCATTAGTCGATGGCAAGGTACTAATCCTAATTTAAATATCCTAAATGCACATCTGTATAACTTACCCCCTTTGGAGCGATCTACAATTTCTTTAATCCCCAAATGGGGTCAATTCTATTCGGCAAGTTAAGAATAGCGCCGGGAATTAGCTCCCGACGCTATTCAATTCAGCTCCAGTTAAGTCGGCGATGTCCCGTTCTCGCCGACTAAACAGGCTGAATTGTCGGGTGAACGGGCATACTCCGACTTAACTCCCCGGCGCGAGGCTGATTCCCGACAGAATCAGCCTCGCGCCAGCCGTGAGGCAGCACTTTTGTCGGGTTTCTTCTCTCATCCCCCGGGGATAAGAGAAGAATTCCCGACAATTGCGGGTCACTAGCAGCTGAATTGAATAGCGTCGGGAGCTAATTCCCGGCGCTATTCTTAAGTTGCCGAATAGAATTGACCCAATTGTGATAAGTCTACTGTTCCACTATATAAAGCAGAGGTTCTCAAACTCTGTCCTCGGGAGCCCACACAGTGCATGTTTTGCAGGTAACCCAGCAGGTGCACAGGTGTATTAATTACTCACTGACACATTCTAAAAGGTCCACAGGTGGAGCTAATTATTTCACTTGCGATTATGTGAGGAGACCTGCAAAACATGCACTGTGTGGGCCCCCGAGGACCGAGTTTGAGAACCTCTGATATAAAGTGTCTAGAAACTGTGACAATTAAGAATATAACAGCAGTATGATGATTTTACAGCATTGATTGTTGCTGATGCCTCAATCGCTGTGTTTTATTAATGATTTTAGGTAATCCTGTCTAGAAAGACAAAGTGCTGCGTTGGTGCTATTTCTTCATGTGATGAGCGCAGCATTCTCTCCTTCTTGTATGCAGTCTCACTGATCGCTGTGTAAAACGGATCTTGATTGCACATTGGTTTTTAAGAAAAGAGTCTCATATCCAGAACGCTGCACGCAGAACTTAGGCGGCTTTGGTTAGTTCCTCCTCTTCCTCGCAAAGCCGTGTACACTGAAGGTCGGTTCTACACAGGAATAAGTGATCACAAATGATCAGTAATGTGCTGCAATTACAGAGGGGTGAAAGCATTGAAAAGATGGTGAAATGGATCTTATGTGTCAGAGGCCTTAGTGAAGTCCTGTTTATGTATTGTTAGAGCATAACTAATTCTCAGTAATAAAATCTGTAAATAGAAAAAAAGAAACCTACGATGCGGTATTATACAAGTAATGTCTGGACAAGATGTCCAGAGTATCCTCTGTGCAAGGAAAAGGTGCGCAATCCACGGTTAAAGCATATTGTTTGCATCGTGAGCGGACTATATCTGTCATTATCCATGAGATTGCATCCTGCCCCGTCACTGGGAAGCAGTCACAATGCTGAGGCTGTGTGTAGGCGAGGGGCGCACTTATAAAGCCCCCCAGTAGCTTCTGTACACGGGTGACATTCATATACTACTCTTTCAGTGAAGTCATGTCGCAGCAGAGGGTGCTACCACAGAGCAAGGAGTCGCTGCTACAGTCCTACAACAAGAGGCTAAAAGATGACATCAAATCCATCATGGACAACTTCACCGAGATCATCAAAACTGCCAGGGTCAGTATTTCACATATCTGCACTGGTGCTGCTCCTCACCGCTGTATGACCTCTGTGCCGGAGCTGCTCCTCTGCGCTGCGCGAGCTCTGTGCCGGAGCTGCTCCTCTGCGCTGGAGCTGCTCCTCTGCGCCGGAGCTGCTCCTCTGCGCTGCGCGAGCTCTGTGCCGGAGCTGCTCCTCTGCGCTGCGCGAGCTCTGTGCCGGAGCTGCTCCTCTGCGCTGCGCGAGCTCTGTGCCGGAGCTGCTCCTCTGCGCTGCGCGAGCTCTGTGCCGGAGCTGCTCCTCTGCGCTGCGCGAGCTCTGTGCCGGAGCTGCTCCTCTGCGCTGCGCGAGCTCTGTGCCGGAGCTGCTCCTCTGCGCTGCGCGAGCTCTGTGCCGGAGCTGCTCCTCTGCGCTGCGCGAGCTCTGCGCCGGAGCTGCTCCTCTGCGCTGCGCGAGCTCTGCGCCGGAGCTGCTCCTCTGCGCCGGAGCTGCTCCTCTGCGCCGGAGCTGCTCCTCTGCGCCGGAGCTGCTCCTCTGCGCCGGAGCTGCTCCTCTGCGCCGGAGCTGCTCCTCTGCGCGAGCTCTGCGCCGGAGCTGCTCCTCTGCGCCGGAGCTGCTCCTCTGCGCCGGAGCTGCTCCTCTGCGCGAGCTCTGCGCCGGAGCTGCTCCTCTGCGCCGGAGCTGCTCCTCTGCGCGAGCTCTGCGCCGGAGCTGCTCCTCTGCGCCGGAGCTGCTCCTCTGCGCGAGCTCTGCGCCGGAGCTGCTCCTCTGCGCGAGCTCTGCGCCGGAGCTGCTCCTCTGCGCGAGCTCTGCGCCGGAGCTGCTCCTCTGCGCTGCGCCGGAGCTGCTCCTCTGCGCTGCGCCGGAGCTGCTCCTCTGCGCTGCGCCGGAGCTGCTCCTCTGCGCTGCGCCAGCTCTGCGCCGGAGCTGCTGCGCTGCGCCAGCTCTGCGCCGGAGCTGCTGCGCTGCGCCAGCTCTGCGCCGGAGCTGCTGCGCTGCGCCAGCTCTGCGCCGGAGCTGCTGCGCTGCGCCAGCTCTGCGCCGGAGCTGCTCCTCTGCGCTGCGCGAGCTCTGTGCCGGAGCCGCTCCTCAGTCAGCTCCTAAATTGGCTTTTCCTCTCCCTGTCCCAGTAAATGACTCAATAAAGCTGATATGGTAAAATGACATGTTCTGCAGAACTGAATATGGTGTCCCGGTTCTCAGTCATGCAGTACAGTCTTTTTAAGCTGGCAAATAACAGGTTCATTTTGCAGATTGAAGAAGAGCACCAAGTCACCCGTTCAACTCAAGGAGAACAAGACAACTACGAAATGCACGTCCGGTCGGCTAATATAGTAAGTATGGACGCCAGCGCCACTCTGATATTTTATCCATCCCCTTTCTTTGTAATATTAGGAGTTACGGAATTCAGTTTTCCTAACACTGTTACGCCATGCGCTCCAGCCTGGTAACATATATATATATATATATATATATATATATATATATATATATATATATATATATATATATATATATATATACACAAACAGTGGCAGTTGCTCTATCATTCCTGGAGATAATTATATCAGGTGCTAGAAAGGGCGAGGGGTCACAGACAAACAGCAGACAGAGAAAGGCATTGAATGGGAGCAGTATTTGGAAGGCATGCTGTTCCTTGTAGTGCTAATGGGAGATCCTGGCGGTCGCTCCCGGGTAAGTTAGCTCTCCGTCTGGATGTGTTTTAGTATGAGCCTTTATCATGAGGCCTTACTGTAGACAAATCACATGGCACTATGTGGGCACTGCCACTATGTAGTGTTAGGATTGCTGATATCGGAGAGGCCTTGGCGCGGCTCAGCAGCTAAACATGTCTTAGCAAACACGTGTGACTAATTCTCTGAAATTCTATTACCATATAGGTTCAGGTATGGTTACAGGTAACATCTATATATAATGTGGATCTCCCCCTGCACGTCTTGTCCAATACTCCTACATTCTAATGTCTCTATCTCAAATGTAACTGGTGCTCCTCTTATTAACGGCGTTCTAATTAAAAGGTTTTGTAACCCAAATACATATTTGTACAATAGACAAGAGCTTCAAGTGACTTTCAGAAATGAATATATTCCCATACACAGACAGGGAATAACGGGTTTCTACATACAGGAATTATTTAGTTATGCAGTATATAGGGGGACAATTAATAAGGAAAATGACGTCTTGCGCTTTTCTGTCCACCATTGCAACTCCAGGGTCTCATGCTGTCACCGCAGTCCGTATAGTTTTATTTAGATTTTTATAAATGACCACACACCACGTGATTAAATAAAGGTTGTTATATTCCAGCTGCTTTTCTACCTAGTAACCGTGTAGGGACTGGTCAGAGGTGTCTGTGGCACCGGTCATGGTCAGGTAGGTGCCAGATTCAAGCACTTCATTCCCTCAGAAGATCTGCCTTAAGTCATACATGCATTTGTATCCTCACGCCTAGACTACTGTAATGTCCTCTCCCTGGGTCTCTCAGCAAAGGAATTACACTGCTTACAGATGGTACAAAACGCAGCTGCCAGGCTGTTACCCAACCAGCCCCGTTCCAGTCACATAACACCCATCCTTTACTCCCTCCGCTGGCTGCCTGTAATATGGCAAATCGTCTTCAAGATTAATTGCTGACTTTTCCTGCCCTACATGACCCGGGCCCCAGGTACCTAACGCAGCTTCTGACCCCATACTGCCCCACTCACTTACTGCCATCTGTAGATGAAGGACTATTAGCAGTACCTAGAATCTCCTGTAATTCATCTGGGGGCGGAGCTTTTAGTCATGCGGCTCCGACTCTATGGAACTCACTTCGAACTAGAATCCTTCAAACACAGACTCAAAACTTAACTTTGTTCTTCATGGTCCATAGAGATCCACAGGGATACCATGGGGTGTAGGTGGTTTGAGCGGACCTATCTGTTTACGCAGACATTTCACTAATATCTACTGTTAAGCTTGTTTTGTATTTTGTGCTATAAAGGCAAATGTGAAGCACTTTGATTCCTATTAGGAGAAAAGTACTATATAAATACCATTATTATTATTATTATTATTATTATTATTATTATTATTATTATTATTAATCCTCCCTTCCTGTGTGTTCCAGGTCCGAGCCGGGGAATCCCTCATGAGACTGGTGTCAGATCTGAAACAGTACCTTATCCTGAACGACTTTCCCTCAGTGAATGAGGCCATTAACCAGCGGAGTCAGCAACTGCACGCCTTACAGGATGAGTGCGACAAAAAGCTGATTTCCCTGCGGGACGAGATCGCTATAGACCTTTATGAGCTCGAAGAGGAATATTACTCCTCCAGGTATAAATAGTGTCCTGGAAATTTGTGCCTCGTTCTACGGGGTCCTGGTCCTCCAACTTGGACTAAGTTTCCAATGTTAGTTTAAAGTTCTGGAATGACGTTGGACCGCTGTGCCTTCGGGGGGGGGGGGAATGTTATAGAAACGTAGATTCCTGTTGGGGCATATATAAAAAGTCTTAATATGTATCTATATCCAGCAGCACGGGCAGAGGCTATTCCCCACGGACGTTTCGTACAATCAAATGGAGAGCACTCCACTTTTATATATAAAGTACAAAAATTTTATAAGGATTTTATAATTCCCTGTTATACTACAAGTTTATACGAAACGGTGTCTGCGTCAGGTGATTCTGTAATTGTACCGACTCGTCACATGACCCAGTCCTCACCGTGCCTGAATGTAGAATCGGCCAATCCGATTACAGAATTGGGCATTTATTACCATTTTGTGTCTTTTTATCTTCGTGTTGAATTTCCTGTTTATTTTGCACAGTGTACATACTTGTATCTATATCTCTCTATTTTAAAGTATTTTACATAGCTGTATAACAATCCGACTATTATAACTTGTCCATTTCTCTGCCTTAAACAGTTTGCACATCTGTGTGTATGTATATGTGTATATACATATTTTCAGCTACCAAAGTCCTTTCTATGCCTCTCTGCTCCAAAAAATATTATATAGCCTGTCTATATATTTATAGGTGAACAATAAAGTGCGTTATGCAATAAACTTCCTAAACTGTTTGGCAATAGATTTAATGCAGTAGAATCTGCCGCTTGCAGCATCAGCAGAGGGGAACGTTATAAAATACATTATTTTGAGTTATAATAGGAGGCTAAAGTACCTCTGAGTTGTAAGTTTGCTGCCTATTTCCAGTTATATGGGATTATCCCATTTTTATGTTGATTTGCTGTTTTTGTTTTTTTATTTTTCTCCTGTTCGCATTTTTTGGGAGTAGCGGCTCTTGACGTACATATGTGTAACACAATAGTAATGGAAACTCCACGCAAGTGTCATAGGAAACACAACAGTAGATTAAGTCGGATATGTTTGGGGTAGACGCAGCTCTGTCCAGTTCCAAGTATTGTTTGCGCTAATTGCTCTGTGTCTGTTTTGCGTTATGTTCAGGTAATAACATCTATTAACGGAGCATAATTAATCTCAACCATTTTAACTGTGCTGCTCTCGCTCTTACCAATGACCACATGTTGTACGCAGTTACTAAGTTACGTGTTCTACCAGCTTCAGGTTGTAATCCTCCCAGTTGCGATCTCTTGCTGACCCATCTCTTACCTAAATCTCATTTTTTGCTGCATAAACGTGACGATGTAACACCAGGTTAGAAAACGTGGGACAGAAGAGCAAGACAACCCTTAAGATATTTATCCCGCTGTACGTTCCGTGTATGCCACATTTTATAAATAAATCTATTGGGGTGGAATAATTGGCTCATCTGCCTATAGATTGGTACTTATGTAGTATACAGAAATAACTAGACATAACAAACGATGTCTGATTGCGCCAGTTTCCTGTATAGGTGATTCTTTAATAAAACATTGCAGAAAAATACAAGGGACAATATATCACAATATTTCAGTGTTGTGAAGGATGAGGAATCCGTGTCCTGGGAAATTTCCATACAGTTCTAGGTTAGGAAAGCTTTGTATGGGCGAAATAGACCACCTTTATAAATTGGGCCACTTCCTAAAACCGTTTTACCTTGAAGGTGATATCCTGTAGCCCATCCCCGTTCCTGGTAGTAAAGATGATAATCTGGTTTACTTCTTGTGTAACAAGATTTTATAGAATTATAGATATTTTTTTTGTTTTAGAATTATAACAAAATGATTGCTGTAATTAATATATAATTCACAGGTGCTTATTCCCACTCTGTGGGAGCACTATACTCACAGGTGTAAGCTACACCGGTGGTTCCCAGACTTGGTCCTCAAGGCAAACTAATGATCTAGGTTTTAAGGATGTCCATACTCAATTAGTACCTCCGTTTGTTTGATTATACCATCTGTGCTCAAGCAGGGATAACCTTAAAACCTGGACTGTTAGGGTGCCTTGTAAAACGAAACTGTAGGTCTACAGAGTGCAATCTAGAACAAGAGCAGCATCCACCCTTTATCAGGAATTCAGTAACACAGCAGAGTTCCAGCCACTTTCATCGCAACACTTCCAGAAAGAGAGACAATGGATTGTAACCCTTACTGACCACACAGCACGGAGCACCACTGCGTACCGTCTTGTAGAGGCTGACACCCGGGGGACACCTGTGGGGGAACGTGATAGGGTGTGAGAATAAGAAAGTGAGAGATTTTGGGAGAGTTCTCCTTGGGGTTTTTTTTTTTTTAAGGTGGCAATCATTTGTATGGCAAAATCAATCTGGTTTTACCATGTAAATGATTGCCACTTTAAAAAAAAACAGGATAACTCTCCCAAAATCTCTCGCTTTCTGATTCTCAGACCCTATTACATCTCCCCACCCCTTGGAGTGTTTGTGGTAAAGAATGGGCCAGATCTTCCTATTTACCCCCTCGGGTTCCATTTTGTCAATTCCGGCCAGGCCCTGCAGGATTTATGTCTGGATCCTGTGGAGAAAAGTCAGTGTGTCTCTAGGCCTCTTTCATTATGGAAGGCGCTTGCCCGTGATCAAATGGGACATTGTCCAAAGAGGGCAATGGGCGGGCACCCTTGTGGGCAGGGGTAGAATGTTTGCCAAGCTATGCATGTGGTCTATGAAATGAGCAATGTAACCGTCCAGTCTGTGGACTTGGAAATGAATTCCTGATGCTGATTTCTTAACGCTTTGCTTCTGTCTTGCTTTTTTTTTTTTTTCTTCTCCCCTCTACCTCTCTCGTCTTCCTCTCGCTGACCTGGACACTGTCTGCTTTCCCTGCTGGGCTTTGTGTTGTAAGCTACAGTGTGTGTGAGCCAAGCAATCTGCCGCTGTGCGACGCGTACTCGATGAGAGACAGTCTGGACTCCTCACCTCAGGATCTCTCCACTCCGCTGGTGTCTGTAACGTCGGAGGCAAGTTCCACCGCCGGCCCGATCCACACCTCTCCCCACCTGAACGGGCACGGTGCTGGCATGTTGGAGCACAGCTGAGGGAACTGGGTGCCCACCCCGCTTCACCGTGTAGACCACGCTGGCTGGCACAAGAATATCTCCACTGGAGGGATACCAATCATTTCACATGTAGGCTGGTAGAACATAGACGGCAGGTAAAGCTGGATAAATGCGGGCACCAGTTTCGCAGTGGGGCGCATTTGGTAACATAGTGCCATGAACGCAGATGTGCACCAACGGTCCGTCTTCTAGTGGAACTGAAAGCCGCTATTTGGTTACGGGCCAATCCTGTACATGGCACCATCTTATTAAATAAGCCCTACTGTCTTATTGGCATATATTTGCTGGATAAATACAGGCACCAGTTTCGCAGTGGGGCACATTTGGTAACATAGTGCTATGAGCGCAGATGTGCACCAACGGTCCGTCTTCTAGTGGAACTGAAAGCCGCTATTTGGTTACGGGCCAATCCTGTACATGGCACCATCTTATTAAATAAGCCCTACTGTCTTATTGGCATATGAAGAGAATGGACTTTCTCCCATTAGGCGCTCTTAGCCGTCAATACGTGGAAGATTTGCTAGCGGCAGACCACTGAATATATTTTGGTACAGTATTAGCCTAGTTATGGAAGAATTCTGAGGATGATTCCCATGTGTTGCTGGTTGCATGACCGCTGGAGATGACCAAAGATCTTCCGTCACATTTTAGGTAGCAGTGTCCGTAGCTTATAACCCCCCCCCCCCAGAATGAGCTGGCTTTGGACTAGATCACATGAAGTCCTGAACACTATGTTTTCGGGTCCCCTGGGTCAGTGGGAACATTCAATTTTGTATTGCTGGAATATTGGGTAGGTTAATAGTTTCTGGCACTGGGTGAGATTTAATTTGCATTTGTCATGTAGATGTGTTTGTGTATATACTGCAGATGAGGAAATAAAGACTGTTTTTGTAATTATGTGTGAGTTACTCGCTGCAGAAAGATTCCAACACTTAAGCTGGCCATACACTCGTCCGATATGGTCTCTTTTTCACCCGATTCCGATCGATCGGGCAGGGAAATCGGGTGAAAACTGGCCAAATCGCAAATGTTTGACGTCTGATTTGATGCGCTGTCCCATCGGGGCTGAGTCGGTGGTCGGGCGTGCTGCACATAGGATAAATCGGAATCGCAGCCATCAGATATATTGCATACAATTTTCTCAGATGTCTTCACTTGAGTGGCTTTTCTTTTAACGCTCCCTCACACCTACACAGTTGCTGCAGCAGCATGCGATATATGGTATACGATAAATCGCATGTAAAAAATAGCACATCAAGTACCAAATCGGATGGAAGCACTCCTGGGGAGTTCTAGGGAAATCGGATCTGACTTGTGCCTCCGATAAGTCGCAGTTGTGTGTGTTATGTGTCTACACCAGAGGTTCCCAAACTGTGCTGTCGCTCCCTGGGGTGCCTCGGGACACTTGCAGGGGTGCCCTGGGTTGGTGGTCCAGGACCAATTCAAATTATTCATGGTCAATATAATAGGCAAAACCAGTGCTGGTGGCTGCCAGTCATAAAATATGTGGCCAAACAGAAGCAAATCTTGTCCCTTACCACACAACTGACCCTAAGGATGACATATAAACGCGATCTACTTAATGTAATATTTCTTTCTAAATTTCTAAATAAGAAATTTTTGGCCTAGGGGTGCCGTGAAAAAAATTCTGATATTCTAGGGTGCCGTGATTCCAAAAAGTTTGGAAACCACTGGCCTACACTCACTTGGCCCGAATCTGAGTCAGACGCTATGCTGATGGTCAGTGGCTGTTCATCCGTGCATACGTCTAATTCACTGCAGAGTCGCACCGCGTATGCGTCCCACAGTATTAGGGCTCAGAGACACATGACCGATTGAGACGCATGGTCTCAGAAATGTATTGCTGATTCCTGGGTGGTGACTTGGGAGGTGGCTGTTCAGACGCAGGCAGGGTGCTGAGTTGAGGGCACGGAATCGCTGTGTATGCCTAAAATTGGGTCGTGATGCCGCGGAGGGGGTGTGGCTCCATCAGCGTCACGCTTGGGGGCATGCCCCGCACTTACGGAGATGCAGGGCTTCCCCAAGGCTCTCGCCTCGGTGGGAATGGGCTGTACACCGGAAAAGGGCTCGTACTCGCATTTAACATTAAGTCGCAGAAGACGCACACGGGCGCCGCTGCGTCCAGTAAAGTGATATAATGTGCAGAATATTCATACACCAAGCAGTATCAAAAATCCTAATGACAGAAAATTAAATTCTCACACTTTGGGGCAGATTTAACAACGAGTGATAGTGATAGACTTATTATACTTACTAATCTTAAATAGTGCTCGAACCAATCTGCTCCTGTGATGCGTTTCAAAAATGACAGGAGCTGATTGGCTGGAGCATCATTTAAGATAGTAATGAGTGATAACAAGAATACAAGATCACCCGTTGTTAAATCTGCCCCAAAGGTTGGGTACACATTATGATGACTCTAAATTCCCTTCGCCTCGGACCAGCTGAGATTGCCCGTACACACTGTGCGATGTAATGAAAGACGGAACAACCTCTCATTCTGTCCTTACACTGCACCATCTCACCAGCAATATATTCTTAGGGTGGAATTCAATTGTTTGAAAAGTTGCTTGGGTGTCTGTTTTTTCCTGTCTATTAGATAGGGAAAAAAATAGACACCCAACTGACTTAAAACAATTGAATACCCCCCATAGTGTTCATTCTAGCACCCTGCATCTGTCACAACCTGTGCAGTTCCTCTTTCCTGCCTGGGGTGTCGCTGTCTGCTCTGGTGCTTCTAGAACGCTCTAGTCTATCTCAGCACTGAGATACAGACCAGAGTGTGCTAGAGGCACCAGAGCAGACAGTGACACCCCCAGACAAGAAAGAGGAACTGCATGGATTGTGATAGGTGCAGGGTGCTAGAATGAACACTATAATTCTGATTGGCCGTGCAGCATAGCCAACCAGACGATATCGTGCGCGACACGCGGGAGCGTGCAATCCGGCATATACAGTGCACAATTTGTTGCTCGTGCTGATATTGTGCAAGTGTGTACCCGGCCTTAGAGGGTCATTCCGAGTTGATCGCTCGCTAGCAACTTTTTGCAGCGCTGCGATCAGGTAGTCGCCACCCACAGGAGAGTGTATTTTCGCTTTGCAAGTGTGCGAATGCTTTTGCAGCCGACGGCACAAAAACGTTTTTTGCAGTTTCTGAGTAGCTCTGGACTTACTCAGCCGCTACGATCACTTCAGACTTTTTGGTCCCGGAATTGACGTCAGACACCCACCCTGCAAACACTTGGACACGCCTGCGTTTTTCCAAACACTCCCAGAAACACGGTCAGTTGACACCCACAAACGCCCTCTTTTTGTCAATCGCCTTGCGATTGGCCGTGCAAATGGATTCTTCGTTAAATCCATCGCCCAGCACCGATCCTTTTTGTACCCGTACGACGAACCTACGCATTGCGGTGCATGCGCAGTTTTGCCGATATTTAACCTGATCGCAGCGCTGCAAAAAGTTGCTAGCGAGTGATCAACTCAGAATGACCCCCTTACTTCTGAAAGAATTACTGCATATCAGGTTCACATTAGTTATTTGTTGTTACATTATCACATGCAGAGGTTTGGTGATTGCACGCTTGGGCGGTCATTCTGAGTTGTTCGCTCGCTAGCAGATTTTAGCAGCATTGCACACGCTAGGCCGCCGCCCTCTGGGAGTGTATCTTAGCATAGCAGAATTGCGAATAGAAAATTCTTAGCAGTTTCTGAGTAGCTCCAGACCTACTCACAGATTGCGATCAGCTCAGGCCGTTTCGTTCCTGGTTTGACGTCGCAAACACGCCCTGCGTTCGGCCAGCCACTCCCCCGTTTCTCCAGACACGGCCGCGTTTTTTCCTGGCACGCCTGCGTTTTTCCCAGAAAACTGTAAATTTCCGCCCAGAAACACCCACTTCCTGTCAATCGCACTCCGATCACTTCAACAATGAAAAGTTTTCCTTCGGACGTGAGTAAATCTACTAAGTTTTGTGCTAAAATACTTAACGCATGCGCACTGCGTACCATGTGCATGCGCATTTTTGCCTTAATCGCTCCGTTGCGAAAATTGGCAACGAGCGAACAACTCGGAATGACCCCCTTGGTGTAGGCTCTAGACCAGGGGTTCTCAAACTCGGTCCTCAGGACCCCACACAGTGCATGTTTTGCAGGTAACCCAGCAGGTGCTCAGGTGTATTAATTACTCACAGACACATTTTAAAAGGTCCACAGGTAGAGCTAATTATTTCACTTGTGATTCTGTGAGGAGACCTGCAAAACATGCACTGTGTGGGGTCCTGAGGATCGAGTTTGAGAACCTGTGCTCTAGACTGTAATGCATGGGTCTTCAACCTGTGGCCCTCCAGCTGCTGTGGAACTACACATCCCAGCATGCCCTGCCTCAGTTTTAGCATACCTTAATAGCAAAACTGTGTCAGGGCATGCTGGGATGTGTAGTTTCACAACAGCTGGAGGGACACAGGTTGAAGACCCATGCTGTAATGGGATCATGTTTGATTTCTAAAGGCCCCCCATACATTACTGCGACTTGTCGGAGGCACAAGTCGGATCTGATTTCCCTTGAATTCCCCCGGGAGTGCTTCCATCCGATTTGGTACCTGATGTGCCATTTTTACATGCGATTTATCGCTGCCGGTGAGTGGGAGGGTCCAGAGAGAAGCCACAGAAGTGAAGAAATCCAAGAATTTGTATGCAATATATCGCGGGTGCTTATAAACTACTTGCGATGTGCACCTGATGGCTGCGATTCCGAATTATCCTATGTGCAGCACATCCGACTCAGCCCCGAGGCACATCGGATGTCAAAAACATCCGATGTGGCCACTTTTCACCCGATTTCTCTGCCCGATCCGTCGAAAATTGGCCATATCGGAGAAGTGTATGGGGGACCTTAAGGCTGCAAAATGCAGGCTATCCAAGTGTTGTATATATGAGCTTTATAGTACTTATAGATAATAATCAGCCTATATATTATGCTAGCTTACTTACCACGTCTCCCTCCGCCGTTCTGTAACCAAGATGCGACGCTGTTTTATCTGTGTGAGATGAAAGATGGCAGCTGCTGTGGCTATGGGAGGATAATGAACGCTACATATGGTAAGATGGCAGTTTCCTACTTACAGACACCAGGGCATTACAAGACCGGTAGTCCTACTATACGCAGGCATTTTTTGTTAAATATAATGAACTGTATGTACATGAAAAGATCATCAGATGCGTCCAGACTGCACATCAGTACACACACGAGTCACTCTCAGCAGAAGGGCGTATTACAGGATGTTAGTAATGTATAATTATACGGTAGATCCTGCAGGTAAGTGCACTCATCAGAGTTACGGAGTATTGGGTGCAGGCTGTACGTGCGTGGTTACAACAACCATCAAAGCAGATATAGGGGCCTGATTAAGAGTCACACACACGTCAGACGCAGATGCTCAGCAGTAAATGTCTTCCTGTGTTTCCTACCCTATTAACAAGCAGCTGCCGTACTCTACCCACCTTCCGGCAGCTGCTACAGATGATTACTCCACCATAGTGGGGATCTAGGAGTGTCTCTGGAAGTGGAACCTCCCCGCTTCACCCATGAGGGTTGTCTGCTCTGTCTCTGTGGTTTGGCACACCATGCGTGATGGTGGGAGGAGACCTCGTCACACAGTGTTATCAGCAGACACAGTATATGAGTGATGACTCTATATATATATATATATATATATATATATATATATAGACAGACGCTGAGCTCTGTTATATACAGTATATAGAGGCTGAGCTCTGACAGAGATGGTATACAGGTGTAGAGCTATTTTATATACAGTATATAGATGCAGAGCTGTTAGACACAGTATACAGGTGTAGAGCTCTATTATACACAGCATATAGACGCCGAGCTCTGTTATATACAGTATATAGACGCCGAGCTCTGTTATACACAGTATATAGACACCGAGCTCTGATAGAGATGGTATACAGGTGTAGAGCTCTGTTATATACAGTATATAGATGCTGAGCTCTGATGGAGATGGTATACAGGTGCAGAGCTCTGTTATATACAGTATATAGATGCTGAGCTCTGATAGAGATGGTATACAGGTGTAGAGCTCTGTTATATACAGTATATAGATGCTGAGCTCTGATAGAGATGGTATACAGGTGTAGAGCTCTGTTATATATACAGTATATAGATGCTGAGCTCTGATAGAGATGGTATACAGGTGTAGAGCTCTGTTATATACAGTATATAGATGCCGAGCTCTGTTATACACAGTATATAGACACAGAGCTCTGATAGAGATGGTATACAGGTGTAGAGCTCTGTTATATACAGTATATAGATGCAGAGCTGTTAGACACAGTATACAGGTGTAGTGCTCTGTTATATACAGTATATAGATGCAGAGCTGTTTGACAGTATACAGGTGTAGAGCTCTGTTATATACAGTATGTAGATGCAGAGCTGTTAGACACAGTATACAGGTGTAGAGCTCTGTTATATACAGTATATAGATGCAGAGCTCTGTTATATACAGTATATAGATGCAGAGCTGTTTGACAGTATACAGGTGTAGAGCTCTGTTATATACAGTATATAGATGCAGAGCTCTGTTATATACAGTATATAGATGCAGAGCTCTGTTATATACAGTATGTAGATGCAGAGCTGTTAGACACAGTATACAGGTGTAGAGCTCTGTTATATACAGTATATAGATGCAGAGCTCTGTTATATACAGTATATAGATGCAGAGCTGTCACGAACCGGTCTCTTACCTTTGCGGGTTCTGGGGTTCATCCGTTTCCAGTGCGGTTGCTCGCGGTGCTGTGCGCCCGTGTGGGGACGCGGCGTGATCGGTGGCACAGGTAATTCAGAATCTGGGAACTGTGAGTGCGGGGACCAAATGGCCTAAGGCACTGCGGTGTGTCTGCTGTATAGGAGGTGGCCATGTTGGAGACCAAATAGGTAATACAGAGCACTTGTGAAAACACCTGTGGGCAGGTGTAAGCCAATCCCGTGCTTGTGCTGCCTTTAAGTAGGCTGGGATTATGTTACTCTGGGCCAGTGCTTTGTTGTATCAACGCTGTGCTCTAGCTCTGAGCTCTCTCCGTGCATTCCTGTGTGATTCCCGTGGTCCAGATATCGCCTCCGTTCCCAGAGGTCCGTCTGCAGCCTTCACTGCTGAAAGATCCACCGGCTCTCCGCTGTGCTGTCAGTTAATTGCTCACCTACTGGGAACAGTTGAATTCCCAGAGTCTTGCATGAGGTTACCTTGTCGGCCTACCATTCAAAGTTTGGAGGATTCCATTTCCCTCAGCTGTTCGTTTGTTCAACTCTGCATTTAACCCATTCATCACCTTGTCATCTACTACAGTTTCACAGTGATCTCCGGAACCCTCAAGTAACCCTATTCAGTACTTTATATTTGCTATGTTGTCATAACAAGGATAGTTCTTCAGTCTCTCAGTTAACTCTCAAAACTCCATTGCAAATCCTTACAGTTATTTCTTCATGTCTGCATTATCCAGTTAATCACATTCTGCAGTTCAGCATCAAAGCTTGTTTATATTTGGACAATTCAACATTTATTCATCAGCTTGTTTTATATACAGTACCATGAACATTTCTTTTATTTGTCTTTGAGATTTATCCTGCATATTATTTCTGCCATTCCTGCAATACTTCAGTATGATATGATGATTAACAACTTGTCATTTAACTCTTTACTGGAATTGTTAATTTCAATAAATATATGGAATGGAACTTTATTCGTCCTCCCTGCTTTCTTCATACCCCAGCACCTACACCTGTGGTTGGTCCCGGGTTAACGGATTCACAAAAACACCCGGACCTGACAGTAAGCACTGGCCACATGGATCCGTCAAGTGACCAATTCGCAGGAGGCGGTGCTACGTCAGATATCCTTTCCCGTCTGGAAAACCAGGAGTCTATACAGACACAAATAGTGCAGTTTATGCAAACTATGGCAGACCGTTTAGAGACTCTTCATACGGCTATTAAAATGTCTCAAGTCCAGATTCCAACTCCGGTTGTCCCAGTTACCACTACAGTTTCTCCTGTGACGTTGCCTACGTCCCGCTTGCAGTTACCCTCTCCGAGTAAGTTTGACGGAACTCCAAAACTTTGCAGAGGATTCCTGAATCAATGCGAGATCCAGTTCGAACTGTTGTCCGCCAGTTTCCCATCAGCTCGTGCTAAGGTTGCATATATTATTGCCCTCCTCTCCGGTCAGGCTCTGGAGTGGGCATCACCATTATGGGAAAGAGGTGATCCTATCCTCTCTAATTACAAGGAGTTCGTATCATCCTTCCGGAGAATCTTTGACGAACCAGGCAGAACCACCTCAGCATCTTTGGAGATTCTCCGTCTACGTCAAGGTTTACGTCCTGTCAGTCAATATATTATTCAGTTTCGCACGTTGTCTTCAGAGTTAAATTGGAATGAGGAGGCCGTGATCGCCGCGTTTTGGAATGGACTTTCAGAGAAAATCAAGGATGATTTAACCATCCGGGATGTGCCTACTAAACTGGATGAATTGATTTCTCTCTGTAACAAGCTTGACCTACGCTACAGAGAGCGATGTTTAGAGAAATCCAGGACAGAGCGATCCAGTCCACGTTATCATCCTAGGCCTCGACAAGATTCTTCATCACAGTCGCCGGTAACAACAGAAGAACCTATGCAGATTGGGCGCTCTCGCCTCACAGAGGAAGAACGACTTCGTCGTCGACAGGGTAACCTCTGCATGTACTGTGGGTCCTCCGAACATTTGGTTAAATCCTGCAAACTCCGGCCTGGAAAACTCTCGGTCCTAGCTTATTCAAGGGAGGTTAAGCTAGGAATTACTTTAGAATCACGTTCTGGGAAAGAGCCGACCTTGTCTATTCAATTAGAAGTTCCAAGTTCTACAGTGAAAGTTTCAGCTCTCCTAGATTCCGGGGCAGCCGAGAACTTCATCTCCTCAGCCTTTGTCATACGGTCTAAAGTTCAAACCATGCCTCTGGAAGCAGCAGTTGCCGTTACAGCAGTGGATGGAAGTCGAATTCCAGATGGTATAATTACTCATCGAACCGTATGTCTCAAAATGAAAGTTGGTGTGCTCCATTCCGAATACCTCTCCTTCTACGTGATTCCCAAAGCCTCTCAAGATGTGATACTTGGTTTACCTTGGCTGCAGAAACATAATCCTCAACTTAATTGGCAAACCATGGAAGTCCTTTCATGGGGTAAATCTTGTACCAAGGACTGTTTAGCCTCAATTGTACCTCTCCGGTCAATTAGCCTTCCCGACCTACCTCCGGTGTATCAATCCTTTGCGGATGTTTTCAGTAAACAAGCAGCAGACTCTCTACCTCCTCATCGCGAATGGGACTGCCCAATTGTCCTGGTTCCAGGTAAAACACCTCCTAGGGGACAAATTTATCCGCTATCCATCCCAGAGACGCAAGCTATGTCTGATTTATATACAGGAAAATCTAACCAAAGGATTTATCAGACCATCTTCTTCACCTGCAGGAGCCGGATTCTTTTTCGTTAAGAAGAAGGACGGTGGGTTACGACCATGCATAGATTACCGTGGACTCAATGAGATCACTGTGAAAAACAAGTATCCATTACCCTTAATTCCAGAATTATTTGACCGGGTAAAAGGAGCTACTGTGTTTACAAAACTGGATCTCCGAGGGGCCTACAATTTAATCCGCATCCGAGCAGGGGACGAGTGGAAGACTGCTTTTAATACCCGGGATGGGCATTACGAATACCTTGTAATGCCTTTTGGTCTTTGTAATGCACCTGCAGTTTTTCAAAGCTATGTGAATGAACTTTTTCGTGATCTTCTCTACAAGTGTCTAGTAGTGTACCTGGATGATATCCTAATATTCTCTAGGGATATAAAGTCTCACCGTCACCAAGTTAAAGAGGTACTGACACGTCTGAGGAAAAATCAACTTTATTGTAAGTTAGAGAAGTGCACTTTTGAAGTATCTTCCATACCGTTCCTTGGTTACATCATTTCTGGATCAGAGCTATGTATGGATCCCGGTAAGGTACAAGCTATCCGAGATTGGTCCACTCCTACAACTCTCAAGGGGATTCAGCGATTTCTCGGCTTTGCTAATTTCTATAGGAGATTCATTAAGAATTATTCTACGTTAGCTGCTCCCATCACAGCCCTAACTCGCAAGGGAGCAAATCCTACGAACTGGTCTTCAGAAGCAATCAAAGCCTTCTCTGATTTAAAGCAAGCCTTTGTGTCAGCCCCCATTCTTCGACAGCCTGATTTGAATCGTCCCTTTCTACTAGAGGTGGATACATCTACAGAAGCAGTAGGAGCTGTGTTATCACAAGTCTTTGAAGATAAAAAGGTCCATCCCTGCGGATATTTCTCCCGTAAGTTCCTCCCGGCCGAACGTAATTATGCAATCGGTGAGCAAGAATTACTTGCCATCAAGTTGGCATTTGAGGAGTGGAGATACCTTCTAGAAGGAGCACAACATCGCATTACAGTATATACTGATCATAAGAATCTTCTATATCTGCAGTCAGCTCAGTGTTTGAATCCACGACAAGCTCGATGGGCGCTTTTCTTCACACGATTTGATTTCAAGCTCACCTATCGTCCAGGGTCTCAGAACAAAAAGGCAGATGCCCTTTCCCGGTCCTTTGCTTCTTCTGAATTAAATGATGCTACCACGAATCAAGCCATTGTAAATCCTACGTCCTTTTTAATGACTCGAACCTCTCCAGTTCCTCCGCCTGGCAAGACCTTTGTCGCCACAAATCTTCGAAAACGGCTGCTTACCTGGGCTCACTCCTCTTCCTTCATGGGTCATCCTGGGGTTCTAAAGACTCTCAAGTTTATTCAACAGTCTTATTGGTGGCCACGTCTCAAAGCCGATGTCCAAGAGTTTATTGCAGCATGTCCTAAATGTGCCCAACATAAGAGTCCAAGAAGTTCTCCACCAGGTTTATTACATCCATTATCCATACCCAAACAACCATGGACTCATATCTGAATGGATTTCGTGACCGATCTACCTTCATCAAAAGGGCGAAATACCATTTGGGTGATAGTGGATCGATTTTCGAAAATGGCACATTTCATTCCATTAACTGGGTTACCATCAGCCCCTTTATTAGCCAGATTGTTCATCTCTGAAATCTTCAAGTTACATGGCCTTCCTCGAGAGATCATCTCTGATCGGGGAACACAGTTTGTGGCCAAGTTTTGGAGGTCGCTTTGTTCATCTTTAAATGTCAAGTTGAACTTTTCTTCTGCATATCATCCTCAGACAGATGGACAAACTGAGAGAGTAAACCAAGACCTTGAAACATTTCTCCGGCTATATATATCGTCCTCACAGGATGACTGGGTTGACTACCTTCCATTGGCAGAATTTGCTCATAATAATCTCTTCCATTCGTCTTCAGAATCTACGCCCTTTTATATTAACTTCGGCTTTCATCCTCGTGTGCCAGAGTTCCATCCATTGCCAGCCCTAGAGGTTCCAGCAGCAGATCAAGAGCTTCAACGTCTATCCAGAATCTGGAGTTGTGTGCGTAAGTCGTTGGTCAAAACTTCCGCTCGTTATAAATCTTTTGCAGATAGAAAACGTAAAGCTGTACCGAATTACAAGGTGGGAGACCAAGTTTGGATTTCTACGCGCAATCTCAGGTTCAAAGTTCCTTCTAAGAAATGTGCTCCCAAGTTTATTGGTCCATTTCCCATTGTAAAAGTACTCAACCCTGTGTCATACAAAGTCAATTTGCCACCGTCTTTGAGAATTCCTAACGCCTTTCATACATCTTTACTGAAGCCTTTGATTCTCAATAAGTTCCGTACTACCCAGTCCAAATCTCCTAAAGTTCACTCTTTGCAGAATGAGGAATTTGAAGTTAAAGAGATTGTGGACTCACGTTCCCGATATGGACGTTTACAGTTTCTGGTCGACTGGAAGGGTTACGGTCCGGAGGAGAGATCCTGGGTTTTCTCTGAAGATGTTTATGCTCCAAGACTGGTACAGAAATACTTCTCCAAAAATCCTGATAAGGTTCAAAGGTGTTCGGAGACCACCCGTAGAAGAGGGGGTACTGTCACGAACCGGTCTCTTACCTTTGCGGGTTCTGGGGTTCATCCGTTTCCAGTGCGGTTGCTCGCGGTGCTGTGCGCCCGTGTGGGGACGCGGCGTGATCGGTGGCACAGGTAATGCAGAATCTGGGAACTGTGAGTGCGGGGACCAAATGGCCTAAGGCACTGCGGTGTGTCTGCTGTATAGGAGGTGGCCATGTTGGAGACCAAATAGGTAATACAGAGCACTTGTGAAAACACCTGTGGGCAGGTGTAAGCCAATCCCGTGCTTGTGCTGCCTTTAAGTAGGCTGGGATTATGTTACTCTGGGCCAGTGCTTTGTTGTATCAACGCTGTGCTCTAGCTCTGAGCTCTCTCCATGCATTCCTGTGTGATTCCCGTGGTCCAGATATCGCCTCCGTTCCCAGAGGTCCGTCTGCAGCCTTCACTGCTGAAAGATCCACCGGCTCCCCGCTGTGATGTCAGTTAATTGCTCACCTACTGGAAACAGTTGAATTCCCAGAGTCTTGCATGAGGTTACCTTGTCGGCCTACCATTCAAAGTTTGGAGGATTCCATTTCCCTCAGCTGTTCGTTTGTTCAACTCTGCATTTAACCCATTCATCACCTTGTCATCTACTACAGTTTCACAGTGATCTCCGGAACCCGCAAGTAACCCTATTCAGTACTTTATATTTGCTATGTTGTCATAACAAGGATAATTCTTCACAGTCTTTCAGTTAACTCTCAAAACTCCATTGCAAATCCTTACAGTTATTTCTTCATGTCTGCATTATCCAGTTAATCACATTCTGCAGTTCAGCATCAAAGCTTGTTTATATTTGGACAATTCAACATTTATTCTTCAGCTTGTTTTATATACAGTACCATGAACATTTCTTTTATTTGTCTTTGAGATTTATCCTGCATATTATTTCTGCCATTCCTGCAATACTTCAGTATGATATGATGATTAACAACTTGTCATTTAACTCTTTACTGGAATTGTTAATTTCAATAAATATATGGAATGGAACTTTATTCGTCCTCCCTGCTTTCTTCATACCCCAGCACCTACACCTGTGGTTGGTCCCGGGTTAACGGATTCACAAAAACACCCGGACCTGACAAGAGCTCTGTTATATACAGTATATAGATGCAGAGCTGTTAGACACAGTATACAGGTGTAGAGCTCTGTTATATACAGTATATAGATGCAGAGCTCTGTTATATACAGTATGTAGATGCAGAGCTGTTAGACACAGTATACAGGTGTAGAGCTCTGTTATATACAGTATATAGATGAAGAGCTTTGTTAGACATGGGTTCGGTGTGATATACCGCCGGCCGGCAGTATACAGACAACGACATCCAGACTGGCAGTATGCCGGCAGCGTGGCGAGCACAGAGACTCCCCTTGCGGGCTTGGTGTCTCGCCACAGGTTCTATTCCCACGTTATGGATGTTGTGGATACCCATGAGTGGGAATAGCCCCTGTTAGCCGGCATTCCGGCTTTTGGCATTGTCAGCGGTTGGGAATCTGGCATCTTTACCCTGACTGCCGGAATCCGGACAGCTGGCAAATTAACTGCATCCCTTAGACGCGGTATATAAGTGCAGAGCGGTTTCGGTATGAATGGTCGACCATGTTAAGGTCGACCACTATTGGTTGACATTGACATGGTCGACACATGAAAAGGTCAAGATGGATTTTTTAACTGTTTTTGGTGTAATTTTTTCCGTAACGTGACTAGGAACCACAATTAGTGCACCGCGTCCCCTCGCTCGCCATGCTGCAGGCAAGGTGCCTCCCATTTCTACCGCTGCGCTCGGCAGAGGTTACTATTCCCAATCGTAGTCCACGTGGATGGTAAAGTATGAAAAATTAAAAAATCTAATTAAAAAAATAAATAAAGCCCTGTTGACTTTTCCCTGTGTTGACCATTTTCATGTGTCGTTCATGTCGACCATTAGTGGTCGACCTAATGATTGTCGACTATTTAAACGGATGCAGTGCACAGCTCTATTCTAAACAGTATAAAAGCTCAGAGCTCTGACAGAGTCGGCATCTAGGTGCAGAGCTCTGACAGAGTCGGCATCTAGGTGCAGAGCTCTGACAGAGTCGGCATCTAGGTGCAGAGCTCTGACAGAGACGGCATCTAGGTGCAGAGCTCTGACAGACATGGCATATAGGTGCAGAGCTCTGACAGACATGGCATATAGGTGCAGAGCTCTGACAGACATGGCATATAGGTGCAGAGCTCTGACAGAGACGGCATATAGGTGCAGAGCTCTGACGGACACGGCATATAGGTGCAGAGCTCTGACAGACACGGCATATAGGTGCAGAGCACTGACAGACGGCATATAGGTGCAGAGCACTGACAGACGGCATATAGGTGCAGAGCACTGACGGACACGGCATATAGGTGCAGAGCTCTGACGGACACGGCATATAGGTGCAGAGCTCTGACAGACACGGCATATAGGTGCAGAGCTCTGACAGAGACGGCATATAGGTGCAGAGCTCTGACAGAGACGGCATATAGGTGCAGAGCTCTGACAGAGACGGCATATAGGTGCAGAGCTCTGACAAAGACGGCATATAGGTGCAGAGCTCTGACAGACAGGGCATATAGGTGCAGAGCTCTCAGACACTGCATATAGGTGCAGAGCTCTGATAGACACGGCATATAGATGCAGAGCTCTGACAGAGACGGTATATAGGTGCAGAGCTCTGATAGACACGGCATATAGGTGCAGAGCTCTGATAGACACGGCATATAGGTGCAGAGCTCTGAGGGACACGGCATATAGGTGCAGAGCTCTGACGGACACGGCATATAGGTGCAGAGCTCTGATGGACACGGCATATAGGTGCAGAGCACTGACAGACGGCATATAGGTGCAGAGCACTGACAGACGGCATATAGGTGCAGAGCTCTGACAGACACGGCATATAGGTGCAGAGCTCTGATGGACACGGCATATAGGTGCAGAGCTCTGACAGACACGGCATATAGGTGCAGAGCTCTGAAAGACACGGCATATAGGTGCAGAGCACTGACAGACGGCATATAGGTGCAGAGCTCTGACAGACACGGCATATAGGTGCAGAGCTCTGACAGACACGGCATATAGGTGCAGAGCACTGACAGACGGCATGTAGGTGCAGAGCACTGATAGACACGGCATATAGGTGTAGAGCTCTCAGACACTGCATATAGGTGCAGAGCTCTGATAGACACGGCATATAGATGCAGAGCTCTGACAGACACGGCATATAGGTGCAGAGCTCTGATAGAGACGGCATATAGGTGCAGAGCTCTGATAGACACGGCATATAGGTGCAGAGCTCTGACAGACACGGCATATAGGTGCAGAGCTCTGACAGACACGGCATATAGTTGCAGAGCTCTGACAGACACGGCATATAGGTGCAGAGCTGTGACAGACACGGCATGTAGGTGCAGAGCACTGATAGACACGGCATGTAGGTGCAGAGCTCTGATAGACACGACATATAGGTGCAGAGCTCTGACAGACACGGCATATAAACAAAAAATCAAAAAACAAAAAAAATTATTTTTCTTTCTTACACATTTCTGTCTCTATTGATTTTATATTTCACTTGTATATTCTTCTTTAAAAGGACGTAATACATCATATGTGGTAATATTTAATACATTTATATCACATATGGGTATCGTAACCTCAATTTTAACAATAAAGTATAGAACATGTTTTTGCTTTTTTCATTAAAGAAGAATTGAATCTTTCTCTGAAGGGGAAGATTGCTGCTATTCAAGTTGATTGACTTTTTTTCTTTTAAATTCGTACGGCATATAGGTGCAGAGCTCTGACAGACACGGCATATAGGTGCAGAGCTCTGACAGACACGGCATATAGGTGCAGAGCTCTGACAGACACGGCATATAGGTGCAGAGCTCTGACAGACACGGCATATAGGTGCAGAGCTCTGACAGACACGGCATATAGGTGCAGAGCTCTGACAGACACGGCATATAAGTGCAGAGCTGTGACAGACACGGCATATAGGTGCAGAGCTGTGACAGACACGGCATATAGGTGCAGAGCTGTGACAGACACGGCATATAGGTGCAGAGCTCTGACAGACACGGCATATAGGTGCAGAGCTGTGACAGACACGGCATATAGGTGCAGAGCTCTGACAGACACGGCATATGGGTGCAGAGCTCTGACAGACACGGCATATGGGTGCAGAGCTCTGATAGACATCGGCCGGCATCCCGCTCCTCTGGTGATCTCTGACACCCTTATATCCCTCTGATTATATAGGTACAGAGCTCTGTTATGCACAGTATATAGATACAGAGCTCTGTTATGTACAGTATATATAGAGCTCTTATGTACAGTATATAGGTGCAGAGCTCTGTTATGTACAGTATATATAGAGCTCTGTTATGTACAGTATATAGGTGCAGAGCTCTGTAATGTACAGTATATAGGTACAGAGCTCTGTTATGTATAGTATATACAGAGTTCTTATGTACAGTAGATAGATAGAGCTGTTATGTACAGCATATACGTACAGAGCTGTTAGACACAGTATATAGATGCAGAGCTCCCTCTGAGACAGAGTATAGAGTAGAGCTCTGATACATACAGTATATAGGTGTAGAGCTCTATTATATACAGTATATAGAGATATAGGTGCAATGCTCTGTTAGACACAGTATATATAGGTGCTGAGCTCTGCCAGACACAGCATATAGAGATACAGGTGCAGAAGAGCTCTGTCACACACACTCAATAGTACAGGTACAGAGCTCTGCATCTACAGCCAATCACCCTCCCATACCCAGAGCCCGCCCCTGACCTGGTGCCCTATAGGTCACCTTTCACAGACCTCCAGTATCCCGTCATGCTCCGCGCTGCAGACACTCTATCTTACAGTGGTATCACAAAGCTGTAACCAGTCTGCAGACCTGTGAAATCGAATACAGAACGACGCGTTCCTCACTGAAGTGGGACACAGTAGTATGTGAGATGATGATCTGTATTCTGTTACTCTGGTCTGGGACTCCATGTGTTGGGGACTGGCGCTTCCTGCGTTGCTGTGAATGTGAGCAGTGTTACATTGTATCTACTTATATATACACATCTATGTTCTATCTCATTATCTACAGTATAATATAGTGTGCAATTGTATCTAATATATACATCTATATAGGGGTATAATATAGTGTTACATTGTATCTCATATATACATCTATATAGGGGTATAATATAGTGTTACTTTGTATCTCATATATACATCTATATAGGGGTATAATACATACCCTCCAACATTTGACACACAAAAATCGGTACAAATTAGAAAAGGGGGCGTGACCACTGGTAAAGGGGGCGTGGTCACGTCCCTTTTCCTATACTTTCAATGGAAGTTTGGAGAGCCAAAAATCGGTACAGACCATAAAAAAAAGGTACTGTGCCTATTAAAAAGGTACAGTTGGAGGGTATGATAATATAGTGTTACATTGTATCTCATATATACATCTATATAGGGGTATAATATAGTGTTACATTGTATCTCATATATACATCTATATAGGGGTATAATATAGTGTTACATTGTATCTCATATATACATCTATGTAGCATACTTGCCTACCTGACCCTCTCCATGAGGGAGAAAATGCTCTGTTCCTGGACTTTCCTGGTAATGTATGATTGCCATCACCTGTGGTGAGCTAGGTAATTGATAAGAAAGGTGTTTCACCACAGGTGATGGCAATCATACATTACCAGGAAAGTCCAGGAACAGAGCATTTTCTCCATCATGGAGAGGGTCAGGTAGGCAAGTATGCTATGTAGGGGTATAATACAGACCCTCCAACATGACCCGCCCCACTAGGTACAAAATGCTCTGTTTCTGGACTTCCCTCTTCATTTATGATTTCCATCACCTGTGTTGAACTAGTTAAATGATAAGAAAGCTGTTTCTTCACAGGTGATGGCAATAATAAATGAAGAGGGAAGTCCAGAAACAGAGCATTTTGTACCTAGTGGGGCGGGTCATGCTGGAGGGTATGATAATATAGTGTTACATTGTACCTCATATATACATCTATATAGGGGTATAATATAGTGTTACATTGTATCTCATATATACATCTATATAGGGGTATTATAGAGTGTTACATTGTATCTCATATATACATCTATGTAGGGGTATAATACAGTGTGTCATTGTATCTCATACATCTATATAGGGGTATAATATAGTGTTACATTGTATCTCATATATACATCTATGTAGGGGTATAATACAGTGTGTCATTGTATCTCATATATACATCTATGTAGGGGTATAATACAGTGTGTCATTGTATCTCATACATCTATATAAGGGTATAATATAGTGTTACATTGTATCTCATATATACATCTATATAGGGGTATAATATAGTGTTACATTGTATCTCATATATACATCTATGTAGGGGTATAATACAGTGTGTCATTGTATCTCATACATCTATATAAGGGTATAATATAGTGTTACATTGTATCTCATATATACATCTATATAGGGGTATTATATAGTGTTACATTGTATCTCATATATACATCTATATAGGGGTATAATATAGTGTTACATTGTATCTCATATATACATCTATATAGGGGTATAATACAGTGTGTCATTGTATCTCATATATACATCTATGTAGGGGTATAATACAGTGTGTCATTGTATCTCATATATACATCTATGTAGGGGTATAATACAGTGTGTCATTGTATCTCATACATCTATATAAGGGTATAATATAGTGTTACATTGTATCTCATATATACATCTATATAGGGGTATAATATAGTGTTACATTGTATCTCATATATACATCTATATAGGGGTATAATATAGTGTTACATTGTATCTCATATATGCATATGTTATTTCTCTGGCTGGGTCCACAGGATAACATTGGGATATTGTCGAGCGACAGCGAAAATGGCACCAACACGGTCACGAGCTTTCTGGCCTCCCAGGATGCATTGGGGCCTCCACTATATAGTCCCGCCCACTGATTCAGTCAGATCAGTTTTTTGCTTGGTGCGGCAGGAAGCCGCATGGTCACAGGGCTGCTGTGAAAGCAGCCTCAAGTTTTCATTACTTTATTTTTATAGACTTACTGTTTTTGTTTGAGCGACTTCTCTTAACAGCGTCTTAAACGTGTATTAGAAAGAGTCGCTCCAACAACTCCCCACCGGGTCGCAACAACGCTTACCTTCGCGTTACAGTGCTGTCTCGACGGGCGTCTGTGTCGGATGTTCTAGCAGGTCCAGCAGACGTAACCAGGCTGTGGCCGGAGCATGGGGAGACAGTGAGTATATGGACTTCCTCTTACTAGAGGGGTCAGGACACAGCTACGCTGATTTGGTGGAGACTACAAACAGCGTGTTGATGCGCCGAACATCTCGAGTGTGACAGCGCTACGCTCCGGGGATCATAGGCGCCAGGACTAGGTGAGGCCGCGATCCTGGGAGTTTAAGTCAACAGGGGGTTTCAGACGCTCTCCTGGCCGTCCCTCCTCCGAGTTCATGTCCAGTTCCCGCGGGTCTCTCGTTTCATGAACTGAATAACCTCACTTCCGGCTCAGACGCTACCACGAGGGTACTCGGTCGCAGCTTAGACGCTGCGGTTGTGTACACTGGATATAAACCCGCCCAGACCGAGTCGCAGGCCTTTAGTGTCTGCATGCACGTGGACTCGCTCAGCGTCCGTGTCCATTGGTGAGCGTCCGTGTCCGTTATCAGTTACCAAGAGCGGCAGTGTACACCAGTAGCGTCTGAATCCACTCAGCGTCTTTCGAGCGTCTTTGCTTGGATATGGAAGTGTGGTGAGTCTCCCTGTATCCCGCTCCCTGGAGGCAGGGTATACAGTACTAAAAATTCCTTCTACTTCTTAGTGTGCACTGTTAATTTTTAGTACCTATTGCATATGAGACCTGTATATTACTGTGTTTTCTGCATGTTATGTTGAAAAAGAACCAGTTAAACAGAAGTACAAATTTCCTACTTATGTATAAGTTATTATGGAGGTTGTATTCTCATATGACAATGTCTAAATGCTTTAACATGTGACTGACTGCTAGTATGTGTGCTGACACTTTTGTGTAATGTCAGTCCTGTTCTGACCCTCAAATCAGGTGCACTGTGGTCAGATTGATTTCACCTCTATATACTGATTATAGGGTGTGGTTCAGTCACAAAATTGTGTAGTCAATATCAGAAAAAATGTCTGTGAGCGGCAAAAGTGATGAGGAGAATTTGTCAAGCACTCCTACAGCCCTAACATGCTTATCTTGTAAGCAGGGGTAATTGATATGATTCAATTGGTCACTTATGAGGGTTTGTGTGCAAACTGTTTCGCTTTTCAGCGAAGTAAAAAACAGGAGTTAGTTCAACCTCCAGTAGAGCCACCATGGAATATGTTCGCAAAGACTCTGTCTTCAATAGCGGACAGGTTAGCTCCAGTAGCACCACCTCAGGGGTTAGGTTACACTATGAACCCATACATGCAGCTCCCTTCCTATGGTTTGGTTCCAGTAGCCTCTACAAGCAACCAAGGGGTAGGTAAGACTAAGACAGATACGTCTGTATGGCAGACTACACAAAAGGATACATCGGATGATGATGCGGAAACAATAGATTCAACTCCGTATGATGATCAGTCGCAGAGCTTTAGTTCAGATGATGTAGCTGAACTCATTAATGCAGTAAAGGCTGTGCTTTCTCTGGAAGAACCAGCCAAGACAGCGTTAAAAGCAAAAGCACCTTTATTCAAACGAACAAAGTCAGTGAAAGCTGAATTTCCAGCGTCAGAGGAGTTGACGGAAATGATGGATGAGTCTTGGGCAGCGCCCGGTAAAAAGTATAAGATTCCTAGGAGATGGGATTCTTATTATCCATTTCCTGCTGGAGATTGTTCGAAGAGAGAAGTTCCTCCAAAGGTAGATGCACATGTTCTGCGACTCGTGCACAAATCTGCTTTGCCACTGTCATCTACCTCTTTGAATGATGTCACAGACAGGAGGGTAGAGAGCCTATTGAAAAATATTTTTTCTCTTGTGGGTGCAGTGGTAAGACCTGCTATGGCTTCGGCCTGGGTAGCAAAGGCAATGGGCGAATGGATAGAGGAACTAGAGAATGACATCCCCTCTCCTACTAGGGAGCAAGAGGATCGTCTTTGCCGTTTAAGACAATCTGCCCAGTATTTAGAAGAAGCAGCCATTGATGTAGGCACTGTTGCTTCTAAAGCTTCAGCCCTGGCAGTAGTCGCTCGCAGAGCAGTCTGGCTACGGACCTGGAAGGCAGATGCGGAGTCCAAGAAGGAATTGGAAGCATTGCCTTTCATGGGTAATATATTATTTGGAAAACCTTTATCGGATATCCTAGAGTCAGAGGCTGAATCGAAGAAGGTCAGATTTCCGGCTACCTACAACCCTAAGTCCAAGGGTTTAAAATTTCGCTCATTTCGCTGGCAAAGCAAAGCGAAAGGTAAAGAGGAGCCTAAACAACCCCAGTTTAAAAGGGGTAGGAAGCAGTGGGCTAGCAAAAAGCCAGCTTCCAAACCTGAACAGAAACCCTCAGCCTGAAAAGATGGGCCTCCGCCTGGAGGATTCCAGGGTTGGGGGCCGACTCCTGCAATTTGCACACACATGGCAACAGTCAACAACAGATGCCTGGGTGCAGAAGGTAGTATTCAGGAGGCAGCCTCCTCAAAGATTTTTTTGCACCAGCCCGTCTCGTATAGAGTCGAAGGCCAATGCCCTGCAAGAAGCAGTCCAAAAATTACTGCAGTCAGGTGTGATTGTCCCAGTACCTCCATCACAAAAGGGACAGGGGTATTACTCCAATCTGTTTCTAATCCAGAAACCAAATGGGTCATATCGACCAATTCTAAATCTGAAGATGTTGAACAATTACATATGGATCCCGAAGTTCCACATGGAGACGTTACGCTCCATAATGTTGGCTATGGAACCGGGAGACTATATGGTATCTCTGGATGTGCGGGATGCTTACCTACATGTGCCTATAGCACTATCACATCAGTGTTACCTCAGGTTTGCCATCCTCAAGGAACACTTCCAGTTCCAAGCTCTGCTCTTCGGGCTAGCTACAGCACCCAGGGTGTTTACCAAGATCATGGTGGTTATGGCAGCTTGTCTGCGCAAACAAGGGATAAGGATATTCACATACCTAGACGACCTATTAATCTTAGCACAGTCGCAAGATTTACTGTTGAGCCATCTCCAACAGACGATAGTTTGTTTACAGAGACACGGGTGGCTCATAAATTGGGAGAAGTCGTCCCTGAATCCATCACAGCGGATGGTTCATTTGGGAGCCATATTGGATTCAGACCTACAGAGAGTTCTCTTACCAGAGAAGAAAATAGTCAAGGTGCAGGTCATGGCTCAGGAAGCGTTGCAAGCCCAGACAATGTCAGTCCATGCAGCAATGCGACTGTTGGGTCTGATGGTATCAACGTTCGACATGGTGGAATATGCGCAATTCCACTCCAGACCATTGCAGCATCTCATTTTGACAAAATGGAACGGAAATCATCAAACAATAAAGAAGCAGATGATAAAGATTCCAGTAAATGTAAAAAGGTCTCTAGCATGGTGGCTACAGACAGACCATTTAAACAAGGGGAGACCCTTTTGGATAAAAGAGTGGCAAGTCCTGACGACAGATGCCAGCCTGCAAGGTTGGGGGGCGGTACTCGGAAGCCTATGGTTCCAGAGAAAATGGACCGCAAGGGAAAGTCGCCTGCCGATAAATCTGTTAGAAATAAGAGCCATTTACTTGGCCCTAGTTCAGGCAAAGGACAATCTACAAGGAAGACCAGTCCAGATCCGCTCAGACAATGCGACGGCAGTAGCATACCTAAATCATCAAGGAGGGACTCACAGCAAGAGTCTGATGGAGGAAGTAACTCCCATTCTAAAGTGGGCAGAACTCCATCTCCCAGCATTGTCAGCAGTATTTGTCCCGGGTGTACTAAATTGGGAAGCGGATTTTCTCAGTCGGCACACCATTCAGGAAACCGAATGGGCACTACACCCAGAAGTGTTTCAAACACTGGTGAACAGATGGGGTCTACCGGAGATAGACCTTATGGCGTCTCGTCTAAACAACAAAGTTCCGAGGTACGGATCAAGAACAAGGGACTCAGGAGCAGTCCTGGTAGACGCACTGTCAGTCGAATGGAGGTTTCAGCTGGCATATCTGTTCCCTCCAATATCTCTATTACCCAGAGTAGTGAGAAAGATAAAACAGGCAAAAGGAGCAATCATTCTAATAGCTCCAGCTTGGCCAAGAAGGCATTGGTACACAGATCTGTGGAGAATGTCCGTGGAAGCACCGATACTGCTCCCTCAACGTCCAGATCTGTTAATGCAGGGTCCTTGTTGTCACAGTCATCTGGATCGCCTGTCTTTGACGGCGTGGCTGTTGAAACCTCTATCTTAGAGGCTAAAGGATTTTCAAAGCAAGTAATCCAAACCATGCTTAGAGCAAGAAAGCCTTCTTCGGCCCGTGTATATCATAGAATATGGCAAGCCTATATTCATTGGTGTTCTGGAAAAAATTACAATCCAAGAGCCTTTAAAGTAGCTAGAATTTTGGATTTTCTGCAGGCAGGATTGGATAAGGGGTTGCAGGTTGCTTCCTTGAGGGTGCAAGTCTCAGCGTTGACTGTATGGTTTCAGCAGAAGATTGCTGACCTACAGGATGTACGTACTTTTTTCCAACGAGTAGTACATATTCAACCTCCATTTGTTCCTCCTGCAGCTCCCTGGGATTTGAATTTAGTTCTTAAATTTCTCCAGGGTCCTTTGTTTGAACCACTTGAGAGAGCAGATCTTAAGTGATTAACGGTTAAAGTTCTTTTTTTACTGGCAATGGCGTCAGCCAGAAGAGTGTCAGATTTAGGAGCATTATCATGTAAGTCTCCTTTCCTAAGTTTTTTTCCAGACAGAGCAGTTCTCAGAACGAGATCTAGTTATCTTCCAAAGGTGGTGTCAAAGTTTCACCTGAATGAAGAGATTGTAGTCCCAGCTTTTCAGGTATCGGGACTATCTGCGGGAGAAGCGTCACTGGACGTGGTCCGGTCTTTAAAAATCTACATAGATCGTACTAGTGCCATCAGGAAAACAGATTCCCTCTTCATCCTCTATGGATTCCATAGGAGAGGTTGGCCTGCTAGTAAACAGACGCTGGCGAGATGGCTCCGAATGGTAATATCTGAAGCTTATTCTCATGCAGATCTCCCTATTCCGGCTAATGTCTCTGCACACTCTACACGTAAGGTAGGTCCTTCTTGGGCAGCACAACAGGGTGCATCAGCAGAACAGATATGTAAGGCAGCCACATGGTCTTCCATAAACACATTCATCAGACATTATGCCTTGGATACTTTTGCCTCTCATGATGCAGACTTCGGGTGAAAGGTCCTCCTGTGCAATCAGGAACGTCCCCACCACTAAAATGGCTTTGGGAATCCCAATGTTATCCTGTGGATAATCCTGTGGACCCAGCCAGAGAAATGAACGTTATGGTAAGAACTTACCGTTGATAACGTGATTTCTCTTATGTCCACAGGTATCCACAGGGATCCCACCCGGACGCATCTGATTTGAGGATCTAGACAAACACTAAAAACCTCTTCCTTCTTGTATGGAAGGGTGTGCATGTGTGTTCTTATCGCCTGTACAGGTCTCTACCTAATGTTCCTGCCTATAATCGCTGTGGAAAGAACTGATCTGACTGAATCAGTGGGCGGGACTATATAGTGGAGGCCCCAATGCATCCTGGGAGGCCAGAAAGCTCGTGACCGTGTTGGTGCCATTTTCGCTGTTGCTCGACAATATCCCAATGTTATCCTGTGGATACCTGTGGACATAAGAGAAATCACGTTATCAACGGTAAGTTCTTACAATAACGTTCATATCTATATATGGGGGTATAATACATTGTATCTAAGGGATCCGGTCTCTAGGTCGACCACTATTGGTCGACAGTAACTAGGTTGACAGGGTCTATATGTCGACATGTTCTAGGTCGACAGCAGGTCAAAAGGTTGACATGAGTCTTTCACGATTCTTTTTTTTTTTTTTTTACCTTTTCATACTTAACGATCCACGTGGACTACGATTGGAAAGGTAATTTGTGCCAAGCGAAGCGAGCTATGCGAGGGGACGCGGTGCACTAATTGGGGTTCGCGGTCACTCTACGAAGAAAACAACACAAAAAAAAATGAACTCATGTCGACCTTTAGACCTGTTGACCTAGTTGCTGTCAACCAATAGTGGTCGACCTAGTTACCATCTACCTTCCATACCACACCCGTATCTAATATACATATGTTATATCTCTATATATGGGGTACAGTAGTGTTAGATTGTATCTAATATACATATGTTATTTCTATATGGGGGTAGAATACATTGTATCTAATATAAACATCTATTTTGTATCATATATAGGGGGTATAACAGTGTTACATTGTATCTAATATACATATGTTATATCTCCTATGGGTGTAGAATACATTGTGTCTAATATAAACATCTATTTTGTGTCATCTATAGGGGGTATAATAGTGTTACATTGTATGTAATATATATATATATATATATATATATATATATATATATATATATATATGTTATATCTTTATCTATGGGGGCATAGTACATTGTATCTAATCTATACGTCTTTGTTGTATCTCATCTACAAGGGTATAGTACAGTGTTCCATTCTCTCTAACATATACATCTATATTATATCATTATCTAGCTATAGGGGTATAGTACAGTTTTTTTTTCTCCATATGCTGTATAGTATTACATTAATACACGTGTAATATCATATCCATGCCTATTTAATACATAATCGTAGACATTCATACTTGTGTTAGAGAAAGTTATGAGGATAGAGCCCTTGATGCTATCAGTGGAGACTCGGACACAGTCATGGCGTTCCTGGTGGGCTACCATCCTCTATTATATTAGGTATATTTCGTTGCTATGTTTTATTTTGTACACACGTCACATAAAGGGGAGTAATATATGTATTTTCAGGTGAAAATGGCCTCTCTGGCCAGCAAGGATTCCTTCTTCCAGAGTCTGGGCAGGAAAGTGTGCGCTCAGCAGAGTACAGAGCCACGGAAATGGAAAAACGGTGAGAACCAGCAGAGCTCGGTGTGGATGGTAGGGCCGCCATTGTGACTGGTGCTTTGTGCTGTGATCACACCAGGCCTTCCCACCAGACTGCATAATAGATAAGCCCTTAATACAGTGGGGCAGATGTATTAAGCCTGAAGACGGCATAAGGAAGTGATAAATGCACCAGCCAATCAGCTCCTAACTGTTAATTTACATATCGGAGCTGATTGGCTGGTGCATTTATCATCTTGCATTTATCACTTCCTTGTCCCTTCTCAGGTTAATACATCTGCCCCATAATATACCTAGTACCAGGTGTCGTTCCAAACGCTAAGCTCCGGTGATCTGCAAACACTCTGCTTTTTAGTAATATTACTTTATAACTGGTGCTGATGGCTGATAATTATTTCCAGGTCAAACTAATTAATGGCTTATTTTAGTACACAAGGCGCTTCATCGCACCCTACGGGCGCTCTTCACACCGTCGGAAGGGGCTACGCCCCCTTAACCCCTGCACGCCTTGCTGCGGTTCAATATCTGTATGAGTATTACCTGCATTCCTAGGTTTGCTAGTGGTTAAATATTGCACAACGAAAGTGCTTCCAATGGTGAAGGGGGCGTAGCCCCTTGCGACGGCGTGTACAGCGCCTGCAGGGCACGATGTACAGAATGTAGCGGGTGCGGGGGGGGACCGCGGATGAGGCAGGGAGTATGTAGATGCTGCGGGTGGAGGGGGGGTGGATGCAGGTGTGGGGGGAGGGGGTGCGGGACCTATACCTATGTCATTTTATTTGTAACAATATATAGGACAGGGATAAGGATGTATGTGATATAGACATACCCGCATGAAGAGGTATATGGTGTCATTAGACACAGAGGGTAGTGCTGGTACAATGCGGAGCAGGGGCAGCTGTGTCCTCTCTCTACACCGTACCATCCTTCAGGTGTAGCAACATGGACATGTTGCGCACGCAAGGTCTCCACGCGGCCGCAGGTGCACCAGTCCCCTCTGCATGCGCTATGTGCGCGCCCCCTCAGGTGCAGTAGGAGGAGGGGGCGGAGCCTGGCGCTGTTCCCAGGGGCAATGGCCATGGGCAGCGCGGTCATGTGCTGGGGTAGCACATGGCGCTTGCTGTGTGAGGGATAAGAGTAGGCGGGAGATCATCGATATACCGGTAACTACGGGGGGCACCGCAGGGGGTTATGGTTCCTGTCCTCCTGGTGAGGGTTTGTCAGGGAGGTATCCCGGAGCCGGTGGTATGGACCCTGTATTGGACACAGGGGGATAGGGAGGGGACACAGAGACGCGGGGCAGCAGGTAGATACAGAGAGACACGGGGTGGCAGGGAGGGGATACAGAGACGCGGGGTGGCAGGGAGGGGATATAGAGACGCGGGGTGGCATGGAGGGGATACAGAGACGCGGGGTGGCAGGGAGGGGATACAGAGACGCGGGGTGGCAGGGAGGGGATATAGAGACGCGGGGTGGCAGGGAGGGGATACAGAGACGCGGGGTGGCAGGGAGGGGATATAGAGACGCGGGGTGGCAGGGAGGGGATATAGAGACGCGGGGTGGCAGGGAGGGGATATAGAGACGCGGGGTGGCAGGGAGGGGATATAGAGACGCGGGGTGGCAGGGAGGGGATATAGAGACGCGGGGTGGCAGGGAGGGGATACAGAGACGCGGGGTGGCAGGGAGGGGATACAGAGACGCGGGGTGGCAGGGAGGGGATATAGAGACGCGGGGTGGCAGGGAGGGGATATAGAGACGCGGGGTGGCAGGGAGGGGATACAGAGAGGCGGGCGGCTGGGAGGGGATAGAGAGACGCGGGGCGGTAGGGAGGGGATAGAGAGACGCGGGGCGGCAGGGAGGGGATAGAGAGACGCGGGCGGTAGGGAGGGGATAGAGAGACGCGGGCGGTAGGGAGGGGATAGAGAGACGCGGGGTGGTAGGGAGGGGATAGAGAGATGCGGGCGGTAGGGAGGGGATAGAGAGACGCGGGGCGGTAGGGAGGGGATAGAGAGACGCGGGGTGGTAGGGAGGGGATACAGAGACGCGGGACGGCAGGGAGGGGATAGAGAGATGCGGGGCGGTAGGGAGGGTATACAGAGACGCGGGTGGTAGGGAGGGTATACAGAGACGCGGGTGGTAGGGAGGGTATACAAAGACGCGGGGCGGTAGGGAGGGGACACAGACGCGGGGCAGCAGGTAGATACAGAGAGACGCGGGGCGGCAGGGAGGGGATACAGAGAGACGCGGGGCGGCAGGGAGGGGATACAGAGAGACGCGGGGCGGCAGGGAGGGGATACAGAGAGACGCGGGGCGGCAGGGAGGGGATACAGAGAGACGCGGGGCGGCAGGGAGGGGATACAGAGAGACGCGGGGCGGCAGGGAGGGGATACAGAGACGCGGGGCGGCAGGGAGGGGATACAGAGACGCGGGTGTGGTAGGGAGTGGATACAGAGACGCGGGGCGGAAGAGAGGGGATACAGACGCTGGGCGGCAGGGAGGGGATAGAGAGACGCGGGGCGGCAAGGAGGGGATAGGATAGAGAGACGCGGGGCGGCAGGGAGGGGATAGAGAGACGCGGGGCGGCAGGGAGGGGATAGAGAGACGCGGGGCGGCAGGGAGGGGATACAGAGAGGCGTGGCGGTAGGGAGATGATAGAGAGACGCGGGTGTGGTAGGGAGTGGATAGAGAGCCGTACGGAGGGGATACAGAAGCGTAGAGAGGAGGGGATAGAGAGATGCGGGGTGGTAGGGAGGGGATACAGAGACGCGGGACGGCAGGGAGGAGATAGAGAGATGCGGGGCGGTAGGGAGGGTATACAGAGATGCGGGGCGGTAGGGAGGGGATACAGAGACGCGGGGCGGTAGGGAGGGGATACAGAGACGTGGGGCGGTAGGGAGGGGATACAGAGAGACGCGGGGCAGCAGGTAGATACAGAGAGACGCGGGGCGGCAGGGAGGGGATACAGAGAGACGCGGGGCGGCAGGGAGGGGATACAGAGAGACGCGGGGCGGCAGGGAGGGGATACAGAGAGACGCGGGGCGGCAGGGAGGGGATACAGAGAGACGCGGGGCGGCAGGGAGGGGATACAGAGACGCGGGGCGGCAGGGAGAGGATAGAGAGACGCGGGAAGGTAGGGAGGTGATACAGAAGCGTAGGGAGGAGGGGATAGAGAGACGCGGGGCGGCAGGGAGGGGATAAAGAGACGCGGGGCTGTAGGGAGGAGATACAGAGATGTGGGGCGGTAGGGAGGGGATAGAGAGACGCGGTAGGGAGGGGATACAGAGAGGCGTGGCGGTAGGGAGAGGATAGAGAGACGCGGGTGTGGTAGGGAGTGGATAGAGAGACGCGGGGAGGTAGGGAGGGGATACAGAAGCGTAGGGAGGAGGGGATAGAGAGATGCGGGTGGTAGGGAGGGGATACAGAGACTCGGGGCGGCAGGGAGGGGATAGAGAGATGCGGGGTGGTAGGGAGGGTATACAGAGACGCGGGCGGTAGAGAGACGCGGGGCGGCAGGGAGGGGATACAGAGAGGCGTGACAGTAGGGAGAGGATAGAGAGACGCGGGTGTGGTAGGGAGTGGATAGAGAGACGCGGGGAGGTAGGGAGGGGATACAGAAGCGTAGGGAGGAGGGGATAGAGAGATGCGGGGTGGTAGGGAGGGGATAGAGAGACGCGGGGCGGCAGGGAGGAGATACAGAGACGCGGGGCTGTAGGGAGGAGATACAGAGACGCGGGGCTGTAGGGAGGAGATACAGAGACGTGGGGCGGTAGGGAGGGGATAGAGAGACGCGGGCGGTAGGGAGGGGATACAGAGAGGCGTGGCGGTAGGTAGAGGATAGAGAGACGCGGGTGTGGTAGGGAGTGGATAGAGAGACGCGGGGAGGTAGGGAGGGGATACTGAAGCGTAGGAAGGAGGGGATAGAGAGATGCGGGGTGGTAGGGAGGGGATACAGAGACGCGGCACGGCAGGGAGGGGATAGAGAAATGCGGGGCGGTAGGGAGGTTATACAGAGACGCAGGGGGTAGGGAGGGGATAGAGAGACGCGGGGCGGTAGGGAGGGGATAGAGAGACGCGGGGCGGTAGGGAGGGGATAGAGAGGGGCGGTAGGGAGGGGATACAGAGACTTGGGGCGGTAGGGAGGGGATACAGAGACGCTGGGCAGTAGGGAGGGGATACAGAGACGCGGGGCGGTAGGGAAGGGATACAGAGACGCGGGGCGGTAGGGAGGGGATACAGAGACGCGGGGCGGTAGGGAGGGGATACAGAGACGCGGGGCGGTAGGGAGGGGATACAGAGACGCGGGGCGGTAGGGAGGGGATACAGAGACGCGGGGCGGTAGGGAGGGGGATACAGAGACGCGGGGCGGTAGGGAGGGGGATACAGAGACGCGGGGCGGTAGGGAGGGGATACAGAAACGCGGGGCGGTAGGGAGGGGATACAGAGACGCGGGGCGGTAGGGAGGGGATACAGAGACGCGGGGCGGTAGGGAGGGGATACAGAGACGCGGGGCGGTAGGGAGGGGATAGAGAGACGCTGGGTGGTAGGGAGGGGATATAGAGACGCGGGTCGGCAGGGAGCTTCCCCAGTGAGGAAGCTGATGAAGAGAGGGGGAAGTAGTGGAGGGGGTGGGCACCAGAAGCGGAGACTTGTGTAAAGTGGCGACCAGACATAGATACAGAGGTTAGGATGGCCGGAGAGAGTCACCGTTGGGGCTGTCGGCGGCTGCTGCAGTCTGGCAAACAGTCCACTATCCAGAGGCGAGAGGCGTCTGAGCGCAGTCTGTACTACTATTACACACATTTCCCCTCCCCCTGCTCGTACCATGCAGTGTTCGAAAAGGGGCTTGCCCTAATGTAAAAGGGGCGTGGCCTTGCGGGTATGTTTTCTCTCGCTCCGGGGGTGTTTCCCTGTAGATGCTGGCAGCCCCCGGAGACTGGAGAGTGTGTGGCGGCTCTTCTCTGTGACAGGAGATGATGTCACTGCAGCACTCGGCTCCTGTCACAGAAGGAGAGCTGACAGCTGGATGTGTGCGGAGGAGGCGGCGGGTCTGTGTACGCGGGGAAGGGAGCCTTCTCCTGCGCCACCCGTCCCTCCTAATGTCTATACCTGTGGCAGCAGCAGTTGTTGTTCTCCCGGCGCCGCGGCCGGGGAGTCGGCGTTGCTGATGGGGAGGGGTGAGATGGACAGGCAGCAGGAGCAGAGACTTGTTGCACATGTGGTGGGCCGTCTCCGTGACTCCGCCCACCGCTGTGACTCCACCCAGCGTTAGCGGGCCAGAAACAGAGTCACAGGGCTATTATATAGGAGATGAAAATATTAATTTCAAATATTTCCGTTGTGGAGTCAACTCTTTATTTCAGGATTTGTGGAACACTGAGATATTTTCTGTATAATAAATGTTCGGTTTTAGGGGGTCATTCTGACTCGATCGCTCGCTGCAGTTTATCGCAGCGATCGGTTCGGAACTGCGCATGCCAGACGGCTGGAGGCCGTCGTTGCCTAGCGATTGCCTCTGAGGCAGAGGCGGTTGCTGGGCGGGAGGGGGCTGGACGGCGGCGTTAAGCCGCCGTTTAGGGGGCGCGGTCCGGCCAACGCAGGTGTGGCCAGACCGTTGGGTGGGGGGGGGGGGGGGGGGGCGGGCCGCGGCGGCTGCGTGACGTCACCCGGGGGCAGCGAAGAGGTTCTCCTGGCCAGCCGCCAGAGCTGCGCTGGTCGGGAGTAACTCCTGAGATGCAAAAGCATAGCCGCTGTGCGATGCTTTTGCATTTCTGCGCGGAGGGGGGGGGGGGGGGGGCACTGACATGCGGGGTGGACTAGCCCTGTGCTGGGCGTCCCCCCCGCATGTCTGAGTGCCTGATCGTAGCTGTGCTAAATTTAGCACAGCTACGATCAACTCGGAATGACCCCCTTAGTGTGAGTAATAAACGCAGCAGGAAAATAATGTTCCTACTATACTATACCCTGTTGACTACAAATAATATATAATTATACATTGTAATATGTTTAACCCTGTAAATCCCCAGCATTTAATGGCGATGACTCAGAGGAACGCAGCGGTCCCAAGAAAAAGAGGAAAAAAAAGCCGCGGAAGCTACGAAATAACCGAGGGGCACAGGAGAGTCCCAGGATACTGCCCCCAATTATCCCAAAGCCACACAGTAAAGGTGAGTGTAATCGGTGTATAATCCACAAGTTTTCCCGGTGTGATGTTGCCGCGCTAGCACATTTCCCTCCAGTTGGATCTAACACCCCCCTCTAAGTTTACCTCTTCTGCGGGCCCGGCGTATGCTCGTTTGGGAATCCGATAATGTTCAGGTGAAGATTTACTCCTTGCCTCCACTCTCCGATCATCAGATTTTAGGACCACCTGGTCTCCCTGGCTTGATTTTAAAACTACAGATGTTTATAAACTTTACATCTCGTAACACTGTTACAATAGAGGTTTTCCTGACACTGTTTACGTTTTGACATTAGTACCCTTCCCAGTGTGCTCCCTTTCTCTTTTTCTCTTTCCCTTTCTTTTCTTTCCTTCCTTTCTCTCCCTTATTTCTCTTATTCTTTTTTTTTTTTCTATATAAAGTTTTATGGTTTAATTTGCGATGTGTTCTGGTATTGAATGACCATTGTTTAAAATGTGCTGGCTATTCAACTGACAGTGCTCAACTTCTACACAATTAGTATAGTGTCATTCCGGTCTAGGTTACTGTGAATATTGTATTTGTGCACGGTGATTTCAATGTACTTTGTCTTCTTTCAATAAAAATCAGATTATACAAAAAAAATAATAGTTTTATTATGGCCACTAACAGACTTCTATAATGTTCTCCTATATTAGTTTGGATTTTTAGGGGGTACAGGCAGATTTCCCCATTTTCCCCTATACTTATATCTGGTTTTGCCAGCTAGAATTATCGCGCAAATCCCGTTACCCCCATTTTGGAATAGGATAGGTGCGATAAACAGGAGCGCGCAGGCTGCGATAAACAGATTTTTCGGGAGATAGGTGCAATAACATTAGTTGCGATCGCATTATCGCGGCTAATTGGATACCCTCCTAAGTCACTGTTCCAAAATTGCAATGAGCAGGATCTGCATATAGAAATGCCTCCAAATGGTCACATGGGATAAGATCGTAGCCACAAGGAACGCGTTATCAGTTTGCTGGGAGAATGGCTGCAGGAGCCTCCGGTTTCCTCCGTCTGCCGTTACTGCCATATTATTTGCATGTCTGCACAGTAGTTTTGCATGACCACAGAACAGCGGATGCGCGACTATTTGCTATGTAAGCAACAGAGTAGAAATAGACATGAATCAGTTTGTTTGCCCCTGGAGTATAAAGAAGTTATAAAGACAAGAGAAAATAGGATTCCAAATGGAAGCAGTCGTAGTATACACTATAAAATAAGGATATAGGAGTCTGTGTACGATGTCTTGGAGAGAGGTAAAATACCAGCTAATTGGCTACTGTCATTTTTCAAACACATCCTGTAGCCTGATAGTTAGGAGCTGATTGGCTGATACTTTATCTATCTGCAAGGCTTAGTACGTAGACCCCTAAATCACTCTTCTCTGTGGTCCATTATGTTGCATAAATATATATATTTGGGGCATGTTCTGTTTTTGGACGCGGCTGAGCGGGTTTCATTTCTGAAGACAACGCTGTCACTGTTCAGATCTTGGGTCCGACTCTCAGGCGCTCACGGTCGCCTGTCTGTGACAATGCAAACGCCACTACAAGCTCCTTCCCTTGTGTACATCCATGCCGCCCAATGTGCTGAGATGTCCACTTTTAGCGCTGGTGTGCGCTGTAATACCGATTGGTGCTTCTTTATATGCCACCATCGGTTACACCCTTGAAACTTGCACAAACCCCTTGTGTCATGGATCTCTGTAAGCTTCCTCATGTCTTCCTTTCTCTGTTTAGAGGCAGCTCAGACCTCCTTCTCCACCGTTGATATTTTAAGGAAACGGCTCCATGAGAAGATTGAGGAGTCTCGTGGTCAGGTGAGGCTGTCCCCCAACCCCAGTAGATACATGTTATAGCTGTGATGGGGACCACCTGTGGCCCCCCATATGTAATGTAAATAAATGTGTTGCTGTTTTAGAATGGATATTTTCCAGTGGTTATCTTGCACAATTCATGTTGTATGGGAATCATCCAACTGGCCGTAACAATACGTTAACACGGTTAAAATGGGGATGAAATCTTGTAATGCCGCAATTCAATTGTCTGTGAAAAATTACTGGTGATAATTCTCCATAGGTTTACCGCAAATTTCTTTTCACCATACTGAGCAGGTGAAAAGTTGGGGAAAATCCCTATTTTAAAGTAAAAATGTAGGGATTTTGTACAGAACCCCTGGTACACCCCATAAATGACTGATTACAAGTTTTTATTTGTCCACTCATTCAAAAATAAAAGCTTCTTTGGCCAATAAAAAAAAAGGTTACTTATTTTTTTTTTTTTTTTAAAGCATATAACATCAATTTAAATCCCCCAAATGTTTTTATTATAATCACTAATACAGTTAAAATATGTTAGTTTGGCATTTTTGGGGGTACAGGCTGATTTCCCTATTTTCACCTACACTTCACTGGTTTGGGCAAAAATCATTTTTGTGCATATTTGCATTTGGATAGGTCGAAGAACAGGAGCACGCATGTCGGCAAAAAGTGCGCAATATGTGCAAATAGTCCATTCACTGCAAATTACCGCGTTTTGCGGACAATTGAATTCCCCCTCATAGTCTGAAGAATTAACCCTCATTTTTTTTTCTGAACACAGGTTTCCAACAAATCTCTTTCTGCTGAAGAGATAGAGAAAAGACGGCACAAAAGAAAGCAGGAGAGAGAGAGGAAGAAGAGGAAGAGAAAGGAGCTGAAGATGAAGGCTGCACGTGCAACAGAAGAAGGGGAAGCCCCCAAAACGGAGGAGATTGTAGAAGAAGTTAAAGAGGAGAAGGTCCAAGCACCACTGGTCTTCAACAAAGTGGAAGTTCACGATGAACCTCTCCACAAAGTCCTGCGGAAAAAGGAGAAGAAGGGGGCGGTGAAAGGAAACATTACGCCCATGACGGGCAAGAATTACAAACAGCTACTGAGCCGCCTGGAACTGCGCAAGAGCAAAATCGAAGAGCTGAGGGCCAAAGACCAGGAGAAAGCCAAGGAATTTGAGTCCAAAATCAAATGGACAAATGTGTTGTACAAGGCTGAGGGGCTGAAAATCAAAGACGACGAGGGGATGCTGAAAACTGCGCTAAAGAGGAAAGAGAAGCAGCGGGAGCAAAGAAAGAAGCGCTGGGACAACCGCACGGAGCAGACGGCAGAGAGGATGCAACAGAGGCAGGAGAAGAGGACTCGCAACATCAAGAAGAAGAAAATGAACAAGCTGGAAAAGAAGAAGAACCTTGCGCGGAAGAGGGGCCGCGTCATGCCCGAAGACCTGGCCAAAGCGAATTTTAAGTGAACTGTGACTCTTGTTTTATAATGAGCTACCTATCCGTGTGCAAAGAAAGTCCGCACTATACCGTAATATACACGGCCAGTGCCATTGTCCTATTCCTGGATCTAAAAGACAGCTTCATGCTGGACATTTGGAATTGATATAAAAGACAGTGACCAAGATCTGTTACTGTTATACATAGATATAATATAGCCTTCTCTATCGGCAACGCTATATTTTAGAGACATGTGACTAAGATGAAATGTCGTTGAGTAAGTGGCTTCCTTTTAGAGCAGTGGGAGTCATTCCGAGTTGATCGCTCGCTAGCTAGTTTTAGCAGCCGTGCAAACGCTATGCCGCCGCCCACTGGGGAGTGTATTTTAGCTTAGCAGAAGTGCGAACGCATGTGCAGCCGAGCTCTGCAAAAACAGTTTGTGCAGTTTCAGAGTAGCTCTGAACCTACTTGGCGCTTGCGATCACTTCAGCCTATTCGTTTCCGTATTTGACGTCATACACCCGCCCAGCCACGCCTGCGTTTTTTCAGACACGCCTGCGTTTTTGCAAACACTCCCTGAAAACGGTCAGTTGACACCCAGAAACGCCCCCTTCCTGTCAATCTTCTTGCGGCCGTCAGTGCGAATAAAAACTTCGCTAGAACCTGAGCACAACCACAAAGGGCTTTGTACCCGTACGTCGTGCGTGCGCATTGCGGGGCATACGCATGCGCATAAATGCCATTTTTTCACCTGATTGCTGCGAAAAATCGTCAGCGAGCGATCAACTCGGAATGACCCCCAGTGTTGGAAAATGTGAGTTTACTGTGACAAGTCGAATATAAATAAAACATTTAATGACTTTAACAGTGCGATGTTCTGCAGACGCTAATCTGAAATGTCAGGTCTCGGTAAATGTAATATAGACAGATTGATAAAGTAGATAAACAACGGCCCCTTTACACTTCACAAGGATTATTCTATAACATTTTACAAATACCGCAAGCATATGCAGTATCAACTAATACGGTTTCAGCTCTCATTAACCCTGCTTACTAGCCTGACCAAAGCAGCAGTCTTATTGGTTGCTTTGTTGATGACCTCAGATGAGTTGTATTTTTAACGTCACTCTCTGTTCAGCAAATTTCTCTTTTGTTACCAAATATAGAAACCGTGTGTTTCATTGTATACGCTGTGACTCCATTATGCCTCCAGTCTCACGGTGCCTCCCCTCTACCACTGTTTGGACTTGTTCCCCAAATAAACAATTATTTTACATGACTTCAGTTAGTCTCAAAGCAGCAAAATGTTTATATCCTATTATATGTTTGAAATGTTTATTACGTGGGAATTATAAGTGATTTCCTTTATTTGGGACCCTAATGCCATCATAGGGATCCATTGCTCACCACTTCCAATAAAGGTACATTTATTCACAGGACATTGGTGCTGATCCTTCCTAATGTAATGTGTCGGTGAGTGTAGTATAGCATGTTACTACCCCATACGGCCTCCCATCCAAGTACTAACCAGGCCCAACACTGCTTTGCTTCCAAGACCATACATGTTGAATGTGGTTGTATATGAACTCTGTATGCACTTTTAGGGTGGAATTTTAGTGTTTTTTTCTGCCAAAAGATGGTGCCCAAACGGAGCTGTTCAATTGTAGCTCCGTTTGGGTGCGATGGCTGTCAGCGTTTGCATTTCTGCTCGCACCCCCTGGGGTTAGCAAGCTGAAATGCATGAAAAGTTACCCATTTGGTCGCCCAAACAGCACTTTTTGCGATTGCACCCAGTACTTTGGTCGGGTTTAGCTGCTTTATGCGGCTACACCGGACCTTTATGGGCGCGGGGAAAAAAACAGCAATTGAATTGCACCCTGTGATCTCCCATCATTTTAGATGGGGGGAGGGAACAATTGAATATCGCCCTTAAAACTCTTCTACTACTCACAATAAGTAAATTATTTGCTAAGAATAGACTTAGGTTGCATTATAAAAATACTATATTTCCTAAAAAACCCTGGTGGTTTCCCAATCAAGTAGATAAGTAAAAGAGCTCTACAGAAACAGATTTCACCTTCCGCCAATACTGCAATCAACATGTATGATCTTGGAAATAAACAGTGTTGGGCCTGGTTAGTCCTTGGATGGGAGAGCACCCGAGAATGTTAGGCACCCAGCCAGTTTTGCCACAGTATTAGGGAATGCTGAAACTATAACCGTGCATGCTAGGATGTGTAGTTGAACAGGATGACAATGTACTACCAACAGTAGAGGCTTGTGTCTGTAATACAGTACACCCAGAGGTGCCTACAGTATGCAGTTCTTTTTTAGGAACTGGTCTGAAAATGTAAAAAAAAATCAAATCATGTATTCTTCCATCACCCAACAAAAATCTGAGCTACATGAACATAATGCCAAGGTCTTTGAAGGTTGCAAGCAGTTGAACTGTAGGGCGTACAGATGTGTCATCATTGCCCCACTCTGCTAGCGTTGTGAGTATCTTGCAAAAAAGAAAATGCGTCCTTGTCTCAGCATAATGCATCAAGTAGACTATGCTAATTTCATATGCAACACTTGTATATCAGTTGTGACGGAGTCTCTGAATCTGCATGTAATGTAAAGGACAGAGGGGCAGATGTGTTAACGTGGAGAAGGCATAAGGAAGTAATAAACCAGTGATAAGTGCAAGGTGATAAATGCACCAGCCAATCAGCTCCTAACTGTTACTTTACATATTGGAGCTGATTGGCTGGCGCATTTATCACCTTGCATTCAGGGACGTGCCGTGAGCTAAATGGCTCAGGAGGCACTGGCTAACCCCAAAGCCAGAATTCCATGCAATATATGAGCCGAAGGGTACATCTGGGCATTATACACAGGTGCAGCAGTATAAACTCCTGGAAATTTGGTGAGATTTGATCAGAGATGTGCTGAAAAGATTAGCAGGTGAGGCACTGCCTCACCTGCCATAGACTTTACTCCAGAGTTTGGGCTATAAAAATTATTAGAATAATGCAAAGAAGATATTTCAAACAAATTATTAGTATTTTTCATATACTTTATTCAGACAAAATTCTGGTTTAAACGTAAGTATGACAGGAAAGGCTCTGCCTCACCCCACCGCAAGTCACTGCTTGCATTTATCCCTAGTTTATCACTTCCTTATCCCTTCTCCAGGTTAATACATCTGCCCAGTGGCGTAACTAGAAATTTTTCTCCCCAAGCCAAAAAATTATCTGGCGCAACCCCCCACCCCATAATTGGCACTAGCAAAGCGATGAATCTGATCGCAAAAAAAGGGCGTGGCATTGCAGGGAAAGACTACCTTATACCCCAGTATTGCAACCTGCACACCCAGACGTTGGCCACCACAGGAAAAAATAATAATCCTGATTCATGCCTCTTACATTATTTGTCATTTTTCCTCCTTATACTTTTAAATGAATTACTTCATTAAACTAATTACTTTTAAATTACCTGCTCGTTGCCAGGGGTTTCATGCTCTTGGTTCCATGCACGGTGCCAGGGGTTTCATGCTCAGGGTGTCATGCTCGTTGCCAGGGGTTTCATGCGCTGGGTGTTATGCTTGTTGCCAGAGGTATCATGTGCTGGGTTTCAAGCTTGTTGCCAGGTGGTAATATTCGTAGCCAGGGGTTTCATGCACTGGGTGTCATGCTCGTTGCTAGGGGGTAACGCTTGTTGCCAGGGATTTCATGAGCTGGGTGTTGTGCTTGTAACCAGTGGGTAATGCTTGTTGCTAGGGCTGTGCTCCCAGTGCCACATATGCCTCGAGTGCCAGATATTCCACCACAGTGCCAGGTACACACATGCCCCCAGTGCCAAATATGCCCCCCCCCAGTGCCAGGTCCACATATACCCCCAGCACCAAATATGCCCCCCCCCCCCCCCAGTGCCAGGTACACATATACCCCCCAGTGCCAAATATGCTCCCCCAGTACTAAACATGCCCCCTCAGTGCTAAATATGCTCCCCAGGTGCCAGGTACACCCCCCCCCCTCCCCCCAGTGCTAAATGTGCTCCCCCAGTGCCAGGTATTCCCCCCCCCCCCCCCCCTGCTGCTGTGCGATTCGTGAAGGAGGGCACAGCGCGCACCTCTCCTGTGTGTCCCTCCTGGATCTCCGGCGGCAGCGGTGTGTCTGTTAAATGAAGTGCTGGGCACTTCATTTAACAGACACACCGCTGCCGCCGGAGACCAAGGAGGGACACACAGGAGAGGCGCGCGCTGTGCCCTCCGTGTCCCTCCTTCCCAGCAGAAATCAGTGGCGGCGGCTAGGGCGCCCCGCAGCCCTGCGCGCCCTCAAGCACTCGCAGGGGCTGCGGGCCCCTAGTTACGCCACTGCATCTACCCCAGAGTCCGATAAATTGTATGAAGGCATTTCTTAATACAGGTCGCAAATTATATTAAGATTGATTATGGTAAAGGCTGTGACTTGTAAATACAGTATATATTATTGGTACATTTAAAAGGAATTTGCAACTCAAAGAAATAACGCTTTAGTATATAACACTGTACTATTGGGATAAAAGTGATGTGTATACTATCTGCTGTTTGGACTTATTCTGTTATCTATCTCATTAGGACTCTTCGGAGCTTCATGGCAAAGGCTGTGAATACTTTTGTCCATGTGATGATTTCTTAGTTTTTTTATTTTTTATAAATTTGCAAACATCTCAAACTTTTTTCATGTTGTCATTATGGGGTATTGGCCCTCATTCCGAGTTGTTCGCTCGTTAGCTGCTTTTAGCAGCATTGCACACGCTAAGCCGCCGCCTATTGGGAGTGAATCTTAGCATAGCAGAATTGCGAATGCAAGATTAGCAGAATTGCGAATAGAAATTTCTTTGCAGTTTCTGAGTAGTTTGAGACTTACTCTGCCACTGCGATCAGTTCAGTCAGTTTCGTTCCTGGTTTGACGTCACAAACACACCCAGCGTTCACCCAGACACTCCCCCGTTTCTTCAGACACTCCCGCGTTTTTCCCAGAAACGGCAGCGTTTTTTCGCACACACACCCATAAAACGGCCAGTTTCCGCCCAGAAACACCCACTTCCTGTCAATCACACTCCGATCACCAGAACGAAGAAATTTCTTTGTTAAGCCGTGAGTAAAATACCAAACTTATTAGCAAATTTACTTGGCTCAGACGCACTGCGAATATTGCGCATTAGCGACTAATCGCTCCGTTGCGGAAAAAAAAATAACGAGCGAACAACTCGGAATGAGGGCCATTGTGTGTGGAATTTTGAAGGAAAAAGGAATTTATTCCAGTTTGGGATTAGGCTGCAACGTAACAAAATGTGGAAAAAGTGAAGCGCTGTAAATACGTTCCGGATGCACTGTACATAGACTTGCTTTCTTTTTCATCCACTAGAGGTCACTGGAGTACTCTTGGGATATGGACGGTGCGATAGCAGGGATAGGCACATTTAAATCTTTAAATGTGTAACCCTCCTTCCCCTCCATACTCCCAAGATGCATCAGTATTTTTTATGTGCCTCGTGGGATAGCACATCCTAGACTGAAGGTCCAGATTTTCAATTTTATTAAATTTTTTACCTTTTAATTTTTAACCACAGCCCTTCCCAGATTATTTAGAAGCTTGGGTCCGGGTCTGTGTGTGCTGCCACATCAGCATCAGCTGATTCCAGCCTTGGCTGAGGAAGCAGGACAGAGCTTAGAGCAGAGGTTCTCAAACTCGGTCCTCGGGGGCACACACAGTGCATGTTTTGCAGGTCTCCTCACAGAATCGCAAGTGAAATAATTAGCTCCACCTGTGGACCTTTTAAAATGTGTCAGTGAGTAATTAATACACCTGTGCACCTGCTGGGTTACCTGCAAAACATGCACTGTGTGTGCCCCCGAGGACCGAGTTTGAGAACCTCTGGCTTAGAGAGAAGCCCCGTCGGTACTCCAGAAAAGGTACTGAGCAGGCGGTCGGCTCATGCTGCATAGCAGTAGGTGGAACAGGTAATTGTGTCCTCACTAAAATAGCCCCACTGTTAAGAATTGCAAAGGAGCTTCGTGGTAGTCCACAGAATATGGGTACTAGACAAGTTTTACATAAGGCAGGAGAAAAGATACCGTATCAGAATAGTTGGGAACAACTATTTTGATAAGGTCCTATGTCAAATTAGAAGCTTATAAACATTACATAGACCTAATAGTTAGTCAGGGAAACCACACCACGGGGGAAGTGAACATTGAAGAAAGGCAAATACGCAGAAGAGCTTCACAAAGAGAGTTTGCATTAGATCAAGTAGTGGCCTTGCAGGAAGAAAAATGTACACTGACAGAACAGGAGTGCTGTACTTACATATCTAGTGATGAGGAAATAAAGAATGGAATTGTCAGAGCGAGGAATGATAGAGAAATTTGGATCCCATAGTAAGAAGCGGAATGAAGTAAAGGGTTAACGCTGTTTAAATTGTAGTGATAAGATCTATGGATAGAACTTTCTGTACCTCATGGGCTCATGGTATCTCTTACTTATGTCTGCAAGTCTGTTAGAACAAATGTACTTTGAACAGGACTTGCATGGCGGTTATACAGGGGTCAGATGTATAGCAAATGATGGATGTAGTGTCCTCTTGACAGGTGACCTGTGTTTGACTACCATTTGGTCCTTCATGCTTATAATTATAAATAGTGCTGTGTCTAGATATTAGCGATAAGTCTTTTTAAGGTATACAGGCCCTCATTCCGAGTTGATCGCTCGCTGCCGTTTTTCGTAGCGCAGCGAACAGGTGAAAAAACGGCATTTATGCGCATGGTACGCAGCGCGCATGCACTAAGTACTTTCACACAAAACTTTGCAGTTTTACACAAGCTCGAGCGATGCTTTTCAGTCGCTCGAGTGGTCAGTGTTTGACAGGAAGTGGGTGTTTCTGGGCGGCAACTCAGCGTTTTCAGGGAGTGTGCTAAAAAATGCAGGCGTGCCAGGTAAAAACGCAGGAGTGGCTGGAGAAACGGGGGAGTGGCTGGCCGAACGCAGGGCGTGTTTGTGACGTCAAACCAGGAACTAAACATTCTGCAGTCTTCGCAAGCTAGGAGTAAGTATCGAGCCACTCTGAAACTGCATGACATTTTTTAGTAGCAGAACTGCTAACCTTTCGTTCGCACTTCTGCTAAGCTAAGATACACTCCCAGAGGGAGGCGGCTTAGCGTGTGCACTGCTGCTAAAAGCAGCTAGCGAGCGATCAACTCGGAGTGAGGGCCACTGTGTGATTAGTTATACTCACATATGTTACCATATGTGGATGAGAATTTGCCTATTTAAGCTCACTGTACTACGTTCAAAAGGGTCTCCTTTCATTCTGACTTTAAGAGGGACAGGACACCCATACATGTATGTAATTGTAATTCTGGATAAGTTGTTATGCTGTTTTCATTTGATCTTTGCTCAAGTCATTTATATAATAATTTCTCTTTCACAGCATAAGCTGAGGGCCCTGCTAAAGTGCCTTTATAATGCTGCAGGAGTGTTGCTTACACTTGCTTTAGTTGGAGTTTGGGTTAGCATAGCTGTAGTTGTATGGGAGACACAGCTCAAGTTAGGCCAACAACATGGTCGCTCCTCAGACCACCTTATTACTTACAAACGATCACATTTGCGAATATACTGAGTATTTGACTACGGCATCTATGGGGTATCCGTTCTCCCGTCTCCCTCCGCATGCTCAGCACACATCTCTCCCCAAATCGGGCCGTGAATACGGGCCTTAACTGTCATGTCACAGGCTATGTTTGAAAAATGACAGGAGCCGATTGGCTGGTACTTTATCTCCGTCCAACGCTTAGTAAATAGACCCCCCAGTGCCTTAACTGTGAGAGTGTGCAGTAAGAGTTGCCGGACAGTGTCTCTGTCTACGCCCTGGCTCCTGGGTGCAGGTCACAGTGGGAAGCCCATTCAGCGGGGCATACTCTCCCCCTCCCATCTTGTCATTTTGTAACATTTTTTTTTACAAAGGAAGGTGCGCTGCGATCGTCAGGTGTTTGCGCCTTTCCAATCCATGTGGTTCCGCCTTCACCAATAAAGGCAGTTTACACATGCACAGAATGGTGTACATCACACATTTGATGATACCACATGGTTTGCTGCCTGACCCTGATCCTATCTAATCTCCAACAGGTAAGTCACTTCCTGTCCTTTTTTTAAATTATCTTTCCTTTAGTGCCTGTCAGTCTCTCTCTGCCCTTTTCTCATCTATGCCAGCCTCCTTCTTGTTTCCTCTCTGTTCCAGTCTGTCTTCCCTCCCTATGTTAGCATTACTGCCCATCCTCTTTACCAACCTCTTTGCCCTTCCTCTTCACCAGCCTCTCTGCCCTTCCTCTCCACCAGCCTCTCTGCCCTTCCTCTGTCTGCACCAGCCTCTCTGCCCTGCCTCTGTCTGTGCCAACCTCTCTGCCCTTCCTCTTCACCAGCCTCTCTGCCCTTCTTCTGTCTGCACCAGCCTCTCTGCCCTTCTTCTGTCTGCACCAGCCTCTCTGCCCTGCCTCTGTCTGCACCAGCCTCTCTGCCCTTTCTCTGCCTGTACCAGCCTCTCTGCCCTTCCTCTCCACCAGCCTCTCTGCCCTTCCTTTGCCTGTACCAGCCTCTCTGCCCTTCCTCTGTCTGCACCAGCCTCTCTGCCCTTCCCCTGCCTGTACCAGCCTCTCTGCCCTTCCTCTTCACCAGCCTCTCTGCCCTTTCTCTGCCTGTACCAGCCTCTCTGCCCTTCTTCTCCACCAGCCCCTCTGCCCTTCCTCTGCCTGTACCAGCCTCTCAGCCCTTACTCTGTCTGCACCAGTCTGTCTGCCCTTCCTCTTCGCCAGCCTCTCTGCCCTTCCTCTGTCTGTGCCAGCCTCTCTGCCCTTCCTCTGTGCCAGCCTCTCTGCCCTTCTGTTTGTGCCAGCCTCTCTGCCCTTCCTCTGTCTGTACCAGCCTCTCTGCCCTTCCTCTTCACCAGCCTCTCAGCCCTTCCTCTGTCTGCACCAGCCTCTCTGCCCTTCCTCTGCACCAGCCTCTCTGCCCTTCCTCTGTGCCAGCCTCTCTGCCCTTCCTCTGCACCAGCCTCTCTGCCCTTCCTCTGCACCAGCCTCTCTGCCCTTCCTCTGCACCAGCCTCTCTGCCCTTCCTCTGTCTGCACCAGCCTCTCTGCCCTTCCTCTGCACCAGCCTCTCTGCCCTTCCTCTGTCTGCACCAGCCTCTCTGCCCTTCCTCTGCACCAGCCTCTCTGCCCTTCCTCTGCACCAGCCTCTCTGCCCTTCCTCTGTCTGTGCCAGCCTCTCTGCCCTTCCTCTCCACCAGCCTCTCTGCCCTTCCTCTGTCTGTGCCAGCCTCTCTGCCCTTCCTCTGTCTGTGCCAGCCTCTCTGCCCTTCCTCTGTCTGCCAGCTTATGCTAATCCTTCTCTGTTCTTCTCAAGTCTACACCAGCTATTTTGCTCTTTTCTGTCTGCTCTGACCTCTCTGCCTGACCCCCTACTGCGCCAGTCTCTCTGTCCTACCTCTATCTGTTCCAGCCTCTGCATTTGCCCTGTTTGCAGGACCTCTCAGCCCTTGCCCTGTCTGCGCCAACCTCTTTCCTTCTGTATATGCCTTCTACTGTGCCCTACTGTCTGTGTTGTCTCCTCCCCCCTTTCTCTGTGTCTATTTTCTCTCGATCTGTCCCCCTCTTTGTGTATTTGTCATTTTGTATGTACAGCTCTACCTGTCCACCTGTCTCTCTTTGCCTCCCTGCCATTGTGCTTGTATACCTCTGCATTGTCTGCCCTTTTTCTCCCCCCTATGTATGCCTGTCTCTGTCTCCATGTACTCCTCTTATTATATCTGCCCTCCACACCAGCTTCTGCATTTGCATAATAGCCCATTTTTACCATAGTGCCCCTCACACATTTCCTCTTCTCCTACCCTTCTTCCATCACTATCTTTCTCTTGTTCTGAAGTTAGTGGAGGGGGGGGGGGGGGGGGGAAGGGGGGTGGAGGAGGAGGAGGAGGCCTGTACTGGGCACATGCCAGACCCCTGCTCTGTCCCCTGGACATTGGTGTGTAGTAAGCAGTGGCAGCCCCAGAGGTGGGACTGCGCTACAGCGCAGTCCAAAATTCAAATAGGGGAACCACACCAACTGTCACTCCAAACTGACTCACTGGCAGTTGATGTGCCTCCCCTATTTGAAATTTGGACTGCGCTGTGACGTCATGAAGAGGAGAAGGGAGCCGGGCACCACTGTACACCCTAAGGGCACCATGAGCACTTTTTCAGGCAGCCCACAAGCTGGAGAAGGATGCCACTGGGGCAGCAACAGTGAAACCCTTCAGCATTGCTCTCAGGGCGTGCACCACTCCTTCTGCCCTGGGGCAGTGTGATCTTCTCTTTGTTGCCCTTATTTATCAATGAGTGATACATTTCACTGTGAGTGATAAATTGCACGAGCCAATCACCTCCTAACTGTCATTTTTCAAACACAGTCTGTAACATGGAAGTTAGGAGCTGATTGGCTGGTGCAATTTATCACTCACAGTGAAATGTATCACTCATTGATAAATAAGGGCATAAGTTTCATGTCAATGTGTGTAAGTAATTTGTATGACTGCCCTCTTCAATGTACAAGGAATGTACAAGGCTGAGATATATATACCTGATAAAGCTAAATATTTATCTTATATAAAACCCTTTATGAGGTCTAAGAACACTGTACGTTATTCACGTATGGAGTACCGTAAGGGTACGCTCGTTGCGTAGCAATCGCTTAGCCGTAGTCGAGACGCTCAAGCGTCACGTTCGCTCACGGCCAAGAGATCACAGGCAGGCACGCTATTGGCTGCCGTCTAACGTAATGATTCGCTATAGCGTAGCGGACGCTCGGGACCACGAGGAGATCACCAGCGGCGCTGACGCTCACAATGTTAAACCTTTATATCTAAACCATAAACAGTATATTATGCAGTAAAACCTTAGTGTAGAAATAGGGTGTAGATGCAACCTAGTGTAACCTTATTAACTCAAATGCTGTTCGAGCGTCACCGACGCTCTGAGAATACTAAACACTATAAGAAATACACAGATACCGTGCTTAGGGTCCAACGCCTAATATATATATTATGAATGATATACTTGCAAAAGAATTAACACAATACAAGTCATACACTACAATATAACATAGACTACCTAACCAGATAACTATACATGAAATACAATACAATACTATTACGTTCAAGGGATTACGAGAGAAAAAGGAGAAGAGAGAGAGAGAGAGATATGGCCCATAACAACAAGGAAAGACAATATGATTGCGGAGAAAACTTACGCACAAAGGAAACGATCACATGCGCCTCTGGACATCCAGCTCCCGATTTTCAGCAATGATAACCGTTGAAGAGTGAGCTGGATGTGATCGGCTTGTCTATTTATGCCCCACACACAATACAATTCAATGGTCCCTACAATCTCATTGTTCATTGGACACAGGAATTCGGCTTCGCATTATAACAAAAGGTCATAGGTTGATTCATACAGGTGGGCTGTGACTATTTCCAACAGCTCAGGTGGGAGGGAAACTGGGTTTCCCGCCGCATGGATAATTAAGTGCAAATAATAGTAAATGGACATAAACTTCTTATGTCCATAATTATTCGCACGAGCGATTAATCCGCTTCAAACCAACACCGGAATATTGCTAATTAGATACTCTTCCGATGGATACTAAACACCACTGTATTACTCCTGTCTGACCCTTCGTATCAAACAAAGGGGGATTTCTCTGTTCATGAACATTCTACATTAACCAAACTTTCAGAATCTATCAGAGGGACCATGATCTACAAAATACATTATATAGTGAAAATGTGTAACGATTGAGTCGCACGCTATGAACACATGAACTCTACCGTAAATGCACATACCGCGCGCCCGTGGGTGCCCGCAACAGCGAGTATGCGCACGCACGGGAGAGCGCACGCATGCGCAGCGCAGACCTGTGTGAGGTGCAAATATGGCAGTGTGCATAGAGATATTTTTCTGACTTTGACAGTCCACCCTTTGGCAGTCAACAATAACTGCCACTTCCTAAAACATTTCAAAAGGAGAAAAATATATGTCAGGGGTTAATACATTTACATGGTTGGGTAGGGGAGGAGAGGAGAAGGTAGGAAAAAGGGTATGACCTAGTGAGATAGCAGAAGCAAGTGTGTATGAATCCGTGCTTGGGGGTCATGTATCATCGTGCCGTACGTGTTTTAAATCAAGCTTCGAGGTATTGCGAAGTATACATTTGAATTCCTTCTTATCCCGTGGTACGGGTCTGTGGATGGGCTGTCAAACTTTACCGAGCTCTTTTCGGCTGTGGTTGTAACAAAATGGGGGAGCACATTTTAGTTGATGATACATGAATGGGGGAGATATGTGATTGCTGATATCTGTGCCTGTATTCCCTATCGACTATGTGTGTCATTACCTGAGGGTTGTAGAAATGAAGAAAAGACATAATTACGGTAAATGCGGTGGTATTCTATGTCAGGTAAATGTACATTCGTCGATTGAGGTCTTGTTTGGTGTCTGTTGAATGCAGTCTTCTTTGTGCTTTTGCCCATAAGGTGCGAGCAAAAGCTTTGTCAATGTCCATAGATTTACAAAAGTGTTGGGCTAGCGTAATTTTAAAATTTCTAGGGAAACTGGGGATCTATGGCAAAGTTCATCAAAAATCTGTGTATCAGGTTGTCAAAACTTCTTCTTTAATCCATCTGTTGTCTATATATCGGCTCATCAAATTCCTCGTCCAAGTGGGTCTTTTTACCTTGGAGAAAATGGAAAAACAGGTGAAAGAAACGGACCGTAGAAATCGCATTTTCATCACATCATTGTTTCTACATTTGGGTCATAAATCAGATCCATGGGAATTACAGTTTCCTCACTCCTTAAACTCATTACCTCAGGTAGTACTTTTCCAATATAACACAATCCTTCAGAGTTTGGGGCAGGCCACTTTATACGCCTTTCTCCCGCATATGAAATATGCATCATCGGGGAGAACATATGGGACGGAATAGGACATAACCATATTACACACCTTCCATGTGAAATCTCCTAACCCTAATTCTTCCATCTGCTTAGTACACGTATCAGGTTGTACGATATGTGCACAGTATCCTGGTGATACCTCTCCAACTCTCGTAATCCTATTTCCTAAGGTATACCTATACCGGAAAGATTTTCCTCTACTGGCTATGTGGCGAATAAGCTCTGTATCTGTAGGCATTCTATCTGCTCTATGCGAAAAGGTCATGGTTTGGTTACTCCATGACACTTCCCAATTTCCCGGCTTTCGGGGATTGGAGATGTTAAAACATAATAGGGACCTATCCACATGGTATTGGTGGAGCTTCAAACTAGGAGGACTGGAGATATTAAACCTCCTGTCCACCGGCCTCCCACCCTTTAGCTCAAGTACCTCCCCTACTGTTAAAGGAAATGGTACTAGCCCTGATTTGCTATGACCTTGAGGTACTTGAGAGCATACCCAACAATCTGTTTGATTTAACACACTACCCACTAAGGAGTGATAGTCACTCAATGGATGCCGGTCCATATGGATATTAAAACTGGATTGGCATTTCTTAATGCACCCATCCTCAACTACATTGTCACGGAGCCTACAGATACAGTTTTCTTCAACTAACAATCCTTCACAATGTTTACAAATAACATGGCTGCTAGATTGTTTCCGGTACTCGCCTTTGCTTGGTGGTTGTGTTGCTATTGGAAATTTACACCTCCGTCTCATTCATCGGAACCTTTCTGGATCCTTTCTCGACCTCCATGGTACTCTCGCCGGAACAGACTGCTCGGGTCAACATCATGGTCAACAGGAAAATCCATATCACAGTCTCTTTGGGCAAGTCCATCTTACAGGAGGAGAAAAGAAGAAATTTGTAATGGGGGTACAGAAAAACAGTTTGAGGGGGAGAGAAACTTGTCACGATAATTAAGTTCTCTAGTCTTGTTGTTCTTCTTGTTCTGCTGTCATCTCAAAGGTGCTGTCTCTCAGTCTTCCAAACGAACATTCCGGTGATGCAATATTCCCTCCAAACCAGCGATCTTCCTGTAAGGAGCAAAAAAAAATCTTGCATCACCATTTGTCTAACTGAGGTGTGACATACCGTCTTTAAAACATAAAACATGAGTGAGAAGAGGGAGAGGAAAAAAAACAAAAGAGAGAGAGAACAATTCATATATGTATATATAACATAACACATCAATAAACAACAGAAAAGAAAAAAAAAAGAAACATTTTTCAAACATAAACATTTTCTAAAACATTGTCAGATCATCAGGCTGTCATATCTACATGTCCAATGGTTTCCTTGCGCAGTCCCTCCCCCCCAGTACTTCCATATTCCACTGTCTGTATCTGGCCAGAATACATTGATGCGGATAGGTCATACTGGGGTTTGGTAGACTTCTGCAAAGACCAAGTATATATGCAATGTTTGAATCCTACCAATAATCGTCAGAGATGGGGAGAGAGAAAAAGAAACATTTCACAGATACATTTACAACGTTTCACCCGGTCATTCCTGTGTCTTCAGGGAATGACCTCCCAATTTTATTAACTATTAACCTCAGGCTTACCATCAGTCCTAATGATCACCTTTCCTGACTACATATCATGGGTGTGGCTCAAAATTCTTCCTATGTGATCCCTGATTGTAATTTGGTGTGTCATATTCATTGTCTAGGGGGTCTGACCTTACGTGGGATGTTACAGTTACTGGCATAATGCCCTTCTCTTTCACAATGATAACAAACCCTGGGCTTCCTCCAAGTGTCAGTGAAATGGGGTCTTGGCTGATTTGATGCCTCCTCAAACGCTTGGATGCTCATCACCATCAACCGCTTTCCCTGTACTTCCCTGCTTCCTTGGATATCATGGTTATGTTGTTGTCTAGGGGATTGATATGACTTTTGTATTTCTCTTGATCTACAATCTCTCGCAAAGTGTCCTTTTTTATGACAATTGTAACAGACTTCCACATTTAAATTTCTCGCAGGGGTTTGGGGCTTATGCTGGAGTGGTCTTGTGGTTAGGGCCTGTATACTTGCGGCCATTAATTTATCACTTTGTGACTCTCTGTATCTGGTGATATTTCGATCAATATCAATAGCGGCCTCTCTTAATGCGGCCACCGAGATATTTCTCCAGTTTGGGTTGATGGTCTGTACCCTTGTTCTCAATACCTCCTTTAAACCATTCATTAATACCTTAACCGCTATTTCTCTATGCTGTGCGCATGTTTTGATGTCTGTGATCCCAGTGTTCCTAGCCATTACTTGCAGTGCTCGATTGAAATAATTAGAAATACTTTCCCCTTTGTTTTGTCTTATGGAGAAGATTTTGTTCCACTCGGCAATGGCTGGGAAATATATTTCTAACTGTCGGTTGATCTGCTTAATACATTCCTGATTGTGTTCCTCCGTACAAGGTACTTCTGTGTCTAATTGGCAATCAGCAATGAATTTTTCAGGGTCAACACTGGAGGGCAAACATGTCCTCAGCACTGCTCGCCACTCTTTGTTGGTGGGTTCTGTGGAGTTTCCTAGTTCTTTAACAAACCTTTGACATGCTACTAGATTTTTCCTAGGATCAGGAAATTCAGACATAATTGATCTTAATTCGGTCCGGGATCAGAGACAGCGCATTGCACTGTCCTTGACGGGAATGATTCCCTGATCGTCAGTCTTCCCATTGGGGACTGCGATCACCCTGACCGGATCAAACTCAACTACATCATTTTGTGTTGATCTTACAATATGGGGTACATCTGTTTGTGCGTGATATAAAACATTGTACGTACCTGTGGACACGACCTCACCTGACCCTCCGTTAGGGGGTTTGATTATTGCCTTTACCGATTTGGTCGCGTCCACCTGGATGTCTTGTAGGATGGCTTCTGGAAGAGGTGCCGACATTGTTCTAGGCTCACTTTCTTGTTTGTATTCCTGAGGGAAGTTTGACATGGGGTGCAACTTGCATAGGTTAATAGTTGTACATTTAACAGTATTACAATTATCATTGTTACATTTATTACTCTTATTCTTATCATCTATACTACAGTTGCTAAGAGCGTTTTTATTGTTCAACCTTGTGCTTTTCTCCGCAACCATAATCCTCTCCATTGCCATGTCTCTCCTCTTAAGATAAGAGTCAGATAAGTCAATTAAATCTCTTTGCAATTCACTTTCCTGTTGCCATGACTGCAAATAATCATAATGTTTGATTCGTCTCTTTGCTGGTTTAATAAGACCTATCCTTCTCCTTAAATTCATGAACACTTCTGGGCTGAAGCTACCTATTCTTGGGAATTTCTCCCCGTCATGCATTGTCATTCTCTCCCATTCATCACATAAAATTTCTGTGTGCCTTCCGTATTTTTCACACATTACGTACCTTGCCGACCCGATTGGTCGGTTTATAGAATCAACCCGAACCGAGGTTGATCGCCCCCTTCCTGAACAACTGGCCCCCATAATTTGCAGGTGTTACGGAACCTTACAAAAAACCAAGATATTCACGATAGGTTGGCGGTGAAGTTTACCGAGCACCTCACTCACTCGCCCACGCCGACCAATACGACCTGATCACACTGATATAGTGCTGGCGTACTCGACCCAGGGCCCCTATTAACCTTTGTTTACTGGAACATGTGGGTGTGATCCGAAAAGCATTAACCCTTTCCAGTAAAGGTGTGGTTGTCAGATAGTTCCTGAGTGACCAGCGAACTTCCCTTTTTGAAAAAATAAAAAATTACACAAATCACGTTAGAATGTACAAATAGCGTTTATGACCTTCGTACACAAATAGTACCGGTCAGGTTTACTAATGCACACAATTACGTGCGGTACAATCGTTCAGCACATAAGCAACTAATCTTATGTACGGAGCGACCAGCGGAATCGAAAATTGCGGCTGCGAATTCCTTCAGCAAGAGCTTGTATGGCCTATATGGGTGTTGCACCAACCCTTTTTTTGGTGTTGTGCCTGTGGACTCTATAGCGGACTTCCTTGTCTGCTGTACCTAGACCTCCTGGTCTGTTATGACCTCCTGGTCTGCTACAGTATGACCTCCTGGTCTGCTATACTCTATTGCTCAAATTTTTATGTTTAACCAAGGATGCCTCCCTAGCCACCGTGCATGTCACTTACACGTATGTACCTCACGAGAACTCGATGATTTCTTTTGGTTCAATCCTCAAAATTGTAAAAACAAACACTCACTCACCACATATACACTTTTGTTTCTATTTCTATTTCTGCGCAGAAATTTCTCTTTAGACCAGATGTGTTACAAATTAGGAGAAGGATCTATTAATTTAAATTTCGAATTTAAAATAGATTTTCGCTATTTATCGCCTGTTTGCGCTATTTATCGCTTGTTGCGCTATTTATCGCCTGTTGCGTTACTTATCGCCTGTTGCGTTACTTAAAAATCAACACTATCGTGTGACTTGAGTTACGTGGGCGTACCCAGACGCTCCGTTGCGTAATTTACGCTGCGTGCGTCGGCCTTTGCGTACGCGAGTCTCAGCCCTTTGTTAGAGACACGTGTACACAAAACCAATGTCCACCGTAACACAACTAACACGTTTATCAATGTAGATGATCCTCGATCATCTACCGCACACCACACCAATCTCTCCTTTTACCTTTAGGTAGAGCTGTGTGTATTTCTATACCTTAACTGTATTACCTTTACTCTTTAACTATGAAATAGCGGCAAATCTCTCTTAGTACGTTTATCAATTATACAATGGCAAACAGGAGAGTGATATATGAAAATACACGAATGAAAAGAAATGCAGATATGCGTGCGTGTGTACGCAAGACAGAAATAAACAGTTTTAAAAAGACACTATCGTTTTGTTCTTACCTCCGGTCCCGGATTCCTTCAGCACCCTTTACTAAGCGAAGCAGACGCTTATCCAAACAGCACTACGAGGAATATGACCTCCCGCCCTTTGCTGCTGGATAATGTCTGCTGAAATTACCTAGTGCAGATATGTGAAGGACGGGCGAGCCGCCAATTGATAAAGCTAAATATTTATCTTATATAAAACCCTTTGAGGTCTAAGAACACTGTACATTATTCACGTATGGAGTACCGTAAGGGTACGCTCGTTGCGTAGCAATCGCTTAGCCGTAGTCGAGACGCTCAAGCATCACGTTCGCTCACGGCCAAGAGATCACAGGCAGGCACGCTATTGGCTGCCGTCTAACGTAATGATTCGCTATAGCGTAGCGGACGCTCGGGACCACGAGGAGATCACCAGCGGCGCTGACGCTCACAATGTTAAACCTTTATATCTAAACCATAAACAGTATATTATGCAGTAAAACCTTAGTGTAGAAATAGGGTGTAGATGCAACCTAGTGTAACCTTATTAACTCAAATGCTGTTCGAGCGTCACCGACGCTCTGAGAATACTAAACACTATAAGAAATACACAGATACCGTGCTTAGGGTCCAACGCCTAATATATATATTATGAATGATATACTTGCAAAAGAATTAACACAATACAAGTCATACACTACAATATAACATAGACTACCTAACCAGATAACTATACATGAAATACAATACAATACTATTACGTTCAAGGGATTACGAGAGAAAAAGGAGAAGAGAGAGAGAGATATGGCCCATAACAACAAGGAAAGACAATATGATTGCAGAGAAAACTTACGCACAAAGGAAACGATCGCATGCGCCTCTGGACATCCAGCTCCCGATTTTCAGCAATGATAACCGTTGAAGAGTGAGCTGGATGTGATCGGCTTGTCTATTTATGCCCCACACACAATACAATTCAATGGTCCCTACAATCTCATTGTTCATTGGACACAGGAATTCGGCTTCGCATTATAACAAAAGGTCATAGGTTGATTCATACAGGTGGGCTGTGACTATTTCCAACAGCTCAGGTGGGAGGGAAACTGGGTTTCCCGCTGCATGGATAATTAAGTGCAAATAATAGTAAATGGACATAAACTTCTTATGTCCATAATTATTCGCACGAGCGATTAATCCGCTTCAAACCAACACCGGAATATTGCTAATTAGATACTCTTCCGATGGATACTAAACACCACTGTATTACTCCTGTCTGACCCTTCGTATCAAACAAAGGGGGATTTCTCTGTTCATGAACATTCTACATTAACCAAACTTTCAGAATCTATCAGAGGGACCATGATCTACAAAATACATTATATAGTGAAAATGTGTAACGATTGAGTCGCACGCTATGAACACATGAACTCTACCGTAAATGCACATACCGCGCGCCCGCGGGTGCCCGCAACAGCGAGTATGCGCACGCACGGGAGAGCGCACGCATGCGCAGCGCAGACCTGTGTGAGGTGCAAATATGGCAGTGTGCATAGAGATATTTTTCTGACTTTGACATACCTGTGGTGTAACATCATGACAATGAGAGAAAAGAAACAGGTTTTTTTCATTTAATTCCAGATCATTCTCCAGGGTTCTAGACTAGATGTTTATATTTCTCATACGTCCTAGAGGATGCTGGGGTCACCATAGAACCATGGGGTATAGATGGGATTCGCAGGAGACATGGGCACTTTAAGACTTTGAAAGGGTGTGAACTGGCTCCTCCCTCTATGCCCCTCCTCCAGACTCCAGTTTTAGAATTGTGCCCAGTGAGACTGGACGCACTACAGGGAACTCTACTGAGTTTCTCTGAAAAAGACAGTCTCCGTGCTTTGTGGGACTTAGAGGAGAGAAGTATGACCCACTTCCAGTGAGTTCAAGGGCTCTGCTTCTGGCTACAGGACACCATTAGCTCCTGAGGGTGCTGATCGCTGGGTACGCTCAGACGCTTGCTCCCACAGCCGGCCATCACCCCCTTACAGAGCCAGAAGTCAGAAGACAGGTGAGTAACAGAAGAAAAGAAGACTTCTTCTTCAGTGACTGCATTTTCTGAGGTACCACGCAGTGGGCAGACGCTGTGCGCCAAGCTCCCACACACAGAACTACAGGGTGTGTGTGGGGGGGGGGGTGGGGGCACCCTGGGCAGCTAAAAAACATTCTCAATATCCACTGGCAAGAGGGGACATTAGTGCCACGGCACTGTCCTAACCCCCGCCAGTATAAATATCAGAAAGCGGGACAGAAGCGCGCCATTAAGGGGGCGGGGCTTCTTCCTCACTGCTCACGTCGCCATTTCCTCTCCACAAGCTGCAGAGACGCTGGTCCTCCTCACACTGACAAGTACCAGGGGTACAAAACGGGGGGGGGGGGGGAGGCATGTAAATTGGTGCAATATATGTAATAAAAGCGCTACAGGTCTGAGGCAATTTCTGGGTGATTTCAGACCCGTTGATTTAGCGCTGGGTTGTGAGCTGGCAAATCCCCTCTGTGTCTCTCTGACAGGCTTTACTGTCCCCTATATGCCCGGTGTGTCTGTGGGTGTTTGGTGCACGTGTGTCGACATGTCTGAGGCTGAAGGCTCTTCCCAGGAGGAGGCTGTATTAGGGACACAAACGGCTGCGGGGGTGACCATGTCGGCACCGCCGACGCCTGATTGGGTAAATGTGTTCAACGCTTTGAATGCTAATGTGGCTCTTATTAGTAAGAGGCTAGATAAGTGGGAGTCTCAGACCCAGGCATGGAAGAAATCTGTGGAAGATATGTTATTGCAAAGTCAGGTTCCCTCAGGGTCACAAAAACGTACGTTGGCCCAGTTGGCAGACACTGCTACCGACACGGACTCTGATTCCAGTGTCGACTATAGCGATTCCAGATTAGATCCAAAATTGGCAAAAAGCATTCAGTACATGATTGTGGCGGTTAAAGAGGTATTACACTGAGGACCCTGCTGTCCCTGATAAAAGGGTCTGTATGTATAAGGGAAGGAAACCTGAAATAACGTTTCCTCCCTCTCATGAACTGAACACGGTATTTGAAAAACTCTGGGAAGGTCCTGACAGAAAGTTTCAGATTCCCAAAAGAATTACGGTAGCTTATCCGTTTTCCTCGGCGGATAGGGAAAAGTGGGAGTCACCCCCCACTGTGGACAAGGCCCTGTCACGTTTGTCTAAAAAGGTGGCTCTCCCGTCACCTGACACGGCGCCCTTAAGGATCCTGCGGATCGTAAACAAGAAACTACGTTAAAGTCCATTTATACGACCACAGGTACGCTACTCAGACCTGTCATTGCGTCTGCGTGGGTAAGAAGTGCTATCGAAAAGTGGGCAGACAACTTGTCTTCTGAAATAGATACCCTAGATAGGGATAGCATCCTCTTGACGCTGGGTTATATCAAGGACGCTGCAGCATACCTTAAGGAAGCTGCGAGAGATATTGGTTTTTTGGGATCAAAGGCCAATGCCATGGCAGTCTCAGCTAGGCGAGCGTTGTGGATTCACCAATGGAATGCTGATGCTGATTCCAAGAAAAGTATGGAATCTCTACCATATAAAGGTAAGGCCTTATTTGGCGACGGCCTTGATGATTTGGTATCTACAGCTACCGCGGGTAAGTCATCCTTTTTGCCTTATGTTCCTCCACAACAAAAGAAAACGCACCACTATCAGATGCAGTCCTTTCGGCCCAATAAATACAAAAAGGGCCGAGGTGCTTCCTTCCTTGCTACTAGAGGAAGGGGAAGAGGTAACCGATCACCAGCCTTGTCAGGCTTCCAGGAGCAGAAGTCCTCCCAGGCTTCTGCCAATTCCACCGAATGACGTTGGGGCTCCTATGCGGGAGTCCGCACCGGTGGGGGCACGTCTCAAACTCTTCAGTCAGTTTTGGGTTCGTTCGGACCTAGACCCATTGATTTTACAAATAGTATCCCAATGATACAAGCTGGAGTTTCAAGACATTCCCCCTCGCCGTTTTTTCAAATCGGCCTTACCAGCTTCTCTTCCGGACAGGGAGGTAGTTTGCGACGCAATACAAAAGTTGTGTCAAAATCAAGTTATTGTCAGGGTTCCCCAGTCACAACAGGGAGAAGGTTTTTATTCGAGCCTGTTTTTGGTCCCGAAGCCGGACGGCTCGGTCAGACCAATCCTAAACATAAACTCCCTAAATTTCTTCCTAAAGAAATTCAAATTCAAGATGGAGTCTCTCCGAGCAGTGATCTCCAGTCTGGAGGAAGGGGATTTTATGGTGTCGGTGGACATAAAGGATGCCTACTTACATGTTCCCATTTATCCTCCACATCAGGCTTACCTGAGGTTTGCAATTCAGGATTGTCATTAGCAATTTCAAACGTTGCCGTTTTGTCTGTCCACGGCTCCGAGGATTTTCACCAAAGTGATGGCGGAGATGATGGTTCTCCTTCGCAAGCAAGGAGTCACGATTATCCCGTACTTGGACGATCTTCTGATAAAGGCGAGATCCAGGGACCCCTTGGTGCAAAACGTTGCACTCTCCCTGACAGTTCTTCAGCAACATGGTTGGCTCCTAAACTTACCAAAATCACAGTTGATTCCGACGACGCAGTTGTCATTTTTGGGAATGATATTGGACACAGAACTACAGAGAGTCTTTCTTCCGGTGGAAAAGGCTCTGGAACTTCAGAGTCTGGTCAAACATATTCTGAAACCAGCAAGAGTGTCAATCCATCAATGCATTCGGTTGCTGGGGAAGATGGTTGCGGCCTACGAGGCCATTCAGTTTGGCAGGTTCCATGCCAGAGTATTCCAGTGGGACCTGTTGGACAAGTGGTCCGGGTCCCACGTACACATGCACCGGAGTATAATCCTGTCTTCCAAGACCAGGGTATCACTCCTGTGGTGGCTGCACAGCTCTCACCTCCTAGAGGGGCACAGGTTCGGGATACAGGACTGGATCCTAGTGACCACGGATGCAAGCCTCCGAGGCTGGGGGGCAGTCACAATGGGAGAAAACCTCCAAGGAAGATGGTCAAGTCAGGAAACTTGTCTCCACATAAATGTTCTGGAGTTGAGGGCCATTTACAACGGCCTTCTGCAAGCGGAACATCTTCTTCGAAATCTGCCTGTACTGATCCAGTCGGACAATGTAACAGCAGTAGCGTACATAAACCGTTAGGGCGGAACGAAAAACAGAGCAGCAATGCCAGAAGCCACAAGGATTTTCCGTTGGGCAGAAAAGCATACAAGCGCTCTGTCAGCGATCTTCATTCCAGGAGTGGACAACTGGGAAGCAGACTTCCTCAGCAGACTCGATCTCCATCCAGGAGAGTGGGGCCTCCACCAAGAAGTCTTCGCAGAGGTGACAGGTCGTTGGGGGGTTCCTCAAGTAGACATGATGGCATCTTGTCTCAACAAGAAGCTTCAGAGATATTGTTCCAGGTCAAGGGACCCTCAAGCAATTGCAGTGGATGCTCTGGTGACACCGTGGGTGTTTCAGTCGGTGTATGTATTCCCTCCACTTCCTCTCATTCCAAAAGTTCTAAAGATCATAAGAACAAGGATCCGGGTGATCCTCATTGTCCCAGACTGGCCAAGGAGGGCTAGGTATCCAGATCTTCAGGAATTACTCATAGGAGATCCCTAGCCTCTTCCTCTGTGCGAGGACCTGTTACAACAGGGGCCGTGCGTGTATCAGGACTTACCGCGGCTACGTTTGACGGCATGGCAGTTGAGCGCAAAATCCTAGCCCGTAAGGGTATTCCCAGGGAAGTCATTCCCACACTTATTCAGGCCAGAAAAGGGGTAACGTCTAAACATTACCACCGTATTTGGAGGAAATATGTTTCTTGGTGTGAATCCAAGGGGGCTCCTACGGAAGAGTTTCGGCTAGGACGTTTTCTCCATTTTCTACAAGCAGGTGTGGATGCGGGCCTAAAATTGGGCTCAATTAAGGTACAGATTTCAGCCTTATCGGTTTTCTTTCAGAAACAATTGGCCTCCCTTCCAGAAGTTCAGACTTTCGTGAAAGGCGTGTTGCACATCCAACCTCCATTTGTGCCTCCAGTGGCACCATGGGATCTTAATGTGGTGTTGCAGTTCCTTCAATCACATTGGTTTGAACCTTTACGGAAGGTGGAGTTGAAATTCCTCACTTGGAAACTGGTCATCCTGTTGGCCTTGGCATCTGCAAGGCGGGTGTCTGAGTTGGCGGCCTTGTCTCACAACAGCCCTTATTTGATCTTCCATGAAGATAGAGCTGAATTGAGGACACATCAACAATTTCTACCGAAGGTGGTTTCCTCTTTCCACATGAACCAATCTATTGTGGTGCCTGTGGCTACTGACGCCTTCGCTGAGTCAAAATCTCTGAATGTGGTCAGAGTTTTGAAGATTTATGTCGCCAGAACGAATCAGATTAGGAAAACAGAGGCTCTGTTTGTCCTGTATGCTCCCAACAAGGTTGGGTGTCCTGCTTCCAAGCAGACCATTGCACACTGGATCTGTAACACGATTCAGCAGGCTCATTTCACGGCTGGATTGCTGTTACCAGAATCGGTGAAGGCCCATTCTACTAGAAAGGTGGGCTCATCCTGGGTGGTTGCCCGGGGGGTCTCGGCATTGCAACTTTGCCGAGCAGCTACTTGGTCGGGGTCAAACACATTTGAAAAGTTCTACAAGTTTGACACCTTGGCCGATGACTGAACTTAAGGTCTTCAATCGGTGCTGCAGAGTCATCCGCACTCTCCCGTCCGTTCTAGAGCTTTGGTATAACCCCATGGTTCTATGGTGACACCAGCATCCTCTAGGACGTATGAGAAAATAGGATTTTAATACCTACCGGTAAATCCTTTTCTCTTAGTCCGTAGAGGATGCTGGGCGCCCGTCCCAGTGCGTACTGTATCTGCAGTTATTAGTTGTGGTTACACACATGTTGTGTTACGTTTATTGTCAGCATGCTGCTGCAATTGTTCATGCCGTTGGCTTGTGTTCTGTTGAATGCCACGTTGTGCTGCATGCATGAGGTGTGAGCTGGTATGAATCTCACCTTAGTTTAACAATAAATCCTTTCCTCGAAATGTCCGTCTCCCTGGGCACAGTTCCTATAACTGGAGTCTGGAGGTGGGGCATAGAGGGAGGAGCCAGTTCACACCCTTTCAAAGTCTTAAAGTGCCCATGTCTCCTGCGGATCCCGTCTATACCCCATGGTTCTATGGTGACCCCAGCATCCTCTACGGACTAAGAGAAAAGGATTTACCGGTAGGTATTATAATCCTATTTTTAGCTTTAAGAATTGTGGAAGCAACTTCCACTAACGTTACGAAACATCTGACTTCCATTATAATCAGTAAGAAACCCCCTGATATAAAGTAATTAATGAATAGGATCCACAGCCTCTAGAATAAACCAAACAATAGGAATATTCCAAAGCTTTAGCCCTGCATTGTTGATGAGAGAATGCACCTTTCTTTGAGGCAGAAGCTGCTTGCCACAGATTAGCAGCACCTGCTCCCATTCCCAGGTGATCAGAAGGCGGAGCCAGCCTGTAACACACCTGTCGCCCTGTCAGCAGCAGGACCACAGCACACTTCCAGCCCTGGTAATATGTTCCTGGAGATATGTAAGTACACTGGGTACCGGGTGTGGTCACTAGTAGGATGGTACAGACAAAGCTGGGTCACACGTTTAGCATTCTATGAAGGTGGCAGATGGTGATGTGTTGAGTAGTGTTATCTTCTGACAATAATACCTTTACATCATATATTTACTGGTGTAAGTATGCTGCAGATCCATCCACAGTGCAAATATATGTAGGATTATACATTTACGGTATTCTTGCATTTGTTGCACTTGCAATCTATATATTTAATCGGCTCAGCAATTGTTTTGTGAGAGCAAGTACTTTGCGATGACAACACAGATTTTGCTGGTCCAGGTGCCATTTGATAGGCTGTGTGATGTAGATGTGCAGTAAGGTCGCAGAATTTTGACAAGTGGTCAGGTTGTTAAGGAATAATGCGTCAGAGTCGTGATTTTTTTCCCCATAGAAAAAGCATGTGGGGCGCACTTTTTCCGTTTGGGCTGTAAGTTGTAGCAAAGCCCTTGCCAATTTTTGTCTGCCCTAACCTCAGTGGATGTAATAAATTCTTTCTAAATACTGTATCCCAAAGGTTTACACTTTCAGGATGCAGCGAACTTTAGACAAACGCATTGTAGAACGCACAATCATTTTTATTTATTTTTGCTCTGTTTGGAGCAATGAAGATATTAATTCTGCCCTCTGGCGTGGAACCAAAACATGTATGTAGGACTCTTGTAAAAGTAATGCTGATTTTGCTTTGTCTACTTCATCATCTAATATTGGGTTGGGTATAAAATCACACTTTAAGCACTAAAACTATTGTTAGAAGCTTTGCAGTAATATAAATACTATAATTTAACTACTGAAATAACTGTGGGTTCCCCTCTACCAGGAGTTGGGGGGCGTATTCTGCTGGGATACTATACTAAAAATATGTAATGCGGAGTCATCCCTTAAGGTAGAGGTTCCCAAACGCGGTCCTCAAGGCACCCCAACAGTCTAGGATTTAGGTCATACTTTCCTACTCTCCCGGAATGGCCGGGAGGCTCCCGAAAATTGGGTGACGCTCCTGGCCCCCCGGAAGAGTGGGCAAGTCTCCCGGCCGAGCGCCAGCCACCTGCAAACCCCTCACCCCCTCTGTATCCCCTAGCAACCTCCCCGACGGCGTAGTTCAAAGAGGGTGGTCTGGGGGTCAGAAGACGCGATTCGCGTCATCCCAGCCCTGCCCCCTGCCTTGCTATGCCAGTATTATTAGCATTGCTAGACAGGGGGCGGGGCCATGGTGACGCGATCATGCGGTCACGCCCTCAATCAATGCACAAGTGCCTCTGCAATATTTATTCTCATACTCCAATAGGAATCTACACTATCCTGGTAATCAGGAGTGCAAAACACATGCATACTTGCCTACTCTCCCGGATTCTGCAGGAGACACATGGTTTCTCAGGTAGTCCCCCGTAGCCCCGGAAGAGTGGGCACCCCTCCCGCATTCTGCCCACTTCCTAGGTAAGTGGGCAGAATGGGAAGCTAAATAGTGACAAATCGCAGACCTGACGGAGGGGGGGGGGGGCTTAATGACGAGATTATAGGCTAATTGTGTCGACGAAGCTCCGCCCATATGCAAATACCGTCCAATAGCGGTATCTGCTTGTGTAGTGGGTGGGGCCTAATGACGGCATTGTCTCTGCCCCACCTCCGTCGCCACCCACCTGCTCTTCCTCTCCGAGTATCTCCCGGAGAGGAGAAAAGAAATGTAGGTAAGTATGGGTCTACTAGGTGCTTCATCGCGCCCTACGGGCGCTCTTCACACCGTCGAAAGGGGCTACGCCCCCTTAACCCCTGCACGCCTTGCTGCGGTTCAATATTTGTATGAGTGGATAGAGGGGATAGAGAGACGCGGGCCGGTAGGGAGGGGATAGATAGAAGGGGGGCGGTAGGGAGAGGATAGAGAGACGCAGGGCGGCAGGGAGGGGTTAGAGAGACGCAGGGCCGTAGGGAGGGGATAGAGAGATGCAGGGCGGTAGGGAGGGGATATATAGAGAAGCGGGGCGGTAGGGAGGGGATAGAAAGACGCGGGGCAGTATGAAGGGGATAGAGAGACGCGGGTCGGCAGGGAGGGGATAGAGAGACGCGGGGCGGTAGGGAAGGGATAGAGAGACCCGGGGCGATAGGGAGGGGATACAGAGAGGCGGGCGGCTGGGAGGGGATACAGAGACGCGGGGCGGTAGGGAGGGGATACAGAGACGCGGGGCGGTAGGAGGGGATACAGAGACACGGGGCGGTAGGGAGGTGATACAGAGACGCAGAGCGGTAGGGAGGGGATACTGAGACGCGGGCGGTAGGGAGGGGATACAGAGGCATAGGGAGGAGGGGATAGAGAGAGGCGGGGCGGTAGGGAGGGGATATAGAGACGCGGGCGGTAGGGAGGGGATAGAGAGACGCGGGGCGGCTGGGAGGGGATATAGAGACGCGGGGCGGTAGGGAGGGGATAGAGAGACGCAGGGCGGCTGGGAGGGGATATAGAGACGCGGGGCGGTAGGGAGGGGATAGAGAGACGTGGGGCGGTAGGGAGGGGATAGAGAGACGCGGGGCGGCTGGGAGGGGATATAGAGACGCGGGGCGGTGGGGAGGGGATAGAGAGACGCGAGGCGGTAGGGAGGGGATAGAGAGACGCGGGGCGGTAGGGAGGGGATATAGAGACGCGGGGCGGTAGGGAGGGGATAGAGAGACGCGGGGCGGTAGGGAGGGGATATAGAGACGCGGGTCGGCAGGGAGGGTCCCCAGTGAGGAAGCTGATGAAGAGAGGGGGGAAAGTAGTGGAGGGGGAGGGCACCAGAAGAGGAGACTTGTGTAAAGTGGCGAGCAGACATAGAAACAGTGGGTAGGATGGCCGGAGGGACTCACCGTTGGGGCTGTGGGCGGCTGCTGCAGGCTGGTAAACAGTAGTGTCCAGAGGCGTCACCGGGTCAGCATTTCAGCATTACTGTTACACACATCTCTCCCCCCCCCCCCCCCCCTGCGGCCGAAAAGGGGCGTGGCCTGATGTGAAAGGGGCGTGGCCTCGCGGGTCTGTTCTCTCTCGCTCCGGGGGTGTTTCTAGCCTGCCTGTAGATGCTGGCAGCCCCCGGAGACTGGAGAGTGTGTGCCGGCTGTGTGACAGGAGGAGAGTGCTGCAGGAGATGACGTCACTGCAGCACTCGCCTCCTGTCACAGCAGGAGAGCTGACAGCAGGATTTGTGCGGAGGAGGCGGCGGGTCTGTGTACACGGCGCAGGGAGGGCTATGAGAGCCTTCTCCTGCGCCACCCGTCCCTCCTAATGTGTATGCCGGGGGCGGCATCAGCCGTTGTTGTTGGGCCGGCGCCGCGGCCGGGGAATCAGAGCTGCTGATGGGTGGGGGGATGGGAGAGAGAGAGATGGACTTGCTGACTCCGCCCACCGCTGTGACTCCTCCCAGCGTTACGGGCACAGAGTCACAGATTTAGACAAATATATAGGAGATGTAGGAAGCATTGGAGAGAGATAAAGTGGACCAGATAGAGTACCAGCCAATAAGCTCCTGTCATTTTGCAAACACAGCCTGTAACATGACAGTTGGGAGCTGATTGGCTGGAACTTTCTCTCCATCCACTTTATCTCTCCACAAGGGTCATATTTATCACAATCTGCATCTTAAATGCGGATGGAATGTGATCAATCACTCCAGTTCGCACTGTGGTATATAATTGAATATATCGCAGGGATGTATCTATTATCGCATGCATGGACAGAGCTTGTGAGAAAGCTGATGTCACACCAATGGATTCAGCAGACGTTGTGTAGTTGCAGAAGGCAGGGGGTTTATCGAACCCAGTCCTTATGGAACCCTAACAGTGCATGTTTTCCAGATTATCTAGCTGATACACTGTTGTGTTAACTGACTCACGCAATAGATGTACAGGTGGTACCAATTAGTCTTTAGGATACCTTGAAACCCATCACTGCCAGGGTTCCATGAGGACCATGTTTTAGAAACACTAGTATAGAGTATCCAACACTAAGGGCAAATTCAATTGAGCAGGAAATAAAAAAAACCTGTACTGGGTTTTTCCTCCGCCACAGGGTTTTCTTATTCAATTGCAGGAGGGAAAATGAGACACGGTGATTTCTATAGAATTTATAGTTACTTTATTTCACGCACCCCCAGAACAAGTCTGATTGTTTTTGTTTTTTTCCCTAAAATCGTTATGTTTAGGAAAAGTCTACGAAACTTGGTCTAAGAGTGGGGAACTAATATGGACCAGGTTCGGATAAGATCAGAGAGGCAGACCCGACTTACACCGCAGACACAATGACCACACAAGAGTACAGGATCCAACTCTACTTTATTGAAACATAAAACAGATAAAGTAGAAACCTTACTTCTCACCAAAAGACATCTCGATTATGCAATAGTAACAGTTTAAATGACCTAACACAGAGCTTAACTAATTAGCATGTACTTGAATATGAAAATCCAATTTTACATCCCACTCCCTGCGGTTCCGGTATGAATGGTCGACCATGTTATGGTCGACAGTCATTAGTTCGACCACTATTGGTCGACATGGACGACACATAAAAATGGTCGACACATGAAAGGTCGACACGTGAAAAGGTCGACATGAGTTTTGTAACTTTTTATGGTGTCGTTTTTTGCGTAAAGTGACGGGGTACCCCAATTAGTGCACCGCGTCCCCTCGCATGGCTCGCTTCGCTTGCCATGCTTCGGGCATGGTGCCTTCGCTCCGCTACCGCTTCGCTCGGCACAGATTACCATTCCAATCGTAGTCCACGTGGATCGTAAAGTATGGAAAAGTTCCCGAAAAGAAAAAAAAGTTAAAAAGTGCATGTCGATCTTTTCATGCGTCGACCTTTCATATGTCGACCATTTTCACGTGTCGACCATGTGTCCATGTCGACCATGTCAATGTCGACCAATAGTGGTCGACCTAATGACTGTCGACCATAACATGGTCGACCATGTGAACGGATACCCTCCCTGCGATGTAAGCAGTACGCATGCACGGTCCAGTGTTTAGGGAAAAGATAAACATTCAGAGAGCAAAAGTATTGGCTTTCAGTCCGTGCACGGATAGCTCTTTAGCATATAGAGTCCAACATTTATAAGGCAAAAGCATGAGCGTAAAGTGCTGCCAGTTTGGCTCTTCGCACATACGGGGTCATTCAGATCTGATCGTTGCTGTGCATTTTCGCAAAGTAGGCAATCAGGTCCTAACTGCGCATGCGTATGCATCGCAATGCACATCGGACAACAATGGCCATTGCCGGTCAGCCACGTGCCCAAGCGTTGTCAGGGAGGGTGTGTGACGTCCGCTGCGGCCCCGATCAGCCTGTTCTCATCGCACTGTAGGAGTAAGTCCTCGGCTGCGCACACACTGCACACAGTGGATATTCGCAGCTCTGCGTACACATGGGATCGCCCACTTGCACAGAGAATTTACACTCCCCCTGGAGGCGGCGACCAGGGCCGTTTCTTGGGGCAGGCCGTGGCACTAACTGCGGCTCCCTGCTTCCCCCTCCTATTTCTTCCCGAGTAACCCGCTCGGGGGGCGGAGTTTCACGGTATGACACGGTTGTGTCGTTACGTCACGATGCAACCCCGAAACTCCCCCCCCCCCCCTCCCCGAGCGGAGTACGGAGGGGGATCCAAGTTAGGAAGAGGGAAAGGCCGGCGCGAGGAGCGACTGGTGAGGCGGGGCCATAGAGCGGTAATCACCTCTGTAAGTATTCTCTCTCTCTCAATGTGTAAAATGGGGACACCTGCCGTAATGTGTGAAATGGGGACTCTTGCCTGCCGTAGTGTGGGGATTTAATGTATCAAGGGCATTACTGTGTGGGGCTTAATATGGTAGAATTTTTTTTTTTCCTGTGGTGGTCGTGATCTGTTGGAGCAGGGTCAAAAACTGGATTGTGAGGTAGTCTTTTCAGACGAGGCCACACCCATTTAGATGAGGCCACGCCCCCTTACCGGGTGCGCGCTCACGGTTTTTTTTAATCTAGTGGTGGGGGTCACATTTTTAAATCTCGCACTGGGAGCCAAATTGGATAGAAACAGCCCTGACGGCGACTATCTGAACGCAGGACAGCAAAATTAGCAGCCCAGCAATCAGGTCTGAATTACCCCCCATAAAGCCTAGCTATGAGAAAGCACAAGCCATATCATAAAGCCCTGCATTTTAACAAGCGTTTTCGGAGATAGGTCTGCTTCATCACACTCCACATTTAGGAGCACACCTTTGCATTAACCTGTCTGCATTTTAAACATACACTTTGGCATGAACACATTAGCAATTAAATAAAATAAATTTACATCAACACACTTTAGCATTTAGCACATTAACCTCAATGGGGAAGAGAAGTGAAACAAGGGAACCTATCCCTGTCGCTTGTCATGAACGTAAAGCACTGTCAGTAGGGTGCCTACCCCTTAAATGACTTAAAAACTGGAGGCAAGTTAGACGAAGGGGAACCTAACCTCTAGAATTCTTTTCTGGCACGGGGTAAAACAGGAGGGGTGTGTACCTTCCTTCCTTATCACAATTAGGCAGAGTTCTGCAGTGGAAGGTGTTAACAGGGGCACAAAAGAAGGGATGCCTCCTTACTTTTAAATGTTCCTGAGGCAACTGGAGAAGGGGGGAAAGGAGAGTCTACCCCTATATTACTCCTGTAGAAGTGGGTAATAAGGTACTAAGAGGGGACATTTACTAAGCAGTGATAAAAGTGGAGAAGTGAGCCAGCGGAGAAGTTGCCCAAGGCAACCAATCAGTATTGATGTAACATTTCTAATTTGTATACTTTAAAAGTATACAGAGCAGCTGATTGGTTGCCATGGGCACTTCTCCACTGACTCACTTCTCCGCTCTTATCACTGCTTAGTAAATGTCCTCCTAAGAGAGGAGCCTACACTTTAGTACAGTTAGGCAGAGTGTTGCAGTGGAAGGGATTAGCAGGAGCCGAGCACTTCTCTTCTGTGACTACATTTCTGAATGGTTCACCAGGTAAACTCCCATCTGTGCCTCCCCCCTCATTTTCCCTGGCTGCTCCTTTTATTTCCCCTCTGGAGCCTTACAGCCCTCCTCCCCCTTGGGGCTCATTGAAGATAACTGGGTCCCAGAACACCAGTAACAGCACACCTCTGGCCAGTCTACCCTAGGGATGGCCATCGACCCTTGATGATTCCTAATCATCGATGGTTTAAGGCCGATCTTGAATGGTTTTGTCATCGATGGGAGAGAATCAGATGGTTTCCCTCCATCGATAGCTCAGCCTAAACAAATATCTTTTTTTTCCTTTACAAGACGCCGAGACATGGAGCATAGCCCCGCCCCTGACATCACAAAGCCCCGCCCCAGGCTGTGATTGTCCCGCGGGTCATTCACAGAAATAATCGGGAAACCATCAATGGTCTCCCGTAGCATAGTTAGTGATCATCGATGGCCACTCGCAGTTTCGCCATTGATAGCGAACACACTGTTGCCCATCCATAGTCTGCCCTGCGACCTAAGCCTCCCATCCTCTGGGGGGGGGGGGTTCCTGAGTAAAGGCTTTTGCTGGCCAATCCTGAAGATCTTTGATGGTCTCATGCGTCTCGTAGTATAAATATAAAATAAGATAAAGACATGAAAGCAATCATAGCGTAGTACATGTAACGAACAAACCGCGAGAACCCCACCCCAAAGTGCTGAGGTGTTATCTTTATCCGTGTCAACAAAATACTGCGTACCCAACACACAGGAAGATGAAAGATCCACACATAACGGTATGATGGGGGTTATACAGAGATGGATGCAGATCTTGCTATCCACCTTCAAGACCCATATACCATCACAGAAGGATCAAGCGTACCATACTCCCTCTATCCGGAGTAGCTCTCCTCACATCTGAGGAGAAATCACCAGGAAAATGTCACGGCGGCCATTTTCCCTGCATTTCGCACATGCGCAGTAAGAAAATCACTGGTAAAATGGCCACCGCGCCATTTTCCCGGAGACCTGGGACAGTGCTAGGGTCCCCTAGTGCCCAGAGTCTAGAGCGCAGCCAGCTAGGGAGGAGGGGGCCCAGAACGAGTCAGCACACGGTCCTCCTCCTCTCTGGAATCGTCCCTGGCAGCTACCCCCCAAAAACACCAGTCTTCTGGGAATATCCCGCAAATATTTAATGATAAAAGACCCCTTAGTAACTTGCAGAAGTCCAGTTGTTCTAATATTCTTCTCTTCCAGATGATAAGGGCTGTGGGAAGAAATATTGTTGTTTCCTCAACTATGCCGTGATTCTCCTTCTGATCTCCTTCGTGTGGTGAGTTGGTGTAATGATAAACGCTCCATTTGTTCTATATATATTTTCACTCTAAGATTAGCCAGCACCACATCCACATGGTAAGAATATAGGTTCCGGTATGAATGGTCGACCATGTTATGGTCGACAGTCATTAGGTCGACCACTATTGGTCGACATGGACAAATGGTCGACACGTGAAAAGGTCGACGCGTGAAAAGGTTGACATGAGGTTTTTTTACTGTTTTCGGCGTAAAGTGACAGGGAACCCCAATTAGTGCACCGCGTCCGCTCGCCATGCTTCGGGCCAGGTTACCGTTCCCAATCATAGTCCATGTGGATCGTAAAGTATGGAAAAGTTCCCCAAAAGAAAAAAAAATGTGAAAAACTCATGTCGACCTTTTCATGTGTCGACCATGTCAATGTTGACCTGGTCAAACATCCAAACGGATACCAAGAATATAATATCAATGAGCCCGTAGACTGCTTTAGGCCCATTACCCACTGGTGTCAAACTACATGATTACAGGAGGCCCCATCATGTCCACTGACCCCTGACCCCCGCCTGCAGGTGGAATCGCTCATTAGTACCGTAGGATGCAACAAACTTGGTTTTTAGATTTTTTTTTTTAATTATAATTTACATTTTTCCTGTATAACATAATATATTTAGTATTATTAATTTGCTTCCAAAGCCTTTGTAGTAAACCGTAACCGTGAAGTTATTATGGATTATTAATAGGAAAGGGATTGATTTATGTGATTGGCTGTTTCAGGTACGGAATGAGAAGCGTTGCATGGCGTTCCCAGGTGACACTGTCCTGTGAACCGCAGTGAGTAGTATCCTTCTATATGTACTTTGTTATGTATGTATAATGTGTGTCAGGCTGGTTATACAGTAACATAGAAACATGGAATTTGACAGCAGATAAGAACCACTTGGCCCATCTAGTCTGCCCCTTTTTTTTTATCCTTTATGTAATCTCAACCCTGTTTAAACCTTAATTCTTTGTAAGGATATTCATATGCCTATCCCAAGCATGTTTAGATTGCTCTACAGTCTTAGCTTCTACCACCTCTGATGGGAGGCTATTCCACTTATCCACTACCCTTTCTGTGAAGTAATTTTTCCTTAAATTTCCCCTGAACCCCCCCCCCCCCCCTCCAGTCTTAGAGTATGTCCTCGAGTTCTAATACTTATCTTCCTTTGAAGAATGTTTCCCTCCTGAACTTTGTTAAGAGTCAGACCCTTGATATGTATGAAAATTTCTATCATGTCCCCCCTTTCCCTTCTCTCCTCCACACTATACATGTTAAGATCTTTTAGTCTTTCTGGGTAAGTTTTGTGATGTAGGCCATGCACCATTTTAGTTGCCCTTCTTTGTACACTCTCTAATGTATTTATATACTTCTGGAGATATGGTCTCCAGAACTGGACACAGTAGATACCCTGTTGCTAATATGCCCACTATACAATGTATAGGAGCAGACGTGTGTCTCTCTTACCAGAGTTGCGCTCAGGTGACTGCTGATGTCATCAGCGCGCCATATTCAAACAAGGTGGTTGTTGGTTTCCTCATGATTCGGCTTCCCGGGCAGCTACCATCCTGGCACTAAAGATGGTAAAGCCAATCTATTAGCATAGACTTTTGACTCCTCCGACTCTGGGCCTCCGTCTCAGCTGGAATCAATACTTACTGTAATGCACATTCTGGTCCTCCTGGACTTCCACATGGAGGAAACCTATCTCTCCTGATCTTCTGCACAATTTTTTTTACTGTGGGCAAACTCCTCCCGGTTTGCCGGCATTCAAGTGTTCATTACCTGGTCAGAACTATATGTGGATTTCACTTTGTCAGTGATTTTGTTCCATCCTGTGCCCAGCAGGAAGTATCTCATGAAATACCTATTGGGCCCTCATCTATCGCCAGCCAAACCCTGACCTTTCTTTGGATAGCTATGGACCACTTCCATAACATGGCTCTTCTATAGTTTCTTTATTCATCAAGGAGGTTTTGCCCTACATGGCTGTCCTCTCGAGGTTTGGCTCTGACCAATGGAGTAATCTGTTGCCAAATTCTGGTGGGCGTTCTGTAAGAATATCGGTATCGCACTGTATTATTAGCGTTGTAGTAAATATCTTCCAATGGGAAAACGAGGGATTAATCGGGAACTCAGTCTCATGATTCCATTTCCATGACTCTTTCTTTCTTTTTCTATATAGTTATCCTCCTCATCTACCTCGTTTGCTCTGTCTTCCAAAATTCCTGCAGTTGATTCTCTTCTCCAAGGAGATATATTTATTAAAGGTCGATTTTCAACAATTTTAAACCGAATGTAAATCGATGTTGTTTCAGGGACAAAAACACACATTTATTAACATTTAAAGTTATAATAAAAAATTGTCTGTTAGTAAATGTGTGTTTTGGCCTATGAAACATAACATCGATTGAGATCGATTTCCATTAAAATAGATAAAAATTGACCTTTTTGTAAATAAATTCTCTGTTGAAATCTTTTGCTCATTTACCGCTTTCTGGGGGTCATTGAGACCTGATCGAACGCTTTGTTTATTCGCAGCGCTGCGATCAGGTCAGAACTGCGCATGCGTATGCACCGCAATGCGCACGCGCGTCGCACGGGTACAAAGCGTATCATTGCTGTGCGATGGGTTTTTACGAGGAATCCATTCGCACAGCCGATCGCAAGGAGATTGACAGGAAGAAGGCGTTTGTGGGTGTCAACTGACCATTTTCAGGGAGTGGTTGGAAAAACGCAGGCGTGTCCAAGCGTTTGCAGGGTGGGTGTCTGACCTCAATTCCGATCCCAGACAGGCTGAAGTGATCGCAGCGGCTGAGTGAGTTCTGGGCTGCGCAGAGACTGCACAAAATGTTTTTTTGTACCGCTCGGCTGCACACGCGATCGCACACTCGTATAGCTAAAATACACTCCCCTATAGGCGGCGACTATCTGATCGCAGCGCTGCAAAAAACTGCTAGCGAGCGATCAGGTCTGAATTAGGCCCTCTGTCTACTGACCATCATTCTCTGTAAGGATAATAGGAGCTTGAGATCAAGAAAATCCTGGATTCTCAAACATCCAAAGGTGCTTTACAATACCTTCTGGATTGGAATAGGTATGGACTCTAATAGGCCCTACACACTTGGCGATAACACTGAAAGATATGAATGATCTCGTTCATTAATGAACGAGATACCGTTCATATCTTTGAGTGTGAATGCAGCAGCGATGAATGATGCGCAGCCTCGCGCTCGTTCATCGCTGGTGCCCCATCGCTTATGCATGCAGGCCAATATGGACGATCTAGTCCATATTTGCCTGCACTGCTATCGTGACGGGGGGGGGGGGGGGGGTTAAAAAACTTCACTCCCCCCGTCACTGCTTCCCCGCCGCCGGGTCGCCCGTCGGCCGTATCCGCCGTCAGGCAGCTCGGCGGCGGATCGACAAAAGTGTAGGGCCCATAAGAGGCACCTGGGTCAAGGCTTCTCACTGTTTTTTTTTTTTTTTTTTACTTTTTATTGAGACATCATTGATACCATATTACAAAGTAAAGATGTACAAGAAATGTATAATACAGTAACATACAAGGATTATAGCCAGGGGTCGTACAGCGCATTCATATATGCCAAACCATAAAGACTTTTGCATTATAATTGAGTAAACTGTCAATACACTGATGGTGTTATACATCACAGACGTATATAAGGGGAGCCGTCATAATTGTCTATTCTTACACTAAAGATAGAGGCTGGTCCTGTGCAGCCAGCCTAGTTAAGTACCATGTAGTGTTCTTGAGGCTGTCATGAATGTGTAGCCGTGTAGTGAGGGGCAAAGTGGATATATAAGATTCCCAAAGATTGAAAAACCTGTCTACTTGTTTACCTCTATCTACAATAGCCTCCACCCAGTCCATCCTGAAGGCTTCTCACTGTTAATTGGCACGCTAAAACAAGACGCCTTCTGATGCATTAGCATATTTCAGCACAGACGCTGCGTACAAAGACGTACGTCAATCTACTGCATTCATTCCTGAATCAGCCACAGTATTACGGAAGGGGGGGAGCTATTGTTCAGAAAGTAATTTTTTATTTATTAATAATCATTTGTTTTCATTTTAAATTTGGAATTAGGATTTCTCTTGGGATTTAGCATTTTATTAGAGCTATAGTATTACTGTTACATGTGTCCAATTCAAATGACCTTCAAGGTAACCAACCAACTTCATAACGCAGATTTCCCTCTATGAAATATAAAGGGCACACATGTCCTATATGGACTGTCCTATATACTGTATCTCTATTACTCTGCCAGTTACTAAGCAGCTGCGGCGTGAGTTATGTCTCCTCGTTTATCTTTTGATAGAAGTGTCGGACAATCTGTGATGTAAAATGTGGGTTCGGCTTAAAGTGCAATTACTGTCGGGTAAACAGTTAAGAAAAACGATTTGGGGTCAGAGCACGTCATGAATCTGGGGTCTAATAGTGGAAATAGGGGGGAGTCCTTTTACCTGCTGAGAATAGTGATGTGTAATGCTCACTCTCTCCACACAGGGGCAGCATACGTCAAGTCTCTACAAATTTCTCACAGCTGGACCTAGTTAAAGACATTGCTCTGCAAAGGTAAAACGTCTCGCCAGAGGGCGCTATAGATCATCACCCCCTTTGTGGTGTTTAAAATTGTAACTTGCTGTCTGTACATTGTTCCAAAAAGCACCCTCCCATCCTCTTTGTGTCAGTTTGGCCTACAACCTTGGCTCCCATTTCTGCCCCCTCTTTTTGGTGCATATCCATAAATATATTAAAGAAATTGCCCTTAGGAGGATGTTTTCTGGTCATATAACATTAAGTCTGCCCCCGAGCCTTTCCCTCAAGCTGAGCAGGGAACTGTGTTTTTCCTGTAATGTTTACCTCCACTGATTGCACACCCTGCCATTGCACATCATACTACTACACTCGTGTCAGTTTTCCCATATATGCACTGGGCCCTTGTATGGCTCACCTCCCGCAGTGTAACCTTCGAAGTGCGCCCAACATGGCTGCCTCATCTGGTGCGCTTGTGGATGGGATGAGAAATACATGGACCTGACGGTTTTGTTGGAACCCTACTCTGAACTTTAGGACTCTACAATCTCCCCATTTTGTGTCATCTCTTCTAGGGGTGGACTATTCCACCCTGTGTAATCCTACGCAGTGCACCCAAGATGGCTGCCGCACCTGGTAACTTGTGAGGGTGGAATACACAGCCCTTGGAAGTTATTACCCAAAATGCCTACACCAATCCTGTATTATGCTTCTGTGTGCTCAAGGTTTACTTTTATGTCTGTGTGGCTGATCTATTGCTGTATTACTTACATCTTCTGTGTTATGTGAATTGTTTTTGATGCCTGTAAAGCGCCTTGAGTCCTGTTGGAGAAAGAGCGCTATATAAATAAAATTATTATATATTTTTTTACTTAAATAATACCGAATAAGAGTCACAAAATGTCACCAAATTCACTTGACTCGTTTACCATACATATATATCATTATTACAAATGTCTACAATTTATAGAAGATTTTAAACAGACCCCCCCCCATCCCTCCAATACCAACACCAACACAAATATACTCAGTGTTTCCACGTATCAGGGAGGACAGAGGGCGCCCTCTGCTGTGCAGTTGTGGTAGTGACATCACAATATGACATCATCAGCTTGTATGGGGCAGGAGCCAATCGCCTTGCATCTGGTCTAGAGTTTGGACCCCAGACCGGTTTAGCAGGTTCTAGTGATGGTGGCTGCATTTGGTACATGTTGGCATTCTTTAATCCACGGAAGGTGTTCCGTTAGAACAGGTGGAAGGAGATGTCCTGATGGTCAGAAATGGTTAGAGAGTAATATTTCTCAGTAAATTTACTGACATTGGGCCTAATTCAGACCTGATCACAAACCTCTGCAAATTCGCACAACAGTGATCGGATAGTCGCTGCCCAGACAGAGTGAAAACCCGCTCTGTGCAATTCTGCGTACGCCGTGCGAAAAGCTTTGCAAATGCCGCTCAGCTGCAAATCCGTTCACAACTCACTCACCATCAAATGATTTTTCCAGTCTGTGTGTAGCCCAGGACTTACTCCTATAGTGCAATACACACAGGCTGATCGGGACCGGAGCCGACGTCACACACCCTGCCTGACAACTCTTGGGCACGCCCGCGTTTTTCCTTACTCTCCCAGAAAACGTCCAGTTACCACCCACAAACGTCCTCTTCCTGTCAATCATCTTGCGTTCGCCTAGCAATTAAAAAAGACGCAGGATTTTTTTCACAGTTTGGCCTCGCGTCTGCACGTTACGATCCGTACGCATGCGCAGTCGTTCCATAATCGGGCGCTGTGCGATTTCACACAACAGAGATCAGCTGAATTAGGCCCATAGTTCCTCTCAACCTTCAGGTTACTTTAACATCCTCTAGATAAAGCTTTGTGTTATGTATTTGAGAATGAAGGCAGATTGTCTTATGGAGAACATTTCCTATCCCATCCCAGAAATAATAGGCGTCAGTAAAAGGCCTGACACCGCTCTGGCAGTACTATACAGCACGTATATAAATGCTGATTTGGAGGCATTTATATACTGCCTCTTGCCTCTCTTCACTAGCTCCCCGACTCTCTGCATGTAGTTACATCTTTCAGTTTATGCTTAAATTGTGCAGAGAATTGAAAAACCTGTTTAATAATGTTCCCTGATATTTTTTATTTCCCCTCTGCAGTATGGTGTATGAGAAGCCAGACGCGCTCCATCCCCCGTGAGTAAAAATAGGATTTTGATAACCTACCGGTAAATCCTTTTCTCCTAGTCCGTAGAGGATGCTGGGGACGACATCAAGACCATGGGGTATAGACGGGATCCGCAGGAGACATGGGCACTCTAAAGACTTTTCATTGGGTGTGAACTGGCTCCTCCCTCTATGCCCCTCCTGCAGACCTCAGTTGTAGGAACTGTGCCCAGGGAGACTGACATTTCGAGGAAAGGATTTACTTAACTAGTGGTGAGATACATACGCGGATTCAGGGGGGGGGGGCACCAAGGCACGTGCCCCCCCCTGTCATTTAGGACGTTTTTTTTTTTTTTAATGCTGCACTGCCAATGAGGCCGCCGGCTGTCAGTCCCTCCTTCCTGTAGCAGCTTACCTAGGAACGAACAGCCCAGCTCCGCCTCCTGCATTCTGATTCGCGGGCTGGGCTTAATCCGGACTTTAGTGTCACCCTCTCCCTGGCTGCACTAGTACACGGGGGAGGAGGGGCTCCGCGGAACGCTGATTGCAGGGGAGTGAAAGCCGTCAATGCCGCCGTCTGTTAGATGGAGCAAGCTGCCGCCTGATGGAGCCAGCCGGATCCGCCACCAGGAGACAGATCCCTGCACCTGAGTTGGCAGTGCAGGGGTGATTGAGCTGAGCTGGGGACCGAGGAAGCAGGTAGGGTGCAGGGACACGGGAAGGGCTACTGAGTGAGTGTGCGGTGCAGCACTCGCATGTGCAGGGCCAGACAGAAACAGCAGCAGAACAGTGCTCTCTCAGTGTCTGCCCCCTTCTCCGGCCTGGTGCCCCCACCATTACTGCCCCCAGCCCCAGTATCTCCCATCCTGCCAGCCCATTGTTTCCCCTTCCCTCCCCAACCAGCCCACTGTTCCCATCTCGCTGCTCTCCCATCTAGAACCCCCCAGTGACTCTAGACATACTGATCCCTCCTCACCAGCCCAGTTTTACCCCTTTCACTGCCCCCTTCCCATCCTGCCATGTGCCATCCCATTCATAGTGCCCTGGCCCCCCCAATCCAGCCCAGTGTCCCCCACCATCTCACTAACTCCCTTATCCCAGAATCTACCACCCTGCCTGCCCAGTGTCTCCCCTCTCCCAGCCCTCTGCCCCCATCTCACTGCCCCTCAGCAAGAACATCCCCTCATTCAGCCCAGTGTACCCCCTTCTACAGCCTAGTGTTTCCCCCTCCCACCACCATATCTCTGCCCCATTCCTATCTAGACCGGTGTCCCATATATAGATCCCACTGCCTGTCACCCACTGCCTTTCTGTCTCCAACTATCTCTCTCCATCACTTTTCTCTCCTGTCACCCATTGCCTTTTACTCTCTACCTGACATCACCCACTGCCTCTCCCCGTCACATTCTCCCTGTCACCCACTGCCTTTCTGTCTCCCACTATTTCTCCCCATCACTTCTCCCTCCTGTCTGCCTCTCCCTGTCACCCACTATCTCTCCCCGTCATCCACTATGTCACAAACAATCTCCCCATGTCACATTCTGTGGCGTCACCCACTGCCTCATGGATATGGCATTCTCTTTGAAGCCACACCTATTGTTGCAAGGCCAAACCCACTTTTCTGGAGCACGTGCGTCTTATGTGCGCTCTAAAGTACCTCCCCCTCATTTCCTCTGTCATGGTGCCCCCCCTGTCATTTTGTTCTGGATCCGCCCCTGGTGAGATATCTACCAACTCGCACCCTCAACCATGCCGCACACATGGCATTCAACATAACACACGCCAACAGGCATGAACTAATTGCAGCAACATGCTGAAACCAAGATAACACAACTTGTGTAACTGTAATAACTAAACTGCAGGTAAAGTACGCACTGGGAAGGGCGCCCAGCATCCTCTACGGACTAGGAGAAAAGGATTTACCATTAGGTTATCAAAATCCTATTTTCTCATACGTCCTAGAGGATGCTGGGGACGATATCAAGACCATGGGGTCTATACCAAAGCTCCAGTACGGGCGGGAGAGTGCGGATGACTCTGCAGCACCGATTGACCAAACTTTAGGTCCTCATCGGCCAAGGTGTCAAACTTGTAGAACTTAGCAAATGTGTTTTACCCTGACCAAGTAGCTGCTCGGCAAAGTTGTAATGCCGAGACCCCCCGGGCAGCTGCCCAGGATGAGCCCATCTTCCTAGTGGAGTGGGCCTTTACCGATGTCGGTAACGGCAATCCAGCCGTAGTATGATCTTGCTGAATCGTATTCCTAATCCAACGTGCAATAGTCTGCTTGGAAGCAGGACAGCCAATCTTGTTGTGATCATACAGGACAAACAGAGCCTCTGTTTTCCGTATACGAGCTGTTCTAGCAACATAGGTTTTCAAAGCTCTAACCACATCTAGAGACTTTAAATCAGTGAATGTGTCAGTAATTACTGGCACCACAATAGGTTGGTTTATGTGAAAAGCAGAAACCACCTTTGGAAGAAAATGTTGGCGAGTTCGCAACTCTGCCCTATCTTCATGGAAAATCAGGTAAGGGCTCTTGTGAGACAAGGCCCCCAATTCCGACACCCGTCTTGCGGATGCCAATGCCAAAAGCATCACCACTTTCCAAGTGAGAAACTTCAACTCTATCTTTTGTAGAGGCTCAAACCAATCCGATTGAAGGAACTGCAATACCACGTTAAGGAGGTCCCATGGTGCCACTGGAGGCACGAATGGAGGCTGGATGTGCAGAACCCCTTTCACGAAGGTCTGAACCTCTGGAAGAGAGGCCAATTGTTTTTGGAAGAACACTGACAAGGCCGAAATCTGGACCTTGATTGATCCCAATCGTAGACCCGTCTCCACACCATCCTGCAAAAAATGGAGAAAACGTCCTAAGTGAAACTCTTCCGTAGGAGCTTTCTTGGATTCACACCAAGACACATATTTTCTCCAAATACGGTGGTAATGTTTTGACGTTACTCCCTTTCTGGCCTGAATAAGGGTGGGGATGACTTCCTTAGGAATACCCTTCCTGGCTAGGATATGGCGCTCAACAGTCATGCCGTCAAACGTAGCCGCGGTAAGTCTTGGTACACACATGGCCCCTGCTGCAGCAGGTCCTCCCGAGGAGGAAGAGGCTGAGGATCTCCTATGAGTAACTGCTGAAGACCTGGGTACCAAGCCCTTCTTGGCCAGTCTGGGGCAATGAAGATTGCTCGAACCCTTGTCTTTCTTATGATCCTGAGTACTTTTGGGATCAGCGGAAGTGGAGGGAAAACATACACTGACGGAAACACCCACTGGGTCACCAGTGCATCCACTGCTACTGCTTGAGGTTCTCTCAACTTGGAACTGTATCTCTGAAGCTTCTTGTTGAGACGAGATGCCATCATGTCTATTTGAGGAACTCCCCAAAGACTTGTCACCTCTGCGAAGACTTCTTGGTGGAGGCCCCACTCTCCTGGATGGAGATCGTGTCTGCTGAGGAAGTCTGCTTCCCAGTTGTCTACTCCCGGATTGAATATTGCCGACAGAGCTTTGTAGATGTTTTTCTGCCCAGCAGAGGATTTTTGTCGCCTCTGCCATTGCCGCTCTGCTTTTCATTCCGCCCCGCCTGTTTATGTATGCGACTGTTCTTACATTGTCTGCCTGGATCTGCACGGGACGGTCTTGAAGAAGATGTACCGCTTGTTGAAGGCTATTGTAAATGGCTCTTAGCTCCAGAACGTTTATGTGAAGGCAGGCTTCCTGTTGTGAGCAACGTCCCTGGAAGTTTTCTCCCTGAGAGACTGCTCCCCAGCCTCGGTGTTAGGGTCTCCTGCCCTGTGCTGCCACGTCGTCATGGCAACCGGGAGACAAGTGCTAGCGGAGTAACCTGAGCGCAGCTGATACTCCGGTTCGGGTCTTTTGCTGTGCAGTGGTTACAGGCTTTGTGCACAGCAGGGGATCCGGTGCTGGTTTTTGTGCTCACAGTCTGTGAGGTCTGAGTGGGGCGTGGACAGCACCTGCTATATAAACCCTCTTCTCAGGTTAAGCAGATGCTGCTGAATCTTTGTTGGTTAGTCAGTTCCTGAAAGTTAGCCAGTACTGTGTAGCTTTGTATTTGTTTGTTGCTTACTGCAAATAGGCCTTGGGATTTGGTACTACACTCTGCCAATCCAGACCTAGCAGTAAGACTGGAGTCAGTCGTTTAACTTGCTGGGGTTCTTTTGCTACTCTGTGAACTTAGCAAGTTTGCGGCTGTATTCTCAGACTTGCCTGCCAAAATCCTTTCTCACTGTGCAAGGTGTTCAGGTGTCAGTTTAGTGGCAGTAAGCTGAACCAGTGCACTGCAAGTGAGGACTAGGACTGTGGAGACTCTCCTTGTGTCTATTATTCCATCTCTGACCAAGGAGTTTACTGCCACACCCGTTGGTAACCCTTTGGGGTTTTGCTGTTGCCCTTAGCAACGGCATTTCGGTTCTCTACGTATTAAAACACAACATCTCGCTTCTTTCCATCTGAGCATTCCTAATACTAGGGAGACACCCAGTTTCTTAGCCTCTGGGCTTCTCTGTTCACTTTGTGTTGATTTTGTTACCCTATCACCTTCTGTGTACGTAATGTCATATTCCCCAGTCTGTCTGTGAGTTCATTTGTTTTGCAACCCTCTCCGTTCAGACACCAGTACATTCCTGCAGGCACTGGTGTGTATAACACTCGGAGACTTGCATCCGTGGTTACTAGGACCCAGTCCTGAATCCAGAACCTGCGTCCCTCTAGCAGGTGAGAGCTGTGCAACCACCACAGGAGCGAAATCCTGTTTTTTGACGACAGGATTATCTTTCTGTGCATGTGTAGGTGTGACCCCGACCACTTGTCCAACAGGTCCCACTGGAATACTCTGGCATGGAACCTGCCAAACTGTATGGCCTCGTAGGTCGCCACCATCCTTCCCAACAACCGAATGCACTGATGGATCGACACACTTGATGGTTTCAATATCTGTTTTACCATTTTCTGGATTTCCAGAGCCTTTTCCAGTGGAAGAAATACTCTCTGAACTTCTGTGTCCAGAATCATCCCGAGGAAAGACAACCTTGTCGTCGGTTCCAACTGTGACTTTGGGTAATTTATGATCCACCCGTGTTGTTGGAGTATTGACAGGGAAAGGGATTTGTTTTGTAATAACTGCTCCCTGGATCTCGCCTCTATCAGAAGGTCGTCCAGATAAGGGATTATATTGACTCCTTTCTGACGAAGGAGGACCATCAACTCCTCCATCACCTTGGTGAATACCCTCGGCGCCGTGGAGAGACCGAAAGGTAACGTCTGGAATTGGTAATGGCAATCCTGAACCGCGAATCTCAGATAAGCCTGGTGAGGAGGATAAATGGGAACATGCAGGTAAACATCCTTTATGTCCACCGACACTAAGTAGTCCCCCTCCTCCAGACTGGCAATCACCGCCCGAAGTGATTCCATCTTGAACTTGAACCTTTTCAGGAAGAAATTCAGATCTTTTAGATTTAGGATCGGTCTGACCGAGCCGTCCGGCTTTGGAACAACAAAGAGGCTTGAATAAAAACCCCGCCCTTGTTGTGACAACGGTACCAGGACTATAACCTGGTCTTGACATAATTTTTGGATTGCCGCTGTTACTGCTTCTCTCTCTGGCGGAGAAGCTGGCACGGTCGATTTGAAAAATCGGCATGGGGGAACGTCTTGAAACTCTAGTTTGTATCCCTGGGATACTATTTGCAACACCCAGGGATCCAGGCCAGACAGAATCCAATCCTGGCTGAAGAGTTTGAGACGTGCCCCCACCCGAGTGGCCTCCCGCAAGGGAGTTCCAGCGTCATGCTGGGGATTTGGCAGAATTAGGGGTAGACTTCTGCTCTTGGGAACCTGGAGCCGGTGTGGGCTTCTTTCCCCTTCCCCTTCCCCTAACTGCAAAGAAGGGGGAACCTCTCGCCTTTTTGTATTTATTGGGCCGAAAGGACTGCATTTGCGGGTGATGGGTCTTTTTTGCCGGTGCAGGCGCAGAGGGCAAAAATGTTGACTTACCTGCAGTAGCCGCCAAGACTAACGCATCCAGGCCATCACCAAATAAGGCCTCACCTTTATATGGGAGAGCCTCCATGTTTCTTTTGGAATCTGCATCTGCGTTCCACTGGCGAATCCATAACGCCCGCCTAGCCGATACTGCCATGGTAGCGGCTTGTGAACTCGAGTCCAATATCCTTCATTGCTTCCAGCATGTAGGCGGCAGCGTCCTTGATATTCCCTAACTTAAGGAGTATCTCATCTTTATCAATCGTGTCAATTTCTGATGACACGCTTTCTGACCATATTTCAATAGTGCGACTCACCTATGCGCAGGCAATAGTGGGCCTGATCAGTGTACCATTGGTAACATAAATGGATTTTAATGTCGTTTCCATTTTGCGGTCTGCCGGCTCTTTAAGAGAAGCCGTGCCAGGAGCATGGAGAATTACCTTCTTTGTCAACCTGGAAAGTGCACTGTCTAACACAGGGGGTGACTCCCATTTTTTCCTGTCTTCATCCGGGAAAGGATAAGCTATGTGAATCTTTTTGGGAATACAATTTTTTTTTTTAATCAGGATTCACCCACATCCCTTCAAACAGAGCATTTAGTTCGTGTGAAGGAGGGAACGTGACTTTGGATTTCTTTTCCTTACATAAATAAGCTTTCTCCTGAGGTACAGGAGTGCTTTCTGTAACCACCAACACGTCCCTTATAGCCACAATCATATATTGTATACTTTTTGCCAATTTATGATCTTATCTCTCTGGATTCACTATTGTCGACACAAGAATCAGAATCCGTGTCGGTATCAGTGTTTACAACATTTGCAAATGGTCTCTTATGTGACCCAGAGGGGCCGCCCGCATAAGGAATAACAGCATCCTGAAAAATCACATCTTCCACAGATTTTCCCCAGCATGCAGCCTTAGATTCAGACTTATCTAATCTACGGTTAATCAGATGCATACTGTCACGTAGCTCTTTCACCCATGCAGGCTCTTGGTGTGCCGGTAGCGCCACCACATTACAACTCTGTGTCCCTAAAATGGCTTCCTCCGGGGAGGAACTCCCTGCCTCAGACATGCCTCACACGTGTACACCACACTCACAGACACACTGGGACTTATTTTGGGGACAGACCCACAGTAAAATCTGTCAGAGGAACACAGGATAGGAGCAGCCAGCTCACAAACCCAGCGCCAGTATTGCCTGTGAACACAGTATGTCCACAGCCCAAAAGCGCTTTTAAATAGTAATATACACTATCAAATGCACCACAATCGCTTTGTGCCCCCTCTTTATAGCACCCTGTACTTGTCAGAAGTGGAGGAGAGGACCAGCGTGTTCTCTGCAGCCTGAGGAGAGAGAGATGGTGCTGAGTAGTGTGCTGGCTGCCTGAGGAAGAAGCTCCGCCCCTCAGTATCCATGACAATATTTATACTGGCGGGGGTAGGGCATCTTATGCCCCCTTTTAGCCAGTTTTGAGGTATTTTTCTTGCTGCCCAGGGCGCCTTCCGCGCCCTGCACCCTGCAGTGCCTGTGTGTGTGGGCAGCAATGGCGCGCTGCGCTCCCGCCAGCCGCGCCGCACCTCAGCCGTCACTTACTTGATTGAAGATCATTCTTCTCATACTCAGCTGTCTTCTGACTTCTGGCTCTGTGAGGGGGGTGACGGCGTGCTGTGGGAGTGAGCATCTAGACACGGCTAGCATTCAGTTCCCTTCAGGAGCTAATGGTGTCCTGTCAGCCAGAAGCAGAGCCATGAAACTCTGAGGAAGTTGGTTCTGCTTCTGCCCCCTCAGTCCCACGAAGCAGGGAGTCTGATGCCAGCAGATCTACCTGAAAATAAAAAACCTAACATAAGTCTTTACAGAGAAACTCAGTAGAGCTCCTCAGAGTGCATCCAGTCGACCTGGGCACACTCTAAAACTGAGGTCTGGAGGAGGGGCATAGAGGGAGGAGCCAGTTCACACCCAATGAAAAGTCTTTAGAGTGCCCATGTCTCCTGCGGATCCCGTCTATACCCCATGGTCTTGATGTCGTCCCCAGAATTCTCTAGAACGTATGAGAAAATAGTATTACAGACCTTTCCCCTAAAATCCATATACGTTAAGACAGAATGGAGGGGTGATATCTGTCTGTCTCCTTCCAGGAGACTCGACGTCTTGATGATGACTCCTTGGTTTGCGCCGATTGTGTGGAACGGCACCTATAACCTTGAGATACTGAACGCACAGTTCCACCAGCGAGACGTCCACATTGGCCTCACCGCCTTTGCAATTAAAAGGTTGGTTCAAGTAAACTGTGTTGGGAGAAGGGGTATATAGTGACCCCTCGTGTCACATAGCGGCGGCTAATGGGCGTGAAGTGGCAAATCGTAGCTCTGCAAGTCAGAGTCTGTGGTTGGGGTTCTCGGGAACCAACAGTCCATTCTCTTAAGAAGCGCACATTAATTATTCTCCCAAATCCAACTGTACGCCTTGTCCTGGGTTTCAAGCAGTAGATCCTCTGCAGGATATATTGCCAGGTGTTTACAGATGAGGAATAGTCTGCAGATTGTTATCGCGTGGAAGGGCGATATGGCTGCAGAACAGTAGGGGGGGATGGGATTGGTACTAGGGTGGGAATAAGCAGGCAATGTCATAGTAGCTGCAGCCACTTTTGAGGACCCTACCACTTACAGGCCGCGCCAATGCTTTACTCAACGAATGTTTGGCGCATGTGGCTGGTACAGGATGTCACTTGGCGTCAGCCCTTTTCCTTGACTTGCGTCATCTTCTGAATACCCAGGACCTGACTCAGGGTTAGGAACAACTTTTTTTTTTTCAAAAAGGAGCAATTTCCAACTTGGTGAAGCCGTGCAGATGAGGGGCAGGGCCGGTTCCGGGGCTTCTGGCGCCCCGGGTGGCATTAGGGGGCATGGCTTCATACAGGGGGCGTGGTCAGTTATGCCCCCTGTACTGTAGTAGGATGTGCGGTGCGCGATGACGTCATCGCGCACCGCACAGCAAAGGTCCTCTCCACGAAGGAAAACTAGACGCTAAGTGTCTAGTTCCCTTCGTGGAGAGGACCTTTGCTGTGCGGTGCGCGATGACGTCAACGCGCACCGCACATCATTACAGTGAAGGTCCTCTCCAGGAAGGGAAACTAGACGCGTAGCGTCTAGTTTCCCTTCACAGCGGACAGCGGGCCGCGGCAGCGGGGAGCAACACAGCGGATCTTGCCATGGTGCGGCGCCCTCCGGATGGCGCCGCCCCGGGCAAAAGTCCTGCTTGCCCGTGGCAAGATCCGCTACTGATGGGGAGGCAGATATAAAATGCGCCGGCAGATTTGTAATTTGTAGGGGCGTTTCCTGGCTGAATTCTAAATCACAGCATAAAAACAAAGCTGCCCAAACACAGCATGCAAAAATGGAAATTCACTTTCATCGTTTGCATTCCAACATGATTTGTTCCAGGGGCAAATTTTATTTAATTTGCTCCCAACTAATGCGCATGCACGGCAGCCATTGCCAGGTAACCCTCTCCCTTCTAAGAGTGCAGTGTGTAGCCCTAATACACTAAAATGGGCTACTGCCATCTTCAGATGGCGGTATCTGTGGGGGGCAGTATCGGGAATGCTTTGCATTCCGGATCTTGGTATATCTGGTAGCATTGAATCCGCCGTAGAAACCTATGGGGGTTGCGGCTGCTGGCAGGAACGCAGCAGGTATCTGCCAGTGGCGTGCGGTGAGGTCAGTGGCTGGTGAGGCACTGTAACCATAATGTCCACTAAGTCCCGCCGATGCCCGCTACCACCCTCAAGCCAGTGCTCCCTACCGCCACTACCAAAGGCCTTCAAAATCGCCGCCATCAGCCCCCTGGACCCTCTTGCCGCTAATTTGCATCTCAGGGTGACAGGAAGAGGGTGACACCATGGAGAGGGTGACAGGGAGAGAGTGACGTCAGGGAGAGTGTGACAGCGGTGTGTGCTAGGAGTGGGTGACAGCAATATGTGACGCCAGGGAGAGGATGACACCAGGGAGAGGGTAACAGCAGTGGATGACAGGGAGAGGGTGACAGCAGTGACAGGGAAAAGGTGACGCAGGGAAGAGGGTAACCCAAGGGAGAGGGTGACAGCAGTAGGTGACGCCAGGGAGAGGGTAACCGCAGAGGATGACAGGGAGTGGGTGACGCCAGAGAGATTGTGAGAGGGAGTGGGTGACGCCAGGGAGATTGTGACAGGGAGCGGGTGATGCCAGGGAGAGGGTGACAGCGGTGGGTGACGGAGAGATTGACAACATACACTGCATACCCCTCTACCCAACAACATACCTTACTCCCCCCCCCCCCCACATACAATAAATATCCCTCTGCTCCAATATACCCAGCACTCCGTCCCCCCACATACACCTCATATCCCTCTACCACTCACACACCCTAATCCATCTGTCTCCTCACATAAAACCCATAAACTCTACACCACCTCACAAACCCTAGTCTTCCTACATACAACCCTCTACCCCAACACATAAGCTAGTCCCCCTGTTCCCTTACATACACCCAATAATCCACTACCCCCACCACACACCCCACTCCCACTGTCCCTCCACATGGTCATGCACACCCCATAATCCCACTTCCCTGTGTAGCCCGCACCTGGGTAGTGATCTCCTGATCTCGGGCGCAGCGGGGGAGCTGAGACAGCCGCGAACAGGGAGCAAAGCAGTGTCCAGCCGGAGATACTGCTGCTGGCAGCGTCCGTCCTCCGGACGGTAGGCGGGTGTGTGAGGGTGACGCCGCCGGAGGGCATAAGGTATGTTCAGGCGCCGGGTGGAAGGAGGGAGGGAGGGAGGGGGGGGGAGCGGCAGGCTATGGACGCTGCACAGCTTAGTGCTACCCCCTACCACTGCCCAATCACAGCTAACTGTGACGCCCCTGTCAAAGAGGCACTTTATAGTAAGTGCCGCGTCAGGAGCTTTTTTCAATAGGCTTTTGCTGCTCATTTCTTAGCTCCGCCCCCCGCTTCCGGCCATTTCATATGAATAGCGTGAGGCACCGAGAGTGGTGCCTCCTATACACATTTAAAACACTATTTACAATGTAAAAAATATTAAAATAATACAAAGTCTAAAACATATACCTCTTTGTATTATTTTAATCATTAATGACAGGGGAGGCACTGCCTCCCCTGACTGCACGTCCCTGGTATCTGCTACTGTCCCTCCGTGATATGGGTTATGCCCCATAGTGGGAGTGACTGCTGGTTACACCCCATAGGATTGGCTCATTAGTCAGGGGGCGGGCTCATGTGCTGGCGTGTGCTCCTCCTTATATGTGACCGGTATATTTGCATCCTGTAACGATATGTGGGCGCTACCATTGTGCCCAGATCACAATAGTAGATTGTCCATTCCGTTTTATTTCAGCCGGCCAATGAAACACCTTCTACAGCGCTATTAATATCTTGTAAATGCTAAATACAGTATACTAGGTGACTCATCGCACCCTACGGGTGCTCTTCACACTGTCGCAAGGGGCTACGCCCCCTTAACCCCTGAACGGCTTTCTGGCGTTCAATGTTTGTATTATATGGAGTATTACCTGCATTCCTAATTTTGTTAGTGGTTAAATATTGCACAACGAAAGGGTGTCCATTGGTGAAGGTGGTATAGCCCCTTGCGACAGGGAGGGGGGCGGGGGAGTGCGGTCCGGATGGGCTGCGGTGGTTCCGTGGGTGGTGGAGGGGCAGGTGCGGGACTGTTGCAGATGGGGGAGGGATTCTGGAGACGCTGCGGGTGGGGAAGGGGCGGGAGCGGGTGTGCCGCGGGTGGTGTAGGCGGTCCGCAGGTGTTGCAGGTGGGGGAGGAGCAGGGTGCTGCAGGCGGGGGAGGGGCAGGTATGTAGAGTGTGTGTGTGTGTGGGGGGGGGGGGGTGTAACACTGAATGTCATAGCCAGTGAAGTCTCCACTGAAGGGCTGTGGAGTATGGAGACACCTCACAGCTGCCTTGCCATCTCAGCATATAGTAAGAGGAAGGTGGTAACATAAAGTGACAGTTGTAGACACGTCATCTCTCCCCGTCCACAAATGCCGGCGTCAGGTGACACCTCAGGTTCCGCCCTCCCTGGCTTCTAGGTCTGGCAGTGACGGGGCAATGTCCTGATGTCACCACCAGCTGCCCCTGACGTCTTACTCTGTACCCTGCCACCAGAGCAAGGAGTTCTGGGCCCATACGGGTGACGGGTAACCACCGGTCACTTTCATACAGTGGCGGACTCGTGGTAATTCCCGCAACCTGACATCCTCACGCCCCTCCTCCACCCTGCCCCTGCACATCAGTTCTATCCGGATCCTTCCACCCAGCCGCAGTGTCCCGAAGCCGAGGAGAGAGCAGCAGCACCGGACGTAAGAGTGACAGGGCCTGGGAGAAGGGGGTCAGCAGCCAGTCAGGTGGCGCGGGCACAGCCAGCGGCGGCTGAGAGGGGTACTCGGTGCCAGATTAAGTTCCACATGGGCCTGGAGCTGAGTTTTAGGAAGGGCCTATTGTGTGCCACCGCAGGTAGTGTGATCAGCGCCGTAGAGAGGTTTTCCCAGGTGGGAAGAGGGGCTGCGGTGACATACTACATCACTGAACTACCAACCCACATTACATTACTGTGCTACTTCCCCACACTACATCCCCACACTGTATTACTATGATACTTCCCCACACTACATCCCCACACTATATCACTATGATACTTCCCCACACTACATCCCCCACACTATATCACTATGATACTTCCCCACACTACATCCCCACACTGTATCACTATGATACTTCCCCACACTACATCCCCACACTGTATCACTATGATACTTCCCCACACTACATCCCCCACACTATATCACTATGATACTTCCCCACACTACATCCCCACACTATATCACTATGATACTTCCCCACACTACATCCCCACACTGTATCACTATGATACTTCCCCACACTACATCCCCACACTATATCACTATGATACTTCCCCACACTACATCCCCACACTGTATCACTATGCTACATCCCCACACTACATCCCCACACTGTATCACTATGATACTTCCCCACACTACATCACTATGATACTTCCCAACACTACATCCCCACACTATATCACTATGATACTTCCCCACACTACATCCCCACACTATATCACTATGATACTTCCCCACACTACATCCCCACACTGTATCACTATGACACTTCCCCACACTACATCCCCACACTATATCACTATGATACTTCCCCACACTACATCCCCACACTGTATCACTATGATACTTCCCCACACTACATCACTATGATACTTCCCAACACTACATCCCCACACTATATCACTATGATACTTCCCCACACTACATCCCCACACTATATCACTATGATACTTCCCCACACTACATCCCCACACTATATCACTATGATACTTCCCCACACTACATCCCCACACTGTATCACTATGATACTTCCCCACACTACATCACTATACTTCCCCACACTACATCCCCACACTATATCACTATGAAACTTCCCCACACTACATCCCCACACTATATCACTATGATACTTCCCCACACTACATCCCCACACTATGGGGGTAATTCCAAGTTGATCGCAGCAGGAATTTTTTTAGCAATTCGGCAAAACCATGTGCACTGCAGGGGGAGCAGATATAACATGTGCAGAGAGAGTTAGATTTGGGTGGGGTGTGTTCAATCTGCAGTCTAATTTGCAGTGTAAAAATAAAGCAGCCAGTATTGACCCTGCACAGAAATAAAATAACCCACCCAAATCTAACTCTCTCTGCAAATTTTATATCTGCCACACCTGCAGTGCACATGGTTTTGCCCAGTTGCTAACTTTTTGGCTGCTGCGATCAACTCAGAATTACCCCCTATATCACTATGATACTTCCCCACACTACATCCCCACACTATATCACTATGATACTTCCCCACACTACATCCCCACACTATATCACTATGATACTTCCCCACACTACATCACTATGATACTTCCCCACACTACATCCCCACACTATATCACTATGATACTTCCCCACACTACATCCCCACACTATATCACTATGATACTTCCCCACACTACATCCCCACACTATATGACTATGATACTTCCCCACACTACATCCCCACACTGTATCACTATGATACTTCCCCACACTACATCCCCACACTGTATCACTATGATACTTCCCCACACTACATCCCCACACTGTATCACTATGATACTTCCCCACACTACATCCCCACACTGTATCACTATATACTTCCCCACACTACATCCCTATGATACTTCCCCACACTACATCACTATGATACTTCCCCACACTACATCACTATACTTCCCCACACTACATCAATATGATACTTCCCCACACTACATCCCCACACTATATCACTATGATACTTCCCCACACTACATCCCCACACTGTATCACTATGATACTTCCCCACACTACATCCCCACACTGTATCACTATACTTCCCCACACTATATCACTATGATACTTCCCCACACTACATCCCCACACTATATCACTATGATACTTCCCCACACTACATCCCCACACTGTATCACTATGATACTTCCCCACACTACATCCCCACACTGTATCACTATGATACTTCCCCACACTACATCCCCACACTATATCACTATGATACTTCCCCACACTACATCCCCACACTACATCACTATGATACTTCCCCACACTACATCCCCACACTATATCACTATGATACTTCCCCACACTACATCCCCACGTTATATCACTATGATACTTCCCCACACTACATCCCCACACTGTATCACTATGATACTTCCCCACACTACATCCCCACATTATATCACTATGATACTTCCCCACACTATATCACTATGATACTTCCCCACACTATATCACTGTGCTACTTCCCCACACTACATCACTATGATACTTCCCCACACTACATCACTATGATACTTCCCCACACTACATCACTATGATACTTCCCCACACTACATTCCCACACTATATCACTATACTTCCCCACACTACATCCCTACACTATATCACTATGATACTTCCCCACACTACATCCCCACACTATATCACTATGATACTTCCCCACACTACATCCCCACACTGTATCACTATGATACTTCCCCACACTACATCCCCACACTATATCACTATGATACTTCCCCACACTACATCCCCACGTTATATCACTATGATACTTCCCCACACTACATCCCCACGTTATATCACTATGATACTTCCCCACACTACATCCCCACACTGTATCACTATGATACTTCCCCACACTACATCCCCACACTATATCACTATGATACTTCCCCACACTACATCCCCACGTTATATCACTATGATACTTCCCCACACTACATCCCCACGTTATATCACTATGATACTTCCCCACACTACATCCCCACACTGTATCACTATGATACTTCCCCACACTACATCCCCACATTATATCACTATGATACTTCCCCACACTATATCACTATGATACTTCCCCACACTATATCACTGTGCTACTTCCCCACACTACATCACTATGATACTTCCCCACACTACATCACTATGATACTTCCCCACACTACATTCCCACACTATATCACTATACTTCCCCACACTACATCCCCACACTACATCCCTACACTATATCACTATGATACTTCCCCACACTACATCCCTATGATACTTCCCCACACTACATCACTATGATACTTCCCCACACTACATCACTATACTTCCCCACACTACATCACTGATACTTCCCCACACTACATCCCCACACTATATCACTATGATACTTCCCCACACTACATCCCCACACTGTATCACTATGATACTTCCCCACACTACATCCCCACACTGTATCACTATGATACTTCCCCACACTATATCACTATGATACTTCCCCACACTACATCCCCACACTACATCACTATGATACTTCCCCACACTACATCACTATACTTCCCCACACTACATCCCCACACTATATCACTATGATGCTTCCCCACACTACATCCCTACACTATATCACTATGATACTTCCCCACACTACATCCCTACACTATATCACTATGATACTTCCCCACACTACATCCCCATACTATATCACTATGATACTTCCCCACACTACATCCCTATACTTCCCCACACTACATCCCTATGATACTTCCCCACACTACATCACTATACTTTCCCACACTACATCCCCACACTATATCACTATGATACTTCCCCACACTATATCACTATGATACTTCCCCACACTACATCCCCACATTATATCACTATGATACTTCCCCACACTATATTACTATGATACTTCCCCACACTACATCCCCACATTATATCACTATGATACTTCCCCACACTACATCCCCACACTATATCACTATGATACTTCCCCACACTACATCCCCACATTATATCACTATGATACTTCCCCACACTATATCACTATGATACTTCCCCACACTACATCCCCACACTATATCACTATGATACTTCCCCACACTACATCCCCACATTATATCACTATACTTCCCCACACTATATCACTATGATACTTCCCCACACTATATCACTGTGCTACTTCCCCACACTACATCACTATGATACTTCCCCACACTACATCACTTTGATACTTCCCCACACTACATCACTATGATACTTCCCCACACTACATCCCCACACTATATCACTATGATACTTCCCCACACTACATCCCCACATTATATCCCTATGATACTTCCCCACACTACATCCCTATGATACTTCCCCACACTACATCACTATGATACTTCCCCACACTACATCACTATGATACTTCCCCACACTACATCACTATACTTTCCCACACTACATCTCCACACTATATCACTGATACTTCCCGACACTACATCCCCACACTGTATCACTATGATACTTCCCCACACTACATCCCCACGTTATATCGCTATGATACTTCCCCACATTTTATCACTATGATACTTCCCCACACTATATCACTGTGCTACTACCCCACACTACATCACTATGATACTTCCCCACACTACATCACTATGATACTTCCCCACACTACATCACTATGATAGCACAGGGCCGTGGTGCGGGAAGGTCTCTGCTTGAGTGTAGCAGGGTGTGGAGGGGTTATCCAGCATCCATTCAGAGCATGTTGCAGTTGGACTCTACACCAGGGGAGGCGGGTGAGAGGAGGTGAGCACCAGGACGGCAGTTCCAGCAGCTAGTTACACTGCACGGGGGCGTCACATTGCAGAGGATCCTTTGGGCCTGTTTTCATTGGGGGCTTGGAGCTGCAGCTCCATCCTTTAGTGGTGTCCTGTAACACGGACACGAATGGAGGGGCTGAGGTCCAGGGACGTGGAGGGGAAGGGGCAGGAGCTGAGAGGCGACAACATCTGCAGCTGCAGCCTCATAACCTAACCTCCTATTTGCCCAACTCTGTGACTCTGACTCCGCCCATCGCTGAGACTCCGCCCAGCGTTAGCCACACAGTCACAGAGTGACAGATCTGGGCAATTATATAGGAGACATTTAAAAAAGTATATACAATGTAAAACCCAAATAACATTTTTCCATGATAACATTTATTCTAAACCTTAAAATGATCTCCCATCTTCTTCCCCTAGACACAGCGCCTTATGGGCCCGATTCAGCATGGAACGCTGCTCCAACAGCGCTCGCCTGCTGAATCCCACTACAGTGCGCACACGCTCAGAAGCTGCACTGCGCGTGTGCACACAGTGAGACGGGCAGAGGCATGTGACGTCACACACAGCCGCTGCGAGTCAAAACATGGTAGGTGGCCATCTGCCTTCAAAGCCAGGCTGCGTAGACAGAGGGCAACCTCAAACATGCGAGAACATCACCGTCATGTGATGCGCTCACATGTTTCCGGGGGAGGGGGGGGCAGGACGTCCCCCCGCATGTCAGCGTAAAGTGTTGTAGGTGTGCGGTTTTTCGCACGTCTACAACTCATGCTGAATCAGGCCCTACTGCATGTTCCTTGACCCCCCCCCCTCCCTCCCCCACCCATACATTCTATAGCGCCTTGGCACACTAATTATAGGAAGGGACCTGGTGACCAGTGAGGTGTGCTGCTGTGGGTAACCCGGGGGTACCGAGTTGAAATGCGCATAAAGAGACCCATTACTTTCATCGGGTTTAGGTGCTTTGCACTGGTGTAATGGACGCGATCAGCGCGATAACTGGGGGCAATTGAATCTCACCCCTCGATCTTCTGTCTTATTGTGGGTGTGATAACATATATATCCCCCCCCCCCCCCCCCACAGGATCTATACGCTGTCTTATGGCTGATGCCCCCCACCCCTCTCTTCTCAGCCCAGATTACACCACCCCATGAACTTCAACTCAAATAAAGACAAGGAGACGGATGTAGAGGGAAAAGGGATCAGAGATTTTATTTACAACTTGGATCTTTTGGTAATTTAAGTCTCGGGACTCAGGAAGAGTCATCCTCAGAGTAAAACCCCCTGTGGGGGAAACCTCTGGGAAACCTATGCCGTGCTGTTATTGGCTAGGCTGATAGGCCAGTCTGGGATTGGCTAGTCACCGGGCTGGAACTGGCTATTCTGGTATAGCGGGATGGAACGGCTATGTTGGAGTAGTTCATTGGAATGGAAGCAGCTGGAGGTCATCAGAGCCCTGGAGACCTCCTCAGCCACGGAGAGGTAAGTGGCTGGCAGCGGTGCCATAAGCCATGACACTTACGCTGTGCTGCATTCAGCTTTACAACAGGCACCACAGTAATCCTGGTGCGCTGTAGCAGTCACTCAAATCTGCGATCGCTTCATCTACGAATTTAACAAATCTGCCCATCCAATTGATTTTCTTGACCTTCTTTCCTCTGGCTCTCTGTGGGAGAACAATGCGATCTGCGTGGGCGATCTCAATACTATCTGCATGTAGGATTTCTACGCGAGCTGCGTGCGAGATTATAACATGCGCTGCGTGTGATATTTCAACCCTATCTGCGTGTGAGATAACACTACGCTTACTGGCAGATGCGCCACTCAGATACTCTTCCGGATCTACGGAAGATGCGCCATTCTTATTCTCTTCCAGATCTACGGCAGATGCGCCATTCTCATTCTCTTCCAGATCTACGGCAGATGCGCCATTCTGATACTCTTCCGGATCTACGGCAGATGCGCCACACTGATTCTCTGCCGGATCTATGACAGATGCGCCATTCTGATTCTCCGCCGGATCTATGACAGATGCTCCATTCTGAGGAACTGGTGATGGGACTATGGCAGATGTTGATCTCTGAACTGCTGATAATATGGCAGATGCGGCACACTGAACTGCTGATGCTGGTAATATTGCAGATGCGGCATGATGAGGAACTGGTGATACAGCAGGTGTGGCATTATCTGCTGGTCCTCTGCTAGATGCGGCGTGCTGAACTGCTGGTGCTGGTCTGTAAAACATAAAGAGTGAGTAAATCATTTGCTCATTAGTGCTGTGCTCACTAGTTGAACAATTAGGGCCTTTTCCTAACATACTATTAAGCTGCCCTCGCCTACTCTTCTGGAACATCCACATTTACTTAAGAAGTCCAGCGGTCTCCCTACTGAAGTGGGAGAAATGGGAGACACGATGACCTGATTCTCAGAGAATCGCATCATCTTGGCCCTGTCCCCTCCCGACACCTGTAATTTACAGCGTTATGTTGTGAGGGGGTGGGTCCAGCCACGCCCCCTCAGTGACCCGCTGCATGTCCTCTCCTGGAATATTCCAGAGGCGGAAGATGGCAAATATGCAAGTCATATGTACCTGGTTCAGGGCCGTGCAAGCTCAAGTTACAGATGTAGCCATGCTCATCCGGCCTGCGGCATTGGTGCGGGCAGATGCGCCATGCCTAGGTACGTGGGCAACTTAGTGCACTGAGCCGTGCCTTTGTATGCCGCCCATGTATTCCCTTGGGCACGTACTAAATAGTCACTTGCATTAGCGCTATTTTCTGCTTGTTATGTTCCACCTGATGTGGCAGCGTTATCATATACACATGGCTGAGTCCTAAATGTGCACACGCAGTAATGATAATAACAATAGGAACCATTCTAGTATATAACATTATGGCTGTGTATTGTTACAGTATACATTGGTCATATATAGATAGCGCTTATATGGAACTCACCCTTCCTCTGACGAATCATCTACTCGTAAAGTTGAACCTTCTGGGCGACCGCGGTACACTAATATCTTGATCTTATCTCCAGGCTTGGTGTTCCTCTCATGAGCCCAGAATTCCTTCACGGTCCATCCCAGAACTTTTTTGTTGTTAAACTTTATTATTTCGTCTCCTGTAAATGATAACATAGTTGAATATAAAATATAATCAGAAACAGTATAAACAATAGAAGAAAGCAGCGACTTACAGGCCAGACTATAGCAGGACATGGATTATACACGTTGCTGCATCAGCGGTCATTATAGCCAAATAAGCAGCAGGGCGGCAGAACCCGAGGGTTATGTGCCGCTGTAGGGAGTAGATGGCAGTATAAGGGAAGGAGAAGCACATGAGGGCAGAGGGCCCTGCACGTGAGAGCTTACAGCATGCCATATACTGCCATTGTCATATAAGTGCCTTTTTACTCTTACTTTGTACTAATACTTATACTTTACGTTCTTATTTAGATAATACTTAATGTGCTGTTACATATATGAAGGATTATATTACCTATATGTAGTACATTGAAGAGTGGTCCTTTCTGTACTATGTGGGAAACCTCGAGGAAGTTCTCGTCATTCTGAATCAGCCTCATTCCAAGATGTCCATCCCCCTTTACCAGAGAGACTGTTACTGTGTCAGCCAAGTTGTATCTGGAGACCTGTTACAGAAAGACACAATTCACTATCTAGTTACATACACAGCTATTGTGTAACAGCTACACACTAATGTAGCCACATATCTGTATATAATACATGACAGATATAGGGCTATAGTAGCAGATCTAACCCCTCATTCCAGGGTTCTCAGCTCCAGGCCTGAACTACTAACAGGTTTCTGGCTAGAACAGCAGGGCCGGCTCCAGGGTTTTGAGCGCCCCGGGCAGGCGATGGGGGCGTGGCTTCATACAGGGGGCGTTGTCACTTACGCCCCCTGTACAGTAGTAGCGTCTATGAAAGATGTGCGGTGCGCGATGACGTCATCGCGCACCGCACAGCAAAGGTCCTCTCCACGAAGGGGAACTAGACGCTACGCGTCTAGTTCCCTTCACGGCGGGGGACAGCGGGCAGCGGTGGGCGCACGGCACATCAGCAGCGGATCTTGCCGTGGTGCGGCGCCCTCCGGAAGGCGGCGCCCCGGGCAAAAGTCCTGCTTGCCCGTGGCAAGATCCGCTACTGTAGAACAGCCATTTCCGCTCCTATGTAACGCCTACTGAGAACCAGAAATGCTGTAAATAATAATAATACTCTCTTAGCTTAGTCAGATGTAGGCACAGACACCTCCTGACATTTAGGCCTACTAAATTGGGACAAAGCACCGCCTTCTGTCCCCGGACACGCCCACTTTCAGGTGAGCCCCACCCCTCTTGAGAACCGTGAAAACCCCTAATTGTGCAAATATCAAAGTACAATAAATAAAAATAACATCTCACCTTATCCCGGAGGATCGGCCAGCGAAACTTTATCGGCAAAGCTCCACCCATGTCTAAAGCCTCCTCACTTCTGATCCAAAAAAAAACCTGTATATAATAAGTAGCTATCCTTACACGAAGGGCGCTTCTCAATACTGGAACCTGATAAATACTCGGTAATTGAGCTTCAGCAATCGCTTCCTACTCTACTGAGGTCAGGCAACAGAATAAGCCCCTACTGTGCTGCGCTGGCTGATAACATACCGTGTGGGACCATTGTGATGTCATAGCACATAGGATCATTATGATGTCACAGCACATAGGGCCATTATGATGTCATAGCACAGACATTAGCAGCAGCCATACAGGGAAATAAATGTATGACATAAAGTATTAGACTGTGTATAGGGGTAAGCAGGGTCAGAATAGCATACAGAAATTCACAGATTTGTAAATAAGGGTAATCCAAGTACCCCACAATTATCCGCGTATTCCCGGCCATTAGCCAAATATTGATCCGATCTTGTCCGTTTGGGCGTTATCGTTCAGGTAACCCAAGCCACGCATCAGTAATGACGTCATTATGCCAACCCCTTTTTATCCCCGTAGGGGAGATTTATTCAAATTCACGTGATATAGTTTTCCTATTTCCCACCTGAAGAATACCTGTGTAACATCTTCCTAACATATTGGGAAGTAAGAGAATTAGTGATGAGTGAGTGAGTCTGAGTGGGTGAGTGAGTCGGTGAGTGAGTTAGGGCTATATAGATCGGCCGTGTGGAAATCTAAACGCAATATGACTATTTTCATTGCGCCCATCTTCAAGTTTAAGTTCACTACCCAACCCCGAAAAGAATTGGCGTTAAGATCCATAGCCTATATGTTAACGGACAGTCTAAGGAACATATCAATTTTCAACATGTGATCAACTTAGGGTCCCCAAAAACTATGGATTTGACACCAATGTTGGTAATTTTGGACATTTTATTTTTCACCCCTTCCCCCCCCCACCCCCAGGCTGATGGGGGCTGAACTTGGATTTAAACGGCATTGGCAGTGTCACTACTCATTTCAGTGACCCGAAAACTATGGATTTTTACATGTCATCCCCTCCCCACCCCCACCCGTAGGGGTGTCTTACCCCCGCAGTATTTGTTTCTAGATTGTAAATCATATGTGTACCAAGTTTGGTGTAAATTGCTCCAGGCATTCCAGAGTTATGCTGGAACATACATACACACATATATACATTTGTATATGTGTGTGTGTGTGTGTGTGTGTGTGTGTATGTATATGTATATATATATATATATATATATATATACTGCATATAGTTGCTCAGCCCCCCATCCACTTTCTGCCCATGAAATCACCCTGTAAGAAGTGACTGGAGGGGCTGAGAAACAATGATGCCATCCGTATTTTTGATGTGCCCTGTGCAGCACGGCAATACAGACGTGTCCTCTTACATCTCTCCTGCCTGTTATGCCAAATAGAACCTCCTGGCACGCCAGTTCCCATGAGACACTGCCAGAGTCGGGCGTCTTTTTTGCAGAAAATGAGTCTTACTCGCTATGCGATGCGACGAAGATGAACACGGAGACTGCACTGATTAATGTGATATATGACACTTGTATACCTGCGTGCGATGGAGTCTCTGAATCTGTATAAGAGGTGCTACAATGTAGCAGCCGCAGCTTCTTCCCTTGCCAAGTTCCGTTGTGCTTCATAAACAAACTCGGTCACACACAAATATACAAGTGTCGAATATGAAATTATTCAGCACAGTCTCCCGCTGCGTCCTAGAGCATTTCGACAAATAAGACGCCCGATTTTAGCTGAGTTGCACAGGACCAGTCGGCTCACATGTGCCCGTCATCTCCCGCTGTGCGGCGTATTGAAGCCAGATGTATGAAGACACATCTGTATGTCATCGCTGCACTTTTGTACTGATCTAATGTATTTTAAAACGCTGATGACTTGTTCTTCAGGTATACCGTCTTCATCCCGACTTTCATCAAAACCGCTGAAAAGTATTTCATGAAGGGATACAAAGTGATCTACTACGTGTTTACTGACCGTGTCGGGGACATCCCCAACATTACCCTCAGCGAGGGGAGACAGATGGTCGTCCTGAAAGTTCCCAGCTACCAGAGGTGGCAGGAGGTGTCTATGAGGCGCATGGAGATGATCCGAGAATATTCCCGCCAGCGATTCGTCAACGAGGTGGACTATTTGGTGTGCGTGGACGTGGACATGAGGTTCAGCGATGACGTTGGGGTGGAGATCTTAAGCGACCTGTTTGGGACGTTGCATCCTGGCCTGTACGACACATCACGTCCGGGCTTCACTTACGAGCGCAGATCAGAGTCTGCGGCCTACGTTCCCGAAGATGAGGGAGACTTTTATTATGCAGGGGGTTTTTTCGGGGGTATTGTAGAAGAAGTCTATAAGTTAAGCAACTTCTGTTATCACGCCATGATGGCGGACAAGAAAAATGGGATCGAAGCCATTTGGCATGACGAGAGCTACTTGAACAAATATTTTATTTATCACAAGCCGACGAAAATTCTTTCTCCGGAATATTTGTGGGACAATGACTACGGCGTTCCAGGCTTCCTCAAGAGAAGAAGATTTGTTGCAGTTCCAAAAAATCATAAGGCAATTCGGAACAGAAGGGCACTGCGGGTCTGAGGGCCAGACAGAACTTTTATAGCAAACGTGGGGATACATGTACTAAGCTTCTATTAATGAAAAGTGGACGTGTTGCTTATGGCAATCAATCAGAATCTAGCTAATATTTCTATACTGCATTCTAGAAAAAATATAGAATTTGGTTGCCAAGGGTAAATCTACCCCTTGATCTTATGGGGGGAGTTCAATTAGGTGAGAGTTTGGTCCTGCAAGGAAAATGTAACCCAAATCTAACTATCTCTGCCCATGTTACATCTGTCCCACTTGCAGTGCACATGGGGGGTCATTCCGACCCGATCGCTCGCTGCAGTTTCTTCCAGCGCAGCGATCGGGTCGGAACTGCGCATGCCGCAGTGCTCCGGCGCATGCCAGCCATCGTTGCCTAGTGATCGCCTCTGAGGCGGTCACTGGGCGGGAGGGGGCTGGATGGCGGCGTTAAGCCACCGTTTAGGGGGCGCGGTCCAGCCAACGCAGGTGTGATGTCACACGCAGCCGCTGCGGGCCGGGGAGCAACGAGTAGCTCCCAGCCAGAAAGCTAAAGCTGCGCTGGTCGGGAGCTACTCCTGAAGTGCAAAGGCATCGCCGCTGTACGATGCCTTTGCACTTCTGCGGGGGGGGGGGGGGCGGCACTGACATGCGTCCCCCCTCAGCACAGCACAGCTACGATCAACTCTGAATGACCCCCATGGTTCTGCCCAATTGCTAACTTTTTTGGATTGCTAACCAATCTGAATAACCCCCGTAGTGTGGTAATATACCCCAAATTGTCTTGGTTGTGTTTTTCATATTGTGAAAGTCCTTTTATCACCGTATTTTTACTATCCTTTGTATAGGTTAGACATGCACAGATTACACAAATAAATACATAGAACCTGTCAAAATCTATAATTGGATATTAAGATGAGTTTGTTATACTACTGATTCAGAAATCTGGCTTTTAGGAAGACATGTTTTTTATTCTACAGTATACTAACATAAGAACGTTGTGTTTCTCTGTTCCAAGTTGGCGCAAAAACGTCTGAACTGAATTTCATGAAAACTGCATCATATTGTAGCGGAAACTCCTAGAAATAACATGCACTCTGTTTCGTCTCCATCCGTCAAAATAAAACTGAGCAGTTACAAAAAAAACATTTATTAGCATCATCAATGCAAGAGATAGGTGTGATACAGATTATAGTGAGGGTCCAGCAGGCCTATGCACTAAGAGATAGGTGTGATACAGATTATACTGAGGGTCCAGCAGACCTAGGCACTGAGAGATAGGTGTGATACAGATTATACTGAGGGTCCAGCAGACCTATGCACTAAGAGAAAGGTGTGATACAGATTATAGTGAGGGTCCATCAGACCTATGCACTGAGAGATAGGTGTGATACAGATTATAGTGAGGGTCCAGCAGGCCTATGCACTGAGAGATAGGTGTGATACAGATTATAGTGAGGGTCCAGCAGACCTATGCACTGAGAGATAGGTGTGATACAGATTATAGTGAGAGTCCAGCAGGCCTATGCACTAAGAGATAGGTGTGATACAGATTATAGTGAGTGTCCAGCAGGCCTATGCACTGAGATAGGTGTGATACAGATTATAGTGAGTGTCCAGCAGGCCTATGCACTGAGAGATAGGTGTGATACAGATTATACTGAGGGTCCAGCAGGCCTATGCACTGAGAGATAGGTGTGATACAGATTATACTGAGGGTCCAGCAGACCTATGCACTAAGAGATAGGTGTGATACAGATTATACTGAGGGTCCAGCAGGCCTATGCACTGAGAGATAGGTGTGATACAGATTATACTGAGGGTCCAGCAGACCTATGCACTGAGAGATAGGTGTGATACAGATTATACTGAGTGTCCAGCAGGCCTATGCACTAAGAGATAGGTGTGATACAGATTATAGTGAGGGTCCAGCAGGCCTATGCACTGAGAGATAGGTGTGATACAGATTATACTGAGGGTCCAGCAGGCCTATGCACTGAGAGATAGGTGTGATACAGATTATACTGAGGGTCCAGCAGGCCCAGCAGACCTATGCACTGAGAGATAGGTGTGATACACATTATACTGAGGGTCCAGCAGGCCTATGCACTGAGAGATAGGTGTGATACACATTATACTGAGGGTCCAGCAGACCTATACACTAAGAGATAGGTGTGATACAGATTATAGTGAGGGTCCAGCAGGCCTATGCACTGAGAGATAGGTGTGATACAGATTATACTGCGGGTCCAGCAGACCTATGCACTAAGAGATAGGTGTGATACAGATTATAGTGAGGGTCCAGCAGGCCTATGCACTGAGAGATAGGTGTGATACAGATTATACTGAGGGTCCAGCAGGCCTATGCACTGAGAGATAGGTGTGATACAGATTATACTGAGGGTCCAGCAGACCTATGCACTGAGAGATAGGTGTGATACAGATTATACTGAGGGTCCAGCAGGCCTATGCACTAAGAGATAGGTGTGATACAGATTATACTGAGGGTCCAGCAGACCTATGCACTAAGAGATAGGTGTGATACAGATATACGGGGGGTCCAGCAGGCCTATGCACTGAGAGATAGGTGTGATACAGATTATACTGAGGGTCCAGCAGGCCTATGCACTGAGAGATAGGTGTGATACAGATTATACTGAGGGTCCAGCAGACCTATGCACTGAGAGATAGGTGTGATACAGATTATACCGAGGGTCCAGCAGGCCTATGCACTAAGAGATAGGTGTGATACAGATTATACTGAGGGTCCAGCAGGCCTATGCACTGAGAGATAGGTGTGATATAGATTATACTGAGGGTCCGGCAGACCTATGCACTGAGAGATAGGTGTGATATATATTATACTGAGGGTCCAGCAGGCCTATGCACTAAGAGATAGGTGTGATACAGATTATAGTGAGGGTCCGGCAGACCTATGCACTAAGAGATAGGTGTGATACAGATTATACTGAGGGTCCAGCAGGCCTATGCACTGAGAGATAGGGTGTGATACAGATTATACTGAGGGTCCAGCAGGCCTATGCACTGAGAGATAGGTGTGATACAGATTATAGTGAGGGTCCAGCAGGCCTATGCACTGAGAGATAGGTGTGATACAGATTATAGTGAGGGTCCAGCAGACCTATGCACTGAGAGATAGGTGTGATACAGATTATAGTGAGAGTCCAGCAGGCCTATGCACTAAGAGATAGGTGTGATACAGATTATAGTGAGTGTCCAGCAGGCCTATGCACTAAGAGATAGGTGTGATACAGATTATACTGAGGGTCCAGCAGGCCTATGCACTAAGAGATAGGTGTGATCCAGATTATAGTGAGGGTCCAGCAGGCCTATGCACTGAGAGATAGGTGTGATACAGATTATAGTGAGTGTCCAGCAGGCCTATGCACTGAGAGATAGGTGTGATACAGATTATAGTGAGTGTCCAGCAGGCCTATGCACTGAGAGATAGGTGTGATACAGATTATAGTGAGTGTCCAGCAGACCTATGCACTGAGAGATAGGTGTGATACAGATTATACTGAGGGTCCAGCAGGCCTATGCACTGAGAGATAGGTGTGATACAGATTATACTGAGGGTCCAGCAGACCTATGCACTGAGAGATAGGTGTGATACAGATTATACTGAGGGTCCAGCAGGCCTATGCACTGAGAGATAGGTGTGATACAGATTATAGTGAGTGTCCAGCAGGCCTATGCACTGAGAGATAGGTGTGATACAGATTATAGTGAGTGTCCAGCAGGCCTATGTACTGAGAGATAGGTGTGATACAGATTATAGTGAGGGTCCAGCAGACCTATGCACCATCTCTGAACACAGTGACAGGGCAAAAGGTATCCCTGACTCAGGGGCAGATGTATTAAGCTTGGGTAATTATTAGGTGAGAGACTTCAATTCCCAGTAAACCTCTGCTGTGCTATAATATTTAACAAGATCAGACTCTACGTGAAGGGGTGGACCTGAGAACTGGTCGCCTTTTCATGGTCTACTTCATGTATAGTATCCTGTTCTCGAGTCAGTACATGCAATACAGCCAAAACATCAAATATTGTATACAGTAACATTGCCAACTGCATAATATGCTAAATACCCGCAGGCAAAGACGAAGGTAGTAGCTAGTTAGTAATAAAACCATATACTCACTGTTTTTACTTGAAAACATATTGGCTGTATAAAATCCACCAGTCAGACTATTTGATCAGATACTAGAAATCCTCTAATGGAATTTTAGGATAGATATTTGTATTACTTTAATAATCTTCAGATGTACCAAATCCAGCAGTCCTCTGCCACCTGATACTTATTCCAGTGTTATCTGCTGATGTAACTATGTTTATTTACCCTGTACTTGTCCTATATTGTCATCAACTGTAAGTTGCTGTTTTCCTGTTTGATTATTTATGTACTCTGTAATTGGGCGCTGCAGAACCCTTGTTGCGCCAAATATAAGTAAAGGATGATAATAATAATAATAATAATAATAATAATAATAATATATAGGTCTTTAATGTTAATCCAGCAAATGGGAGTAAGTCAAGTACCTGGAGCCTAGATCCGAGAAGTATTTATTAAGGTAGGATGTTATTTTGGATGTCTTAGATGACATCTCGCCACCTCAAGCTTAATATTTCCAAAACAGAGCTACTTATATTTCCACAGGCCAATAGTAGTTACCAACCTGATATCTCTATCACTAGTGAGAACTCGACAATCTACCCTACCCCACAAGCTCGCTGCCTAGGTGTCATCCTTTACTCTGATCTGTCCTTTGTTCCCCACATTCAATCATGTTACATACATCTAAGAAACATATCCAACATACGACCATACCTAACACAAGACACAGCAAACACTCTAATCCACGCTCTCCTTATCTCCCGCATTGATTATTGTAATAGTCTCCTGACCGGTCTTCCCAAACATAGGCTCTCACCACTACAATCCATTCTGACTGCAGCTGCAAGGCTAATCTTCCTCGCTAGACGTTCATCGTCTGCAGATCCGCTCTGTCAGTTCCTCCATCGGTTACCGGTATTCTACCGTATTCAATCTAAAATACTTTTACTGACATACAAGGCCATTAACCAAACTGCACCATCATACATCACTTCTCTATCTCATAATATCTCCCAACCCGACCTCTCCACTCTGCACAAGATCTACGTCTCTCATCCACACTCATTACTCGCTCCCAAGCATGATTGCACGACTTTCTTTGTGCTGCACCCACTCTGTGGAATGCCCTCCCACGCACAGTAAGACTCTCCCCTAGTCTCCAAACCTTCAAAAGTTCCCTGAAAACTCACCTCTTCAGGCAGCTTATCACATTCCAGAACCGCTCACACAACCTTCATAAGCTTTCCTATCCTATCCGATTATGGGGTCATTCAGTTGATCGCTCGCTAGCCGTGCTAACGCTACACCACCGCCCACTGGGAGTGTATTTTAGCTTAGCAGAATTGTGAACGAATGTATCGCAGAGCGGCTACAACATTTTTTAGTGTAGTTTCAGAGTAGATCAAAACCTACTCAGCGCTTGCCATCACTTCAGCCTATTCAGTTCCGGATTTGATGTCACCCACCCGCCCAGCGTTCGCCCAGCCACACCTGCGTTTTCCCAAACACTCCCTTTAAAACAGTCAGTTGCCACCCAGAAACGCCCACTTCATGTCAATCACTCTGCGGCAACCAGTGCAACTGAATGCATCGCTAGACCCTGTGCAAAACGACATTATTCGTTGTGCCCGTACGTTGCGCATGCGCATTGCTCCGCATGTGCAGAACTGCCATTTTTTAGCCTGATTGCTGCGCTGCAAACAAATGCAGCTAGCGATCAACTCGGAATGACCCCCTATATCCCCACTGTACAGTCCGCACATATCCTCCACATATTTTCTTTTTCTTCACTTTCTCTTCTTTCTGACCAGGGTTCATCATTGCTGTGATGTGATATCAGGCAACCCACCTAGAAGTTACCTTTGCAATCCGGTGGGCAAATATGCAGTATATAGTGCCTTTCCTTGTATATCCATGCCTATTTCCCTGTAGATTGTAAACTTGCGAGCAGGGCCTTCCTACCTCTGACTGTTTGTTTATTACCCAGTTTTGTTTTATAATTGGATTGAATTCAATTGTTGGAAAAGTTGGTTGGGTGTCTGTTTTTTCCTGTCTATTAGATAGGAAAAAAGAGACACCCAACTGACTATTCAAACAATTGAATACCCCCCATTGTGTCCAATTGTAAAGCGCCACGGAATTTGCTGCGCTATAAAAGAAACTGTTAAATAAATAAATAATAGTTTTATTTTGAACATTACAGTACTTCTAGTTTAAACCTACAGTACTCCTCATCATCCACAAGATGGCGCCTTAGGACATGTTTCTTCCAAGCTTTTGTGGTGACCTCCACTGGAATCTCACAAAGGGGTACATTCCGAGTTGTTCGCTCGTTGCCGTTTTTTGCAACGGAGCAATTAGGTGGAAAATGCGCATGCGCATGGTACGCAGCGCGCTTGCGCTTAGTAAGTTTACACAAAACTTTGGAGATTTACACAAGCTCGAGCGACGTTTTCTCAACGCTCGAGTGATCGTAGTGTGATTGACAGGAAGTGGGTGTTTCTGGGCGGAAACTGGCCGTTTTCAGGAAGTGTGCTAAAAAACGCAGGCGTGCCAGGTAAAAACGCTGGAGTGGCTGGAAAAACGGGGGAGTGGCTGGCCGAACGCAGGGCGTGTTTGTGACGTCAAACCAGGAACTAAACGGACCGAGGTGATCGCAATCTGTGAGTAGGTCCGGAGCTACTCAGAAACTGCTAAGAATTATGTAGTAGCAATTCTGCTAATCTTTCGTTCGCTATTCTGCTATGCTAAGATACACTCCCAGAGGGCGGCGGCCTAGCGTGTGCAATGCTGCTAAAAGCAGCTAGCGAGCGAACAACCCGGAATGAGGGCCAAAAAGCCCATTGCACATATAACTGATCAATGCCATGCATACACAAGAGTAGCGGCAGCACAAGTATTGGGGATACCCAAGCACCCAAAGCGATTATGTGTGTGTCTGGCAGTGCACCTTATTCAGACACGTCTGCAACTGAGACTGTGCAAACATGCTACATACGTGTAAATCATACTCGCCAACTTTGCTGCCCCGTCTCGTTGGTGCATAGCGGGTGTGGTGGCTGCAAAGGTGGACTGTGCTGGCAAGGGGGGGGGGGGGGTGAAGGCACTATTGCGTCATTGTGGCTCCACCCCCTGCTATACAGTACAGAGAATAACTGGGGGAGGGGCTACGATGATTCAGCACGAATCACGTCATCGGGCCCTCTTAGACCGCCCACTTGTGCTCTGTAAGCGAGTGGCTACAGGGGGGTACGAGCGACTGGGTGGGGCACGGGAGACTTGCCCACCTTTCCGGATGGCTGGGACACAGGTGCCCACATGCAGTCAGTGGCATCCACGTGGGGAAAGGTGACATTTCAGTACAAAAGCCATTGGGGCACTCATAGGAGTATGTTGGATTCATACCGATGTGAAATTGGGGTACAATAACGGGAAAGATGTTGTGTGAGTTTCTCTCAATTGAAAACTCGGATTTACTAAGATTCACATTATACGGACAATGTCGGACTGGGGCATGTAGGGCCCACCGGGGGAATGCAGTGGTAGGGGCCTATGTTTAGGGGTGTGACCAGTCTGCAGAGGGGGTGTGTCCTGCCACATCATTGGTTTGACTAACCATTATAGAGTGTAACGTCTGGGCCTCTTCATAAATATATACAGTAATTCAGTGGCTGCATGCATGATAACGTACCAGATTAATAACAGCAATGCACTGTATGATGTATAATTCAATTGCACAGTCTGGAACCTGATCCTTTGAGCAGGAGGTTGGCCCCCAGGCAGTGGGGCCCACCGGTGGTTTCCCCTGTACCCTGTGGGCCAGTCCAAGCCTGTATACGGAATTGTGTTTTTCGCCCTATGCCAGTGGTCCCCAAACTCAGTCCTTAAGGAGGACTAACAGGTCATGTTTTCCAGGTCACCTGTGGATATTTACAAATGTTAGTGAGAGGAGATTCCGCACAATACGGCGTAAAGGCTTCTTCACGGTAAGGACAATACGTGTTTGGAATTCTCTGCCGGAGGGAGTTGTAATGGCGGAATCTGTCAACACCTTTAAGAATGGGTTAGATAAATTCTAATGGATAAGGATATCCAGGGGTATGGTGCATAGTCATGCATTATAGTTACTATAAATAGGGATAAAATGCAACGGCTGACAGCAGCATCAGTCAGAAATTTTAGTCAAATCATCATGCATAGTAGACCACAAATAGGTTGAACTCGATGGACAATTGTCTTTTTTCAACCTCAGATACTATGTTACTATAGTTATGCTGCTACAATAGTGACTTTTTTATTTGATTTCTTCTTTAAAGTCCAGTTTTATTCGTTGTTGTTTTTGGCTTGTTGGAGACGCCGCGGCATGTAATGCGAGATATTTCCATAAACCTTTTACAATCTTTGCAAGAATGTACTTTATTACTTTACCGTTCCATCTCCCTGCCTGAGGGATGTTATGATGCTTCTAGATCTTTTGAACTTACTGACTACCATCCGTGCTGCCCGTTCCAGCTCTCACCGCTTCCTGGTCCCGGACACTACACAGCAGCTTTGCACCTCATTGGGCGGAGCCTGCAGGTTAGCCCTTTTGCTGCCTGGTAAGGGGGAATCCGGTAGTGCGGGAACCGGGTGAGGATCCGGGGGCACCACTAGCGCAACCTGAATTGCAGCGGGTGCCCGGCAATATCAATTGTGGCAGCGGGTGACAAAGGTGGGTTCTGCCCTCGGGGCACCCCGCTCTGTATGGCAGAACTGGCAGTACCACCCTCCTTATGGCCCTGACAAATTTACTTTATCATGGAAAAAACTATTTCTTAAACATATTTACCATTTTACGACCAGGGATGGGGCTGCCCAGTCAGCGCATAGGGGGCAATGCCGGTGGGCGCTGGGCTCGCCGGGGGTGTGGTCGGCTGGACCGCATGGCGGGGGCATGGCCTTGATAATGTGTCATTATAGTTCGGCCTCCCGCTCTACAGTGCCAAGGAAACAGGTACTGTGGAGCAGGGGGCGGGGCTACGATTACGCAATTCAGCATGAATTGGTCATCGTCCCCCAGCACCACCCACTTTCACTTAAAGGGAAGGGGGCGGGGGGGTGCTGGCCAGATCTGGGACACTTGCTTGCCATTCCAGTGGGCCGGGAGGGTTACTGGAGGGTTTACTGGAGCCTCCTGGCCGTGCCGGGAGGGTAGGCAAGTCTGGATACATGGAGTGGGTCTACTTACTTACTGGCTCCTCTTACTCCAATCTCCCCTATTAATGTGTGTGGATGTAGGGGGGTTATTCAGAGTTGTTAGCAAACCAAAAAAGCACCGTGTGCACTCCTCTCACCCTCCCTATCCTCCTCCCTACCCCTTCTCCTCTCACCCTCCCTATCCTCCTCTCTACCCTTTCTCCTCTCACCCTCCCCATCCTCGCTCTACCTCTTCTTTTCTCACCCTCCCTATCCTTCTCCCTACCCCTACTCCACTCACTCTCCCTATCCTCCTCTCTACCCATTCTCCTCTCACCCTCCCTATCCTCCTCTCTACCCTTTCTCCTCTCACCCTCCCTATCCTCCTCTCTACCCTTTCCTCCCCTCTACCCTCTCTCCTCTCACCCTCCCTATCCTCTTCTCTACCCTTTCTCCTCTCTCACCCTCCCTATCCTCCTCTCTACCCTTTCTCCTCTCACCTCCCTATCCTCCTCTCTACCCTTTCCTCCCCTCTACCCTTTCTCCTCTCACCTCCCTATCCTCCTCTCTACCCTTTGCTCCCCTCTACCCTTTCTCCTCTCACCCTCCCTATCCTCCTCTCTACCCTTTCTCCTCTCACCCTCCCTATCCTCCTCTCTACCCTTTCTCCTCTCACCCTCTCTATCCTCCTCCCTACCCCTTCTCCTCTCACCCACCCTATCCTCCTCTCTACCTCTTCTCCTCTCACCCTCCCTATCCTTCTCCCTACCCCTACTCCACTCACTCTCCCTATCCTCCTCTCAACCCTTTCTCCTCTCACCCTCCCTATCCTCCTCTCTAACCTTTCCTCCCCTCTACCCTTTCTTCTCTCACCCTCCCTATCCTCCTCTCTACCCTTTCTCCTCTCACCCTCCCCATCCTCCGCTCTACCTTTTCTCCTCTCACCCTCCCTATCCTTCTCCCTACCCCTACTCCACTCACTCTCCCTATCCTCCTCCCTACCCCTTCTCCTCTCACCCTCCCTATCCTCCGCTCTACCTTTTCTCCTCTCACCCTCCCTATCCTTCTCCCTACCCCTACTCCACTCACTCTCCCTATCCTCCTCTCTACCCTTTCTCCTCTCACTCTCCCTATCCTCCTCTCTACCCTTTCTCCTCTCACCCTACCTATCCTCCTCTCTACCCTTTCTCCTCTCACCCTCCCCATCCTCCGCTCTACCTTTTCTCCTCTCACTCTCCCTATCCTTCTCCCTACCCCTACTCCACTCACTCTCCCTATCCTCCTCTCTACCCTTTCTCCTCTCACCCTCCCTATCCTCCTCTCTAACCTTTCCTCCCCTCTACCCTTTCTCCTCTCACCCTCCCTATCCTCCTCTCTACCCTTTCTCCTCTCACCCTACCTATCCTCCTCTCTACCCTTTCTCCTCTCACCCTCCCTATCCTCCTCCCTATCCCTTCTCCTCTCACCCTCCCTATCCTCCTCCCTACCCTTTCTCCTCACCCTCCCTATACTCCCCTCTACCCTTTCTCCTCTCACCCTCCCTATCCTCCTCCCTACCCCTTCTCCTCTCACCCTCCCTATCCTCCCCTCTACCCTTTCTCCTCTCACCCTCCCTATTCTCCTATCTACCCTTTCTCCTCTCACCCTCCCTATCCTCCTCCCTACCCCTTCTCCTCTCACCCTCCCTATCCTCCCCTCTACCCTTTCTCCTCTCACCTTCCCTATCCTCATCCCTACCCCTTCTTTTCTCACCCTCCCTATCCTCTTCCCTACCCCTTCTCCTCTCAGCCGCCCTATCACCCCCCTCCTTTCTGACCCTTCTCCTCTCACCCTCCCTATCCTCCCCTCTACCCTTTCTCCTCTCACCTTCCCTATCCTCATCCCTACCCCTTCTTTTCTCACCGTCCCTAACCTCCTCCCTACCCTTTCTCCTCTCACCCAACCTATCTTCCTCTGTAACCCTTCTGCTCTCACCTTCGCTATACTCCTCCCTTCCCCTTCTCCTCTCACCCACCCTATTCTCCTCCCTACCCTTTCTCCTCTCACCCTCCCTATCCTCTCTACCCCTTCTCCTCTCACCCTCCCTATCCCCCCTCCGTACCTCTACCGGCTGAGAGGGAGGAGAGAAGAACTCCAAAAGTTCCCTGGCAGAATGCTGAAGATTGGCATCGGCTGGGAGAACAGGAGAGGTGGTGCTGTTGGCCAGGACAGGCCAGTGGCCAAAGAAGGAAACTGAGGTCCAGAGAGTGCTGTAGTGGAGAGAAGCAAAGAACTATAAACAAAGCTCCCCACTGCCGCCTCTTCCTTCAATACCAGTAGGCGGCCTTGGCCACCAGTAACTAACCCCTCCCTAGGCCACCAGGTGCAGACACTAGGCCTGTGGGCACATACAGGCTTCTGGCAAAAGGCGAGCCTTAGGCCGGCACATTAGAGATCTCTGGCAATAGGGGGCCCTGCCACTTGTTGTGTATTAATTTGGCAGGCCACTATGCCTGGGCCTCTGGAGAGTGACCTGGGCATTAGGGTGTGGGGTCTGTCTGACCCCACTTAAATGGAGCCCAAACCACAATATTAGTAAATAAACTACAGCAAGAAGAGGAGCTGATCAGTTCTATAGGTAGGAAGGTTTAAAGAGACACTACCCTTGTACTTGTTGGAAATTGTCTTTGTTGCTGTATCCGTACAGGCCTAAAATATTAGAACAACTGTCGGAATGTTTATATTGCACATTTTGGTCTTTTATATATGTTGCACTAGGCCGGCGAGTCAGGGTCAGTTGCTGATTGTAGGTAGACAGGGTCGTTTTGCAACACATTGCAGGGTTAGTGTAGGGACCTGCACGGTGGTATTTCTGTCTCCTTAAAGGGGATGCGGTCAATTTACCTACAATCAAAATCCCGACGGTCAAAATACCAACAACTATTGACCGATGGTCAAAATACCGACACGGCCAAAATAACTACATTAAAAATGTAAACACGGTCAAAATACGGACATTTAAAATGTTGACAGGTCAAAAAATCTACATGAGTTTTTCATGATTTTTTACATTGAAACCGACTTGTTCATACTTTACCATCCCAGTGGACCTGGGGTTGGAATATAATAGTGTGCTGAGCACAGCAAGGCACCGTGCCTGAAGCATGGTGAGCGGACGCGGTACACTTATAGGGTGTCCGTGTCGACCTATGTTGACATACACACCAAAATGTTGGGTTTTGTTTTTAAAAAAAAAAAAGTGTGTTTACTTTTCGACCTGTTGACATCTTAAATGATGGTATTTTGACCATGTCGCCATTTTAAATGTCAGTATTTTGATCATGTCGTATTTTGACCTTGTCAGTATTTTGACCATCAGTCAATTGTTGTCGGTATTTTGTCCGTCGGAATTTGGATTATAGGTAAATCATACTGATCCCCCTTACAGGGATCCCTGAGGGAGTGAGCAAGTCGGAGAGGTGAAGAGTAGCCATCTCTGTGTTTGTCTGTCCCTTTCTGTCTTTCTTTCTTCTGGGCGGAGAGCTGGCCTTGCACGGTGCAGGGTCGAGTTCTTATCAGGTGCATGAGTAGTTGAAACGCAGAATCTGAGGCCAAAAGGGCCAGTGAATATTTATACTAAAACCCCAAATCTCTATCTTTGGTAGGGTGTGACTGTCGACTCTGAAGTAGAATGGCTTCACAGCTTGTCCTTCCTCCTAGATCTTCTTTCATGTCCGTATTCAGACTACAAACCAGGACTGTCTCCTACTCATACAACCTGAAGGTGAGAGGGAGCCTAGAAGACTACAGCTGCACGGCAGCAGGCAACACGCCTCAATGCCCCTCTTCAGGGCCGGATTAAGGCTGGTGGGGGCCCCGGGCTACGAACATGTGGGGGCACCCACCACTAAAAATTGCGCTAAAAGCAGTCTGTGGGGGCCCCTAATGTGTGGGGGCCCTTGGACAGCCGCCCTTGTCCCAAGGAGAACCTGGCTCTGCCCCTCTTACACATTCTTATACTCAGATGCCAGGCGTCGTCTCCTTATTCGTGCTGGGGATCATAGAGAAATCTTGGTGGGACCTCCAATGTTAATGATCTTCTCTTTATGTAACAGAATGATGTGTCTTCTTGTTACAAGCAGCAGTTTAATGTACATACAGAGCTTCCAAGGACTGACTATGAAGAGCCAATGACACGGTCCTAAAACACAACTTTTATATATGTTAGTAAAGCAATACATTAATCATTACATTTTGTAGCTTAGTATTTTTTTTTTTACTATAATAGAAGACCTTAGTTTTCTTATTTACTGTCTTGAATGTATTTGCCGTGTCTGTAGACGAAGATGCACACTGTGACATTCCTGTGTATACTGTCTAGTTAAACACATACGTTTTGTACAAAGTCCAGCAGCCGTGCGACACAAAACTGCTCACATAGGGGTATATTTACTAACATTCGTAATTCTCCCGATTTGGTGGGAGATTAATCACGAATGACATCAAAAGTGTAAAACTGCAACTTTTTGAATTTATTACGGCTAATTTACTAAGCTGTCGTATTCTGCATTTTCATTTTTTCTGATGTCGATGTCATTCGTTTTTTTTTTCAGTGTTTTACGGGAGTGATTAGCAAAACACTGACGACTTTAACACAATGAATCACGGCTGGATCTGTGAGATCCGTGCTGGGGTTGATTGTGCATCTTTTTTTATAAAATAAAATAGTGTAAAATAAAAAAAAAATTGCGTGGGGTCCCCCCTCCTAAGCATAACCAGCCTCGGGCTCTTTGAGCCGGTCCTGGTTGCAGAAATATGGGGGGAAAATTAACAGGGGTTCCCCCATATTTAAGCAACCAGCACCGGGCTCTGCGCATGGTCCTGGTTCCAAAAATACGGGGGACAAAAAGCGTAGGGGTCCCCCGCATTTTTGAAACCAGCACCGGGCTCCACTAGCTGGACAGATAATGCCACAGCCGGGGGTCACTTTTATACAGTGCCCTGCGGCCGTGGCATTAAATATCCAACTAGTCACCACTGGCCGGGGTACCCTGGGGGAGTGGGGACCCTTTCAATCAAGGGGTCCCCCCCCCAGCCACCCAAGGGCCAGGGGTAAAGCCCGAGGCTGTCCCCCCCCATCCAAGGGCTGCGGATGGGGGGCTGATAGCCTTTGTGAAAAGTGAATGATATTGTTTTTAGTAGCAGTACTTCAAGGCCCAGCAAGCCTCCCCGCAAGCTGGTACTTGGAGAACCACAAGTACCAGCATGCGGCGGAAAAACGGGCCCGCTGGTACCTGTAGTGCTACTACTAAAAAAATACCCCAATAAAGACATCACACACACACCTTGAAAGTATAACTTTAATACATACATGCACACCTCCATATACACATACTTACCTATGTTCCCACGCAGGTCGGTCCTCTTCTCCAGTAGAATCCATGGTGTACCTGTTGAAAAAATTATACTTACCAAATCCATGGTTGAAGGCTCCTCTGCTGGTAATCCTTTTGTAATCCGCGTACTTGTAAAAATAAAAAAACGGATACCCGACCTCGCACTGAAAGGGGCCCCATGTTTTCACATGGGACCCCTTTCCCCGAATGCCTGGAACCCCCTCTGACTTAAGTCCAAGAAGGTATCATCAGCCAATCAGGGAGCGCCACGTTTGGCACCCTCCTGATTGGCTGTGTGCTCCTGTACTGTATGACAGGCGGCACACGGCAGTGTTACAATGTAGCGCCTATGCGCTCCATTGTAACCAATGGTGGGAACTTTGCGGTCAGCGGTTGACCGAGAGTAACCTCACCGCTGAGCTCAAAGTTCCCACCATTGGTTACAATGGAGCGCATAGGCGCTACATTGTAACACTGCCGTGTGCCGCCTGTCATACAGTACAGGAGCACACAGCCAATCAGGAGGGTGCCAAACGTGGCGCTCCCTGATTGGCTGATGGAACCTTCTTGGACTTAAGTCAGAGGGGGTTCCAGGCATTCGGGGAAAGGGGTCCCATGTGAAAACATGGGGTCCCTTTCAGTGCGAGGTCGGGTATCCATTTTTTTTATTTTTACAAGTACGTGGATTACAAAAGGATTTTCCGAGGAGCCTTCAACCATGGATTTGGTGAGTATAATTTTTTCAACAGGTACACCATGGATTCTACTGGAGAAGAGGACCGACCTGCGTGGGAACATAGGTAAGTATGTGTATATGGAGGTGTGCATGTATGTATTAAAGTTATACTTTCAAGGTGTGTGTGTGTGATGTCTTTATTGGGGTATTTTTTTTAGTAGTAGTACTACAGGTACCAGCGGGCCCGTTTTTCCGCCGCATGCTGGTACTTGTGGTTCTCCAAGTACCAGCTTGCAGGGGAGGCTTGCTGGGCCTTGTAGTACTGCTACTAAAAACAATATCATTCACTTTTCACAAAGGCTATCAGCCCCCCATCCGCAGCCCTTGGATGGGGGGGGGACAGCCTCGGCCTTCACCCCTGGCCCTTGGGTGGCTGGGGGGGGACCACTTGATTGAAGGGGTCCCCACTCCCACAGGGTACCCCGGCCAGGGGTGACTAGTTGGATATTTAATGCCACGGCCGCAGGGCACTGTATAAAAGTGACCCCCGGCTGTGGCATTATCTGTCCAGCTAGTGGAGCCCGGTGCTGGTTTAAAAAATACGGGGGACCCCTGCGCTTTTTGTCCCCCGTATTTTTGGAACCAGGACCAGGCGCAGAGCCCGGTGCTGGTTGTTTAAATATGGGGGAACCCCTGTCAATTTTTTCCCCATATTTCTGCAACCAGGACTGGCTCAAAGAGCCCGAGGCTGGTTATGCTTAGGAGGGGGGACCCCGCGCAATTTAAAAAATAAAAAAATAACACTTTCCCACCCCTTCCCACTGATATACATGCATGGATCTCAGGGATCCGTGCATGCCTATCCAATCACGGTAAAAAAAAGCAAGTCTGTTTTTTTTAGCACTTTATTACGAATTGTATTTTTTCACGGCAGTGTTTTTTTTATTTTTTTGCTTTGTACTTTTTAGTAAATTACCTAGTTCTACCAATTTGCTGGCGTATTTGACCGATGGTGTATTGATTCATATTTTTTGGCAAGGACTTCCAAAATATTACGAATGCCCTCATCACTGCCGAGATTTTTGCTTAGTAAATTCCCGAGATGACACTTTGAAGAAAAAACGGCATCTCGGTCAAAATTGGGAGCATAGTAAATATATCCCATAGTATAAAGTTTATATACAAATCCTATTCTATTCCAACCTCCATCTTGTTTCTTGACCCCCCATAATAGTCTTATGCTGGCTAAAATGCTGCCCTCACACCTAACCAACTTTGGGGTCTGTTCATGAAGCAGTGAAATGTGCGGAGAAGTGAGCCAGTGGAGAAATTGCCCATGGCAACCAATCAGCATTGAAGTAACTTGCATACTTTAATAATTTGCATACTATACAATTGTAGGGAGCAGCTGATTGGTTGCCATGGGCAACTTCTCCACAGGATCATTTCTCCACACTTTTCACTGCTTCATGAATAGACTCCTTTATCATTACGCCAACCAACTTCTCTCCAACTTGTGATGTCACAGGAGTAATCGGACAGTGGCCCTCATTCCGAGTTGTTCGCTCGTTCTTTTTCATCGCATCGCAGTGAAAATCCGCTTAGTACGCATGCGCAAAGTTCGCACTGCGACTGCGCCAAGTAACTTTACTATGAAGAAAGTATTTTTACTCACGGCTTTTTCTTCGCTCCGGCGATCGTAATGTGATTGACAGGAAATGGGTGTTACTGGGCGGAAACACGGCGTTTCAGGGGCGTGTGGCTGAAAACGCTACCGTTTCCGGAAAAAACGCAGGAGTGGCCGGGGAAACGGTGGGAGTGCCTGGGCGAACGCTGGGTGTGTTTGTGACGTCAACCAGGAACGACAAGCACTGAACTGATCGCACAGGCAGAGTAAGTCTGGAGCTACTCTGAAACTGCTAAGTAGTTAGTAATCGCAATATTGCGAATACATCGGTCGCAATTTTAAGAAGCTAAGATTCACTCCCAGTAGGCGGCGGCTTAGCGTGTGTAACTCTGCTAAATTCGCCTTGCGACCGATCAACTCGGAATGAGGGCCAGTGTCTGTCTACCAATGTTTTCAATGTGTGTATGTGTAGCTATTAATTACGTTAATATTGATAGCACTGATAAAAACCTAAATAGATTAAAAAAAAATGTGTGAGAATTACCCCCTTCCCCTCAGTTTGTTACTTACACTCGTGCTTTGGTTACCCCAAAACCAGGGGTAGATGTTCCCTTGATTTGCTAAATAAGCTTGAATTTACCTGGTGGATTACCATCTTGGTTTATCTTGTCCAACACCTCACAGCAAATTGTTTACATTCTGTATTACCGATACCCCTGAAGAAGCTGCACGAGGAGATGAAATGCGTAGGGTAAAGAAGCTGTAACATCCATTATGAGGATCCATATTTGATTGATCGCAACCTTACAGCAGGGGTAAGAAATCTTGACCTCAGATTGTCAAATTGTACAGCTATGTATTACTCCATATTTTCTGCCTTCACACTCACATGTTTACATCCTATATAATAAAAGGCTAACGCTGCTCCTCACCTCTATGGAGGCAATTCAAGTGTTTTGCGTGCCGGAGGTCACTAAATGGCATCTGACGGAGCAAATTTAAGTGTTGCTCTGTTCGGACGCGCACAGCCGCTGGTGCTGCCATCACTGTTTTATCATTTTGATGGACTAGTAACTAGTATCTACACGGTTGAGTCACATTATGATGACCACCTCCTACATGTGACGTTGCCAGCGCGTAGCCCATGAAGTGTGTCATGTGTCGTGCGCTGGCTTGGTGGGTATATAAGGTGTGTGAGAGGCCGTCTGCACACATATCACTCGTTGCTGGCTAGGTGGGTATATAGGGTGTGTGATAGGCCGTCTGCACACATATATCACTCGTAGCTGGCTTGGTGGGTATATAAGGTGTATGATAGGCCGTCTGCACACACATCACTCGTTGCTGGCTTGGTGGGTATATAAGGGGTGCGATAGGCCGTCTGCACACATATCACTCGTTGCTGGCTTGGTGGGTATATAAGGGGTGTGATAGTACGTCTGCACACATATCAGTCGTTGCTGGCTTGGAGGGTATATAAGGTGTGTGATAGGCCATCTGCACACACATCACTCGTTGCTGGCTTGGTGGGTATATAAGGTGTGTGATAGGCCGTCTGCACACATCACTCGTTGCTGGCTTGGTGGGTATATAAGGTGTGTGATAGGCCGTCTGCACACATCACTCGTTGCTGGCTTGGTGGGTATATAAGGTGTGTGATAGGCTGTCTGCACACATATCACTCGTTGCTGGCTTGGTGGGTATATAAGGTGTGATAGGACGTCTGCACATACATCACTCGTTGCTGGCTTGGTGGGTATATAAGGTGTGTGAGAGGCCGTCTGCACACATATCACTCGTTGCTGGCTTGGTGGGTATATAAGGTGCGTGAGAGGCCGTCTGCACACATATCACTCGTTGCTGGCTTGGTGGGTATATAAGGTGTGTGAGAGGCCGTCTGCACACATATCACTCGTTGCTGGCTTGGTGGGTATATAAGGTGTGTGAGAGGCCGTCTGCACACATATCACTCGTTGCTGGCTTGGTGGGTATATAGGGTGTGTGATAGGCCGTCTGCACACATATCACTCGTTGCTGGCTTGGTGGGTATATAGGGTGTGTGATAGGCCGTCTGCACACATATCACTCGTTGCTGGCTTGGTGGGTATATAAGGTGTGTGATAGGCCGTCTGCACACATATCACTCGTTGCTGGCTTGGTGGGTATATAGGGTGTGTGATAGGCCGTCTGCACACATATCACTCGTTGCTGGCTTGGTGGGTATATAAGGTGTGTGAGAGGCCGACTGCACACATATCACTCGTTGCTGGCTTGGTGGGTATATAAGGTGTGATAGGCCGTATGCACACATATCACTCGTTGCTGGCTTGGTGGGTATATAAGGTGTGATAGGACGTCTGCACATACATCACTCGTTGCTGGCTTGGTGGGTATATAAGGTGTGTGAGAGGCCGTCTGCACACATATCACTCGTTGCTGGCTTGGTGGGTATATAAGGTGTGTGAGAGGCCGTCTGCACACATATCACTCGTTGCTGGCTTGGTGGGTATATAAGGTGTGATAGGCCGTCTGCACACATATCACTCGTTGCTGGCTTGGTGGGTATATAAGGTGTGTGAGAGGCCGTCTGCACACATATCACTCGTTGCTGGCTTGGTGGGTATATAGGGTGTGTGATAGGCCGTCTGCACACATATCACTCGTTGCTGGCTTGGTGGGTATATAAGGTGTGTGATAGGCCGTCTGCACACATATCACTCGTTGCTGGCTTGGTGGGTATATAAGGTGTGTGAGAGGCCGTCTGCACACATATCACTCGTTGCTGGCTTGGTGGGTATATAAGGTGTGATAGGCCGTCTGCACACATATCACTCGTTGCTGGCTTGGTGGGTATATAAGGTGTGTGATAGGCCGTCTGCACACATATATCACTCGTAGCTGGCTTGGTGGGTATATAAGGTGTGTGATAGGCCGTCTGCACACACATCACTCGTTGCTGGCTTGGTGGGTATATAAGGTGTGTGATAGGCCGTCTGCACACATATCACTCGTTGCTGGCTTGGTGGGTATATAAGGTGTGTGATAGGCCGTCTGCACACATATATCACTCGTAGCTGGCTTGGTGGGTATATAAGGTGTATGATAGGCCGTCTGCACACACATCACTCGTTGCTGGCTTGGTGGGTATATAAGGTGTGTGATAGGCCGTCTGCACACATATATCACTCGTAGCTGGCTTGGTGGGTATATAAGGTGTATGATAGGCCGTCTGCACACATATCACTCGTTGCTGGCTTGGTGGGTATATAGGGTGTGTGATAGGCCGTCTGCACACATATATCACTCGTAGCTGGCTTGGTGGGTATATAAGGTGCGTGAGAGGCCGTCTGCACACATATCACTCGTTGCTGGCTTGGTGGGTATATAAGGTGCGTGAGAGGCCGTCTGCACACATATCACTCGTTGCTGGCTTGGTGGGTATATAGGGTGTGTGATAGGCCGTCTGCACACATATCACTCGTTGCTGGCTTGGTGGGTATATAAGGTGTGTAAGAGGCCGTCTGCACACATATCACTCGTTGCTGGCTTGGTGGGTATATAGGGTGTGTGATAGGCCGTCTGCACACATATCACTCGTTGCTGGCTTGGTGGGTATATAGGGTGTGTGATAGGCCATCTGCACACATATCACTCGTTGCTGGCTTGGTGGGTATATAAGGTGTGTGATAGGCCGTCTGCACACATATCACTCGTTGCTGGCTTGGTGGGTATATAGGGTGTGTGATAGGCCGTCTGCACACATATCACTCGTTGCTGGCTTGGTGGGTATATAAGGTGTGTGAGAGGCCGACTGCACACATATCACTCGTTGCTGGCTTGGTGGGTATATAAGGTGTGATAGGCCGTATGCACACATATCACTCGTTGCTGGCTTGGTGGGTATATAAGGTGTGATAGGACGTCTGCACATACATCACTCGTTGCTGGCTTGGTGGGTATATAAGGTGTGTGAGAGGCCGTCTGCACACATATCACTCGTTGCTGGCTTGGTGGGTATATAAGGTGTGTGAGAGGCCGTCTGCACACATATCACTCGTTGCTGGCTTGGTGGGTATATAAGGTGTGTGAGAGGCCGTCTGCACACATATCACTCGTTGCTGGCTTGGTGGGTATATAAAGTGTGATAGGTTGTCTGCACACATATCACTCGTTGCTGGCTTGGTGGGTATATAGGGTGTGTGATAGGCCGTCTGCACACATATCACTCGTTGCTGGCTTGGTGGGTATATAAGGTGTGTGAGAGGCCGTCTGCACACATATCACTCGTTGCTGGCTTGGTGGGTATATAGGGTGTGTGAGAGGCCGTCTGCACACATATATCACTCGTTGCTGGCTTGGTGGGTATATAAGGTGTGTGAGAGGCCGTCTGCACACATATCACTCGTTGCTGGCTAGGTGGGTATATAGGGTGTGTGATAGGCCGTCTGCACACATATATCACTCGTAGCTGGCTTGGTGGGTATATAAGGTGTATGATAGGCCGTCTGCACACATATCACTCGTTGCTGGCTTGGTGGGTATATAAGGTGTATGATAGGCCGTCTGCACACATATCACGCGTTGCTGGCTTGGTGGGTATATAAGGTGTATGATAGGCCGTCTGCACACACATCACTCGTTGCTGGCTTGGTGGGTATATAAGGTGTGTGATAGTACGTCTGCACACATATCACTTCTTGCTGTCATGGGTAAAAGGGGCTCACCGTCATAATGAACCTGCGCCAACCTGCCAGCGCCTTATTAAGTCACTCCCAGCCAGTCTAGCTGCTGTCCGTGCTGCACACGGCGGTTATTCTAGCTATAGGGGTCATTCCGAGTTGATCGCTCGCTGCCGTTTTTTGCAGCGCAGCGATCAGGTCAGTACTGCGCATGCGTATTCACCGCAATGCGCAGGTGTATCATACGGGTACACAGCGGATCATTGCAGAGCTATGGATTTAATGAAGAATCCATTTGCACGGGCGATCGCATGGAGATTAACAGGAAGAGGGCGTTTGTGGGTGTTAACTGACCATTTTCAGGGGGTGTTTGGAAAAATGCAGGCGTGTCCAAGCGTTTGCAGGGCGGGTGTCTGACGTCAATTCCGGGACCAAAAAGACTGAAGTGATCGCAGCGGCTGAGTAAGCCCAGAGCTACTCAGAAACTGCACAAAATGTTTTTGCACAGCTCGGCTGCACAGGCGTTCGCACACTAGCAAAGCAAAAATATACTCCCCCGTGGGCGGCGACTATGCGTTTGCACGGTTGCTAAAAACCAGCTAGCGAGCGATCAACTCGGAATGAGGGCCAATATGTAATATAGACCGAGTAACCGAGAAATAAAGGCAGGTACTTATCCATTATGCAATACCATCAGAGAGTCGTCTGATTGGCTCCAAATTTATTCTGCAACAGGACAAAGACCGCAAACATACTGCCAATGTCATTAAGGACTATCTTCAGCGTAAAGAAGAACAAGGAGTCCTGGGAGTGATGGTATGGCCTCCACAGAGCCCTGATCTCATCATCATCGAGTCTGTCTGGGATTACATAAAGAGACAGAAGGTATGTGAGAAAGTTACATCCACAGAAGATCTGTGGTTAGTCCTCCAAGATGTCTGGAACAACCTCCCTGTCAAGATCCTTCAACAACTGTGTGCAAGTGTACCTAGAAAAATTGATGCCATTTTGAAGGCAAAGGTCGGTCACACCACATATGGATTTGATTTAGATTTCTTTTCTTTTCATTCACTTTGCATTTTGTTAATTGTAAATAATAATCTCTTAACACTTCTATTTTTGAAAGCATTCTTACCTTGCAGCATTTTTCCCACACCTGCCTATAACTTTTGCACAGTACTGTATATATATATATATATATATATATAACAACGGAACAATATAATTAACACTTGAATTGCTCTGTCGGGCACCACATCTAGCGACTGCTGGCGTGCAAAATACTTGAATTCATCATTTAGGGGTAAGGAGCAGCGTTATCCTTTTATTAAGTAGGATAAAGATCTAAATAATCTGTCTGTCTGTCTATCTACCTACCTACCTACCTACCTACCTGGGAAATGATACCAGGAAGGACATATGCAAATAATGTAACAACTTGCCAGCTGACTAAACTACCAATATAAAGAACACATTTAATGATGCTCTCCAGTAAATTGTTAAACATGTAACTGGTAAAAGGTTACAATGTATCCAGGTCACTGCTGAAGAAAGTGAGTAATAAATCTGTACTGCACCCAGAGGCTGGAACTACATCTGGAAGCGTTGCTAGGTACATCACGCCTGAAGAGCTTCGTGAACAATTCTGAGCGGTTGTAATAAGCCCAGTGCTGAGATAATGGTGGTAATTCCGAGTTGTTCGCTCGCTAGCAGTTTTTAGCAGCCATGCAAACGCTATGCCGCCGCCCACTGGGAGTGTATTTTAGCTTAGCAGACGTGCGAACGAAAGGATCGCAGAGCGGCTACAAGAAGTTTTTTGTGCAGTTTTAGAGTAGCTCCAGACCTACTCAGCGCTTGCGATCACTTCAGACTGTTCAGTTCCTGTTTTGACGTCACGAACACGCCCTGCGTTCGCCCAGCCACGCCTGTGTTTTTCCTGGCACGCCCTGTGTTGTTCCTGGCACGCCTGCGTTTTTCCGAACACTCCCTGAAAATGGTCAGTTGACACCCAGAAACGCCCACTTCATGTCAATCACTCTGCGGCCAGCAGTGCGACTGAAAAGCTTCGCTAGTCCTTGTGTAAAACTACATCCTTCGTTGTAATAGTACAACGTGTGGCCGCATACGCATGCGCAGAAGTGCCTTTTCTTTGCCTGATTGCTACGCAGTGACCGAAATCTGCTAGCGAACAATTCGGAATGACCCCCAATGAGCGCTCTCACTAATGACTCCCAATTTGACCCCTGTGCCCGGCAGCGGTGACAGCTATTCTGTAAGTGAACTAGACGCACAAGCCATCTCCACCTACTGCCCATGTGCCTAACTGCACCGCGTGCTTAACTGGTTCAGTATGATTTACCGACGGACACAATACCGACGGTCATACGACAGCCATTGACCTGTAGTCAAAATACCGACATTCATTATGCCATGTTCAAAATGCTGACAGTCAGAAAACCGATATCTGAAATGCCGACATGTCAAAATACTGACATGAAGTTTTCTGGGGGTTTTGTGTCAATGTTGACATAGGTCGACAATGACACGTGTAAGCGTACCGCGTCCCCTCGCCATATTTCGGGCATCATATTCCCCTTCCAGGTCCACTGGGATTGTAAAGAAAGAACAAGTCTGTTTGGGGGCAAAAACATGTCTGTATTCTGACTATGACAGCATTTTGCGCATGTCGGCATAATAAATGTCAGTATTTTGAGCATGTCGGTATTTTGACTGTCGATCAATGGCTGACGGAATTATGACCATCGGTAAATCGACTGCTACCCCCCTGGACAGTCCAGGAGAGTATATTTAGTAAAGGTTGCTTTTTTTTTATTATCAATTTCAAACTGATTAAAATCGATTTGAACCGATGTTGGATTCAGGGGAAGAAACACATTTACTAACAGATGATCTCCTATATATTTGCCTTAGTCTGTGACTCTGTGCCCGTAACGCTGGGCGGAGTCACAGAGCTGGGCGGAGTCAACTGCATCTGCTGCAGGGAGCTACCCCATACCCAGCGCCAGCAGCAGTCAGGTGCAAGACCCTACCTTACAGTATAGGAGGTGAGGATGGCCACCAGCTGCCGGCTGCTGTGCCTGTCCTCCCCCCCCCCCCCCCCCCCAATCACCTGTGACAGCGGGCTGTGTGCTGTACGGGTCCTAAAAAGGGGCGGAGCTACGACGTCACGAGGGGAGGAGCTACACGAAATAGAGGGGCGGAGCTACACGGGACCAGACAGCTGAACAGTGGTGGAATCAGCATTGCAGTGACGGCCAGCCAGACTTGGTAAGTGGAGGGTGAGAGAGAAATGTGTGTGCGTGTGTGTATATATATATTGTGTGTGTGTGTGTGTGTGTGTGTGTGTGTGTGTGTGTGTGTGTGTGTGTGTGTGTGTGTGTATATATGGTGGGGTGTGTGTGTTTGTATATATGTGTGAATTGTGTGTGTGTGAGGTATGTCTGTGTGTGCGCACTTTATGGATGCCACTGCTGGGGGGGCCATTACATGCAAGGACGCTACTAATATAGGGGGGGCATTACTTATAAGGACGCTACTACTATAGGGGGGGGCATTACGTATAAGGACGCTACTACTATAGGGGGGGCATTACGTATAAGGACGCTACTACTATAGGGGGGGCATTACGTATAAGGACGCTACTACTATAGGGGGGGCATTACGTATAAGGACGCTACTACTATAGGGGGGGCATTACGTATAAGGACGCTACTACTATAGTGGGGGCATTACGTATAAGGACGCTACTACTATAGGGGGGCATTACGTATAAGGACGCTACTACTATAGGGGGGGCATTACGTATAAGGACGCTACTACTATAGGGGGGCATTACGTATAAGGAGGCTACTAATACTGGGGGGGCATTATGTATAAGGACGGTACTACTACTGGGGGCACATTATGTATAAGGATGCTACTACTACAGGGGTGGCATTACGTATAAGGACGCTACTATTACTGTTGGGGGGCATTACATATAACTGCTACTACTACTGGGGGGCATTACGTATAAGGACGCTACTACTATTGGGGGGGCATTATGTATAAGGACGCTACTACTACTGGGGGGCATTACGTATAAGGACGCTACTACTATTGGGGGGGCATTATGTATAAGGACACTACTACTATAGGGGGGGCATTATGTATAAGGACGCTACTACTACTGGGGGGGCATTACGTATAAGGATGCTACTACTACTGGGGGGGCATTATGTATAAGGACGCTACTACTACTGGGGGGGCATTATGTATAAGGACACTACTACTATAGGGGGGGCATTATGTATAAGGACGCTACTACTACTGGGGGGGCATTACGTATAAGGATGCTACTACTACTGGGGGGGCATTACGTATAAGGATGCTACTACTACTGGGGGGGCATTATGTATAAGGACGCTACTACTACTGGGGGGGCATTATGTATAAGGATGCTACTACTACTGGGGGGGCATTATGTATAAGGACGCTACTATTACTGTTGGGGAGAATTACATATAACTGCTACTACTACTGGGGGGGCATCTCCTATATATTTGCCCAAGTCTGTGACTCTGTGCCCGTAACGCTGGGCGGGGTCACAGGCACAGATCTGTCCAGGAACAGTCCCCTCCCTCTCTCCGCCCAGTCCCCTGTCTCCCTCCTCCCCGTACACTCTCTGGTGACAGAGCAGCCGCTGACTGTGAGCGGAACTCACACTACCCGCCTCACAGACCAGCGGCTGCTGCAGAGTTCAGGGGGACATGCTGAGCACTGGCAGCTGCTCTCGCTCCCCCTCCCACCCGTCACTTACCCGCGGCCGCAGGTGAAAGGGGGCGTGGCTTCACGGAAGGGGGCGTGACTTCGCGTCCAGACCCCGTTTTCGGCACAACTCGCCCCCCCTCCCACCCGCGGCAACCACCCGCATCTGCCCCCCACCCGCGGCATCCACCCGTCACCCGCGGTCGCGGGTGAAAGGGCGTGGCTTCACGGAAGGGGGCGTGGCTCAGCGTCCCGACCCCCGTTTTTGGCACATTGTGGGTCGGGGCATACGGCCTTCACCCGGACACTGCTGAATCTGCAGTGCTGGCTTCTGGACTGTGACAGGAGCCGGCACTTTGGTGTCACCCCTCAGAGGGTAACACCCGGGTGCGGGCCGCACCCCCCGCACCCACGTTGTGGCGCCACTGCTCCCGCCCCCACCCGTAGCACAAACACCCGCCGCATCCACCCACCACCCGCGGCACTCCCGTCCCCTCCCCCACCCAGAGCACAAACACCCGCGCCACCCACCCGCGGAACTCCCGACCCCTCCCCCACCCGTAGCACCAACACCCGAGGCAACCAACCGCATTCGCCCCCCACCTGCAGCACTCCCACCCGCAGCACCAACAACTGCGCCACCTACCCGCGACACCCACCGCATCCGCCCACCACCCGTGGCACTCCACCCCCTCCCCCACCCGCAGCACCAACACCCGCACCACCCGTGGCACTCTGGCCCCTCCCACACCCACAGCACCAACACCCGCTGGCCCCCCCTGCGGCACCCAACGCATCCCCCACATCCGCTCCCACCCGCGGCACTCACGCCCCCACCCGTAGCTCCCACACCTGCAGCATCCCCTGCCCCTCCCCCACCCGCTGCAACCCTGCCCCTCCCCCATACCCACCTCTCCCCCCTGCTGCACCCTTCACCCAACCCGCGCCACCACCGAAACTGCCCCATCCTGCACCCACCCCTCCCCCACCCGCACCACCGCCCCAACCCTCGGAACACCAGCAGCTGCCTCCCACCACCCAACTGCACCACCACTGCTCCAGCCCCTGCCCCCCCTCCGCACCTGTCCCTCCACCCCCAGCACCCCCCCTCCCCCATCCACGGCACTCCCACACCAGCTTCTCCCACAGCCCTCCCACACCCACATCACCCCTGCTCCAAACCCCCCACCCATAGCACCCCCGCCCCTCTCCTACGCACAGCACCCCTGCTCCCGCACCCCCACCCCTCCCCTACTTGTAGCACCTGCTTCTGCAACTGTGGCGCCCTCAAACCCCCCCCCCACCCCCCAAATGCACCACACCGGCAAACCGCACCCTCCCCAACCCGTGACACCCCCCCACTCCACCCCCATACCCACCTCTCCCCCCGCTACACCCGGTTAACGGGGCGTAGCCCCTAACGACGGTGTGAAGAGCGCCCGTAGGGCGCGATGAATCACCTAGATTTTAATATTCATTTTTAAATGTTAGTAAATATGAATATTTTAGCCCTGGAAGGACAATATTGAACCAGATCAATTTGTAATCGCTCTGAGATCAGTCTAAATAGAGCTTTAGTAAATATACCCCTTATGTTCTAATTACAAAATAAAAAAACCCTTCCACACCCACACCTGACACCCTGCCTTCATGGGATGGAGAAGAGTTTGAATGACTTCTCTGAGTCCCGCCCCTCTTAGTACATTTGAACACACGAGAGAGTGTGTCAGTCTCAGCCTCCTCTGAGATTTGGGGATTTCTGCTACAGGTCTGCGCTGTGATTGGCTCCCTGGGATTATTGCTCTCTGCCTGGCTGTGGACGTGAATCCTTCCTGAGGAATAGCAGCAGCTGAGATACCAGTAGAAGAGACGGGGACTTTACAGCTGGGTGAGCAGAATTTAGGGTGACCAGCGACAGGTATTTTATATTTTAAGTACTTCTATATTATGCTTCCAAGATAGGCATAGCCATAGGAGAGAAGTGTAGAAAGTTTTGGGCCTGATTTCGAGTCAGACACAATGTTTGTCATCTGCCCCCATGTCTGCATATATACCCACTCTCTCCATGTATACACCTGTACCCATGTCTGTATATATACCCACTCTCTCCATGTATACACCTGCCCCCATGTCTGTATATCATACTTGTCTACCTGCCCCTCTCCATGAGGGAGAAAATGCTCTGTTCCTGGACTTTCCTGGTAATGTATGATTGCCATCACCTGTGGTGAAACACCTTTCTTATCAATTACCCAGCTCACCACAGGTGCTGGCAATCATACATTACCAGGAGAGGGTCAGGTAGGCAAGTATGCTGTATATATACCCACTCTCTCCATGTCTGTACACCTCCCCACGTATACACCTGTCCCCATGTCTGTACACCTCCCCACTCTCTCCACGTATACACCTGTCCCCAAGTCTGTATATATACCCACTCTCTCCACGTATACATCTGTCCCCATGTCTGTATATATACCCACTCTCTCCATGTATACACCTGTCCCCATGTCTGTACACCTCCCCACTCTCTCCATGTATACACCTGTCCCCATGTCTGTGTATATATACATCTGTCCCCATGTCTGTATATATACCCACTCTCAGACATACATCTGTCCCCATGTCTATATATATATACCCACTCTCTCCATGTATACACCTGTCCCCGTGTCTGTACACCTCCCCACTCTCTCCATTTATACACCTGTCCCCATGTCTGTACACCTCCCCACCATACTTGCCTACCTGACCCTCTCCATGAGGGAGAAAATGCTCTGTTCCTGGACTTTCCTGGTAATGTATGATTGCCATCACCTGTGGTGAGCTAGTTAATTGATAAGAAAGATGTTTCACCACAGGTGATGGCAATCATACATTACCAGGAAAGTCCAGGAACAGAGCATTTTCTCCCTCATGGAGAGGGTCAGGTAGGCAAGTATGCTCCCCACTCTCCATGGTGCAGTGGTATATACATGTGGGCATTATACATAGGTACAGCAGTATATACATATGGGCATTATACACAGGTGCAGCGGTATATACATGTGGGCGTTATACACAGGTGCAGCAGTATATACATGTGGGCGTTATACACAGGTGCAGCAGTATATACGTGTGGGCGTTATACACAGGTGCAGCAGTATATACATGTGGGCGTTATACACAGGTGCAGCAGTATATACATGTGGGCTTTATACACAGGTGCAGCTGTATATACGTGTGGACATTATACACGGGCACAGTGGTATATACGTGTGAGCACTACACACGGGTGCAGCAGTATATACATGTAGGCATTATACACAGGTGCAGCAATATATACATGTAGGCATTATACACAGGTGCAGCAGTATATACATGTGGCATTATACACAGGTGCAGCAGTATATACATGTAGGCATTATACACAGGTGCAGCAGTATATACAGGTGCAGCAGTATATACATATAGGCATTATACACAGGTGCAACAGTATATACATTTAGGCATTCTACACAGGTGCAGCAGCATATACATGTGGGCATTCTACACAGGTGCAGCAGTATATACATGTAGGCATTATACACAGGTGCAGCAGTATATACAGGTGCAGCAGTATATACATATAGGCATTATACACAGGTGCAGCAGTATATACATGTGGGCATTATACACAGGTGCAGCAGCATATACATGTGGGCATTCTACACAGGTGCAGCAGCATATACATGTGGGCATTATACACAGGTGCAGCAGCATATACATGTGGGCATTCTACACAGGTGCAGCAGCATATACATGTGGGCATTCTACACAGGTGCAGCAGCATATACATGTGGGCATTCTACACAGGTGCAGCAGTATATACATGTGGGCATTCTACACAGGTGCAGCAGTATATACATGTGGGCATTCTACACAGGTGCAGCAGTATATACATGTGGGCATTCTACACAGGTGCAGCAGTATATACATGTGGGCATTCTACACAGGTGCAGCAGTATATACATGTGGGCATTCTACACAGGTGCAGCAGTATATACATGTGGGCATTCTACACAGGTGCAGCAGTATATACATGTGGGCATTCTACACAGGTGCAGCAGTATATACATGTAGGCATTATACACAGGTGCAGCAGTATATACAGGTGCAGCAGTATATACATATAGGCATTATACACAGGTGCAGCAGTATATACATGTGGGCATTATACACAGGTGCAGCAGCATATACATGTGGGCATTCTACACAGGTGCAGCAGCATATACATGTGGGCATTCTACACAGGTGCAGCAGCATATACATGTGGGCATTCTACACAGGTGCAGCAGTATATACATGTGGGCATTCTACACAGGTGCAGCAGTATATACATGTGGGCATTCTACACAGGTGCAGCAGTATATACATGTGGGCATTCTACACAGGTGCAGCAGTATATACATGTGGGCATTCTACACAGGTGCAGCAGTATATACATGTGGGCATTCTACACAGGTGCAGCAGTATATACATGTGGGCATTCTACACAGGTGCAGCAGTATATACATGTGGGCATTCTACACAGGTGCAGCAGTATATACATGTGGGCATTCTACACAGGTGCAGCAGTATATACATGTGGGCATTCTACACAGGTGCAGCAGTATATACATGTGGGCATTCTACACAGGTGCAGCAGTATATACATGTGTGAGCATTATACATGGGCACAGCGGTATAGTGGGCATGTATGCTTACCTCCCCACTGTCCCCATGTATATACACATGCCATGGCCCCTTTGTGATGGTCCGATGACTATGCCTGCGTTTCCTGAGAGTGGAAACATGGCGCTGGACCACCTGCATATGCAGCCATGCTGCGTAGGCAGAGGTCTACCTCTATTCACTGCAATTGAATTGCATTGTGGGGCGGACCCACCCATGTTGAGTGGCCGTGGCCTGTGCTTGCCCCCATGTGATGTAAGTGGTCGCAGACTTTGCTGTGCCTGGTAGAGCTACTTAGACACACTGCGCCAGGTAGAGAGAAAGGGAAATTGTCTCTCTCTCCTCACATTACCTTGTAGGGAGAGCCCGAAGCCTAACAGAGTGGGAACCCGAATATACTCAGCTGCACAGCGGCAGAGCCACCACTCAGGAGCTTCATGATGCAGTAGCCCAGCGCCTCAGTGGGGTAACACGCCAATGACCGAGAGCTACAGCGCAGGACACCAGCAGCAGCACCCGGCTACCAATCTGTGACCTGCTAACAAGGCTACAGGGCGCTGCAATACTTGTGCCACGCATCAGGGGCACACGCATAGTTACAGTCCTGTCAATGGGACACTTTATCCAGGATCCAAATGCTCTTTTGACTGGCAAAATGCACCTAGAAATGCAGTTTCCAATGCAACAGTAACATTCAGCTACACAATAGTGACACATTTAAGTAATACGGGTCTATGGTGGTCATTCCGAGTGGCCGATTTTCGCTATGCTGCGATTTGTTGCTAATTGCGCATGCGCTTAGTTATTTAACAAAAAACTTAGTAGAGTTGCTGTGGATCTTGCGGTGCTTTACAGTTGCACTGCAGACTGAGTGATTGACAGGAAAGGGGCGTTTCTGGGAGGTAACTGAGCATTTCCGGGAGTGTGCTAAAACACGCAGGCGTGTCGGTGAAAAACGCGGGAGTGTCTGGTGAAACGGGGGAGTGGCTGGCCGAACGCAGGGCGTGTTTGTGACGTCAAACCAGGAACTGAACGGACCGAGCTGATCGCAATCTAGGAGTAGGTCTGGAGCTACTCAGAAACTGCAAGAAAATATTTATTAGCACTTCTGCTAATCTTTCATTTGCTATTCTGCTAAGCTAAGAAACACTCCCAGAGGGCGGCGGCCTAGCGTGCGCAATGCTGCTAAAAGCAGCTAGCGAGCGAACAACTCGGAATGAGGGCCCATTTTCGCTCACTCTCACAAATAATTTAGAGTCTGAGCAGCAGAAAACGATGGAAAAGATCTGTAACTAGACAAAACATTACAGCAATGCTACTATAACTGAGTCCTGTGCAAGGGCCCTCATTCCGAGTTGTTCGCACGCAAGCTGCTTTTAGCAGATTTACTCACGCTAAGCCGCCTACTGGGAGTGAATCTTAGCTTCTTAAAATTGCGAACGACGTATTCGCAATATTGCGATTAGACCTCTCTTAGCAGTTTCTGAGTAGCTCCAGACTTACTCGGCATCTGCGATCAGTTCAGTGCTTGTCGTTCCTGGTTTGACGTCCCAAACACACCCAGCGTTCGCCCAGACACTCCCCCGTTTCTCCAGCCACTCCCGCATTTTTCCCAGAAACGGTAGCGTTTTTCCGCGCACGCCCATAAAACGGCCTGTTTCCGCCCAGTAACACCCACTTCCTGTCAATCACACTACGATCACCAGAACGATGAAAAGCCGTGAGTAAAATTCCTAACTGCATAGCAAATTTACTTGGTGCAGTCGCACTGCGGACATTGCGCATGCGCACTAAGCGAAAAATCGCTGCGATTAAAAAAAAATTTACCGAGCGAACAACTCGGAATGACCACCAATGTGCATAAAGCTTGCTGACAAGTCAGCCCTGCTCTATCTAGTTACACTAGTATGTGGCGCCACCCAGTGGCTGAGCATAAAATAGGTGTGGAATCAGCGAGTTTTATCCATTTATCACTTTGTCTTCTCATGTGTCTTCTTGTTTTTCACCCCTAGTTGCTCCATTTCCTGATACAATGGTCAGTGCCTCAATGAGGAACCTGACATATATGTATGTCTTACTGACTGGCGCCTTTCTCCTGGGATTTTTTACTAACCATCTCAACCCTGCGTTGAATCGCTGGAGACCTCCGTGTATCTGCTGTGATCGTAGACTGACCGCTGATACCATTACCCCACTGCGAGACAACCGGACATTTATCATAGCTCCATATATCGACACTCGAATACAGAAACGCGCAGTCCGTATCCTCAGCATTATTCACCATAAAGAGGTAAAGGAGCTATACTGCTGGTTTTGCTGCACCGTAAACAAATCTGTGGAGGTTTCCCGGGCTCAAATAGATATACTCGGTGACCGGTTCGGCTTTCCCTATGGTACAACGAACCTGGTCTGTATGGAACCACCAGACTGCCATGCCAAGTACCTATCTGTCCATACGTCTCCTACAGGAAACATGATGCAATTACCCTTGTTCCGAATACAAAATCAGGACAGGTCCGCCAACTTCACAGTCTGCATTTCCACCATGTATGGGAATTACAGTAACGTCTTACAGTTCATACAGACCATGGAGATGTACCGGATATTGGGGGCCCAGCGGGTCACCATCTACCTTAATAACTGCAGCACACAGGTGGAAAAACTTTTGCAATACTATGTAGCAGAAGGCTTTGTAGAACTGATACCATGGCCAATCGAACAATACTTGACCGTGGCACGAAGATGGCACCATTCCATGGAGGCCAAAGATATTGGGTATTATGGCCAAATGGCAACACTCAATGACTGTATCTATCGGAACATGTACAGGAGTATGTATGTGCTGCTTAATGATATGGATGAAATAATTCTGCCAATCAAACACCGGACGTGGGACAGCCTGATGGAAAGTCTCCAGCAACAGAACCCAGACGTTGGGGTTTTTATCTTTGAAAATCGCATTTTCCCTCGGACCGTGGCCACTGACGGAAACTTCTCCAACACTTCATCTTGGAAGAGTTTGCCGGGATTCAATATACTTCAGCACGTTCACCGTGAGCCAGAAAGACCGGGCCATTTCAATCCCCGGAAAATGATTGTGGATCCTAGGAAGGTTTATCAAACATCTGTGCACAATGTTCTAAAATCTATTGGGGGTTCTAAAAGAGTCTCAGTGGAGACAGCCCTGCTTTACCATTGCAGAGACCCCCACCAGAACAATTTACCTAAGACATCTTTAATAGAAGATAAAACTCTTTGGAGATACAATGCTTCATTGATTACAAATGTTAACATGGTCCTGAGTCAAGTAGATCTACAGTCATAAGAACCCGAGGGTCATTAATGTCAGATTATTCTTTCCACATCTACAGATCCCAGCCACAGTATCTATAACTAGATAAATAAGTTATAGATACTGTGGCCGGGATGCAGGGCCGGTTCGAGGGCCCTCGGCGCCCCGGGCAAGGAATGGGGGTGTGGCTTAATACAGGGGGCATGGTCAGTTACGCTCCCTGTACAGTAGAAGCACCGCTTAAATGCTGAGCGGTGCGCGATGACGTCATCGCGCACCGCACAGCAAAAAGTCCTCTCCACGAAGGGAAACTAGACGCGTAGCATCTAGTTCCCTTCGCGGAGAGGACCTTTTCCTGTGCGGTGCGCAATGACATCATCGCGCACCGCCCAGCAAAGGTCCTCTCCGCGAAGGGAAACTAGACGCTACGTGTCTAGTTCCCTTCAGAGGGGACCACAGCCGCAGAAGCCGGGGGACACAGCGGGCAGTGGAGGGCACAGCAGTGGCGGATCTTGCCATGGTGCGGCGCCCTCCGGATGGCGGCGCCCCGGACAAAAGTCCTGCTTGCCCGTGGCAAGATCCGCTACTGCCGGGATGTAATGGCGGCCAAGTTTGCAGAAATGAGCATCATTTACGGAAAAAGTCAGACATTTTGCAAAGTCGACCAATGTATTACATGAAAACTCGGCCACTTTATGCTCTAAAGTAGAGTGGCCAGGAAAAAGTTGGATCCAGATGTTTTTGCCATGTTAAACGTACAACTCGGCCAATGTAATGGATCTCATACAAAACAGCTCTACAAAGTCGGACATAAATAGAGCTGGGTTGTTGTTGTATTTGAAAATGTTGAAAATTTATTACAAGTACACAATGACAGTACATTTACATCAAATAATTTTTTTTTAATTATTTGTAACCTTAAAAACAAAAAGTTGATCTCTCAAAATAGCCTGTGTAGTGTACAAGTCCTTTTTTTCACATTTTGCCCCGGAAAATGCGTCCTCCAAGACGCACAAGTAGCTTATGTTGATTTAAAGGATATGCGGCATGGCTATATTCTGTATGTTATAGCAACTGTAAGCCGCCAGAAGTCGGGTCTGATTTGCATTGTGAGCGCAAAAGACACCCACCATTACACTGGCAGAGTTCCGGGAAAAAGTTGCACTTTTTGTCTGAGTTTGTCCAACTTTTTCCCGTACGCAAAACTCAGCTCCCATTGCATCCCCTGGGCCTATCTATAGATATAGATATAGATATAGATATAGATATAGATATAGATATAGATATAGATATAGATATAGATATTGTAAAGGTAAATTGTGACATTTAGTAGATGTTCCACAAATAGTCCAATTAACGATGGTTATTTTTGATATTGGGAGTCCCTAATGAGACTCCTTTAAAAAAGAAAAAAAGAAAAAAAAAAAGCTGCTGTGATAGCAAATGATTCTGAAATCCAAAATAAAAAGAAACTAGGTCGCCTCCTAGTGTAACAAAGCTGAATTACACACCATGTGAGATTGTTCCAGCCAGTATAAGTGAATTGGCCTTGTAGCAAATAAATTAATAATAATCAGCTTATCTGTACCATAGTGCAGCAAAATCTTCTTTCATTCACATTTCTCCTTGGTTATTTGCTAGAGATAAGAAAAATTGCGGGTGACAATTGTGCAAATTACATTTTGCAGAGGTACAGGGCAATTCCTAGAGGTTGACGTTCTGGTCATACAGTCGGGTGTGGTACACAGTATTTTGTCGACAAGAGAATGTCAACACTACAGCCATGATTAGATTAATGTCCCTGGTAGTCTGGTGACTTACCTGGTACAGCAGGTCTGGCGGCTCCAGGATTTTCTTCCATGTCTGGTGGGTGACATCCTGCTATCCTGGTGACCCCTAATTCTCATCCTAGTGCCTTAGCCTTTCCCTAAACCTCCCCTTAGTGCTATACTGCACAGCTGACGCAATACGTCTGTGAACAAAGTTTTTCACAGACATATTGCTGGTACACACAGACCGACACAGGGTTGGACTGGCCCACAGGGGTACAGGGGAAACCACCGGTGGGCCCCACTGCCTGAGTGCCCACTCCTTCCTCTAGGGATCGGGTTCCAGACAGTGCACTTGTATTACACATGGTAGATATGTTGCATTACACTGCACTAAACTATTGTGTATTTCAAGCCTCTGTGGAGGCTGGCCACACCCCCTTTGTAGGCTGGGCACACCCCTAAACATGGGCCCCTATAACTGCATCCCCCCCCCCCGGTGGGCCATTCATACCCCAGTCCGACACTGGACCGACAGACCCACAAAATATCGGTCAGTGTGTAACCGACACTACTTTCACAATCTCCCTGAAATGCTTTATCAAAAGTAGACCCGTACACTGCACAGGATGCATCAGGTTTGCGTACAACTCTCAGTCAGGCCCAGCATACAGAGACAGTTTATGTTATGTTACTATTTAAGCAGCAATTTATCACCTCCCAGCCCTCATCAGAGCGTAAAACAAATACACCCACTGCCAAATCCTCTGTATTTATAACTATAGCTGATTAGATAACAGAGGCAGAGATTTGTGTCTACACCTCGCACATTACTGTAATAAATGACCGACACAAAGCGTTACAGATGTAGAGGTGACTGAGCCATAGATTCCATCCTGCGTCACTTAGGCCTGGGTGCAGGGCTGTTTCTAGCCAATTTGGCTCCCAGTGCGAAATTAAAAAATGCGCGGCTCCCCCCCCCCCCCCATTGACATAAAAAGAAGAAATGCGTGGGCGTTAAAATGGGCGTGGCCTTATCTGAAAATATTACCTTACACCCCAGTTTTTGACCTTGCGCCGACAGATCACGGCGACCACAGGAAAAAATAATAATAATATTATGCCATATACTGCAATGCCCTTGATACATTAAATCGCCATTTTACACATTACGGCAGGCAAGAGTCCCCATTTTACACATTACGGCAGGCACGTGTCCCTATTTTACACAATACGGCAGGCACGTGTCCCCATTTTACGCAATACGGCAGGCAAGAGTCCCCATTTTATGCAATACGGCAGGCAAGAGTCCCCATTTTACGCAATACTGCAGGCAAGAGTCCCCATTTTATGCATTACGGCAGGCAAGAGTCCCCATTTTACGCATTACGGAAGGCAAGAGTCCCCATTTTACACAATACGGCAGGCAAGAGTCCCCATTTTACGCAATACGGCAGGCAAGAGTCCCCATTTTACGCATTACGGCAGGCAAGAGTCCCCATTTTACACAATACGGCAGGCAAGAGTCCCCATTTTACACAATACGGCAGGCACGTGTCCTCATTTTACGCATTACAGCAGGCAAGTGTCCCCATTTTACACATTACGGCAGGCACGAGTCTTCATTTTATTCATTAGGTGACAGAGGAGGAGGAGGGGTGGCGAGAGAGAGGGAGAGACTTACGATGAGGTTCTACCGCGTCATTCCGTGAAACTCTGCCCCCCGAGCTGGGTACTCGGGAAGAGGGAGGAGGGGGCAACAGAGAGCAGCATAAGTGCCACGGCGGGCGCCCCGTACGGCTGCACGGCTTGACCGCCGCAAGAAACGCCACTGCCTGGGTGACAAGTTGGGGTATCAGCTGCTCTCTCATCGCTTATGAGGCAACACAGCGTCGTCTTTCCAAGATGAACCGCTCCTATATGCTCTTCCAATCGCCCGGTAAAGTTCCCCAGGTAATAAGAAATAACTCGCTACCGCTAAGCAGCGTCAGGTGTCTAAATTGCTCACGCTGAGAAACTTCTCTGAGCGATGGAGGACAAAACTCTGCCCACATTTTTATCTTTACTAATAATGTTACTGTGTTCTCACATGCTGTACGGATAAATGTAAGTGCTAACGTTTACTATTAAAGTCAATGAAACTATTCAGCCCTCGCTCATCTGTCCTGTACTGCTCTGCGGCACCGGCGCCGTGGCTGTTAGGTTGCCAGTGCACTGCAGTGGGGAACCGGGAGTGCAGCACCGCAGATCGGATCGGTAAGAGAGATCCCCTTAATCCGGCTGTGTGGCCGATCCTAACGTAATAAGAGCATCTACACATGCACTAAAGACAGTCCTGATTCCCCAACATATCACACTCTGGCCCAGATTTATCAAGCCTTGGAGAGTGATACATTGCACGGTGATAACGCACCAGCTAATCAGCTCCTAACTGCCATGTTACAGGCTGTAAGGACGCAGGACCTGTTCTGCACATGTGGAGAATGGCCCCTGCGCGCGAGCGTACCCAGAGTCATCGGAGATGAACATTAACCATCTCTGAATCAGGACCATTGTGACAGCTTTGGGGCTCACTTAGTCGGATATAAAACAATCTCTCTCAGATGGAGCAGTACACCCTCTTCAGCACCCCGCACATAGGGCCTAATTCAGATCTGATTGCAGCAGCAAATGGGCAAAACCATGTGCACTGCAGGTGGGGCAGATGTAACATGTGCAGAAAGAGTTAGATTTGGGTGGGATATTTTGTTTCTGTGCAGGGTAAATACTGGCTGCTTTATTTTTACACTGCAATTTAGATTTCAGTTTGAACACACCCCACCCAAATCTAACTCTCTCTGCACATGTTACATCTGCCCCCCCCCCCCCCCCCCCCTGCAGTGCGCATGGTTTTGCCCATTTGCTAACAAATTTGCTGCTGCGATCAGGTCTGAATTAGGCCCGTAGGTGTTACTTTTACAACCTGCCTGATATGCTTTTTCAAAAGTAGGCCTGCATGAAATATACATTATATTATGTTGTTCCAAGGTTTATCCCCAGATTACAGAGCGCACCCTCACCGCAGGCATTAGTAGCCGGACACTTCAGGCTTCTAGTTTCCCATTTCCAGAGAGAATGTTCTTTTTAAGTAGATAATTATTGCACATCGGCACCTGGTGTGTATGCAGCAGCCACAGCCTGAGGTCATTCTCCACTGGTGTTGCCGTTCCTCTCATATGTGATGCCACTAACTGTGTCATACTGATGGAGAATGTTGCAAAGCCCCGTCAATTCCCACCCCTTACTGCGCCTTCAAACATCATGCAGGTTCTACAGGGGCCTCATTCTGCCCGCTGTCACCGGACACATATTGCAGCCAGGGACGGTTCTAGACCTTGTGACGCCAGGCAGAGGCGGAACTACCGCCAGTGAAACCAGTGCGTTGCACTGGAGCCCGCCTCTGTCCAGGGGCCCAAAGCATGTAATGAGTCAAACTGACTCAATACATGCCGCTGTGTGCCCGCAGCACACAGCCGCCCGCAGGACACAGGAGTCGGAGGGGAGCGCAGCGGTCACGGGTACGGGGGAGAAGGAGGAGGAGGGAGGTGGAGGAGGGAGCCGCAGCAGCGCTTTGTTACTGGTTGAGGCGCTGCTGCTGCTGCTGTCCCTCTGCTTCACTATAGGCGGTCTTCCGAGAACAGCCTATAGTGAAGCAGAGGGACAGCAGCAGCAGCGCCTTCACCAATAACACAGCGCTGCTGCGGCTCCCTCCTCCTCCTTCTCTCCTGCCCGGGAATTGTGATCAGAAACTGCACTGAAGAGCCTGAGCCAGCGGAGAGGGTGAGTATAATTAATTCTCTCTTTCTTTCTTTCTTTCTTTCTTTCTTTCTGTCTTTCTATGTGCAAAAAGGGGGACTGTCTGCCGCAATGTGTAAAAAGGGGGAATCTGCCTGCCGCAATGTGTAAAAAGGAGAAATCTGCCTGCCGCAATGTGTAAAAAGGGGGCCTGTCTGCCGTAATGTGTAAAAAGGGGGAATCTGCCTGCAGTTATGTGTAAAAAGGGGGGATCTTTGCCGCAATGTGTAAAAAGGGGGGATCTGCCTGCCACTATGTGTAAAAAGGGGGACTGTCTGCCGCAATGTGTAAAAAGGGGGACTCTCTGCCGCAATGTGTAAAAAGGGGGACTGTCTGCCGCAATGTGTAAAAAGGGGGAATCTGCCTGCCGCAATGTGTAAAAAGGGGGACTGCCTGCCGCAATGTGTAAAAAGGGGGTGTCACGATCCGGATATCTGGACGCCATTACTTGCCTTTCAGATGCCTTCTGAAGCTGGCTCAGCGTTCCAGGGCCGGATCTCATCTGTGTTCCTGATGTCCACACTCTGCATATCCCTCCTGTCACTCTGAGACGCTGTCACAGCGGCGCCATGTTTGAACCTAGTGTCCTCCGCGGCCTCCGCCGCCGCTCCTGTGTTCCAGTATGCAGGTTGTCAGAGTGGTGCCCCATGCCTGCCGCGGCCTCCGCTGTCATCCATGTCTCTCAGTGTGCAGTTGTCAGTTTGGCGTCTCCTGTCCTCCGCTGCCGGCGCTGCCATTGCTGCTATGTTTCCACATGGTTTTCCAAACCAACTTTCCCTCCAGTACTAACATGGGCGCAGCCATGTTTGTTTCAGTCACATGCTCAATCTCCACCAATCTGCTGCACTGTGAATCTGCATGATTGGCCAGCCAATGCCTGCCCTGCAGCAGGTATAAGTATCCTGTGCCTGAACCAGGAAATGGTCAGTGCTTTGAATGTCAAACCTTGTTCCAGTGTCTCTCTCCTGTGGTTGTTTCTCCAGGTTCCAGCTCCTGTCTCCAGCATCCACTACGAGACCCGCACCTGCCTTCCATCCTGCGGTGCAGCCTGACTCTGCAGCCCTCCGTGGCTATTCCAGCTTCCAGCTATTAACCCATCTGCTTCTAGCTTCCAGCAGTATCCAGTTTCTTTAAAGTGCCGGTATTATTCCAGCGGATCCCTACTTCCCAGCAGTATCCACTACCACCGGTAACCTCTTGTCAACTCTTCTGTTTCCACGCTCCCTAGCATCTTACAGTCTTCATCACCTGACTGGTTCCATTCAGCATCCACTCCGTGTCTTCATCACCTGACTGGTTCCATCCAGCATCCACTCCGTGTCTTCACCACCTGGCTGATTCCATTCAGCATCCACTCCGTGTCTTCACTACCTGGCTGATTCCATTTCAGCATCTACTCCGTGTCTTCACTACCTGGCTGATTCCATTTCAGCATCCACTCCGTGTCTTCACTACCTGGCTGATTCCATTTCAGCATCCACTCCGTGTCTCTACCACCTGGCTGGTTCCATCCAGTATCTACAACAGTCTGTTCAAGTTACCAACTACATCTACACTTCTACTGGCGTGTTCCTCGGCTATCTCCACTACTACAGCCAGGCCTGGTAAGGTTATTCCATCAAAGGACTTTAACACCTATTCCTTAACCTACCAGTGCTCTGTGATACCTCCCATGGTTATAAATGATCCAGGAACTGTATTATTTACCATTTGCTTTTATCAACTGTGAATACTGTTGTTTCTACACGGAGTCTGTTAATAAAACTTTTATTGACTTTTAACTAGAGATGAGCGGGTTCGGTTTCTCTGAATCCGAACCCGCACGAACTTCATGTTTTTTTTCACGGGTCCGAGCGACTCGGATCTTCCCGCCTTGCTCGGTTAACCCGAGCGCGCCCGAACGTCATCATGATGCTGTCGGATTCTCGCGAGACTCGGATTCTATATAAGGAGCCGCGCGTCGCCGCCATTTTCACACGTGCATTGAGATTGATAGGGAGAGGACGTGGCTGGCGTCCTCTCCGTTATAGTAGAAAAGAGTAAAGACTGAGTGACTTAGTTATAATTGTGGGGAGGATTGGGGACGGGGAGCAGCTGTTAGGGAGTACAGTGATTTAGATTAGGAGAGAGAGAGAGAGATTGACCTGATTTACTGGAGCTTAGGAGTACTGTAGAAGAGAGTGCAGAGTTTACTAGTGACTGACCACAGTGACCACCAGACAGTGCAGTTTTATTTAATATATCCGTTCTCTGCCTGAAAAAAACGATACACACAGTGACTCAGTCACATACCATATCTGTGTGCACTGCTCAGCCCAGTGTGCTGCATCATCTATGTATATATTATATATCTGACTGTGCTCAGCTCACACAGCTTATAATTGTGGGGGAGACTGGGGAGCACTGCAGTGCCAGTTATAGGTTATAGCGGGAGCCAGGAGTACAAGACAGTCACATACCATATCTGTGTGCACTGCTCAGCCCAGTGTGCTGCATCATCTATGTATATATTATATATCTGACTGTGCTCAGCTCACACAGCTTATAATTGTGGGGGAGACTGGGGAGCACTGCAGTGCCAGTTATAGGTTATAGCAGGAGCCAGGAGTACATATTATATTAAAATTAATTAAACAGTGCACACTTTTGCTGCAGGAGTGCCACTGCCAGTGTGACTGACCAGTGACCTGACCACACTGACCACCAGTATAGTTAGTAGTATACTATATTGTGATTGCCTGAAAAAGTTAAACACTCGTCGTGTGACTTCACTTGTGTGGTGTTTTTTTTTTTATTCTATAAAAAACTCATTCTGCTGACAGACAGTGTCCAGCAGGTCCGTCATTATATAATATATATACCTGTCCGGCTGCAGTAGTGATATATATATATTTTTTACATCATTATTTATCATCCAGTCGCAGCAGACACAGTACGGTAGTTCACGGCTGTAGCTACCTCTGTGTCGGCACTCGGCAGTCCGTCCATAATTGTATACCACCTAACCGTGGTTTTTTTTTCTTTCTTCTTTATACATACATACTACGACATCTCTTTATCAACCAGTCTATATTAGCAGCAGACACAGTACAGTACGGTAGTTCACGGCTGTGGCTACCTCTGTGTCGGCACTCGGCAGTCCGTCCATAATTGTATACCACCTAACCGTGGTTTTTTTTTCTTTCTTCTTTATACATACATACTACGACATCTCTTTATCAACCAGTCTATATTAGCAGCAGACACAGTACAGTACGGTAGTTCACGGCTGTGGCTACCTCTGTGTCGGCACTCGGCAGTCCGTCCATAATTGTATACCACCTAACCGTGGTTTTTTTTTTCTTTCTTCTTTATACATACATACTACGACATCTCTTTATCAACCAGTCTATATTAGCAGCAGACACAGTACAGTACGGTAGTTCACGGCTGTGGCTACCTCTGTGTCGGCACTCGGCAGTCCGTCCATAATTGTATACCACCTAACTGTGGTTTTTTTTTCTTTCTTCTTTATACGTACATACTACGACATCTCTTTATCAACCAGTCTATATTAGCAGCAGACACAGTACAGTACGGTAGTTCACGGCTGTGGCTACCTCTGTGTCGGCACTCGGCAGTCCGTCCATAATTGTATACCACCTAACCGTGGTTTTTTTTTTCTTTCTTCTTTATACGTACATACTACGACATCTCTTTATCAACCAGTCTATATTAGCAGCAGACACAGTACGGTAGTTCACGGCTGTGGCTACCTCTGTGTCGGCACTCGGCAGTCCGTCCATAATTGTATACCACCTAACCGTGGTTTTTTTTTCTTTCTTCTTTATACGTACATACTACGACATCTCTTTATCAACCAGTCTATATTAGCAGCAGACACAGTACAGTACGGTAGTTCACGGCTGTGGCTACCTCTGTGTCGGCACTCGGCAGTCCGTCCATAATTGTATACCACCTACCCGTGGTTTTTTTTTTTCTTTCTTCTTTATACGTACATACTACGACATCTCTTTATCAACCAGTCTATATTAGCAGCAGACACAGTACAATACGGTAGTTCACGGCTGTGGCTACCTCTGTGTCGGCACTCGGCAGTCCGTCCATAATTGTATACCACCTAACCGTGGTTTTTTTTCCTTTCTTCTTTATACATACATACTACGACATCTCTTTATCAACCAGTCTATATTAGCTATATGTCTATATGTGCTGATTGGGGAGGGTTTTTTGGAAGGGACATCCTGCGTGACACTGCAGTGCCACTCCTAAATGGGCCCGGTGTTTGTGTCGGCCACTAGGGTCGCTAATCTTACTCACACAGCTACCTCATTGCGCCTCTTTTTTTTCTTTGCGTCGTGCTGATTGGGGAGGGTTTTTTGAAGGGACATCCTGCGTGACACTGCAGTGCCACTCCTAGATGGGCCAGGTGTTTGTGTCGGCCACTAGGGTCGCTTAGCTTACTCACACAGCTACCTCATTGCGCCTCTTTTTTTTCTTCTTTGCGTCATGTGCTGTTTGGGGAGTAGTTTTTTGAAGGGCCATCCTGCGTGACACTGCAGTGCCACTCCTAGATGGGCCAGGTGTTTGTGTTGGCCACTTGGGTCGCTGAGCTTAGTCATCCAGCGACCTCGGTGCAAATTTTAGGACTAAAAATAATATTGTGAGGTGTGAGGTAATCAGAATAGACTGAAAATGAGTGGAAATTATGGTTTTTGAGGTTAATAATAATATGGGATCAAAATGACCCCCAAATTCTATGATTTAAGCTGTTTTTTAGGGTTTTTTGAAAAAAACACCCGAATCCAAAACACACCCGAATCCGACAAAAAAAATTCGGTGAGGTTTTGCCAAAACGCGGTCGAACCCAAAACACGGCCGCGGAACCGAACCCAAAACCAAAACCCGAAAAATTTCAGGCGCTCATCTCTACTTTTAACCTGGTTGTCATGGTCACACCTTCGGGTAATCCTTCTACACTTACATGTCCAGGGGTCTGATTAAACCTCCCAAGTTTAATTTCATTTCACCCCCTACAACTGAGGCTTCCTCCTGTCAGCCTAAACCCTCAGTTGTGACAGTAAGCACTGACCATATGAATCCAGTCGGAGACCAGGATCAAGCGGCCAGGCCGATGCAAGAACTGGCAGCCAGACTCGAACATCAGGAGGCTGCACAAGGCCACATCATCCGCTGTCTCCAGGATCTCTCTACCCGACTGGATGGGATTCAAACGACCCTCCGTGGACCTGGCACGTCCGGTGCGTCCACCACAGTGACACCAGCTGTAACCCCACCCACCTTACCCATTTCTACTCCACGTCTTCATCTTCCAACGCCAGCAAAATTTGACGGATCTCCAAGACTCTGCAGGGGATTTCTCAACCAATGTGAAATCCATTTTGAGCTACAACCTGGCAATTTCCCCAGTGACCGTACTAAAATTGCCTATATTATTTCCCTTCTCTGTGGCTCAGCCCTTGACTGGGCATCACCTTTATGGGAGAAGTCTGATACCCTGTTGTCTTCCTATACCAATTTTATAGCTACATTCAGGCGCATCTTCGACGAGCCAGGCCGGGTAACCTCTGCTTCATCTGAAATTCTCCGTTTACGCCAGGGAACATGTACTGTGGGACAGTATCTTATACACTTCAAAATCCTGGCATCCGAACTGGCATGGAACGACGAGGCCCTGTATGCTGCATTCTGGCATGGCTTATCAGAACGCATCAAGGATGAATTAGCTACCAGAGACTTGCCTTCTAAGTTGGATGAGCTAATTTCACTATGCACAAAGGTTGATCTTCGTTTTAGAGAAAGAGCAACTGAGCGAGGAAGATCATCTATTCCAAAGTCTTCCGCTCCTCCTCCTCGTCAACCGTCTCCACCCAAGGATGAGCCCATGCAAATTGGCCATTCCCGTCTATCTCCCGCTGAGCGCCGAAGACTTCTCCCTGAGTCTCTCTGTCTCTACTGTGCAGCTCCGTCTCACGCTATCAATGCTTGTCCCAAACGTCCGGGAAACTCCAAATCCTAGCTCGCCAAGGAGAGGGCCAGCTAGGAGTAATGATCTCCTCTCCATCTCCTCATGATTGTAATCTCCCAGTCTCGCTTCAAATTGCTCAACGTTATGGGAACGTCATTGCCCTCCTTGATTCCGGAGCAGCTGGGAATTTCATAACCGAAGCTTATGTTAAACAGTGGTCCCTACCCACCGAGAGACTTCCTACGTCTATTTCCTTGACTGCCATGGATGGCAGTAAGATTTTTGACGCAGTTATTTCTTTAAGGACTCTACCAGTTCGTCTGAGAGTAGGAGTTCTTCATTCAGAATTTATTTCCTTTCTAGTGATTCCAAGAGCCACACATCCAGTGGTTTTGGGCCTTCCATGGCTCCGTCTTCACAATCCATCGATTGACTGGACAACTACGCAGATACTAGCATGGGGTCCCTCCTGTGCTGAGACCTGTTTGTCCAAAGTGCTTCCTGTTTGTTCTTCTTCCCCCAGGTCGTCTGATGTTCCACCTCCTCCATATCAAGACTACACAGATGTGTTCAGTAAAGCCTCCGCTGATATCCTTCCTCCTCATAGAGAATGGGACTGTCCAATTGATCTCATCCCAGGGAAGGTTCCACCTCGAGGCCGAACTTATCCGTTGTCCCTTCCAGAGACGCATTCCATGGAGGAGTACATCAAAGAGAACCTGGCGAAGGGTTTTATTCGACCTTCCTCTTCTCCAGCTGGCGCAGGCTTCTTTTTCGTTAAAAAGAAAGATGGTGGCCTGCGGCCGTGCATCGATTACAGAGGTTTGAACGACATTACCGTTAAGAACCGTTATCCTTTACCCTTGATTACAGAGCTCTTCGATAGAGTTAGCGGAGCTACCATCTTTACAAAGTTGGATTTGAGGGGTGCCTACAATCTCATCCGGATCCGTGAGGGTGACGAGTGGAAGACCGCCTTCAACACCCGGGAAGGACACTATGAGTACCTCGTCATGCCCTTCGGATTGAGCAACGCTCCAGCTGTTTTCCAGCATTTCATAAATGAAATCTTCAGAGACATTCTGTACCGCCATGTCGTGGTTTATCTAGATGATATCCTTATCTTTGCCAATAATCTAGAGGAACATCGCTTCTGGGTAAAGGAGGTTCTGTCCCGTCTCCGTGTCAATCATCTCTATTGCAAATTAGAGAAATGTGTTTTTGAAGTCAAATCCATTCCGTTTCTAGGTTACATTGTGTCCGGTTCCGGACTAGAGATGGATCCTGAGAAACTACAAGCAATCCAGAATTGGACGATTCCCCTAACCCTCAAAGGGGTCCAGAGGTTCTTAGGGTTCGCCAATTACTACAGAAAGTTTATACGAGACTTTTCCACCATTGTAGCGCCTATCGCTGCTTTTACCAAGAAGGGTGCTAACCCGTCCAAGTGGTCTGAAGAAGCTACGTAAGCTTTTTATCTATTAAAGCAACGCTTCATCTCTGCACTAGTTCTGAAACAGCCCGACATCGACTCTCCTTTCATCCTTGAGGTAGATGCCTCCTCCATTGGAGTAGGAGCGGTGTTATCCCAGAGGGCTAAAGATGGTCATCTACATCCTTGCAGTTTCTTCTCCCGGAAGTTCTCCCCAGTTAAGCACAACTATGCCATTGGCGACCAGGAGTTGCTAGCCATCAAGCTCGCTCTGGAAGAATGGAGATATCTGTTAGAGGGAGCTTCCCATTCAGTCACTATACTTACCGACCACAAAAATCTTTTGTATCTGAAAAGCGCACAATGTCTTAACCCTCGTCAGGCCAGATGGGCACTTTTCTTTTCCAGGTTCGACTTTAAACTCCAGTTCTGTCCGGGTTCTCAGAATCGCAAGGCCGATGCCCTTTCCCGCTCATGGGAGCAAGAAAATGAGTCAGAGTCTTCAGACAAGCATCCTATTATTAATCCGTTGGCATTCTCCATGGTAGGGATGGACTCTACGCCTCCACCAGGGAAAAGTTTTGTAAAACCGGTGTTAAGGAAGAAGCTCATGCATTGGGCCCATGCTTCCCGTTTTGCCGGACATACAGGCATCCAGAAAACCCTTGAGTTTATCTCTAGGTCCTATTGGTGGCCAACTCTGAAGAAGGACGTCATGGAGTTTATTGCCTCTTGCCCAAAGTGTGCCCAACACAAAGTCTCCCGCCAGTCGCCTGCTGGGCAACTGGTTCTATTATCTGTTCCCCGTCGACCGTGGACCCATTTGTCGATGGACTTCGTTACAGATCTGCCTATGTGCAACAAGTTCAATACCATCTGGGTGGTAGTTGACCGGTTCACCAAGATGGCACATTTCATACCTCTCACCGGTCTTCCGTCAGCTTCCAAGCTGGCTCAAGTGTTTATTCAAGAGATCTTCCGACTCCACGGTCTTCCTGAAGAGCTCATCTCTGATCGTGGTGTACAATTTGTAGCCAAGTTTTGGCGAAGTTTATGTCAAGCCCTCCAAGTCAAGTTAAAGTTTTCTACAGCTTATCATCCTCAGACCAATGGTCAAACCGAGAGGGTGAATCAGGACTTGGAGGCCTTCCTCCGCATTTATGTGTCTTCCTCTCAAGATGACTGGGTTCAACTCGTTCCTTGGGCCGAGTTTAGCCACAACAATCAATGCCATTCCTCATCTTCTTCAACACCATTTTTCATCAACTATGGGATTCCACCCTAAAGTTCCAGAATTCCAACCGCTTCCAGCAACTTCTGTTCCAGCCGTGGATGTCACCTTGCGTCAGTTTTCTAACAACTGGAAGAGTGTGCGAGCGGCCTTGCTCAAAGCCTCGTTCAGGTACAAGAAGTTTGCTGATAGAAAGCGTAGAGCGGTTCCTGCTCTCAAGGTGGGTGATCGTGTGTGGTTGTCCACGAAGAATTTGAGGTTGAGAGTTCCCAGCATGAAGTTTGCACCTCGTTACATCGGTCCTTTCAAAATTGAACAAGTCATCAATCCTGTTGCCTACAAACTCCAGTTACCTCCCTTCCTGAAGATACCCAGGACATTCCATGTTTCCCTGTTGAAACCGCTGATCCTGAATCGGTTTCATTCTGCACTTCCTACAGCTCTGAAGGTCCAAACTCAACGGGGAGTTGAGTATGAAGTGGCCAAGATTCTGGACTCACGTTTCTGTTACGGTCAATTGCAGTATCTTATTGACTGGAAGGGCTATGGTCCTGAAGAACGCTCTTGGACCAATGCGTCAGATGCCCATGCTCCTGCCTTGGTCCGGAATTTCCACTCTAAGTTTCCTCAAAAGCCGAAGAAGTGTCCTGGGGCCACTCCTAAAGGGGGGGGGGGGGGGGTGCTGCTGTCACGATCCGGGTATCTGGACGCCATTACTTGCCTTTTAGATGCCTTCTGAAGCTGGCTCAGCGTTCCAGGGCCGGATCTCATCTGTGTTCCTGATGTCCACACTCTGCATATCCCTCCTGTCACTCTGAGATGCTGTCACAGCGGCGTCATGTTTGAACTTAGTGTGGCGTCTCCCGTCCTCCGCGGCCTCCGCCGCCGCTCCTTTGTTCCAGTATGCAGGTTGTCTGAGTGGTGCCCCATGCCTGCCGTGGCCTCCGCTGTCATCCATGTCTCTCAGTGTGCAGTTGTCAGTTTGGCGTCTCCTGTCCTCCGCGGCCGCGCCGCCATTGCTGCTATGTTTCCACATGGTTTTCCAAACCAACTTTCCCTCCAGTACTAACATGGGCGCAGCCATGTTTGTTTCAGTCACATGCTCAATCTCCACCAATCTGCTGCACTGTGAATCTGCATGATTGGCCAGCCAATGCCTGCCCTGCAGCAGGTATAAGTATCCTGTGCCTGAACCAGGAAATGGTCAGTGCTTTGAATGTCAAACCTTGTTCCAGTGTCTCTCTCCTGTGGTTGTTTCTCCAGGTTCCAGCTCCTGTCTCCAGCATCCACTGCGAGACCCGCACCTGCCTTCCATCCTGCGGTGCAGCCTGACTCTGCAGCCCTCCGTGGCTATTCCAGCTATTAACCCATCTGCTTCTAGCTTCCAGCAGTATCCAGTTTCTTTAAAGTGCCGGTGTTATTCCAGCGGATCCCTACTTCCCAGCAGTATCCACTACCACCGGTAACCTCTTGTCAACTCTTCTGGTTCCACGCTCCCTAGCATCTTACAGTATCTACTCCGTATCTTCATAACCTGTCTGGTTCCATCCAGCATCCACTCCGTGTCTTCATCACCTGACTGGTTCCATCCAGCATCCACTCCGTGTCTTCATCACCTGACTGGTTCCATCCAGCATCCACTCCGTGTCTTCATCACCTGACTGGTTCCATCCAGCATCCACTCCGTGTCTTCATCACCTGACTGGTTCCATCCAGCATCCACTCCGTGTCTTCATCACCTGACTGGTTCCATCCAGCATCCACTCCGTGTCTTCACCACCTGGTTGATTCCATTCAGCATCCACTCCGTGTCTTCACTACCTGGCTGATTCCATTTCAGCATCCACTCCGTGTCTCTACCACCTGGCTGGTTCCATCCAGTATCTACAACAGTCTGTTCAAGTTACCAAGTACATCTATACTTCTACTGGCATGTTCCTCGGCTATCTCCACTACTACAGCCAGGCCTGGTAAGGTTATTCCATCAAAGGACTTTAACACCTATTCCTTAACCTACCAGTGCTCTGTGATACCTCCCATGGTTATAAATGATCCAGGAACTGTATTATTTGCCATTTGCTTTTATCAACTGTGAATACTGTTGTTTCTACACGGAGTCTGTTAATAAAACTTTTATTGACTTTTAACCTGGTTGTCATGGTCACACCTTCGGGTAATCCTTCTACACTTACATGTCCAGGGGTCTGATTAAACCTCCCAAGTTTAATTTCATTTCACCCCCTACAACTGAGGCTTCCTCCTGTCAGCCTAAACCCTCAGTTGTGACAGGGGGATTCTGCCTGACGTAATGTGTAAAAAGGGGGAATCTGCCTGCCGCAATGTGAAAAGGGGGAGTCTGCCTGACGTAATGTGTAAAAAGGGGGAATCTGCCTGACGTAATGTGTAAAAAGGGGGAATCTGCCTGCCGCAATGTGTAAAAATGGGGAGCCTGCTGTAATGTGTAAAAAGTGGGAATCTGCCTGACGTAATGTGTAAAAAGGGGGAATCTGCCTGATGTAATGTGTAAAAAGGGGGAATCTGTCTGCCGTGATGTGTAAAAACGGGACGCTGCCTGCCGTTATGTGTAAAAAGTGTACGCTGTCTGCCGTTATGTGTATAAAGGGGACGCTGTCTGCCGTTATGTGTATAAAGGGGACGCTGTCTGCCGTTATGTGTATAAAGGGGACGCTGTCTGCCGTTATGTGTATAAAGGGGGACGCTGTCTGCCGTTATGTGTATAAAGGGGGACGCTGTCTGCCGTTATGTGTAAAAAGGGGGACGCTGTCTGCCGTTATGTGTAAAAAGGGGGACGCTGTCTGCCGTTATGTGTAAAAAGGGGGACGCTGTCTGCCGTTATGTGTAAAAAGGGGGACGCTGTCTGCCGTTATGTGTAAAATGGGGACGCTGTCTGCCGTTATGTGTAAAAAGGGGGACGCTGTCTGCCGTTATGTGTAAAAAGGGGGACGCTGTCTGCCGTAATGTGTAAAAAGGGGACGCTGGAGTAAATTTACTAAGATTCGTATTTTCCCGTTTGAGGTCAAAGTTCAATCACGAATGACATCGAAAGTGTAAATATGCAACTTTTTGAATTGATTACGACTAATTTATTAAGCTGCCGTATTCTGCATTTTCGGGTTTTCCGATGTCGATGTCATTCGTTTTTTTTGGCAGTGTTTTACGTGAGTGACTTGTAAAACACTGCCGACTTTAATACAATGAATCTCGGCCGGATCTGAGAGATCCGTGCTGGGCTTCATTGTGCACTTTGTTATAAAAAAAAAAAAAAGTTTAAATGTAAAAAAAAAAATTGTGTGGGGTCCCCCCTCCTAAGGCAAACCAGCCTCGGGCTCTTTGAGCCGATCCTGGTTGCAGAAATATGGGGGGGAAATGGACAGGGGTTCCCCCATATTTAAGCAACCAGCATCGGGCTCTGCGCCTGGTCCTGGTTCCAAAAATACGGGGGACAAAAAGAGTAGGGGTCCCCCGTATTTTTGAAACCAGCACCGGGCTCCACTAGCTGGACAGATAATGCCACAGCCGGGGGTCACTTTTATACAGTGCCTTGCGGCCGTGGCATCAAATATCCAACTAGTCACCCCTGGCCGGGGTACCCTGGGGGAGTGGGGACCCCTTCAATCAAGGAGCCCCCCGAGGCTGTCCCCCCCATCCAATGGGCTGCGGATGGGGGGCTGATAGCCTTTGTTCAAAGTGTTTGATATTGTTTTTAGTAGCAGTACTACAAGGCCCAGCAAGCCTCCCCCGCAAGCTGGTACTTGGAGAACCACAAGTACCAGCATGCGGCGGAAAAATGGGCCCGCTGGTACCTGTAGTACTACTACTAAAAAAATACCCCAATAAAGACAACACACACACACCTTGAAAGTATAACTTTAATACATCCATCCACACCTCCATATACACATACTTACCTTATGTTCCCACGTGTCGGTCCTCTTCTCCAGTAGAATCCATGGTGTACCTGTAGAAAAAATTATACTCACATAATCCATGGTTGAAGGCTCCTCTGCATGTAATCCTTTTGTAATCCACGTACTTGAAAAAATAAAAAAACGGATACCCGACCACGAACTGAAAGGGGACCCATGTTTTCACATGGGACCCCTTTCCCCGAATGCCAGAAACCCACTCTGACTGATGTCTAAGTGGGTTTCTTCAGCCAATCAGGGAGCGCCACGTTGTGGCACCTTCCTGATCGGCTGTGTGCTCCTGTACTGTATGACAGGCGGCACACGGCAGTGTTACAATGTAGCGCCTATGCGCTCCATTGTAACCAATGGTGGGAACTTTCAGGTCAGCGGTGAGGTCACTTTCGGACAACCGCTGACCTGAAAGTTCCCACCATTGGTTACAATGGAGCGCATATGCGCTACATTGTAACACTGCCGTGTGCCGCCTGTCATACAGTACAGGAGCACACAGCCGATCAGGAGGGTGCCACAACGTGGCGCTCCCTGATTGGCTGAAGAAACCCACTTAGACATCAGTCAGAGTGGGTTTCTGGCATTCGGGGAAAGGGGTCCCATGTGAAAACATGGGTCCCCTTTCAGTTCGTTGTCGGGTATCCGTTTTTTTTTGTTTTTTTTTTTCAAGTACGTTGATTACAAAAGGATTACAAGCAGAGGAGCCTTCAACCATGGATTATGTGAGTATAATTTTTTCAACAGGTACACCATGGATTCTACTGGAGAAGAGGACCGACCTGCGTGGGAACATAAGGTAAGTATGTGTATATGGAGGTGTGGATGGATGTATTAAAGTTATACTTTCAAGGTGTGTGTGTGTGTTGTCTTTATTGGGGTATTTTTTTTAGTAGTAGTACTACAGGTACCAGCGGGCCCATTTTTCCGCCGCATGCTGATACTTGTGGTTCTCCAAGTACCAGCTTGCGGGGGAGGCTTGCTGGGCCTTGTAGTACTGCTACTAAAAACAATATCAAACACTTTGAACAAAGGCTATCAGCCTCCCATCCGCAGCCCTTTGGATGGGGGGAGGGGGGGACAGCCTCGGGCTTCACCCCTGGCCCTTGGGTGGCTGGGGGGGGGACCCCTTGATTGAAGGGGTCCCCACTCCCCCAGGGTACCCCGGCCAGGGGTGACTAGTTGGATATTTGATGCCACGGCCGCAAGGCACTGTATAAAAGTGACCCCCGGCTGTGGCATTATCTGTCCAGCTAGTGGAGCCCGGTGCTGGTTTTAAAAATACGGGGGACCCCTACTCTTTTTGTCCCCCGTATTTTTGGAACCAGGACCAGGCGCAGAGCCCGATGCTAGTTGCTTAAATATGGGGGAACCCCTGTCCATTTTTTCCCCCATATTTCTGCAACCAGGATCGGCTCAAAGAGCCCGAGGCTGGTTTGCCTTAGGAGGGGGAACCCCACGCAATTTTGTTTGTGTAAATTTATAACATTTCCCCCCCCCTTCCCACTGAAAAACATGCACGGATCTCATGGATCCATGCATGCCTATACAAACACGGGATAAAAAAGCAGGTCTGTTTTTTTTTAGCACTTTTTCACGATTTGTATTTTAGCACGGCAGTGTTTGGCTATTGTCGGCAGTGTTTGTGTTTTGCACTTTTTAGTAAATTCCCGATTTCTACCAAATTGCAGGCGTATTTGACCGATGGTGTATTGATTCGTGATTTTTTCCTAGGACTTCCAAAATATTACGAATGCCCTCATCACTGCCGTGATTTTTGCTTAGTAAATTACCGAGATGACACTTTGAAGAAAAAACGGCATCTCGGTCAAAATCGGGACCTTAGTAAATATACCCCGCTGTCTGCTGTAATGTGTAAAAAGAGGAATCTGTCCGCCGTAAGGTGTAAAAGGGTCTCTACCTGGTGTAGTGGTGCTACTGTGCGGATTATGAATTGGTATTATTTTGTGGCCACACCCCTACCCCACGAAGCCACGCCACTATGTATTTTTGCGAGCACCTACAGCGCGCACTGCCCCTGTTTTGCATGCAGGGGTGGGGCTCCGATGACGTTTCTTGCACACAGTGCTAAAATTTAGTAGTTACGGCACTGTTGCTAGGTATCCATTTCTCTGGCCCTGAGCAGGTCTCCCTCACCAGATCCTCTCCAGGGGTGAGGGGGTGGACTTGGATGGGGGGGTGAGGGGGGGGGCAAAGCATTTTGTCGCACCTGGGCCCACCGCTCGCTAGTTCCGCCACTGGCGCCAGGGCAAAGGTTTTCTCTGGCAAACCCCCCCCCCCATAGGTAAAACAGGGTTGGTGCGTGTTAAAAATAGGGGCGTGGCTTCATAGGGAAGGGGCGTGGCCACAGTTATGCCCCCCTGTAGCTGTGCCCCCAGCAGATTTGGCCTCTGTTACTGTGCCCCGTTGCTGTGCCCCCTGTAGTTTTCCCCCCTGTTGCTGTGCCCCCTGTAGTTTTCCCCCCTGTTGCTGTGCCCTCAGTAGTTGTGCCCCTGTAGTTTTGCCCCGTTGCTGTGCCCTCAGTAGTTTTGCCCCCTGTTGCTGTGCCCTCAGTAGTTGTGCCCCCTGTTGCTGTGCCCTCAGTAGTTGTGCCCCCTGTTGCTGTGCCCTCAGTAGATGTGTCCCCTGTTGCTGTGCCCTCAGTAGATGTGCCCCCTGTTGCTGTGCCCTCAGTATATGTGCCCCCTGTAGTTTTGCCCCCTGTAGCTGTGCCCTCAGTAGTTGTGCCCCTGTAGTTTTGCCCCCTGTTGCTGTGCCCTCAGTAGATGTGCCCCCTGTTGCTGAGCCCTCAGTAGATGTACCCCCTGTTGCTGTGCCCTCAGTAGATGTGCCCCCTGTTGATGTGCCCTCAGTAGTTGTGCCCCCTGTTGATGTGCCCTCAGTAGTTGTGCCCCCTGTAGTTTTGCCCCCTGTTGCTGTGCCCTCAGTAGTTTTGTCCCCTGTTGCTGTGCCCTCAGTAGTTGTGCCCCCTGTTGCTGTGCCCTCAGTAGTTGTGCCCCTGTAGTTTTTCCCCCTGTTGCTGTGCCCCTGTAGTTTTACCCCCTGCTGCTGTGCCCTCAGTAGTTGTGCCCCTGTAGTTTTGCCCCGTTGCTGTGCCCTCAGTAGTTGTGCCCCCTGTTGCTGTGCCCCTGTAGTTTTTCCCCCTGTTGCTGTGCCCCTGTAGTTTTACCCCCTGCTGCTGTGCCCTCAGTAGTTGTGCCCCTGTAGTTTTGCCCCGTTGCTGTGCCCTCAGTAGTTTTGTCCCCTGTTGCTATGCCGTCAGTAGTTTTGCCCCCTGTTGCTATGCCCCCTGTTGCTATGCCCCCTGTTGCTGTGCCCTCAGTTGCTGTGCCCCTGTTGCTGTGCCCTCAGTTGATGTGCCCTCAGTTGATGTGCCCTCAGTTGATGTGCCCTCAGTAGTTTTGCCCCCCTGTTGCTGTGCCCTCAGTAGTTGTGCCCCTTGTAGCTGTGCCCTCAGTAGTTGTGCCCCTGTAGTTTCGCCCCCTGTTGCTGTGCCCTCAGTAGTTGTGCCCCCTGTTGCTGTGCCCTCAGTAGTTGTGGCCCCTGTTGCTGTGCCCTCAGTAGATGTGTCCCCTGTTGCTGTGCCCTCAGTAGATGTGCCCCCTGTTGCTGTGCCCTCAGTAGATGTGCCCCCTGTAGTTTTGCCCCCTGTAGCTGTGCCCTCAGTAGTTGTGCCCCCTGTTGCTGAGCCCTCAGTAGATGTGCCCCCTGTTGCTGTGCCCTCAGTAGTTGTGCCCCTGTAGTTTTGTCCCCTGTTGCTGTGCCCTCAGTAGTTGTGCCCCCTGTTGCTGAGCCCTCAGTAGATGTGCCCCCTGTTGCTGAGCCCTCAGTAGATGTGCCCCCTGTTGCTGTGCCCTCAGTAGTTGTGCCCCCTGTTGCTGTGCCCTCAGTAGATGTGCCCCCTGTTGCTGTGCCCTCAGTTGATGTGCCCCCTGTTGCTGTGCCCTCAGTAGTTGTGCCCCTGTTGCTGTGCCCTCAGTTGATGTGCCCCCTGTTGCTGTGCCCCAGGTAGCTGCGCTTACCAAAAAAAAAAAAAATACTCACCAGCCCCGCTCCTGCTGCTGTCCTCCGTCTCCAGCCGCCGCTACTCGGATCTATGGGAGAGATATCTCTCCCATAGAGCTGCACACAGACACTTGAGGTCAGTTATGACCTCTAGCGTCTGACGCCGCTCCCACAATGCTGTGCGGTGCGCAATGACGTCAGGCGCACCGCACGGCACCAGTGGGAAGGGAAAGGCGGCGGCTGTAGCGGCGCCCCCAGGACTGTGGCGCCCCAGGCAAAAATCCTGTTTGCCCATGGCAAGAGCCGCTACTGATTGCAGCTAGATGATGATGTCACTGTACAACATGTTCTAACATTTCCCGGTTTAATATTTGCTGAAAGTTATGGACTGAAGGGCCCAATTCAGACCTGATCGCTGATGTGCGCTTTTGCAGCGGTCTGCGATCAGATATTCGCCGCCCATAGAGTGAAAATCCGCCCATGCAAGGGTGTGAATGCATGTGTACGCCGTGCCAAAACTTCGCCAGACAGCGGACATCTGCAAATCCATTCGCAACTCACTCACCATGGAATGATTTTTCCAGTCTGTGCGTAGCCCAGGACTTACTCCTACACTGCGATACAAACCGGATGATCGGGGCCGGAGCGGACGTCACACACCTGCCCTGAAAACGCTTGGGCACGCCTGCGTTTTTCCTGACACTCCCAGAAATTGGCCAGTTCCCACCCCTCAAACGTCTGCTTCCTGTCAATCACTTTGCGAACGCCTAACGATCAAAATTTTCGCACCATCCTGTCGCTGTTTGGCGTTGCGCATGCGCATTGCGGTGCATATGCAGTCATTTGATACTCGGCCGCTGTGCAATTTCACACAACAGTGAGCTGGTCTGAATCGGGCCCTACAACCATTGCTCTGCGCCCCTCAGATGTAGACGTCCGGAAGTGTTGTCAGATGCTACCAGGGTGGAGAATAACTTATCATTTTGCGTTGATGAAGACAAATGGATGGGCAGAATGTGATGTAGCGTGTTCTTGTGTAAGACGGCGAGTTTTTGTGTTTCCGGCCGTTGTTGTTTGTTTATTTGGTGCCAATTGTTAATTATTATATTACTACTTTTTTTTTATTTTAAGAATAAGCCGGCAACATTTTGTTTGTTTTATTACAAGGGGGCGCAACTGTATTAGTAATTTCCCAAGGGGTCACTACTAAATTATTTTGTATAAAGAGGCAAAGATTTAATAAGGAGAAACCGGCGCTGAATCGGCCTATTGTAAAAAAAAAAAAGGGGGTTCAAAGGAGGTGGAGATTGGTTCCAACAAAATATGGGCCTCATTCACATATGTACGCAAACCAACGGTTTACGTACATCTCTGATGTTTTCTATTCTGCACGTGCGCAGAATGGTTTCTGCATCGCCAGACAGAGTGCCCCCTGATGGGGAGGAGGCGGGTGACGGGAGACGATTCCCAAATGGAGGCGTGTCATCACCGTTTAGTGGGAGGGTTGAGGCCAGGGAATTACTGGTCTCTGCAGCATGAATTCCCGGCCGTCCTGAGGCACCTGTGGGTCCCTAATAATTATCGCATTTCCGCACGTGTAACAGCCCATTAGTGATAATGAACAGGCATGTGATTGTAGGTCTCAAGTTACATACAATATAAACATCAATCAATTATTTTCATACAAAGACTCACAAAAGAGGGTGTTTGAACAAACTAATGCTAGATGTCTATTCAAAGGCTTTGTCTACAGCAGGGGTGGGGAACCTCCGGCCCGCGGGTCGTTTACGACCCACCCGCTTGTTTGGCAGCGAGACACGCCGCCGCTTAGTCCGGCAGCGGCGGGTAGGATCTCAAACCAGCAGCTGGTTCGTGAGCCAATCAGAGCTCGCGGACCGGCAGCCAATCAGGAGCTGCTGCTGCTGCCGATCCGCAAGCTCTGATTGGCTCACGAACCGGCGGCTGGTTTGAAGTCCTACACGCCACCGCAGCCTGACATAGCCATGCTCTCCTCCCTGCCCTGACCCGACAGCTGAGACACGCCGCCACTGCTGCCGGACAGAGCTGCAGCAGCGGTGAGCGGTATGGCACTGTGGGGGCATTTGTGTATCTGGCACTGTGGGGGCATTTGTGCATCTGGCACTGCACTGGCATATGTGAATCTGGCACTGGGGGGGCCATTTGTGTATCTGGCACTGGGGGGGGGGGGCATTTGTGCATCTGGCACTGGGGGGGGGGGGGCATTTGTGCACCTGGCACTGGGGGGGGGGGGGGGGGGGCATTTGTGCATCTGGCACTGGGGGGGGGCAATTGTGTATCTGGCACTGGGGGGGGGGCAATTGTGTATCTGGCACTGGGGGGGGGGGGGCAATTGTGTATCTGGCACTGGGGGGGGGTGCATTTGTGCATCTGGCACTGCACTGGCATTTGTGTATCTGGCACTGCAATATTGGGGGCATATGTGTATCACGTCCCATTTTAATTGGCCACACCCATTTTTTTGGCACTCAATACTTCTAAGGGGCATAACTACTGGGGGGCAGGGTCAGTTTTAAGTTGATAATTTTTGTATGGCCCCCGAAGGATTTTATAAATATCCAAATAGCCCTTGGTAGAAAAAAGGTTCCCCACCCCTGGTCTACAGTATAAATAGACAAAATCCCCATTGTTATATACCAGGGGTGGCCAACCAGTCGGAGACAAAGTGTGAGAGGTGCGGTGCGTGTGGTGGTGCCCTGCTGCCGTGCAGGTGTAGACTCTGTACTCACCAGGCGCCGCTCTCTCTCACCTTCAGGTACCGGAACCTTCAACGGACCTGGAATTCTTCAGTCGGATCCGGACACGGCGATTCCCTCTTGGAGCTGACCGTCGACCGAGCTGAGGAGAGAATGGTTTACATTAAAGGGGGTATCGACCCTTCTTCCAGTGGAACAGGGGATACCCCAGGGGTGGCTGCGACCTTCACCGGCTGGGTGAATGGTCATCACCGGCACAAAGCCTCAGCTACCCAGCTTTCACACACTCGCGCTTTCGCACGTAGTGTGATGAAAGGGATTCTCACGTCCGTGAGCAATCCTAACTCCGGCGCTCGGGGACAAACAAGGGACAGACGTACACGGATGCTACTCACCGTCACGAGTCTTGCACTCCGATCTTCTCCACTTACAGGTCCCTGTAAGGAGGCAAAGAGAAACAGCCGTGCAGGGCCTAACTCTGACCAAGTGTCACACCCTATACTATCTACAACAGCGGAGCCCTCAAACTAGCTCTGTGGGTGTGGTGCAACACAACTATGCACAACTTACACAACACATACACTTTGCCCTGCACGGTAACAACATATAACACACTATCGGAGTTACAACATAAAACGGTGCTGTCCCTTTATCTACCCGACCCAGAACACCCAGTAGTGGGGACCGCACAGCTCACCCACCTACCGTACTCTCAGGGTGGCCTGAGCCTAGCGCCCAGTACCACCTTTACTCACCTCAGGGAAACACTGCTTCGCTGGGCCTAGCGCCCCCTAACTGCCCACAGGCCGGAGGCCTGACTTTGCCCACGGGCCTAGCGCCCGCCTACTTGCCGCCCGTTGGGTGACCTGGGCCTTGTGCCCAGGGTCACCTTATCGTATCCCTGATTTGGCCACAAATACCCTAGGGCCTAACGCCCTCTATTAGCCACAGGCCTAGTGCCTAGATTGTTCCCCGGGCCTAGTGCCCGCCTAACTGGTGCCGCATGAGTGGGGTGGCTTGGGCCTAATGCCCAAACCACCTCATCAAATATTGGGGGCCCAAACTCCTAACTGCGCCCAGGCCTAGCGCCTGAATTGTGTCCTCGGGCCTAATGCCCGTCCCTGGTGGTCGAGGGAGGAAAAGGGGAGGGGGAGGATAGCCTCACTGAGGCCTTACCTAACCTGGGGGCCTCCACCGTCTTCTGCCGCTGACCCGTCCTGGCCAGCGGCGCCTCCGTCTCTTCCCTGCGTCCAGCCGCCGCTGGACATCTTCTTTCTGCAGGCCGACGTCTTCTGGCCTCTTCCGCGGCCTCAGGACCTCCTCTCCCCGCGGTCGTCGTCTTCTCCTCGGCGCCGGATCCTCTTCTGCGCTCCGGCGCGCCGACGACCTCCTCTGCTGCTCCCGGCCGTGTCTTCTCTTCTTCCCGCTCTTCGGCGCGGCCTCTCCTTCTTGGTCCCGCCCGGCGTCTGACGTCAGACGCCGGGGGCGGGGCCTATGACGCGGCGAGCGCCGATTGGCTCGCCGCGTCTCTCTACGATTGGCTGCCGCTCCGGGAGCCGGATTGGCTCCCGGAGGGCGCCAACATTCAAATGCCCCCGCAGTCTCTGGTCCGGTGCAGGGAAAAGGGTAATCCCTGCACCGGACACCCGCCGCCGCCACACACTGACAGGCGCTGGGGACAGACAAGCTGTCCCCGCGCTGTCAGAGACATTGTCCCGCAGGGGACACAGGCGCTCTGGCTGCTGCAGCTGGAATGTGTCCTGTAAAACAGGACACATTCCCACAAAAGAGCCAAAAAATCTTGTTAGGTACATCTAAGAGCCGACATCGAACCAAACTTGCGTGTACAAAAATGGGGTGTGGCCTTGTGCCTGCTAGGCCACAACCCTGATAAAAAAAAATACATTGAAAAAGCTAGATCCACATAAAATACATTAAAAAAAACAGATTCACATAAAATATATTGAAAAAGATTCACATAATACACTTCAGCTCCACCATGTGTCACTCCAGTCAGCTCCCCCATGTGTCACTCCTGCCAGGACCTTCCTGTGTCACTCCATTCAGCTCCCCCTTGTCACTCCAGCCAGCACCCTCCTGTGTCACTCCAGCCAGCTCCCCCATGTGTCACTCCTGCCAGCTCCCCCATGTGTCACTCCTGCCAGGACCTTCCTGTGTCACTCCAGCCAGCTCCCCCTTGTCACTCCAGCCAGCACCCTCCTGTGTCACTCCAGCCAGCTCCCCCATGTGTCACTCCTGCCAGGACCTTCCTGTGTCACTCCATTCAGCTCCCCCTTGTCACTCCAGCCAGCACCCTCCTGTGTCACTCCAGCCAGCTCCCCCATGTGTCACTCCTGCCAGGACCCTCCTATGTCACTCCAGTCAGCTCCCCCATGTGTCACTCCTGCCAGGACCCTCCTATGTCACTCCAGCCAGCTCCCCCATGTGTCACTCCTGCCAGCACCCTCCTATGTCACTCCAGTCAGCTCCCCCATGTGTCACTCCTGCCAGCACCCTCCTGTGTCACTCCAGCCAGCTCCCCCATGTCTCGCTACTGCCAGCACCCTCCTGTGTCACTCCTGCCAGCTCCCCCATGTGTCACTCCTGCCAGCACCCTCCTGTGTCACTCCAGCCAGCTCCCCCATGTGTCACTCCTGCCAGGATCCTCCTATGTCACTCCAGTCAGCTGAGCTCCCCCATGTGTCACTCCAGCCAGCTCCCTCATGTGTCACTTCTGCCAGGACCCTCCTGTGTCACTCCAGTCAGCTCCCCCATGTGTCACTCCTGCCAGCTCCCCCATGTGTCACTCCTGCCAGCACCCTCCTGTGTCACTCCTGCCAGCTCCCCCATGTATCAGTCCTTCCTGACCCTCCTGTGTCACTCCAGCCAGCTCCCCCATGTGTCACTCCTGCTAGGACCCTCCTGTGTCACTCCAGTCAGCTTCTCATGTGTCACTCCAGTCAGCTCCCCCATGAGTCACTCCTGCCAGGACCCTCCTGTGTCACTCCAGTCAGCTTCTCATGTGTCACTCCTGCCAGCACCCTCCTGTGTCACTCCAGCCAGCTCCCCCATGTGTCACGCCTGCCAGCTCCCCCATGTGTCAATCCTGCCAGCACCCTCCTGTGTCACTCCAGTCAGCTCACCCATGTGTCACTCCTGCCAGCACCCTCCTGTGTCACTACTGCCAGCTCCCCCATGTGTCACTCCTGCCACCACCCTCCTGTGTCACTCCAGTCAGCTCACCCATGTCTCACTACTGCCAGCTCCCCCATGTGTCACTCCTGCCACCACCCTCCTGTGTCACTCCTGAGCTCACCCATGTGTCACTCCAGCCAGCACCCTCCTGTGTCACTCCAGCCAGCTCCCTCATGTGTTACTCCTGCCAGGACCCTCCTGTGTCTCTCCACTCAGCTCCCCCATGTGTCACTCCTGCCAGCACCCCCATGTGTCACTCCTGCCAGCTCCCCCATGTGTCACTCCTGCCAGCACCCTCCTGTGTCACTCCAGTCAGCTCTCCCATGTGTCACTCCAGCCTGCACCCTCCTGTGTCACTCCAGCCAGCTCCCCCATGTCTCGCTCCTGCCAGCACCCTCCTGTGTCACTCCAGTCAGCTCCCCCATGTGTCACTCCTGCCAGCACCCTCCTGTGTCACTCCAGTCAGCTCCCCCATGTCTCGCTCCTGCCAGCACCCTCCTGTGTCACTCCAGTCAGCTCCCCCATGTGTCACTCCTGCCAGCACCTCCTGTGTCACTCCTGCCAGCACCCTCCTGTGTCACTCCAGCCAGCTCCCCCATGTGTCACTCCTGCCAGCACCCTCCTGTGTCACTCCTGCCAGTTCCCCCATGTGTCACTCCAGTCAGCTCCCCCATGTGTCACTCCTGCCAGCACCCTCCTGTGTCACTCCTGCCAGCACCCTCCTGTGTCACTCCAGTCAGCTCCCCCATGTGTCACTCCTGCCAGCACCCTCCTGTGTCACTCCAGTCAGCTCCCCCATGTGTCACTCCTGCCACCACCCTCCTGTGTCACTCCAGTCAGCTCACCCATGTGTCACTCATGCCAGCACCCTCCTATGTCACTCCAGCCAGCTCCCTCCTGTGTCGCTCCAGTCAGCTCACCCATGTGTCACTCCTGCCAGCACCCTGCTGTGTCACTCCTGCCAGCTCCCCCATGTGTCACTCCTGCCAGCACCCTCCTGTGTCACTCCAGTCAGCTCTCCCATGTGTCATTCAAGCCAGCACCCTCCTGTGTCACTCCAGCCAGCTCCCCCATGTCTCGCTCCTGCCAGCACCCTCCTGTGTCACTCCAGTCAGCTCCCCCATGTGTCAAACAAAACATCATTTTAGAGGCGTAAAAGCCATCCCTTCACTATCAGAGCAACGCAGAACAAAGTAATAACAATTTCTGGCATTGCTCTCTACATGTTGCCACATTTCTGTAATAGTCCAACCCACACACCAAGCTGAAGTTTCAAGTAGATAAACTGCCTTTGTAGCAGTCATTATCCAGCGTACACACTAGACCAGGGGTGGCCAACCAGTCGGAGACAAAGAGCCAAAAAATCTTGTTAGGTACATCTAAGAGCCGACATCGAACCAAACTTGCGTGTACAAAAATGGGGTGTGGCCTTGTGCCTGCTAGGCCACAACCCTGATAAAAAAAAAATACATTGAAAAAGCTAGATCCACATAAAATACATTAAAAAAAACAGATTCACATAAAATATATTGAAAAAGATTCACATAATACACTTCAGCTCCACCATGTGTCACTCCAGTCAGCTCCCCCATGTGTCACTCCTGCCAGGACCTTCCTGTGTCACTCCATTCAGCTCCCCCTTGTCACTCCAGCCAGCACCCTCCTGTGTCACTCCAGCCAGCTCCCCCATGTGTCACTCCTGCCAGGACCCTCCTATGTCACTCCAGTCAGCTCCCCCATGTGTCACTCCTGCCAGCACCCTCCTGTGTCACTCCATCCAGCTCCCCCATGTGTCACGCCTGCCAGCTCCCCCATGTGTCAATTCTGCCAGCACCCTCCTGTGTCACTCCAGTCAGCTTCTCATGTGTCACTCCTGCCAGCACCCTCCTGTGTCACTCCTGCCAGCTCCCCCATGTGTCACGCCTGCCAGCTCCCCCATGTGTCAATCCTGCCAGCACCCTCCTGTGTCACTCCAGTCAGCTCACCCATGTGTCACTCATGCCAGCACCCTCCTGTGTCACTCCAGCCAGCTCCCTCCTGTGTCGCTCCAGTCAGCTCCCCCATGTGTCACTCCTGCCACCACCCTCCTGTGTCACTCCTGCCAGCACCCTCCTGTGTCACTCCAGTCAGCTCACCCATGTGTCACTCCTGCCAGCACCCTCCTGTGTCACTACTGCCAGCACCCCCATGTGTCACTCCTGCCACCGCCCTCCTGTGTCACTCCAGTCAGCTCACCCATGTCTCACTACTGCCAGCTCCCCCATGTGTCACTCCTGCCACCACCCTCCTGTGTCACTCCTGCCAGCTCACCCATGTGTCACTCCAGCCAGCACCCTCCTGTGTCACTCCAGCCAGCTCCCTCATGTGTTACTCCTGCTAGGACCCTCCTGTGTCACTTCAGCCAGCTCCCTCATGTGTCACTTCTGCCAGGACCCTCCTGTGTCACTCCACTCAGCTCCCCCATGTATCAGTCCTTCCTGACCCTCCTGTGTCACTCCAGCCAGCTCCCCCATGTGTCACTCCTGCTAGGACCCTCCTGTGTCACTCCAGTCAGCTTCTCATGTGTCACTCCAGTCAGCTCCCCCATGAGTCACTCCTGCCAGGACCCTCCTGTGTCACTCCAGTCAGCTTCTCATGTGTCACTCCTGCCAGCACCCTCCTGTGTCACTCCTGCCAGCTCCCCCATGTGTCACGCCTGCCAGCTCCCCCATGTGTCAATCCTGCCAGCACCCTCCTGTGTCACTCCAGTCAGCTCACCCATGTGTCACTCCTGCCAGCACCCTCCTGTGTCACTACTGCCAGCTCCCCCATGTGTCACTCCTGCCACCACCCTCCTGTGTCACTCCAGTCAGCTCACCCATGTCTCACTACTGCCAGCTCCCCCATGTGTCACTCCTGCCACCACCCTCCTGTGTCACTCCTGCCAGCTCACCCATGTGTCACTCCAGCCAGCACCCTCCTGTGTCACTCCAGCCAGCTCCCTCATGTGTTACTCCTGCCAGGACCCTCCTGTGTCTCTCCACTCAGCTCCCCCATGTGTCACTCCTGCCAGCACCCCCATGTGTCACTCCTGCCAGCTCCCCCATGTGTCACTCCTGCCAGCACCCTCCTGTGTCACTCCAGCCAGCTCCCTCCTGTGTCACTCCTGCCAGCACCCTCCTGTGTCACTCCAGTCAGCTCTCCCATGTGTCACTCCAGCCAGCTCCCCCATGTCTCGCTCCTGCCAGCACCCTCCTGTGTCACTCCAGTCAGCTCCCCCATGTGTCACTCCTGCCAGCACCCTCCTGTGTCACTCCAGCCAGCTCCCCCATGTCTCGCTCCTGCCAGCACCCTCCTGTGTCACTCCAGTCAGCTCCCCCATGTGTCACTCCTGCCAGCACCCTCCTGTGTCACTCCAGTCAGCTCCCCCATGTCTCGCTCCTGCCAGCACCCTCCTGTGTCACTCCAGTCAGCTCCCCCATGTGTCACTCCTGCCAGCACCCTCCTGTGTCACTCCAGTCAGCTCCCCCATGTGTCACTCCTGCCAGCACCTCCTGTGTCACTCCTGCCAGCACCCTCCTGTGTCACTCCAGCCAGCTCCCCCATGTGTCACTCCTGCCAGCTCCCCCATGTGTCACTCCAGTCAGCTCCCCCATGTGTCACTCCTGCCACCACCCTCCTGTTTCACTCCTGCCAGCACCCTCCTGTGTCACTCCAGTCAGCTCCCCCATGTGTCACTCCTGCCAGCACCCTCCTGTGTCACTCCAGTCAGCTCCCCCATGTGTCACTCCTGCCACCACCCTCCTGTGTCACTCCAGTCAGCTCACCCATGTGTCACTCATGCCAGCACCCTCCTGTGTCACTCCAGCCAGCTCCCTCCTGTGTCGCTCCTGTCAGCTCCCCCATGTGTCACTCCTGCCACCACCCTCCTGTGTCACTCCTGCCAGCACCCTCCTGTGTCACTCCAGTCAGCTCCCCCATGTGTCACTCCTGCCAGCACCCTCCTGTGTCACTCCAGTCAGCTCCCCCATGTGTCACTCCTGCCACCACCCTCCTGTGTCACTCCAGTCAGCTCACCCATGTGTCACTCATGCCAGCACCCTCCTGTGTCACTCCAGCCAGCTCCCTCCTGTGTCGCTCCAGTCAGCTCACCCATGTGTCACTCCTGCCAGCACCCTGCTGTGTCACTCCTGCCAGCTCCCCCATGTGTCACTCCTGCCAGCACCCTCCTGTGTCACTCCAGTCAGCTCTCCCATGTGTCACTCCAGCCAGCACCCTCCTGTGTCACTCCAGCCAGCTCCCCCATGTCTCGCTCCTGCCAGCACCCTCCTGTGTCACTCCAGTCAGCTCCCCCATGTGTCACTCCTGCCAGCACCCTCCTGTGTCACTCCAGTCAGCTCCCCCATGTCTCGCTCCTGCCAGCACCCTCCTATGTCACTCCTGCCAGCACCCTCCTGTGTCACTCCAGCCAGCTCCCCCATGTGTCACTCCAGCCAGCTCCCCCATGTGTCACTCCTGCCAGCACCCTCCTGTGTCACTCCTGCCAGCACCCTCCTGTGTCACTCCTGCCAGCACCCTCCTGTGTCACTCCTGCCAGCTCCCCCATGTGTCACTCCTGCCAGCACCCTCCTGTGTCACTCCAGTCAGCTCACCCATGTGTCACTCCTGCCAGCAGCCTCCTGTGTCACTCCAGTCAGCTCCCCCATGTGTCACTCCTGCCAGCACCCTCCTGTGTCACTCCAGTCAGCTCACCCATGTGTCACTGCAGCCAGCACCCTCCTGTGTCACTCCAGTCAGCTCCCCCATGTGTCACTCCTGCCAGCACCCTCCTGTGTCACTCCAGTCAGCTCCCCCATGTGTCACTCCAGCCAGCACCCTCCTATGTCACTCCTGCCAGCACCCTCCTGTGTCACTCCAGCCAGCTCCCCATGTGTCACTCCAGCCAGCTCCCCCATGTGTCACTCCTGCCAGCACCCTCCTGTGTCACTCCTGCCAGCACCCTCCTGTGTCACTCCTGCCAGCTCCCCCATGTGTCACTCCTGCCAGCACCCTCCTGTGTCACTCCAGTCAGCTCACCCATGTGTCACTCCTGCCAGCAGCCTCCTGTGTCACTCCAGTCAGCTCCCCCTTGTGTCACTCCTGCCAGCACCCTCCTGTGTCACTCCAGTCAGCTCACCCATGTGTCACTGCAGCCAGCACCCTCCTGTGTCACTCCAGTCAGCTCCCCCATGTGTCACTCCTGCCAGCACCCTCCTGTGTCACTCCAGTCAGCTCCCCCATGTGTCACTCCAGCCAGCACCCTCCTGTGTCACTCCAGCCAGCACCCTCCTGTGTCACTCCAGTCAGCTCCCCCATGTGTCACTCCTGCCAGCACCCTCCTGTGTCACTCCTGCCAGCACCCTCCTGTGTCACTCCAGCCAGCTCCCCCATGTGTCACTCCTGCCAGCACCCTCCTGTGTCACTCCTGCCAGCTCCCCCATGTGTCACTCCAGCCAGCTCCCCCATGTGTCACTCCTGCCACCACCCTCCTGTGTCACTCCTGCCAGCACCCTCCTGTGTCACTCCAATCAGCTCACCCATGTGTCACTTCTGCCAGCACCCTCCTGTGTCACTCCTGCCAGCACCCTCCTGTGTCACTCCTGCCAGCTCCCCCATGTGTCACTCCTGCCAGCACCCTCCTGTGTCACTCCAGTCAGCTCCCCCATGTGTCACTCCTGCCAGCACCCTCCTGTGTCACTCCAGTCATCTCACCCATGTGTCACTCCAGTCAGCTCACCCATGTGTCACTCCTGCCAGCACTCTCCTGTGTCACTCCAGCCAGCTCCCCCATGTGTCACTCCAGCCAACACCCTCCTGTGTCACTCCAGCCAGCTCCCTCCTGTGTCACTCCAGTCAGCTCACCCATGTGTCACTCCTGCCAGCACCCTGCTGTGTCACTCCAGTCAGCTCACCCATGTGTCACTCCTGCCAGTACCCTCCTGTGTCACTCCAGCCAGCTCCCCCATGTGTCACTCCAGCCAACACCCTCCTGTGTCACTCCAGCCAGCTCCCTCCTGTGTCACTCCAGTCAGCTCACCCATGTGTCACTCCTGCCAGCACCCTGCTGTGTCACTTCAGCCAGCTCCCTCCTGTGTCACTCCAGTCAGCTCACCCATGTGTCACTCCTGCCAGCACCCTGCTGTGTCACTCCTGCCAGCACCCTCCTGTGTCACTCCAGTCAGCTCCCCCATGTGTCACTCCAGCCAGCACCCTCCTATGTCACTCCTGCCAGCTCCCCCATGTCTCGCTCCTGCCAGCACCCTCCTGTGTCACTCCAGTCAGCTCCCCCATGTGTCACTCCTGCCAGCACCCTCCTGTGTCACTCCAGTCAGCTCCCCCATGTGTCACTCCTGCCAGCACCCTCCTGTGTCACTCCTGCCACCACCCTCCTGTGTCACTCCAGCCAGCTCCCCCATGTGTCACTCCTGCCAGCACCCTCCTGTGTCACTCCTGCCAGCTCCCCCATGTGTCACTCCTGCCAGCTCCCCCATGTGTCACTCCAGCCAGCTCCCCCATGTGTCACTCCTGCCACCACCCTCCTGTGTCACTCCTGCCAGCTCCCCCATGTGTCACTCCAGCCAGCTCCCCCATGTGTCACTCCTGCCACCACCCTCCTGTGTCACTCCTGCCAGCACCCTCCTGTGTCACTCCAGCCAGCTCCCCCATGTGTCACTCCTGCCAGCACCCTCCTGTGTCACTCCTGCCAGCTCCCCCATGTGTCACTCCAACCAGCTCCCCCATGTGTCACTCCTGCCACCACCCTCCTGTGTCACTCCTGCCAGCACCCTCCTGTGTCACTCCAGTCAGCTCACCCATGTGTCACTCCTGCCACCACCCTCCTGTGTCACTCCTGCCAGCACCCTCCTGTGTCACTCCTGCCAGCTCCCCCATGTGTCACTCCAGCCAGCACCCTCCTGTGTCACTCCTGCCACTACCCTCCTGTGTCACTCCAGCCAGCACCCTCCTGTGTCACTCCTGCCAGCTCCCCCATGTGTCACTCCTGCCAGCTCCCCCATGTGTCACTCCAGCCAGCTCCCCCATGTGTCACTCCTGCCAGCACCCTCCTGTGTCACTCCTGCCAGCTCCCCCATGTGTCACTCCAGCCAGCTCCCCCATGTGTCACTCCTGACACCACCCTCCTGTGTCACTCGTCAGCTCCCTCATGTGTCACTCCTGCCAGCACCCTCCTATGTCACTCCAGCCAGCTCCCCCATGTGTCACTCCTGCCAGCACCCTCCTGTGTCACTCCAGCCAGCACCCTCCTGTGTCACTCCAGCCAGCACCCTCCTGTGTCACTCCAGCCAGCACCCTCCTGTGTCACTCCTGCCACCACCCTCCTGTGTCACTCCTGCCAGCTCCCCCATGTGTCACTCCTGCCAGCACCCTCCTGTGTCACTCCTGCCAGCTCCCCCATGTGTCACTCCAGCCAGCTCCCCCATGTGTCACTCCTGACACCACCCTCCTGTGTCACTCCAGTCAGCTCCCTCATGTGTCACTCCTGCCAGCACCCTCCTATGTCACTCCAGCCAGCTCCCCCATGTGTCACTCCTGCCAGCACCCTCCTGTGTCACTCCAGCCAGCACCCTCCTGTGTCACTCCAGCCACCACCCTCCTGTGTCACTCCAGCCAGCTCCCCCATGTGTCACTCCTGCCAGCACCCTCCTGTGTCACTCCTGCCAGCTCCCCCATGTGTCACTCCAGCCAGCTCCCCCATGTGTCACTCCTGCCACCACCCTCCTGTGTCACTCCTGCCAGCACCCTCCTGTGTCACTCCTGCCAGCACCCTCCTGTGTCACTCCAGCCAGCTCCCCCATGTGTCACTCCTGCCAGCACCCTCCTTTGTCACTCCTGCCAGCACCCTCCTGTGTCACTCCTGCCAGCACCCTCCTGTGTCACTCCAGCCAGCTCCCCCATGTGTCACTCCTGCCACCACCCTCCTTTGTCACTCCTGCCAGCACCCTCCTATGTCACTCCAGTCAGCTCACCCATGTGTCACTCCTGCCAGGACCCTCCTGTGTCACTCCAGCCAGCTCCCCCATGTGTCACTACTGCCAGCTCCCCCATGTGTCACTTCAGCCAGCTCCCCCATGTGTCACTCCAGCCAGCTCCCCCATGTGTCACTACTGCCAGCACCCTCCTGTGTCACTCCAGCCCACTCTCATGTGTCACTACAGCCCCCCAACTCTTGCCATTGCAGCAGAACCTTATTTGTCCTCTGTTTGCCGGTGGGTGTCTCACTTCTAGTATCTGGTTCCCTCAGTTGTCAATCCCCATAGTGCTGCTGTGCGTCTGGCTGGAGTGCAGCGGTTTCCGGAACTGTTGTGGACCTCGAGTGTCGGGAGCCACATTTGAATAAAGAAAGAGCCACATGTGGCTCAAGAGCCACAGGTTGGCCACCGCTGTTATATACACTGGGAAACCTGGTAATAAGAAACCTTCCAGCCCTTCTTTTACTGAGGGACTACAAAGTGGGAATCTATTCTGAGAAAGCGCTAGGGCAGGTCTGGCCAACCTGTGGCCTGCCAGCTGTTGTGAAACTACAAGTACCAGCAGGCCCTGCAACAGTTTTGCTATCAGGTAATGCTATAACTGGGTCAGGGCATGCTGGGATATGTAGTTTCCCAACAGCTGGTGAGCCACTGGTCAGCCCGGCTTGACATCCGATACCTGGTATGGATTTCCAACTTTACCCAGAATGGTCTACAGAAGACGCCTCGCCTGTGGTCTACCATGTACCATCAGGAATTGCTACCACCAAGCGCACTTGCGTCCACCCATTGCCGAAGCATGCGCACAGCACGAACACATTACGTAGCACTTTACAGAGAATATTTAGTCAAATAAGTACCTGACAGTGGAGCTTACAATCGATATTCTCACACTAGGGTTATATTTTTTTATTTGTCAGCAGCCAATTAACACCTACCAGTGTGTTTTTGGATTGTGGGTGGGTACTTAGAAACATGGGAGCACATATAAACTCCACACAGACGCAACCTCGGTTGGAATTAATCCCATTTCCTCAGTGCTTGGGCACGGAGATGCAAAACACTGTGCCACCATGCTGTCTGAAGATCTTTATCGGAGGAGGGCTGTGCGTGTATGCCTTCCTGTTAGTAATTCACATGTCTATGAGATTACAGAATTATCTGTGTGTGACATTGGAGCAGGGTGTAAGATTCTGTGCACAGAATTGGCTGTCTAAGAACACAATATATCTATATACTGGTGACACGCAGGCGGGGATTATATATCCTTTCACAGTCTAGCAGTCACACACATTAGACCTGGTGCGGAGATGGCGACTAAGCGCGCATCTTGGGGGGTGTAGTATGGTATGCCGGCGGTCGGGCTCCCGGCGACCAGCATACCGGCGCCGGGAGCCTGACCGCCGGCATACCGACAGTGTGGCGAGCGCAAATGAGCCCCTTGCGGGCTCGCCACGCTATTATATTCTCCCTCCAGGGGGTCGTGGCCCCCCACGAGGGAGAATAAGTGTCGGTATGCCGGCTGTCGGGATTCCGGCGCCGGTATACTGTGCGCCGGGATCCCGACAGCCGGCATACTAAAGACCACCCCATCTTGGGGTGATCGCCCGTCTGCATCTTAGTGCAAATACCGCTTCCCTGGTGTATGAATGCGCAAGTACTAAGACGCCCCTTGTCAGCGTCCGTATAGGCGCTGAAATACTAATTGGTGCGCTTTAATATGCGTGCCAATAGATCCATCCCATTATTTAAAAAACAAAAAAACACACACATGATGCGATGCAAGGAAGCGGTTTTCCCAGTACTGCAGGAATTTACTGTTTCTTTGGACATGCAAGCACACGCTTAGCTATGTCTCCTGTGTGTCTGAGGCAAACACCAGAACACATGCTTTGCATTAGCTTCCGGAGGGTAACGCAAGAGTCAGTCCACTCAAAAATAGGATTTTAATTACCTACTAGTAAATACTTTTCTCGTAGTCCATAGGGGATACTGGGAATCTATTTAGTACCATGGGCAGGATCGGACAGGCCCACAGGGGTACCAGGGAAACCACTGGTAGGCCCCACTGCCTGAGAGCCCACTCCTTCCTCTAGGGATCAGGTCCCAGACTGTGTACTTGTATTATACGGGATGCGGTCAAGATCCCGCCGGATGGAATCCCGGCAGTCGGAATACAGACACCGGGATCCCAACCGGCACAATCCCGACATATTCTCCCTCTGTGGGTGTCCACGACACCCATAGAGGGAGAATAAATTAGTGTGCCCGCAGCGAGCCCGCAAGGGGCTGCGTTGCGCTCGCCCCCCTGTCGGGATGGTGCCGGTCGGGATCCCGGTGTTGGTATTCTGACTGCCGGGATTCCGTCTGGCGGTAATACGTACTGATCCCTATTATACATGGTAAATATGTTGCATTACACTGCACAAAACTATTGTGTATTTCAAGCCTCTGTGGAGGCTGGCCACACACCCTTTGTAGGCTAGCCACACCCCTAAGTATGGGCCCCTATAACTGCATTCCCCTGGTGAGCCCTTCATGCCCCAGTCCCACACTGACCATGGGGTATAGACAGGTCCACTAGGAGCCATGGGCACTTTAAGAAATTGATAGTGTGGGCTGGCTCCTCCCTCTATGCCCCTCCTACCAGACTCAGTCAAGCAAACTGTGCCCGAGGAGACAGATATACTTTGAGAGAAGGATAGAGAAGGATAGTGGTGAGATTACAAACCAACACACACACACACACACACACACACACACACACACACACACACACACACACACACACACACACACACACACACACACACACACACACACACACACACACACACACACACACACACACACACACACACACACACACACACACCAAGAGGAAAGCCAAGCTAACCAAACTTGAAACCAGGAACAAACTTGAAACCAGGAACAGCAACAGCTGAACCAAACAACAATACTTAACCAAGTAACAGCGCAGGAAGAACAAAGCGCTGGGCGGGCGCCCGGTATCCTCTACGGACTACGAGAAAAGGATTTACTGGTAGGTAATTAAAATCCTACTTTCTCTTACGTCCTAGGGGATACTGGGAATCCATTTAGTACCATGGGGATGTACCAAAGCTCCCAAACCGGGTGGGAGAGTGCGGAGGTTCCTGCAGAACGGATTGGCCTCTGAGGACCTTCAGTTTGGTCAAAGTATCAAACTTGTAGAACTTAGCAAACGTGTTCAAACCTGACCAAGTAGCTGATCGGCAGAGCTGTAAAGCCGAGACACCCCGGGCAGCCACCCAAGAAGAAACCACCGACCTAGTAGAGTGGTCCTGTACAGATTTTGGAACCGGCAAGCATGCCATTGAATAAGCATGCTGGATAGTGCACCTGATCCGGCGAGCAATGGACTGCTTTAAAGCAGGACACCCAATTTTATTGGGATCATAGAGAACAAACAGTGAGTCCGATTTCCTGTGACGAGCTGTTCTCTTTACATACACATTCAAAGCCCTCACAACATCCAAAGACTTTAGAGTAACAGAGGTGTCCGTAATAACCGGAACCACAAGAGGTTGGTTGATCTGAAAGGCAGACACCACCTTAGGAAGAAATTGCTGATGAGTTCTGAGTTCAGCTCTGTTCTCAGGGAAACTTAAGTAGGGGCTCTTGTGAGACAACACCCCTAGCTCAGACACACGTCTTGCTGCAGCCAAGGCCAACCGTGTGACGGTCTTCCACGTAAGGTACTTTACGTTAACCTCCTGTAACGGTTCAAACCAGTCCGATTGGAGGAACTGCAGCACCAAATTGAGATCCCAAGGTGCCGTAGGAGGCACAAAGGGAGGTTGGATGTGCAGAACACCTTCCGAGAACGTCTGGACCTCTGGGAGAGAAGCCAATTGTTTCTGAAAGAAAATAGATAAGGCGAAATCTGGACTTTTATGGAGCCTAGACGTAGGCCCACATCCACTCCAAACTGCAGAAAAAGCAGGAAACGTCCCTGAAATTCCACCGGAGAATATTGTCTGCTCTCACACCAAGAGACATATCTCCTCCAGATACGGTGGCAATGTTTAGACGTTACCCCCTTCCTGGCTTGGATCATAGTCCTGATGACCTTGTCAGGAATCCCTCTCCTGGCTAGAATCAGCCATTCAACTTCCATGCCGTTAAACGTAGCCGTGGTAAGTCTTGATAGACGAACGGGCCCTGCTGCAGAAGATCCTCACGAAGAGGTAAAGGCCACCGATCTTCAAGCAGTATCTCGAGAAGATCCGCATACCAGACCCTTTGTGGCCAGTCCAGAGCAATGAGGATTGCTTGAACCTTTTCCCTTTTTATTTTTTTTAGAATACTTGGCGTCAGAGGAAGTGGAGGAAACACGTACACCAGCTGGTGGACCCACGGAGTTGTCAGAGCGTCTACCGCCACTGCTTGTGGGTCCCTCGACCTGGAACAATACCGCTTGAGCTTATTGTTGAGTCAAGAGGCCATCATGTCGATTTGCGGATAACCCCACCGATGTGTCAACCACCGGAACACCTCCGGGTGCAGGCCCCACTCCCCAGGGTGCAGGTCGTGTCTGCTGAGGAAGTCTGCTTCCCAGTTGTCTACACCCGGAATGAAGCCCGCCGACAATGCCACGGTGTGTTTTTCCGCCCAGAGGAGAATTCTTGACACCTCTGACATTGCTGCTTTGCTTTTTGTTCTGCCCTGACGGTTTATGTACGTTACTGCCGTCACATTGTCCGACTGGACCTGAATGGCCTTATTCCGAAGTAGAGATGAGGTCTGCAGAAGGGCGTTGTAGATAGCCCTGAGTTCCAGGATGTTTATTGGAAGGACGACTTCCTGATCATCTTCCCTGAAACTGCACCCCCTGGGTGACTGCTCCCCAACCACTGAGGCTTGCGTCTGTGGTTAACAGAATCCAATTCCGAATCCCGTACCTCCGACCCTCGACGAGGTGAGAAGTCTGTAGCCACCACAGAAAAGAGATCCTGGCTCTTGGCGACAGATGGATCCTCTGGTGCATGTGAAGATGCAATCCGGACCATTTGTCCAATAGATCTAGTTGGAAGAACCTCGCATGAAATACTGAAGCGCCTCGTAAGAGGCCACCATTTCCCCTAGAAGGCGAATGCACAGATGCACCGAGATCCGGGTTGGCTTCAGGACAGCCCGAACCATCGACTGGATTACCATAGCCTTTTCCAAGTGAAGGAACACTCTCTGAGACTCTGTGTCTAGTATCATTCCCAGGAAAGGAAGCCTGTGTCAGTTCCAGGTGATATTTTGGTAGGTTCAGAATTCACCCGTGATCGAGGAGTAGTCTGGTTGAGAGGCCAATGCTGTCCAACAACCGCTCCCTGGATGGTGACTTTATCAGAAGATCGTCCAGGTATGGAATTATGGTCACTCCCTGTTTGCGGAGTAGAAACATAATTTCTGCTATCACGGTTGTGAACACTCTCGTTGCCGTGGAGAGACCAAATGGCAGGGCCTGGAACTGGTAGTGACAGTCCTACAGTGCAAATCGTAGATAAGCCTCACGAGTAGAGATGAGCGCCTGAAATTTTTCGGGTTTTGTGTTTTGGTTTTGGGTTCGGTTCCGCGGCCGTGTTTTGGGTTCGACCGCGTTTTGGCAAAACCTCACCGAATTTTTTTTGTCGGATTCGGGTGTGTTTTGGATTCGGGTGTTTTTTTCAAAAAACACTAAAAAACAGCTTAAATCATAGAATTTGGGGGTCATTTTGATCCCAAAGTATTATTAACCTCAAAAACCATAATTTACACTCATTTTCAGTCTATTCTGAATACCTCACACCTCACAATATTATTTTTAGTCCTAAAATTTGCACCGAGGTCGCTGTGTGAGTAAGATAAGCGACCCTAGTGGCCGACACAAACACCGGGCCCATCTAGGAGTGGCACTGCAGTGTCACGCAGGATGTCCCTTCCAAAAAACCCTCCCCAAACAGCACATGACGCAAAGAAAAAAAGAGGCGCAATGAGGTAGCTGTGTGAGTAAGATTAGCGACCCTAGTGGCCGACACAAACACCGGGCCCATCTAGGAGTGGCACTGCAGTGTCACGCAGGATGGCCCTTCCAAAAAACCCTCCCCAAACAGCACATGACGCAAAGAAAAAAAGAGGCGCAATGAGGTAGCTGTGTGAGTAAGATTAGCGACCCTAGTGGCCGACACAAACACCGGGCCCATCTAGGAGTGTCACTGCAGTGTCACGCAGGATGGCCCTTCCAAAAAACCCTCCCCAAACAGCACATGACGCAAAGAAAAAAAGAGGCGCAATGAGGTAGCTGTGTGAGTAAGATTAGCGACCCTAGTGGCCGACACAAACACCGGGCCCATCTAGGAGTGGCACTGCAGTGTCACGCAGGATGTCCCTTCCAAAAAACCCTCCCCAAACAGCACATGACGCAAAGAAAAAAAGAGGCGCAATGAGGTAGCTGTGTGAGTAAGATTAGCGACCCTAGTGGCCGACACAAACACCGGGCCCATCTAGGAGTGGCACTGCAGTGTCACGCAGGATGTCCCTTCCAAAAAACCCTCCCCAAACAGCACATGACGCAAAGAAAAAAAGAGGCGCAATGAGGTAGCTGTGTGAGTAAGATTAGCGACCCTAGTGGCCGACACAAACACCGGGCCCATCTAGGAGTGGCACTGCAGTGTCACGCAGGATGTCCCTTCCAAAAAACCCTCCCCAAACAGCACATGACGCAAAGAAAAAAAGAGGCGCAATGAGGTAGCTGTGTGAGTAAGATTAGCGACCCTAGTGGCCGACACAAACACCGGGCCCATCTAGGAGTGGCACTGCAGTGTCACGCAGGATGTCCCTTCCAAAAAACCCTCCCCAAACAGCACATGACGCAAAGAAAAAAAGAGGCGCAATGAGGTAGCTGACTGTGTGAGTAAGATTAGCGACCCTAGTGGCCGACACAAACACCGGGCCCATCTAGGAGTGGCACTGCAGTGTCACGCAGGATGTCCCTTCCAAAAAACCCTCCCCAAACAGCACATGACGCAAAGAAAAAAAGAGGCGCAATGAGGTAGCTGACTGTGTGAGTAAGATTAGCGACCCTAGTGGCCGACACAAACACCGGGCCCATCTAGGAGTGGCACTGCAGTGTCACGCAGGATGTCCCTTCCAAAAAAACCCTCCCCAATCAGCACATGATGCAAAGAAAAAGAAAAGAAAAAAGAGGTGCAAGATGGAATTGTCCTTGGGCCCTCCCACCCACCCTTATGTTGTATAAACAAAACAGGACATGCACACTTTAACCAACCCATCATTTCAGTGACAGGGTCTGCCACACGACTGTGACTGATATGACGGGTTGGTTTGGACCCCCCCCAAAAAAGAAGCAATTAATCTCTCCTTGCACAAACTGGCTCTACAGAGGCAAGATGTCCACCTCATCTTCACCCTCCGATATATCACCGTGTACATCCCCCTCCTCACAGATTATCAATTCGTCCCCACTGGAATCCACCATCTCAGCTCCCTGTGTACTTTGTGGAGGCAATTGCTGCTGGTCAATGTCTCCGCGGAGGAATTGATTATAATTCATTTTAATGAACATCATCTTCTCCACATTTTCTGGATGTAACCTCGTACGCCGATTGCTGACAAGGTGAGCGGCGGCACTAAACACTCTTTCGGAGTACACACTTGTGGGAGGGCAACTTAGGTAGAATAAAGCCAGTTTGTGCAAGGGCCTCCAAATTGCCTCTTTTTCCTGCCAGTATAAGTACGGACTGTGTGACGTGCCTACTTGGATGCGGTCACTCATATAATCCTCCACCATTCTATCAATGTTGAGAGAATCATATGCAGTGACAGTAGACGACATGTCCGTAATCGTTGTCAGGTCCTTCAGTCCGGACCAGATGTCAGCATCAGCAGTCGCTCCAGACTGCCCTGCATCACCGCCAGCGGGTGGGCTCGGAATTCTGAGCCTTTTCCTCGCACCCCCAGTTGCGGGAGAATGTGAAGGAGGAGATGTTGACAGTCGCGTTCCGCTTGACTTGACAATTTTGTCACCAGCAGGTCTTTCAACCCCAGCAGACCTGTGTCTGCCGGAAAGAGAGATCCAAGGTAGGCTTTAAATCTAGGATCGAGCACGGTGGCCAAAATGTAGTGCTCTGATTTCAACAGATTGACCACCCGTGAATCCTTGTTAAGCGAATTAAGGGCTGCATCCACAAGTCCCACATGCCTAGCGGAATCGCTCCCTTTTAGCTCCTTCTTCAATGCCTCCAGCTTCTTCTGCAAAAGCCTGATGAGGGGAATGACCTGACTCAGGCTGGCAGTGTCTGAACTGACTTCACGTGTGGCAAGTTCAAAGGGCATCAGAACCTTGCACAACGTTGAAATCATTCTCCACTGCACTTGAGACAGGTGCATTCCATCTCCTATATCGTGCTCAATTGTATAGGCTTGAATGGCCTTTTGCTGCTCCTCCAACCTCTGAAGCATATAGAGGGTTGAATTCCACCTCGTTACCACTTCTTGCTTCAGATGATGGCAGGGCAGGTTCAGTAGTTTTTGGTGGTGCTCCAGTCTTCTGTACGTGGTGCCTGTACGCCGAAAGTGTCCCGCAATTTTTCTGGCCACCGACAGCATCTCTTGCACGCCCCTGTCGTTTTTTAAAAAATTCTGCACCACCAAATTCAAGGTATGTGCAAAACATGGGACGTGCTGGAATTTGCCCATATTTAATGCACACACAATATTGCTGGCGTTGTCCGATGCCACAAATCCACAGGAGAGTCCAATTGGGGTAAGCCATTCCGCGATGATCTTCCTCAGTTGCCGTAAGAGGTTTTCAGCTGTGTGCGTATTCTGGAAAGCGGTGATACAAAGCGTAGCCTGCCTAGGAAAGAGTTGGCGTTTGCGAGATGCTGCTACTGGTGCCGCCGCTGCTGTTCTTGCGGCGGGAGTCCATACATCTACCCAGTGGGCTGTCACAGTCATATAGTCCTGACCCTGCCCTGCTCCACTTGTCCACATGTCCGTGGTTAAGTGGACATTGGGTACAACTGCATTTTTTAGGACACTGGTGAGTCTTTTTCTGACGTCCGTGTACATTCTCGGTATCGCCTGCCTAGAGAAGTGGAACCTAGATGGTATTTGGTAACGGGGGCACACTGCCTCAATAAATTGTCTAGTTCCCTGTGAACTAACGGCGGATACCGGACGCACGTCTAACACCAACATAGTTGTCAAGGACTCAGTTATCCGCTTTGCAGTAGGATGACTGCTGTGATATTTCATCTTCCTCGCAAAGGACTGTTGAACAGTCAATTGCTTACTGGAAGTAGTACAAGTGGGCTTACGACTTCCCCTCTGGGATGACCATCGACTCCCAGCGGCAACAACAGCAGCGCCAGCAGCAGTAGGCGTTACACGCAAGGATGCATCGGAGGAATCCCAGGCAGGAGAGGACTCGTCAGACTTGCCAGTGACATGGCCTGCAGGACTATTGGCATTCCTGGGGAAGGAGGAAATTGACACTGAGGGAGTTGGTGGGGTGGTTTGCGTGAGCTTGGTTACAAGAGGAAGGGATTTACTGGTCAGTGGACTGCTTCCGCTGTCACCCAAAGTTTTTGAACTTGTCACTGACTTATTATGAATGCGCTGCAGGTGACGTATAAGGGAGGATGTTCCGAGGTGGTTAACGTCCTTACCCCTACTTATTACAGCTTGACAAAGGGAACACACGGCTTGACACCTGTTGTCCGCATTTCTGGTGAAATACCTCCACACCGAAGAGCTGATTTTTTTGGTATTTTCACCTGGCATGTCAACGGCCATATTCCTCCCACGGACAACAGGTGTCTCCCCGGGTGCCTGACTTAAACAAACCACCTCACCATCAGAATCCTCCTGGTCAATTTCCTCCCCAGCGCCAGCAACACCCATATCCTCCTCATCCTGGTGTACTTCAACACTGACATCTTCAATCTGACTATCAGGAACTGGACTGCGGGTGCTCCTTCCAGCACTTGCAGGGGGCGTGCAAATGGTGGAAGGCGCATGCTCTTCACGTCCAGTGTTGGGAAGGTCAGGCATCGCAACCGACACAATTGGACTCTCCTTGTGGATTTGGGATTTCAAAGAACGCACAGTTCTTTGCGGTGCTTTTGCCAGCTTGAGTCTTTTCAGTTTTCTAGCGAGAGGCTGAGTGCTTCCATCCTCATGTGAAGCTGAACCACTAGCCATGAACATAGGCCAGGGCCTCAGCCGTTCCTTGCCACTCCGTGTGGTAAATGGCATATTGGCAAGTTTACGCTTCTCCTCCGACAATTTTATTTTAGGTTTTGGAGTCCTTTTTTTACTGATATTTGGTGTTTTGGTTTTGACATGCTCTGTACTATGCCATTGGGCATCGGCCTTGGCAGACGACGTTGCTGGCATTTCATCGTCTCGGCCATGACTAGTGGCAGCAGCTTCAGCACGAGGTGGAAGTGGATCTTGATCTTTCCCTAATTTTGGAACCTCAACATTTTTGTTCTCCATATTTTAATAGGCACAACTAAAAGGCACCTCAGGTAAACAATGGAGATGGATGGATTGGATACTAGTATACAATTATGGACGGGCTGCCGAGTGCCGACACAGAGGTAGCCACAGCCGTGAACTACCGCACTGTACTGTGTCTGCTGCTAATATATAGACTGGTTGATAAAGAGATAGTATACTCGTAACTAGTATGTATGTATAAAGAAAGAAAAAAAAACCACGGTTAGGTGGTATATACAATTATGGACGGGCTGCCGAGTGCCGACACAGAGGTAGCCACAGCCGTGAACTACCGCACTGTACTGTGTCTGCTGCTAATATATAGACTGGTTGATAAAGAGATAGTATACTCGTAACTAGTATGTATGTATAAAGAAAGAAAAAAAAACCACGGTTAGGTGGTATATACAATTATGGACGGGCTGCCGAGTGCCGACACAGAGGTAGCCACAGCCGTGAACTACCGCACTGTACTGTGTCTGCTGCTAATATATAGACTGGTTGATAAAGAGATAGTATACTCGTAACTAGTATGTATGTATAAAGAAAGAAAAAAAAACCACGGTTAGGTGGTATATACAATTATGGACGGGCTGCCGAGTGCCGACACAGAGGTAGCCACAGCCGTGAACTACCGCACTGTACTGTGTCTGCTGCTAATATAGACTGGTTGATAAAGAGATAGTATACTACTAATATTATATACTGGTGGTCAGGTCACTGGTCACTAGTCACACTGGCAGTGGCACTCCTGCAGCAAAAGTGTGCACTGTTTAATTTTAATATAATATTATGTACTCCTGGCTCCTGCTATAACCTATAACTGGCACTGCAGTAGTGCTCCCCAGTCTCCCCCACAATTATAAGCTGTGTGAGCTGAGCAGTCAGACAGATATATAATATATATATATAGATGATGCAGCACACTGGCCTGAGCCTGAGCAGTGCACACAGATATGGTATGTGACTGGCTGAGTCACTGTGTGTATCGCTTTTTTCAGGCAGAGAACGGATATATTAAATAAACTGCACTGTGTGTCTGGTGGTCACTCACTATATAATATATTATGTACTCCTGGCTCCTGCTATAACCTATAACTGGCACTGCAGTAGTGCTCCCCAGTCTCCCCCACAATTATAAGCTGTGTGAGCTGAGCAGTCAGACAGATATATATAATATTATATATAGATAATAGATGATGCAGCACACTGGCCTGAGCCTGAGCAGTGCACACAGATATGGTATGTGACTGAGTCACTGTGTGCTGTGTATCGCTTTTTTCAGGCAGAGAACGGATTATAAATAAAAGTGGTGGTCACTGGTCACTATCAGCAAAACTCTGCACTGTACACTACTGAGTACTCCTAATGCTCCCCAAAATTAGTAAATCAAGTGTCTCTCTAATCTATTCTAATTCTAAACGGAGAGGACGCCAGCCACGTCCTCTCCCTATCAATCTCAATGCACGTGTGAAAATGGCGGCGACGCGCGGCTCCTTATATAGAATCCGAGTCTCGCGAGAATCCGACAGCGTCATGATGACGTTCGGGCGCGCTCGGGTTAACCGAGCAAGGCGGGAAGATCCGAGTCGCTCGGACCCGTGAAAAAAAACATGAAGTTCTAGCGGGTTCGGATTCAGAGAAACCGAACCCGCTCATCTCTACTCACGAGGCGGCCAGATTGGAATGTGAAGGTACACATCCTTGATATCCAAAGACACTAGAAATTCCCCCTCCTCCAGACCTGAGATCACCGCTCTCAGAGACTCCATCTTGAATTTGAACACTCGTAAGTATGGGTTCAACGACTTGAGGTTCAGAATCGGCCTCACCGAACCGTCCAGTTTCAGTACTACAAACAAGTTGGAATAGTACCCCTTGTTTTGCAGATGAGATGGAACTGGAACAATGACCTGGGTCTGTACCAATTTTTGAATGGCGTTCTGAAACTGGTAAGCCTGATTTGAAGAATCTGTGAGGTGGGAGCTCCTGGAACTCCAGTCTGTAGCCCTGGGAAATAAGATCCATGACCCAGGGATCCTGGCACGATGTTGTCCAGACGTTACTGAAGAATTTTAGCTGGGCTCCCACCTGCCAGTCTTCCAAGCATCTCAGTCCACTGAAGGTTTTGAGGAAGCAGAGCCTGTTCCTGTGAACCGGCAGTTGCTGGTTTGCGTGGTTTACCTCTAGCGCCTCCGGTGGCAGAAGAAGAACCTCTGGGCTTGCCCCTAAACTTGGCAGTCTGAAAGGACTGTAAATTGGATACTGAGTAGGCCTTCCTGGCTGGGGGAGCTGCAGAAGGAAGGTATGTGGATGCTGTCACGATCCGGGTATCTGGACGCCATTACTTACCCTTCAGATGCCTCCTGAGGCTGGCTCAGCGTTCCAGGACCGGATCCCATCCGTTACACTGATGTCCACATTCCTGCCTCCTCTCCTGTCACTCTGAGACGCGGTCACCGCGGCGCCATGTAACATCTGGAATGGCGTTCCCCGCGGCCTCCACCGCTGTCCCTGAGTTCCTGCATGCAGAGTGTCAGAGTGGCGATTACGTCAGCCGCGGCCTCCGCTGTGCCCGCGTGGTTTAGATGTGCAATCATCAGTCTGGCGTCTCCTGTCTCCTGTGGCCGGCGCCGCCATTGCTGTTTCAATTCTCACATGGATTACAAACCAAACTTCCCTCCAAGTGTCTGCATGGGCGCAGCCATCTTGGATTTTGTCATCTGATCATTTCCACCAATCTGCTGTCTGTATTGTTAATCTGCATAATTGCCTAGCCAACCCCTTCCTTGCTGCAGGTATAAATATGCTGTGCCTGAGCAAGGAAGGCGTCAGTGCTTTGGTTGTCTAACCTAGTTCCAGTTTGTCTCTCTCCTGTGGTTGTCTTCCAGGTTCCAGCTCCTGTCTCCAGACTTCTGCTATAGAGACCCGCACCAGCATTCCATCTGCGGTGTAGCCGGACTCTCCGATCCATTCTGGACTCACCTGTTTCCAGCTACAACAATCACCTGCTTCCAGTCCAGCTTCCAGCAGTGTACAGCTTCTCTTAAAGGGCCGGTGTCCTTTCTGCAGTTTACCACTCTCCACCGGTATTATTATTTCACCGCTCTCAAACAATCACCTGCTTCCAGCCTAGCTTCCAGCAGTGTACAGCTTCTCTTAAAGGGCCGGTGTCCTTTTCTGCAGTTTACCACTCTCCACCGGTATTATTATTTCACCGCTCTCAAACTCCAAACTTCATTATTATTTCATCGCTCTCAAGTTCGTTTATTATTTAACTGGTTCCAGCCAGTATCCACTCCGTACCAACAACAGTCTGGTTCCAGCCAGTATCCACAGCAGCCGTTTTACCTTCAGCAGCCCAGCCTTTCCTGGAACATCAGCTGGTACGATCCTGGGTTCTCTCCATTGCTACAGTCAGGCCTGGTAAGGACTTTCCAACTAGAAGATTATCAGAACTGTCTCACACTACCAGTGCCTGTGGCCCTTGCCACCCTGTAGTACCCAGGAATTGTATTTATCCTCTGTTGACTTTTATGTTTCCTTTTACTGCTGCTCCGTTAATAATAAACATCATTGACTTTTATCCTGGTTGTCGTGGTCACGCCTTCGGGCAGTTATTCTACATGTTACTTACATGTCTAGGGGTCTGATACAACCTCCCAGGTTCCGTTACATCTCAGCCCCTACAACTGAGGCTGCCTCCCGTCAGCTCAGGCCCTCAGTTGTGACAGTAAGCACTGACCTAATGAATCCAGCCGGAGACCAGGATCAAGCGGCCAGGCCGATGCAAGAACTGGCAGCCCGACTTGAACATCAGGAGGCTGCACAGGGCCACATCATCCGCTGTCTCCAGGATCTCTCTACACGGCTGGATGGGATTCAAACGACCCTCCGTGGACCTGGCACGTCCACTACAGTGACACCAGCTGTAACCCCACCCACCTTACCCATTTCCAGTCCACATCTTCATCTTCCAACGCCAGCAAAATTTGATGGATCTCCAAGGTTCTGCAGGGGATTTCTCAATCAATGTGAAATCCACTTTGAGCTTCTACCTGGCAATTTCTTCAGTGACCGTACCAAAATTGCCTATATCATCTCCCTTCTCAGTGGCTCAGCCCTTGACTGGGCATCACCTTTATGGGAGAAGTCTGATCCCCTGCTATCCTCCTATACTGACTTTGTAGCTACATTCAGGCGCATCTTCGACGAGCCAGGCCGGATAACATCTGCTTCATCTGAGATTCTCCGTTTACGCCAGGGAACACGTACTGTGGGACAGTATCTTATACAGTTTAAAATCCTGGCATCCGAACTGGCATGGAACGACGAGGCCCTGTATGCTGCATTCTGGCATGGCTTATCAGAACGCATCAAGGATGAGTTAGCTACCAGAGACTTGCCCTCTAAGTTGGATGAGCTAATTTCTCTTTGCACGAAGGTTGATCTACGTTTCAGAGAGAGAGCAACCGAGCGAGGAAGATCATCTACTCCTAAATCTTCTGCTCCTCCTCCTCGTCAACCATCTCCATCCAAGGATGAGCCTATGCAAATTAGTCGTTCCCGTCTATCTCCCGCTGAGCGCCGAAGACGTCTCTCTGAGTCTCTCTGTCTCTACTGTGCAGCTCCGTCGCACACTATCAATGCCTGTCCCAAACGTCCGGGAAACTCCAGATCCTAGCTCGCCAAGGAGAGGGCCGGCTAGGAGTAATGATCTCCTCTCCATCTCCTCATGACTGTAACCTCCCAGTGTCGCTCCAAATTGCTCAACGTTACAGGAACGTCATTGCCCTCCTTGATTCCGGAGCAGCTGGGAATTTCATAACCGAAGCTTATGTTAAACGGTGGTCCCTACCCACCGAGAGACTGTCCTCGTCCATCTCTTTGACTGCCGTGGATGGCAGCAAGATTTTTGACGCAGTCATTTCCTTAAGGACTCTTCCAGTTCGTCTGAGAGTGGGAGTTCTTCATTCTGAGTATATTTCTTTTTTAGTGATTCCAAGAGCCACACATCCAGTGGTTTTAGGCCTTCCATGGCTCCGTCTCCACAACCCATCAATTGACTGGACGACTACGCAAATACTGGCATGGGGTCCCTCCTGTGCTGAGACTTGTTTAGCCAAAGTTCTTCCTGTTTGTTCTTCCTTCCCCAGGTCATCTGATGTTCCGCCTCCTCCATATCAAGACTTCACGGACGTGTTCAGTAAAGCCTCTGCTGATATCCTTCCTCCTCATAGAGAATGGGACTGCCCAATCGACCTCATTCCAGGGAAGGTTCCACCGCGAGGCCGAACTTATCCGTTGTCTCTGCCTGAGACACACTCCATGGAAGAGTACATCAAAGAGAACCTGGCGAAGGGTTTCATCCGACCATCTTCTTCTCCAGCCGGCGCAGGCTTCTTCTTCGTTAAGAAGAAAGACGGTGGTCTGCGTCCGTGCATCGACTACAGAGGTCTGAACGACATTACCGTCAAGAACCGATACCCTTTACCCCTGATTACCGAGCTCTTTGATAGAGTTAGTGGTGCAACTATTTTCACAAAGCTGGACTTGAGGGGTGCCTACAATCTCATCCGAATCCGTGAGGGTGACGAGTGGAAGACCGCCTTTAACACCCGTGACGGACATTATGAGTACCTCGTCATGCCCTTCGGATTGAGCAACGCTCCAGCAGTCTTCCAGCACTTCGTGAATGAGATTTTCAGGGACATCTTGTACCGCCATGTCGTGGTTTATCTAGACGACATCCTCATCTTTGCTAATAATCTCGAAGATCATCGTTTCTGGGTAAAAGAGGTTCTTTCCCGTCTCCGTGTCAATCACCTCTATTGTAAATTGGAGAAGTGTGTGTTTGAAGTTAAAACCATTCCGTTTCTAGGTTACATTGTGTCAGGTTCCGGACTAGAGATGGATCCTGAGAAACTCCAAGCAATCCAGAATTGGCCTATACCCTTAAGCCTCAAAGGGGTCCAGAGGTTCTTAGGGTTCGCCAATTATTATAGAAAATTTATACGAGACTTTTCCACCATTGTGGCGCCTATCACTGCATTAACCAAGAAAGGTGCTAATTCGTCCAAGTGGTCCGAGGAAGCTACACAGGCCTTTCACCTTCTGAAGCAACGGTTCATCTCTGCACCAGTTCTGAAACAGCCCGACACCGACTCTCCTTTTATCTTAGAGGTAGATGCCTCCTCCGTTGGAGTAGGAGCAGTGTTATCCCAGAGGGCCAAAGATGGACATCTACATCCTTGCAGTTTCTTCTCCCGGAAGTTCTCCCCAGCTGAGCGCAACTATGCCATTGGCGATCAGGAGTTGCTAGCCATCAAGCTCGCTCTGGAGGAGTGGAGATACCTGTTGGAGGGAGCTTCCCACTCAATCACCATACTTACCGACCACAAAAATCTTTTATATCTCAAAGGCGCACAATGTCTGAATCCTCGTCAGGCCAGATGGGCACTTTTCTTCTCTAGGTTTGACTTTAAACTCCAGTTCTGTCCGGGTTCTCAGAATCGTAAGGCCGATGCCCTTTCCCGCTCATGGGAGCAAGAAAATGAGTCCGAGTCTGCAGACAAGCATCCTATTATTAATCCGTTGGCATTCTCCACGGTAGGGATGGACTCTACGCCTCCACCAGGGAAAAGTTTTGTTAAGCCAGTTCTAAGGAAGAAGCTCATGCATTGGGCCCATGCTTCCCGTTTTTCTGGACATACAGGCATTCAGAAAACCCTTGAATTTATTTCTAGGTCCTACTGGTGGCCAACTCTGAAGAAGGACGTTATGGAATTTATTGCCTCCTGCCCAAAGTGTGCCCAACACAAAGTCTCCCGCCAGTCGCCTGCGGGGCAACTGGTTCCATTATCTGTTCCCCGTCGACCTTGGACCCATTTGTCGATGGACTTTGTTTCCGATCTACCTATCTGCAACAAGTTTAATACAATCTGGGTGGTAGTTGACCGGTTCACCAAGATGGCACATTTCATCCCTCTCACCGGTCTTCCATCAGCTTCCAAGTTGGCTCAAGTGTTTATACAAGAGATCTTCCGACTTCACGGTCTTCCTGAAGAGATCATCTCGGATCGTGGAGTACAATTTGTAGCCAAATTTTGGCGAAGTTTGTGTCAAGCCCTCCAAGTCAAGTTAAAGTTTTCCACGGCTTACCATCCTCAGACCAATGGTCAAACCGAGAGGGTGAATCAGGACTTGGAGGCCTTCCTCCGTATATATGTGTCTTCCTCTCAAGATGACTGGGTTCAACTCCTTCCTTGGGCTGAGTTCAGCCACAACAATCAATACCATTCCTCATCTTCTTCTACACCATTCTTCATTAATTATGGATTCCACCCTAAAGTCCCAGAATTCCAACCGCTTCCCGCAACTTCTGTTCCAGCAGTGGATGTCACCTTGCGTCAGTTTTCAAATAACTGGAGGAACGTCCGCGCAGCCCTGCTTAAAGCCTCATTCAGGTATAAGAAGTTTGCCGATAGGAAGCGTAGAGCGGTTCCTGCTCTCAAGGTGGGTGATCGTGTGTGGCTGTCCACGAAGAATTTGAGGTTGAGAGTTCCCAGCATGAAATTTGCACCTCGCTACATCGGACCCTTCAAGATTGAACAAGTCATCAATCCTGTTGCCTACAGGTTACAGTTACCATCCTTCTTGAAAATACCCAGGACATTTCATGTTTCTTTGTTGAAACCGCTGATCCTGAATCGGTTTCATTCCGCACTTCCTCCAGCTCCCAAAGTTCAGACTCAACGGGGAGTCGAGTACGAGGTGGCCAAGATTTTGGACTCACGTTTCCGTTACGGTCAGTTACAATACCTCATTGACTGGAAGGGCTATGGTCCTGAAGAACGCTCTTGGACCAATGCCTCAGACGTCCATGCTCCTTCCTTGGTCCGAAATTTCCACGCAAAGTTTCCTTTAAAGCCTAAGAAGTGTCCTGGGGCCACTCCTAAAGGGGGGGGTGCTGTCACGATCCGGGTATCTGGACGCCATTACTTACCCTTCAGATGCCTCCTGAGGCTGGCTCAGCGTTCCAGGACCGGATCCCATCCGTTACACTGATGTCCACATTCCTGCCTCCTCTCCTGTCACTCTGAGACGCGGTCACCGCAGCGCCATGTAACATCTGGAATGGCGTTCCCCGCGGCCTCCACCGCTGTCCCTGAGTTCCTGCATGCAGAGTGTCAGAGTGGCGATTACGTCAGCCGCGGCCTCCGCTGTGCCCGCGTGGTTTAGATGTGCAATCATCAGTCTGGCGTCTCCTGTCTCCTGTGGCCGGCGCCGCCATTGCTGTTTCAATTCTCACATGGATTACAAACCAAACTTCCCTCCAAGTGTCTGCATGGGCGCAGCCATCTTGGATTTTGTCATCTGATCATTTCCACCAATCTGCTGTCTGTATTGTTAATCTGCATAATTGCCTAGCCAACCCCTTCCTTGCTGCAGGTATAAATATGCTGTGCCTGAGCAAGGAAGGCGTCAGTGCTTTGGTTGTCTAACCTAGTTCCAGTTTGTCTCTCTCCTGTGGTTGTCTTCCAGGTTCCAGCTCCTGTCTCCAGACTTCTGCTATAGAGACCCGCACCAGCATTCCATCTGCGGTGTAGCCTGACTCTCCGATCCATTCTGGACTCACCTGTTTCCAGCTACAACAATCACCTGCTTCCAGCCCAGCTTCCAGCAGTGTACAGCTTCTCTTAAAGGGCCGGTGTCCTTTCTGCAGTTTACCACTCTCCACCGGTATTATTATTTCACCGCTCTCAAACAATCACCTGCTTCCAGCCTAGCTTCCAGCAGTGTACAGCTTCTCTTAAAGGGCCGGTGTCCTTTTCTGCAGTTTACCACTCTCCACCGGTATTATTATTTCACCGCTCTCAAACTCCAAACTTCATTATTATTTCATCGCTCTCAAGTTCGTTTATTATTTAACTGGTTCCAGCCAGTATCCACTCCGTACCAACAACAGTCTGGTTCCAGCCAGTATCCACAGCAGCCGTTTTACCTTCAGCAGCCCAGCCTTTCCTGGAACATCAGCTGGTACGATCCTGGGTTCTCTCCATTGCTACAGTCAGGCCTGGTAAGGACTTTCCAACTAGAAGATTATCAGAACTGTCTCACACTACCAGTGCCTGTGGCCCTTGCCACCCTGTAGTACCCAGGAATTGTATTTATCCTCTGTTGACTTTTATGTTTCCTTTTACTGCTGCTGTGTTACGGAGTTTGTCATAATAAACATCATTGACTTTTATCCTGGTTGTCGTGGTCACGCCTTCGGGCAGTTATTCTACATGTTACTTACATGTCTAGGGGTCTGATACAACCTCCCAGGTTCCGTTACATCTCAGCCCCTACAACTGAGGCTGCCTCCCGTCAGCTCAGGCCCTCAGTTGTGACAGATGCGTGCATTAAGCAAGCCTATTTCTTTTATGGCTTCCACCATAAAGTTCGCAGAGTCCTGTATATGTTGCAGGAGTAAAACAATCTCCCCTTGAGGCAAGGTATCTAACCCCTCAGTTAGGTTACCCGACCATTTAGGATCTTCCAGTAATAACTCTTGAAGATCTGGATACCAGGCCCTCCTTGGCCAGTCTGGAGCAATGAGGATTGCTCGAACTCTTGTTCTTCTGTTGATCTTGAGAACCTTTGGGATAAGTGGAAGTGGAGGGAACAGATACACCGACTGAAACACCCACTGGGTCACCAGTGCATCTACTGCTATTGCTTGTGGGTCTCTCGACCTGGAACAATATTTCTGAAGCTTCTTGTTGAGGCGTGATGCCATCATGTCCACTTGAGGAACGCCCCAACAACTTGCCACCTCCGCAAAGACTTCTGGGTGGAGGCCCCATTCTCCTGGGTGGAGATCGTGTCTGCTGAGGAAGTCTGCTTCCCAGTTGTCCACTCCCAGAATGAAAATTGCCGACAGAGCTTTTGCATGTCTTTCTGCCCAGAGGAGTATCTTTGTCACCTCTGCCATTGCCGCTCTGCTTTTTGTTCCGCCTTGATGGTTTATGTAAGCTACTGCCGTTACATTGTCTGACTGGATCTGTATGGCACGACCTTGAAGAAGGTGTACCGCTTGATGAAGACTGTTGTACACAGCTCTCAACTCCAGAATGTTTATGTGAAGGCGAGTTTCTTGACTTGACCATCTACCTTGGAAGCTTTCGCCTTGCGTGACTGCTCCCCATCCTCGGAGACTTGCATCTGTGATCACCAGGATCCAGGCCTGAATCCCGAACCTGTGTCCCTCCAGGAGGTGAGAAATATGTAGCCACCACAGGAGCGAAATTCTGGCTTTCGCTGACAAGGTTATCCTTTGATGCATGTGGAGATGCGACCCGGACCACTTGTCCAGTAGGCCCCACTGGAAGACCCTGGAATGGAATCGGCCATATTGTAGCGCCTCGTAAGCCGCTACCATTTTCCCCAACAGGCGAATGCACTGATGAATTGATACTGTTCTTGGTCTCAAAAGTTGTTTGACCATGCTCTGGATCTCCTGAGCCTTTTCCACCGGTAGAAATACTCTCTGTACCTCGGTGTCAGTATCATTCCCAAAAATGATAATCTCATTGTCAGTTCCAACTGGGATTTTGGAAAGTTGATGATCCAACCTTGCTGTTGAAGCACCTTCAGGGATAATGCTATGTTCTGGAGTAGCTTGTCCCTAGATCTCGCTTTTATGAGGAGATCGTCCAAGTATGGAATTATGTTGACTCCTTGTTTGCGAAGGAGAACCATCATCTCTGCCATCACCTTGGTGAATATTCTCGGAGCCATGGAGAGCCCGAACGGTAATGTCTGGAATTGGTAGTGGCAATCCTGAACCGCAAACCTCAGGTATGCTTGATGTGGCGGGTAAATGGGGACATGCAAGTAAGCATCCTTGATGTCCACTGACACTAGAAATTCCTTTTCTTCCAAGCTGGAAATCACCGCTTTCAAGGATTCCATCTTGAATTTGAACCTTTTCAAATCAAGATTCAGAGATTTTAGGTTTAAAATCGGTCTGACCGAGCCATTCGGCTTCGGCACCACAAACAAGCTTGAATAAAAACCTTGGTTCCTTTGTTCAGAAGGAGCCAAGGAAATTACTTTGTCTTGACATAATTTGTGTATTGCGTTCAGGACATTTGTGCTGTCCTGAGCAGAAACTGGCAAGGCTGATTTGAAAAATCGGCATGGGGGAAGGTCTTGAAATTCCAACCTGTAACCCTGGGATACTATCTGTAATATCCAAGGATCCAGGTCTGAGTGAAGCCAGACCTGGCTGAAAAATAGTAGATGTGCCCCCACCCGATCGCACTCCCGCAGAAGAGCCCCAGCGTCATGCTGTGGCTTTTGCAGAAGTAGTTGCTGACTTCTGCTCCTGGGAGCCTGACGGTGTTGTAGATTTTCTACCTTTTCCTCTCCCTGTGAAAAAAGGGGTGCTCTTAGCTTTTTTGTATTTGTTGGGCCAAAAGGACTGCATAGTATGAGAATGATATACTTTTTGACTTGCCAGACGTAGTAGTTGATATCATGGCATCTAGTTTCTCTCCAAAGAGGGCCTCACCATTTTAGGGGAGCGCCTCAATATTTCTTTTGGATTCAGCGTCAGCATTCCATTGGCGGATCCATAGCGCCCTGCGGGCTGAAATCGCCATAGCAGAAGCCCTTGAGCCCAGTAAGCCAACGTCCTTCATAGCCTCAACCAAGTAACCTGCAGAATCTTTTATATGACGACCGTGTCAATATTAACAATTAAATTGTCTGCCCACTTTTCCACTGCGTTACCTACCCACGCAGAAGCAATTGTGGGCCTGAGTAACGTACCCGTAGCAACATAGATGGACTTTAAAGTCATCTCTAATTTGCGGTCAGCAGGTTCTTTTAATGTAGCTGACCCTGGGGCAGGTAAAATGATTTTCTTTGACAACCTTGAGACTGAGGTGTCCATCATTGGGGGTGACTCCCACTTACGCCTATCCTCTTCTGGGAAAGGGTACGCTACCCGCAACCTTCTAGGGATAACAAACTTCTTTTCCGGGTTAGCCAAGGAATCCTCAAAAAAAATGTATTTAAGTCCTTAGACGGAGGAAAAGTCACCACCTGTTTTTTATTTAATTTAAAATAATCTTTTTCCTCAGGTGGAGGTGTTGTGTCAGGAAATTCCAACACCTCTTTTATAGCGACTATCATACATTGAATGCTCTTAGCCAGTTTGGTATCTACCCCCCTCAAATCTCCAGTGTCGACTTCAGTGTCGGAATCTGTGTCAGTGTCCCTTTGCATAATTTGGGCCAGAGACATTTTCTGGGAACAGGAGGGGTCCCGAGTGGGTGACGTGGAGGAATCAGCAAACAGAGCATCCTCCACAGACTGTCTCCATTGCTTTGTCTTTGCTAGCTTAGACATATTACTCTGCAACTTTCTCACCCACACAGGCTCAGAACACTCTTGTGCCTCCAAAATGGGTTCCTCTGGGGAAGAACTTACTCTAGACATGGTACACACGTGTACAGTCACACCACTCACACACACGGGAGCTAATGGGGACAGATCTACCTAAAGTCTGTCAGAGAGACCCAGAGGAAATTGCCAGTCCACACCACGTGCCCTATATGTATTGCATACAATAAATACACAAACACAGCGCTTATTTATCCAATATGAAGCCGCAGACTTCCATAAACTATGCGCTCCCCTCCCCTTCTATAACACCCTGGTACTTGTATCAGCGATGTGTGAGGAGAAGCAGCGTTCAGGATCAGCGCTCCGGCGTCTCTGTGGGGAGAAAATGGCGCCAAAGTGTTACTAGCAAGTCTGAGGAGAAGCCCCGTCCCCTGTAATGGCGCGGTTCAGCCTCAGTAATACATGTTTATACTGGCAGGGGTATGTACACCAGCGGCTCCCTTGTGTGTATTTTATCGCTAATGAGAGTAAGGATTTGTTTTTCATGTCCCTCAGAGCGCGCCCCCCTCCCACCGCGCCCTGCACCCTGTGCTGAGAGACATGTTTGTGCGCAGCGTCGCGCTGGTACCTTAATGCCGCCACGATGACCGAAGGACCCCTCTCTGCAGGTCTCCAGTAAATACTCATCAGCCTTCTGACTTCTGGCTCTGTTAGGGGGTGGCGGCAGTGCTGTGGGAGTGAGCAGCAGCCAGGCAAGGGCTGTGTTCAGTACCCTTCAGGAGCTAATGGTGTCCTGTCAGGGGAAGCAGAGCCATTAAACTAACTGAGAAGTTGGTTCCTACTCCCCCCCCCCCCAAGTCCCACGAAGCAGGGAAGCTGTTGCCAGCAGCTTTCCTGTAAAATAAAAAACCTAACAAAGTCTTTTCCAGCAGAACTCTGTAGAACTCCACTGGTGTGCATCCAGTCTCCCGGGCACATTTTCTAATCTGAGGTCTGGAGGAGGGGCATAGAGGGAGGAGCCAGTTCACACTGTTAAAAAGTCTTAAAGTGCCGAAGGCTCCTGCGGAACCGTCTATACCCCCATGGTCCTAAGATGGACCCCAGCATCCTCTAGGACGTAAGAGAAATAAGGCTTTGTAAGTCATTATTTGTGAAGCAACCATCTACAGTATATCTGTGTTTTACAGCGGTTGGTTTATTGTCTCCCAATCTTCAATATTGCATCAGAAAAATGTAAGCCATAAGATCTGTACACTATGGGGGTTATTCAGGTTTGTTAGCAAACCAAAAAAGCACGCTAGTGGGCAAAACCATGATGCGATGCAAGGAATCTGTTTTCCCAGTTCTGCAGGTATTTACGGTTTCTTTGGACATGCACGCACATGCTTAGCTAGGTCTCCTGTGTGTCTGAGGCATGAAACACCAGAACACATGGTTTGCATTATCTTCCGGAGGGTAACGCAGGCAGAGTCAGTCCACTAAAAATTAGGCTTTGCAAGTCATTATTTCTGAAGCGACCATCTACAGCATGGGTCTTTAACCTGTGGCCCTCCAGCTGCTGTGGAACTACACATCCCAGCAGAGCTGGCCCTAGGCATAGGCAAACTAGGCAAATGCCTCTCCATTTTATCACTTTCCAAGCGATGATGCATCTAGCCTTGTGGCTGTATCTGCATACATAATGCTACACACAGAATATAGGCATGCTGCATATCATTTTAATCAGCAGAAGCTGCTTGTGATCCTATCCGCATAGTAATAATACATTTTCATCAAAAATAGGCACCTAACATTAGAAGAGCTGCCAGCTGACTCACGCCAGGCATCTCCGGCTGCATGGCGCATTGAGGCAAGACTTCTGAGGACACATCTGTATCCAAGCAGAGGCAGAGGTCACAGTGTTAGCGGCCGTGTGAGTGCTGTGTGTGAGTTGGTTGGTTGTGCAATAGTGTTCGGCATATGTGTAAGGGGCATTATGCGTGTTATGTGTATAGATGCATTAATAATGTGCGGCAAATGTGTAAGGGGCACTATGTTTGTCATTATGTGTATAAGGCTAAGCACACTAATAATGTGTGACATGTGTAAGGGGCACTATGTGTGTCATTATAGGTATAAGTGCACTAATAATGTGCAGCGTATGTGTAAGGGACATTACGTGTGTCATTATGTGTATAAGGGCATTACTAAAGGTTGACATAATGTATAAGGTGCATTATTTTTATAAGGACATTAATAATGTGTGTCATATGTGTAAGGGACATTACTGTGTGGTATTATGTGTATAAATGCATTACTAATCTGTGGCATCATGTGTACAAGGTGCTCTACTGTGTGGCGTAACGTATAGAAAGGGCACAACTGTGTGGTCTAATGTGAATAAAGAGCAATATGGTGTGGTGTAATGCGAATAAGGAGCAATATGGTGTGGTGTAATGTGAATAAGGAGCAATATGGTGTGGTGTAATGTGAATAAAGAGCAATATGGTGTGGTGTAATGTGAATAAAGAGCAATATGGTGTGGTGTAATGCGAATAAGGAGCAATTCAGTGTGATGTAATGTGAATAAGGGGCACAATTGTGAGTAACGTTTATAATGTAAAGTGGTACTACTGTGTGATGTAACGTGAATTATGGACACTATTGCATGATGAAATGTAAATAAAGTTGCAGTACTGTGTGGCCTAATTTGAATTGGGGGTACTATTGTGTGGCGATGCCCCTTGCCAGCAAAAACACGCCCCTTTTTGGGTTGTGCGCAGTGTTCCTATTTAAAATATAGGGGGTAGGAACACCAAAATAAGGACTGCTATGGGTGAGGGGTGATGGTGCTGGGAATGGGGTGCAGGGTCAGAGGCGGAACTAGCGGCGGTGCTAGGGGGCACCAGACAAAATCTTGCCTAGGGCATCATATTGGTTAGGGCCGGCTCTGCATCCCAGCATGCCCTGCCACAGTTTTGCTATTAAGGCATGCTAAATCTGAGACAGTGCCTGCTGGGATGTGTAGTTCCACAGCAGCTGGAGGGCCACAGGTTGAAAACTCATGGTCTACAGTATATCTGTGTTTTACAGCGGTTGGTTTATGGTCTCCCAATCTTCAATATTGCATCAGAAAAATGTAAGCCATAAGATCTTAACACTATAGGGGTTATTCAGGTTTGTTAGCAAACCAAAAAAGCACACTAATGGCCAAAACCATGCACTGCAGGTGGGGCAGATGTAACATGTGCAGAGAGAGTTAGATTTGGGTGGGATATATTGTTTCTGTGCAGGGTAAATACTGGCTGCTTTATTTTTACACTGCAATTTACATTTCAGTTTGAATACACCCCACCCAAATGTAACTCTCTCTGCACATGTTACATCTGCCCCGCCTGCAGTGCAGCATGGTTTTGCACATTAGTATGTTCTTCTTGGTTTGCTAACAAATCTGTATACGGCCGTATTATCTTGTAAAGGAAAAGTAAATACTTTAAAAGTGCTTGCCTGACTGACACAGTAATCTTTCAGAGCACGGATCCGGTCTGCTGGTAAGTGCATGCCTGACTGGCGCAGTAATCTTTCAGAGCACGGCTCCTGCCTGCTGGTAAGCGCTTGCCTAACCGTCACAGTAATATTTCAGAGCACGACACCTGCCTGCCCTGCTAGTGATTTCCAGACTGGTGCAGTAATCTTGCAGAGCACGACACCTGCCTGCTGGTAAGCGCTTGCCTAACCGTCACAGTAATATTTCAGAGCACGACACCTGCCTGCCCTGCTAGTGATTTCCAGACTGGTGCAGTAATCTTGCAGAGCACGACACCTGCCTGCTGGTGATTTCCAGACTGGTGCTGTAATCTTGCAGAGCACGACACCTGCCTGCTGGTAAGTGATTTCCAGACTGGTGCTGTAATCTTGCAGAGCACGACACCTGCCTGCTGGTAAGTTGTTTCCAGACTGGTGCAGTAATCTTGCCAAGCACGACACCTGCCTGCTGGTAAGCGCTTGCCTGTCACAGTACTTCTGCAGAGCACAACACTTGCCTGCTGGTAAGTGATTTCCAGACTGGTGCAGTAATCTTGCAGGGCACGGCTCCTGCCTGCTGGTAAGTGATTTCCAGACTGGTGCAGTAATCTTGCAGGGCACGGCACCTGCCTGCTGGTAAGTTGTTTCCAGACTGGTGCAGTAATCTTGCAGAGCACGACACCTGCCTGCTGGTAAGCGCTTGCCTGTCACAGTACTTCTGCAGAGCACAACACTTGCCTGCTGGTAAGTGATTTGCAGACTGGTGCAGTAATCTTGCAGAGCATGGCTCCTGTCTGTTGGTAAGTGCTCATTACTACCAGCTGTTTATATAGCGCTATAATATTACGCAGCACGTTACAGAGAATATTGTCATTGACATCAGTCCCTCCCCATTGGGCGTTTACAATGTAAACTCTCTTTCACACAAATACACAATAGGGTCTATGTGTACCAGCAGCCAATACACCTACCAGTGGAACATAAAGAAATAGCCGCCCACAGTTACATACAGTAATACAGAGGGAGCTGTGCTTCAGTTCCACACAAAATCCAGTACAGGTATCTGGTGGGAATCTCCCCTCCTCCCCCTGAGGCCGGGACCAATCCTGCCATTCATCTGCCGGTCTCAGGTGTCTCTAGACCTCTTACCTGGGAGCTGCGCTCACTCCAGACATGGGCTGCCGTCTCTATATGGAATAACCTTCCACCATGAGCATCCAGAAAGGTGAGCAGGCACTCTGCATCTTGTGAGTCTGATGTGGTGTCTCTTATACAGGGGGAGACTCTGCAAGAACATTATGTAAAGGTGATAACCAGGTGCTTCCCATTCTGCACTGCTAAAGATCCCCAACCTCTGCAGGATATGACCTAGTAAGTCAGGCATTCCCAACTACGGTCCTCAAGGCACACCAACAGTGCAGGTTTTAAGTATATCCCTGGCTCAGCACAGATTGTTAAATCAAATTAACTAAGGTGCTAATTAAGTCACCAGTGGCCAAGCATGGACACATTTAAAACCATGACCGTTGGGGTTCCTTGAGGACTGCGTTTGGGAACCTCTGCCATACAGCATAGAGAGCCCAGGTAGGGTGCTTTGTGTAACAATAGTAAGAAATATTGTACACAATAATACACGCATTGCATTGAAATTAGTTTGCTGATTGTTTCCAGTAATACATTTTTATGCTTACGCCTATTCAAGTTTTTCTACTTTTTTCTTCGTCTTAAATTACATCTGTGTTCGCTTTAATCGCGCCCATATTTAAGGTCTTATTTGCCATTAGGACTGTCACGGCCTGAGGTTATATCTAATATGTGGATAAGGTTTCTTGTTGAACTGGATCTGAAATATGTTTTTGTTCTAGCTCAGCAGTTTAATATCTACCATATCTCACATAAACCTGTATCTTCTGTTATAACGATTGAACGGCTGGACAGCAATTATTAAATAAAAGATGAAACGTAAATTATAGGGACTGCAGGTCGAATTGTCACCGAAGCACAAGCGAACAAGTGAACCACTCTCTATGGGAGTGCGGACGGCCATGGCTAAAATTGCGTCCCTGTTTGGACTTGCGTCTGATTCAGAATCAGGCTGTTTGTGGCGTCATTGTATAATCGCGAGACTGTGTGAGTTATGTCACCGCAGGTATAAATAAACTGATTACACCCATAAGACACAGTATATACGCCTATAGGGTAGATAAAGTGTAACTCCTGACACATACATGAATAGGAGGTTTACACATCTATTTTAGCATATAAGAGAGAGAAAGTGGAGAGAGAGATAAAGTACCGACCAATCAGCTCCTAACTGCCATGTTGCAGTCTGTTTGAAAAATGAGTTAGGAGCTGATTGTTTGGTATTCTATCTCTCTCCACTTTATCTCCCTGCAAGGCTCAGGTGGTCATTCCGAGTTGATCGCTCGCTAGCAGTTTTTAGCAGCCGTGCAAACGCTATGCCGCCTCCCACTGGGAGTGTATTTTAGCTTAGCAGAAGTGCAAACGAAAGGATCGCAGAGCGGCGGCAAAAAAAAATTGTGCAGTTTTAGAGTAGCTCAAAACCCACTCAGCGCTTGCGATCACTTCAGACTGTTCAGTTCCTGTTTGGACATCACAAACATGCCCTGCGTTCGCCCAGCCACGCCTGCGTTTTTCCTGGCACGACTGTGTTTTTTCGAACACTCCCTGAAAACGGTCAGTTGACACCCAGAAACGCCCCCTTCCTGTCAATCACTCTGCGGCCAGCAGTGCGACTGAAAAACTTTGCTATACCCTGTGTGAAACTACATAATTCGATGTATTAGTATGACGTGCATGCGCATTGCGCCGCATACGCAGAAGTGCCTTTTTTTTTGCCTCATCGCTGCACAGCGACTGAATGCAGCTAGCGATCAACTCGGAATGACCACCTCAGTACATAGACCCCAGTGTATGAGCTCAATACTGTAGCTGAATGATCAGATGAATTAAATAAATGACTAACAATACTGTCGCAGAGATATACAGTAGTTAAAACATCTATTAAAAAAGCAGTAACATAATTTAGTTTAATACTCAGCGCTGTTAGGCAATTACACCAGTCTATTAATTAGAACACTTTATATAGACTATACTAGCACAAGGCAGACACATAAATTGCAAATAAAGACAATCATTCAATAACCAAAGCAACATTATTCCAGAACCGTTGCACCATAACTTTGGAGGTGTAATTATCAGGCATATATAAAATCTCTATACAGGACACTGTAGGACTGATTTTAAGTTAGGAGTAAAAAACAAAATCAGAAGGAGTAACTTTGCACCCGGACAAACCATGCCGTCGTACAAGGGGACAAATCAGTAGCGGATCTTGCCACGGACAAGCAGGACTTTTGCCTGGGGCGCCGCCATCCGGAGGGTGCCGCACCATGGCAAGATCCGCTACTGCTGTGCCCCCAGCTGCCCGCTGTGTCCCCCGCTGTGAAGGGAACTAGACGCTACGCGTCTAGTTTCCCTTCGTGGAGAGGACCTTTGCTGTGCGGAGCGCGATGACGTCATCGCGCACTGCACAGCATTGTGGGACTGACACAGACGCTAGGGGTCATAATTGACCTCTAGTGTCTGTCTATGCCAGATCCAAGGAGAGGAGCGGCGCCGGCGGACGTCTGCAGCGGTCTGGAGCGGGGATAGTAAGTATTATTATTTTTTTCTTTTTCTTTTACAGCGGCACTACACTACTGTACAGGGGGCGTAACTGACCACGCCCCCTGTATGAAGCCACGCCCATATTTCACGCCCGGGGCGCCAAAAGGGCAAGAACCGGCCCTGGGATAATTTCTGTATTATATTTGCATGCAGAGTAAATACTGGCTGCTTTTGCATGCAATTCACACATGCTACACAGCTTTATTCACATACTGCAATTTAGAGCTCAGTTAGGACACGCCCCCTCGAAACCTAACTCTAGGCACTGTTACATCTGCCCCACCTGTAGTGCAATGTGGTTTTACGCAGGTTTAAATGTACTACTTTTTTTAGGTTTGCTCCAGCTAGTGATAGCTCTGTACGAGATGAACACCAGGAGGGCGCCTATAGCGCAGTATTTAGAATAAGCTCATTGATCAATTGGAAAGTCAACAATTATGCATTCAGCACAGGTGATGGCAGAGCCGGCCTTAGCTATAGGCAGGCTAGGCATTTCATGCCTAGGGCATCCAAGCATGTCTAGGGGCATCCAAGCATGTCCCTGCAGTATCTCATGCTGGGAGGGACAGTCTGCAAACTAACTGTTACTTTCCAAATGTATTCAATCAGTACTTGTATACACTGCTGTTTACATTTGTCAAATGAAATGCACACTCTCCCTTAAAGTTCTTTAAACTCCCTCCGACATGCTTGAATGCCCCTGACTTGTGAGAACTCAGACAGACAGCAGAAGCCCAGTAAATGCAATTCCTGGACCTGTGTCATTTTCACTGACTATATAAGGTTATTACTGGATGGCTTCTTATGATAACACATGTGTATTTTGGAAGACTGCTTCACAGAAACCTGACATCACCTATACTGCTTGTGCACATGGGGGAGGGGGACCCTGCCATCCGGTGTGTGTCCCTTATCCCTGTGCAAACCCCAGGTGTCTGCAGGGACATAACATGGGCAGTGTTCTCCCCACACTTTATTTCCTAGTCAGTCCATGCTGTAAAATTCCCCTTCCATTATGGCATACCCTGTGAGGTCACATCCCTTGTATGGGTGCCCCTTTAACGGGTGTGAGCGCAAGCACTCGCCCATCCTGCCACCCCCATCTCACAAAATGCAGTCATGGATCCAGGGAGCTGCATGGGCGCACACACTGACTGCAAGCACACCAGCAAGCAAAAATAAGTTATATAAAAATAGCTACTAGTGCTACTAATGTGGGGCATATGTGTAAGGTGCATTACTGTGTGGCATTATGTGTATTATGGGCATCACTGTGTGCCATTATGTAGGGTTGATCTGGCCCACAGTGTACACCCCCCCCGGTGGGCCCCACTTCCTAAGTGTGGCGGGTCAGAGGCAGAAGCAGCGGCGGTGCTAGGGGGCACCAGACAAAATTTTGCCTAAGGCATCAAATTGGCTAGGGCCGGCTCTGGGTGATGGCAATCTTAAATTAAGAGAAAAGTCCAGATGCGGAGCATTCTGTCCCTCCTGGAGAGGGTCGTGTTGGGAGGAATGTATAGGTGAGACAGTTACCAACACACCTGTTGGAAAGCACATAGGAAATCAGCCCGACACAAGCTATAATTAAGTTAAAACAGGGTACATGGGGTCCCTTGTCGGGGGCTGCAGGCTTAAATGCAGTGATTAAAACGGGATCCGGTCTGAAGATCGACAGTGTCTAGGTCGACAATGTTTAGGTCGACCACTATAGGTCGACAGTCACTAGGTCGACATGGATGGAAGGTCGACAGGGTTTCTAGGTCGACATGTGCTAGGTCGACAGGTCTAAAGGTCGACATGAGTTTTTCACATTTTTGGGGGGGATTTTTTCATACTTAACGATCCACCTGGACTACGATTGGAACGGTAAAGTGTGCCGAGCGAAGCGGTAGCGGAGCGAAGGCACCATGCCCGAAGCATGGCGAGCGAACGCGGTGCACTAATTTGGGATCCCGGTCACTCTACGAAGAAAACGACACCATAACAAAAAAATTCCTCATGTCGACCTTTAGACCTGTCGACCTAGTACATGTCGACCTAGAAACCCTGTCGACCTTCCATCCATGTCGACCTAGTGACTGTCGACCTATAGTGGTCGACCTAAACATTGTCGACCTAGACACTGTCGATAAAACGAACCACACCCGATCAAAACATGAACTAAGACTGAACTGTTATTGTTAATATAGTGAGTGCAGAGCCCCTGTGATTTCTATTAAAACAATATGGTCACATACAATGCCGCACCCCAAATCTAGAAATAGGTGAGTGCCGTGGAATAGTGCTTTGTGTGTGTATATATATATATATATATATAATATATATTTCAGTTACTTATATAGCATATAACAAGGGCCGGTGCTAGGGTGTTCGGCGCCCTCCCACACTTTATAAAGGTCAGCTCACGGCTAAGGTGCAATGCCCACAGCAGCAGCGCCGCCTACACACATAATGCCCACAGCAGCAGCGCCGCCTACACACATAATGCCCACAGCAGCAGCATCGCCTACACACATAATGCCCACAGCAGCAGCATCGCCTACACACGCAATGCCCACAGCAGCAGCACCGCCTACACACATAATGCCCACAGCAGCAGCGCCGCCTACACACATAATGCCCACAGCAGCAGCGCCGCCTACACACATAATGCCCACAGCAGCAGCGCCGCCTACACACATAATGCCCACAGCAGCAGCGCTACATACACACATAATGCCCACAGCAGCAGCGCCGCCTACACACATAATGCCCACAGCAGCAGCGCCGCCTACACACATAATGCCCACAACAGCAGCGCCACCTACACACATAATGCCCACAGCAGCAGCGCAGCCTACACACATAATGCCCACAGCAGCAGCGCCGCCTACACACATAATGCCCACAGCAGAACCGCCTACACACATAATGCCCACAGCAGCAGCGCTACATACACACATAATGCCCACAGCAGCAGCACCGCCTACACACATAATGCCCACAGCAGCAGCGCTACATACACACATAATGCCCACAGCAGCAGCACCGCCTACACACATAATGCCCATAGCAGCGCCGCCTACACTCATAATGCCCACAGCAGCAGCGCCACCTACACACATAATGCCCACAGCAGCAGCGCCGCCTACACACATAATGCCCACAGCAGCAGCGTTGCCTACACACACAATGCCCACAGCAGCAGCGTCGCCTACACACATAATGCCCACAGCAGCAGCGCTACATACACACATAATGCCCACAGCAGCAGCACCGCCTACACACATAATGCCCACAGCAGCAGCACCGCCTACACATATAATGCCCACAGCAGCAGCACCGCCTACACACATAATGCCCACAGCAGCAGCACCGCCTACACACATAATGCCCACAGCAGCAGCATCGCCTACACACATAATGCCCACAGCAGCAGCATCACCTACACACATAATGCCCACAGCAGCAGCGCCACCTACACACATAATGCCCACAGCAGCAGCACCGCCTACACACATAATGCCCACAGCAGCAGCGCTACATACACACATAATGCCCACAGCAGCAGCACCGCCTACACACATAATGCCCATAGCAGCGCCGCCTACACTCATAATGCCCACAGCACCAGCGCCACCTACACACATAATGCCCACAGCAGCAGCGCCGCCTACACACATAATGCCCACAGCAGCAGGTTGCCTACACACACAATGCCCACAGCAGCAGCGTCGCCTACACACATAATGCCCACAGCAGCAGCGCTACATACACACATAATGCCCACAGCAGCAGCACCGCCTACACACATAATGCCCACAGCAGCAGCGCCGCCTACACACATAATGCCCACAGCAGAACCGCCTACACACATAATGCCCACAGCAGCAGCGCTAGATACACACATAATGCCCACAGCAGCAGCGCCGCCTACACACATAATGCCCACAGCAGAACCGCCTACACACATAATGCCCACAGCACCAGCGCCACCTACACACATAATGCCCACAGCAGCAGCACCGCCTACACACATAATGCCCACAGCAGCAGCGTTGCCTACACACACAATGCCCACAGCAGCAGCGTCGCCTACACACATAATGCCCACAGCAGCAGCGCTACATACACACATAATGCCCACAGCAGCAGCACCGCCTACACACATAATGCCCACAGCAGCAGCACCGCCTACACACATAATGCCCACAGCAGCAGCATCGCCTACACACATAATGCCCACAGCAGCAGAACCGCCTACACACATAATGCCCACAGCAGCAGCGCTACATACACACATAATGCCCACAGCAGCAGCACCGCCTACACACATAATGCCCACAGCAGCAGCGCTGCATACACACATAATGCCCACAGCAGCAGCACCGCCTACACACATAATGCCCATAGCAGCGCCGCCTACACTCATAATGCCCACAGCACCAGCGCCACCTACACACATAATGCCCACAGCAGCAGCGCCGCCTACACACATAATGCCCACAGCAGCAGCGTTGCCTACACACACAATGCCCACAGCAGCAGCGTCGCCTACACACATAATGCCCACAGCAGCAGCGCTACATACACACATAATGCCCACAGCAGCAGCACCGCCTACACACATAATGCCCACAGCAGCAGCACCGCCTACACACATAATGCCCACAGCAGCAGCGCCGCCTACACACATAATGCCCACAGCAGAACCGCCTACACACATAATGCCCACAGCAGCAGCGCTAGATACACACATAATGCCCACAGCAGCAGCGCCGCCTACACACATAATGCCCACAGCAGAACCGCCTACACAGATAATGCCCACAGCACCAGCGCCACCTACACACATAATGCCCACAGCAGCAGCGCCGCCTACACACATAATGCCCACAGCAGCAGCGTTGCCTACACACACAATGCCCACAGCAGCAGCGTCGCCTACACACATAATGCCCACAGCAGCAGCGCTACATACACACCTAATGCCCACAGCAGCAGCACCGCCTACACACATAATGCCCACAGCAGCAGCACCGCCTACACATATAATGCCCACAGCAGCAGCACCGCCTACACACATAATGCCCACAGCAGCAGCACCGCCTACACACATAATGCCCACAGCAGCAGCGCAGCCTACACACATAATGCCCACAGCAGCAGCGCCGCCTACACACATAATGCCCACAGCAGAACCGCCTACACACATAATGCCCACAGCAGCAGCGCTACAAACACACATAATGCCCATAGCAGCAGCGCCGCCTACACACATAATGCCCACAGCAGAACCGCCTACACACATAATGCCCACAGCAGCAGTGCTACATACACACATAATGCCCACAGCAGCAGCACCGCCTACACACAATGCCCACAGCAGCAGCGCCACCTACACACAATGCCCACAGCAGCAGCACCACCTACACACATAATGCCCACAACAGCAGCACCGCCTACACACATAATGCCCACAGCAGCAGCATCGCCTACACACAGAATGTCCACAGCAGCGCCGCCTACACACATAATGCCCACAGCAGCAGCGCCACCTACGCACATAATGCCCACAGCAGTGCCGCCTACACACATAATGCCCATAGCAGCAGCGCCGCCTACACACATAATGTCCACAGCAGCAGCACCGCCTACACACATAATGCCCACAGCAGCAGCGCCACCTACACACATAATGCCCACAGCAGCAGCGCAGCCTACACACATAATGCCCACAGCAGCAGCGCCGCCTACACACATAATGCCCACAGCAGAACCGCCTACACACATAATGCCCACAGCAGCAGCGCTAGATACACACATAATGCCCACAGCAGCAGCGCCGCCTACACACATAATGCCCACAGCAGAACCGCCTACACACATAATGCCCACAGCAGCAGCGCTACATACACACATAATGCCCACAGCAGCAGCACCGCCTACACACATAATGCCCACAGCAGCAGCGCTACATACACACACAATGCCCACAGCAGCAGCACCGCCTACACACATAATGCCCATAGCAGCGCCGCCTACACTCATAATGCCCACAGCACCAGCGCCACCTACACACATAATGCCCACAGCAGCAGCGCCGCCTACACACATAATGCCCACAGCAGCAGCGCCGCCTACACACATAATGCCCACAGCAGCAGCGTTGCCTACACACATAATGCCCACAGCAGCAGCGTTGCCTACACACATAATGCCCACAGCAGCAGCGCTACATACACACATAATGCCCACAGCAGCAGCACCGCCTACACACATAATGCCCACAGCAGCAGCACCGCCTACACATATAATGCCCACAGCAGCAGCACCGCCTACACACATAATGCCCACAGCAGCAGCATTGCCTACACACGCAATGCCCACAGCAGCGCCGCCTACACACATATTGCCCACAGCAGCAGCGCCACCTACACACATAATGCCCACAGCAGCAGCGTCACCTACACACATAATACCACAGCAGCAGCACCGCCTACACACATAATGCCCACAGCAGCAGCGCCACCTACACACATAATGCCCACAGCAGCAGAACCGCCTACACACATAATGCCCACAGCAGCAGCACCGCCTACACACATAATGCCCACAGCAGCAGCACCGCCTACACACATAATGCCCACAGCAGCAGCGCTACATACACACATAATGCCCACAGCAGCAGCACCGCCTACACACATAATGCCCACAGCAGCAGCAGCGCTACATACACACACAATGCCCACAGCAGCAGCGTCGCCTACACACATAATGCACACAGCAGCAGCGTCGCCTACACACATAATGCCCACAGCAGCAGCGCCGCCTACACACATAATGCCCACAGCAGCAGCATTGCCTACACACACAATGCCCACAGCAGCAGCGCCGCCTACACACATAATGCCCACAGCAGCAGCGCCGCCTACACACATAATGCCCACAGCAGCGCCGCCTACACACATAATGCCCACAGCAGCAGCGCTACATACACACATAATGCCCACAGCAGCAGAACCGCCTACACACATAATGCACACAGCAGCAGAACCGCCTACACACATAATGCCCACAGCAGCAGCACCGCCTACACACATAATGCCCACAGCAGCAGCGTTGCCTACACACATAATGCCCACAGCAGCAGCGCCACCTACACACATAATGCCCACAGCAGCAGCACCGCCTACACACATAATGCCCACAGCAGCAGCATTGCCTACACACATAATGCCCACAGCAGCAGCACCGCCTACACACATAATGCCCACAGCAGCAGCGCTACATACACACATAATGCCCACAGCAGCAGCACCGCCTACACACATAATGCCCACAGCAGCAGCAGCGCTACATACACACATAATGCCCACAGCAGCACCACCTACACACATAATGCACACAGCAGCAACAGCGCTACATACACACATAATGCCCACAGCAGCAGCACCGCCTACACACATAATGCACACAGCAGCAACAGCGCTACATACACACATAATGCCCACAGCAGCAGCGTTGCCTACACACATAATGCACACAGCAGCAGCGCTGCCTACATACATAATGCCCACAGCAGCAGCATTGCCTACACACACAATGCCCACAGCAGCAGCGTCGCCTACACACACAATGCACACAGCAGCAGCGTCACCTACACACATAATGCCCACAGCAGCAGCACCACCTACACACATAATGCCCACAACAGCAGCACCGCCTACACACATAATGCCCACAGCAGCAGCATCGCCTACACACAGAATGTCCACAGCAGCGCCGCCTACACACATAATGCCCACAGCAGCAGCGCCACCTACGCACATAATGCCCACAGCAGTGCCGCCTACACACATAATGCCCATAGCAGCAGCGCCGCCTACACACATAATGTCCACAGCAGCAGCACCGCCTACACACATAATGCCCACAGCAGCAGCGCCACCTACACACATAATGCCCACAGCAGCAGCGCAGCCTACACACATAATGCCCACAGCAGCAGCGCCGCCTACACACATAATGCCCACAGCAGAACCGCCTACACACATAATGCCCACAGCAGCAGCGCTAGATACACACATAATGCCCACAGCAGCAGCGCCGCCTACACACATAATGCCCACAGCAGAACCGCCTACACACATAATGCCCACAGCAGCAGCGCTACATACACACATAATGCCCACAGCAGCAGCACCGCCTACACACATAATGCCCACAGCAGCAGCGCTACATACACACACAATGCCCACAGCAGCAGCACCGCCTACACACATAATGCCCATAGCAGCGCCGCCTACACTCATAATGCCCACAGCACCAGCGCCACCTACACACATAATGCCCACAGCAGCAGCGCCGCCTACACACATAATGCCCACAGCAGCAGCGCCGCCTACACACATAATGCCCACAGCAGCAGCGTTGCCTACACACATAATGCCCACAGCAGCAGCGTTGCCTACACACATAATGCCCACAGCAGCAGCGCTACATACACACATAATGCCCACAGCAGCAGCACCGCCTACACACATAATGCCCACAGCAGCAGCACCGCCTACACATATAATGCCCACAGCAGCAGCACCGCCTACACACATAATGCCCACAGCAGCAGCATTGCCTACACACGCAATGCCCACAGCAGCGCCGCCTACACACATATTGCCCACAGCAGCAGCGCCACCTACACACATAATGCCCACAGCAGCAGCGTCACCTACACACATAATACCACAGCAGCAGCACCGCCTACACACATAATGCCCACAGCAGCAGCGCCACCTACACACATAATGCCCACAGCAGCAGAACCGCCTACACACATAATGCCCACAGCAGCAGCACCGCCTACACACATAATGCCCACAGCAGCAGCACCGCCTACACACATAATGCCCACAGCAGCAGCGCTACATACACACATAATGCCCACAGCAGCAGCACCGCCTACACACATAATGCCCACAGCAGCAGCAGCGCTACATACACACACAATGCCCACAGCAGCAGCGTCGCCTACACACATAATGCACACAGCAGCAGCGTCGCCTACACACATAATGCCCACAGCAGCAGCGCCGCCTACACACATAATGCCCACAGCAGCAGCATTGCCTACACACACAATGCCCACAGCAGCAGCGCCGCCTACACACATAATGCCCACAGCAGCAGCGCCGCCTACACACATAATGCCCACAGCAGCGCCGCCTACACACATAATGCCCACAGCAGCAGCGCTACATACACACATAATGCCCACAGCAGCAGAACCGCCTACACACATAATGCACACAGCAGCAGAACCGCCTACACACATAATGCCCACAGCAGCAGCACCGCCTACACACATAATGCCCACAGCAGCAGCGTTGCCTACACACATAATGCCCACAGCAGCAGCGCCACCTACACACATAATGCCCACAGCAGCAGCACCGCCTACACACATAATGCCCACAGCAGCAGCATTGCCTACACACATAATGCCCACAGCAGCAGCACCGCCTACACACATAATGCCCACAGCAGCAGCGCTACATACACACATAATGCCCACAGCAGCAGCACCGCCTACACACATAATGCCCACAGCAGCAGCAGCGCTACATACACACATAATGCCCACAGCAGCACCACCTACACACATAATGCACACAGCAGCAACAGCGCTACATACACACATAATGCCCACAGCAGCAGCACCGCCTACACACATAATGCACACAGCAGCAACAGCGCTACATACACACATAATGCCCACAGCAGCAGCGTTGCCTACACACATAATGCACACAGCAGCAGCGCTGCCTACATACATAATGCCCACAGCAGCAGCATTGCCTACACACACAATGCCCACAGCAGCAGCGTCGCCTACACACACAATGCACACAGCAGCAGCGTCACCTACACACATAATGCCCACAACAGCAGCGCCGCCTATACACATAATGCCCACAGCAGCAGCGCCGCCTACACACACATTGCCCACAGCAGCAGCGTCACCTACACACATAATGCCCACAACAGCAGCGCCGCCTATACACATAATGCCCACAGCAGCAGCGCCGCCTACACACACAATGCCCACAGCAGCAGCGTCACCTACACACATAATGCCCACAGCAGCAATGCCTACACACATAATGCCCCTACCTCTCCCAGAAAACGGTCAGTTGACACCCATAAACGCCCTCTTCCTGTCAATCTACTTGCGATCGGTTGTACGAATGGATTAGTCGCTAGAAGCATTGCACAGCAACGATGCTGTTTGTACCCGTATGACGCGCGTGCGCACTGCGGTGCATGCGCAGTTGTAACCTGATCGCTGCAAAAAACGTCAGCGAGCGATCAACTCGGAATGAGGGCCATAATACAGAGTATGTAAGTAATACAGCAATAGACAATCCACACAGACATAAAAGAAAACATTGAGCACACAGAAAGTATAATACAGGATTGGTGTAGGCATTTTGGGTAATAACTTCCAAGGGTTGTGTATTCCACCCTCACATGTACCAAGTGTGGCAGCCATCTTGGGCGCACTGCGTAGGATCACCCTGGGTGGAATAGTCTCCCCCTAGAAGAGATGACACGAAATCAGACTTGCCGACTTTCAGGCTTGACAGGGTGCGGGGCTATAAAATAAAGGGGGGGTCTGGGTGGTCATGCCCCCCCATGCAATACCCACATTACATGCATTGCAAAGCGGGGGTGAGGCTAAGATGACGCGATTTACCGTGAATAACCGGATATAACCATATTGTAAGTTTTACTTCAGAATGTAATTATGCTGTAAGATTTACCCTTATCAAGTCTGGAAGTTTGGATAATGAAAATACACAGGGGACTATTATCGCGTTTTGCCCCAATAAATGGAATCTCTCAGCGCCACTGTTATGTATAATAGTTTGCTCAGCAATGTAAAGCAATATGCTGCACTGGCTTACACAGCGTGACCTTATCGGGGCCCAGCGTGACCTGGGCTGTCGCCGTTATCAGTGAGGTAATAAATGAAAGGGCAGCACATACATCATAAAGCTATATATAGGCTTTCTGGTGGCCATATCGCACATCATTTATCATGTTGTAAGGCGGGGTCAGATACCTGCTATTGCACAGGCTAGTTTAAAAAAAAAAAAAAAAAAATTGTCCAAAGTAATCTGGATTATGCGAGTCAGACCTACTGTCACAGCGACTCGGACCCTGGTGCTCACTTTCTGGCTCCAGTGGCACTGGCTTCCGGGGATTCCAGGCAGGTAGCGGGTGGGAGGTCCCCGGTGTGTTTCCATCCGTGTTCCTGTCCTGCAGTTGTTGCTCCTGTGTCTGCATGTCGTTAAGCGTACTCAGTGTCGGCTCCAGTGCATACCAGCCCCTGCACCTGGGGGGTGTGGTATTGAAAGTCGACAGTAACTAGGTCAACAATGTCTAGTTCGACCACTATTGGTCGACAGTAACTAGGTCGACAGGGTGTCTAGGTGGACAGGGTCTTTAGGTCGACATGTTCTAGGTCGACAGGTCAAAAGGTCGACATGAGTTTTTAATGTTATTTTGGTGTCGTTTTCTTCGTAGAGTGACCGGGAACCCCAATTAGTGCACCGCGTCCCCTCGCATGGTGCCTTCGCTCCGCTACTGCTTCGCTCGGCACAGATTACCGTTCCAATCGTAGTCCACGTGGATCATTAAGTATGAAAAGGTTCAAAAAAAGAAAAACATTGTGAAAAACTCATGTCGACCTTTTGACCTGTCGACCTAGAACATGTCGACCTAAAGAACCTGTCGACCTAGACACCCTGTCGACCTAGTTACCGTCGACCAATAGTGGTCGACCTAGACATTGTCGACCTAGTTACTGTCGACTTTCAATCCGGATCCCGTACCTGGGAACCCAGACTGAGGGACGCGACCTGAGTGTCGGGTGTAGCTAAATCCAAACCTCCTTGCGGCGGTCCCTGGTAAAAATCACATTAGACTCTGCGCCTCAGATCAGGGTCTCCGCCAATCCAACGGTACAGGTCCACATCCACAATCCATCCGTGACTTTTTGTGACACCTACATTTCGGTGACTGTCCCGACAGCATAGACTTTTAGGTTTCTTTCCAGGGTGTTTTTAGTGGGATTGGGTAATAACTAGTGATGTGCACCGGACATTTTTCGGGTTTTGGTTTTGGATTCGGTTCCGCGGCCGTGTTTTGGATTCGGACGCGTTTTGGCAAAACCTCACCGAAAATTTTTTGTCTGATTCGGGTGTGTTTTGGATTCGGGTGTTTTTTTCAAAAAACCCTAAAAAAACAGCTTAAATCATAGAATTTGGGGGTCATTTTGATCCCATAGTATTATTAACCTCAATTACCATAATTTTCACTCATTTCCAGTCTATTCTGAACACCTCACAATATTATTTTTAGTCCTAAAATTTGCACAGAGGTCGCTGGATGGCTAAGCTAAGCGACACAAGTGGCCGACACAAACACCTGGCCCATCTAGGAGTGGCACTGCAGTGTCAGGCAGGATGGCACTTCAAAAAAATAGTCCCCAAACAGCACATGATGCAAAGAAAAAAAGAGGCGCACCAAGGTCGCTGTGTGACTAAGCTAAGCGACACAAGTGGCCGACACAAACACCTGGCCCATCTAGGAGTGGCACTGCAGTGTCAGACAGGATGGCACTTCAAAAAAATTGTCCCCAAACAGCACATGATGCAAAGAAAAATGAAAGAAAAAAGAGGTGCAAGATGGAATTGTCATTGGGCCCTCCCACCCACCCTTATGTTGTATAAACAGGACATGCACACTTTAACGAACCCATCATTTCAGCGACAGGGTCTGCCACACGACTGTGACTAAAATGACTGGTTGGTTTGGGCCCCCACCAAAAAAGAAGCAATCAATCTCTCCTTGCACAAACTGGCTCTACAGAGGCAAGATGTCCTCCTCATCATCATCCTCCGATTCCTCACCCCTTTCACTGTGTACATCCCCCTCCTCACAGATTATTAATTCGTCCTCACTGGAATCCACCATCTCAGATCCCTGTGTACTTTCTGGAGGCAATTGCTGGTGAATGTCTCCACGGAGGAATTGATTATAATTCATTTTGATGAACATCATCTTCTCCACATTTTCTGGAAGTAACCTCGTACGCCGAGTGCTGACAAGGTGAGCGGCTGCACTAAACACTCTTTCGGAGTACACACTGGAGGGAGGGCAACTTAGGTAGAATAAAGCCAGTTTGTGCAAGGGCCTCCAAATTGCCTCTTTTTCCTGACAGTATACGTACGGACTGTCTGACGTGCCTACTTGGATGCGGTCACTCATATAATCCTCCACCATTCTTTCAATGGTGAGAGAATCATATGCAGTGATAGTAGACGACATGTCAGTAATCGTTGGCAGGTCCTTCAGTCCGGACCAGATGTCAGCACTCGCTCCATCCACAAGTCCCACATGCCAAGCGGAATCGCTCTGTTTTAGCTCCTCCTTCAATGTCTCCAGCTTCTTCTGCAAAAGCCTGATGAGGGGAATGACCTGACTCAGGCTGGCAGTGTCTGAACTGACTTCACGTGTGGCAAGTTCAAAGGGTTGCAGAATCTTGCATAACGTTGAAATCATTCTCCACTGCGCTTGAGTCAGGTGCATTCCCCCTCATTTGCCTATATCGTGGGCAGATGTATAGGCTTGAATGGCCTTTTGCTGCTCCTCCATCCTCTGAAGCATACAGAGGGTTGAATTCCACCTCGTTACCACCTCTTGCTTCAGATGATGGCAGGGCAGGTTCAGGATTGTTTGGTGGTGCTCCAGTCTTCTGTACGCGGTGGCTGAATGCTGAAAGTGGGCCGCAATTCTTCGGGCCACCGACAGCATCTATTGCACGCCCCTGTCTTTTTTTAAATAATTCTGCACCACCAAATTCAATGTATGTGCAAAACATGGGATGTGCTGGAATTTGCCCAGATGTAATGCACGCACAATATTGCTGGCGTTGTCCGATGTCACAAATCCCCAGGAGAGTCCAATTGGGGTAAGCCATTCTGCGATGATCTTCCTCAGTTTCCGTAAGAGGTTGTCAGCTGTATGCCTCTTCTGTAAAGCGGTGATACAAAGCATAGCCTGCCTAGGAACGAGTTGGCGTTTGCGAGATGCTGCTACTGGTGCCGCCGCTGCTGTTCTTGCTGCGGGAGGCAATACATCTACCCAGTGGGCTGTCACAGTCATATAGTCCTGAGTCTGCCCTGCTCCACTTGTCCACATGTCCGTGGTTAAGTGGACATTGGGTACAACTGCATTTTTTAGGACACTGGTGACTCTTTTTCTGAGGTCTGTGTACATTTTCGGTATCGCCTGCCTAGAGAAATGGAACCTAGATGGTATTTGGTACCGGGGACACAGTACCTCAATCAAGTCTCTAGTTGCCTCTGAATTAACGGTGGATACCGGAACCACGTTTCTCACCGCCCAGGCTGCCAAGGCCTGAGTTATCTGCTTTTCAGCAGGATGACTGCTGTGATATTTCATCTTCCTCGCAAAGGACTGTTGGACAGTCAATTGCTTACTGGAAGTAGTACAAGTGGTCTTCCGACTTCCCCTCTGGGATGACGATCGACTCCCAGCAGCAACAACAGCAGCAGTAGGCGTTACACTCAAGGATGCATCGGAGGAATCCCAGGCAGGAGAGGACTCGTCAGACTTGCCAGTGACATGGCCTGCAGGACTATTGGCTTTCCTGGGTAAGGAGGAAATTGACACTGAGGGAGTTGGTGGTGTGGTTTGCAGGAGCTTGGTTACAAGAGGAAGGGATTTAGTGGTCAGTGGACTGCTTCCGCTGTCATCCAAAGTTTTTGAACTTGTCACTGACTTATGATGAATGCGCTGCAGGTGACGTATAAGGGAGGATGTTCCGAGGTGGTTAACGTCCTTACCCCTACTTATTACAGCTTGACAAAGGCAACACACGGCTTGACACCTGTTGTCCGCATTTGTGTTGAAATAATTCCATACCGAAGAGCTGATTTTTTTTGTATTTTGACCAGGCATGTCAATGGCCATATTCCTCCCACGGACAACAGGTGTCTCCCCGGGTGCCTGACTTAAACAAACCACCTCACCATCAGAATCCTCCTTGTCAATTTCCTCCCCAGCGCCAGCAACACCCATATCCTCATCCTGGTGTACTTCAACAGTGACATCTTCAATTTGACTATCAGGAACTGGACTGCGGGTGCTCCTTCCAGCACTTGCAGGGGGCGTGCAAATGGTGGAAGGCGCAAGCTCTTCCCGTCCAGTGTTGGGAAGGTCAGGCATCGCAACCGACACAATTGGACTCTCCTTGGGGATTTGTGATTTAGAAGAACGCACAGTTCTTTGCTGTGCTTTTGCCAGCTTAAGTCTTTTCATTTTTCTTGCGAGAGGATGAGTGCTTCCATCCTCATGTGAATCTGAACCACTAGCCATGAACATAGGCCAGGGCCTCAGCCGTTCCTTGCCACTCCGTGTCGTAAATGGCATATTGGCAAGTTTACGCTTCTCATCAGACGCTTTCAATTTTGATTTTTGGGTCATTTTACTGAACTTTTGTTTTTTGGATTTTACATGCTCTCTACTATGACATTGGGCATCGGCCTTGGCAGACGACGTTGATGGCATTTCATCGTCTCGGCCATGACTAGTGGCAGCAGCTTCAGCACGAGGTGGAAGTGGATCTTGATCTTTCCCTATTTTAACCTCCACATTTTTGTTCTCCATTTTTTAATGTGTGGAATTATATGCCAGTATCAATAGCAATTGCCTACTACTATATATACTGCGCACAACTAAAATGCACCACAGGTATAGAATGTAGATGGATAGTATACTTAATGACGACACAGAGGTAGGTACAGCAGTGGCCTTCCGTACCGTACTGCTATATATACTGGTGGTCACTGTGTCAGCAAACTGCAAAACTAAAATGCACCACAGGTATAGAATGTAGATGGATAGTATACTTAATGACGACACAGAGGTAGGTATAGCAGTGGCCTACCGTACTGCTATATATACTGGTGGTCACTGTGTCAGCAAACTGCAAAACTAAAATGCACCACAGGTATAGAATGTAGACCAGAGGTTCTCAAACTCTGCCCTCGGGGGCACACACAGTGCATGTTTTGCAGGTAACCCAGCAGGTGCACAGGTGTATTAATTACTCACTGACACATTTTAAAAGGTCCACAGGTGGAGCTAATTATTTCACTTGCGATTCTGTGAGGAGACCTGCAAAACATGCACTGTGTGTGCCCCGAGGACCGAGTTTGAGAACCTCTGATGTAGACTGATAGTATACTTAATGACGACACAGAGGTAGGTACAGCAGTGGCCTTCCGTACCGTACTGCTATATATACTGGTGGTCACTGTGTCATCAAACTGCACAACTGAAATGCACCACAGGTATAGAATCTAGATGGATAGTATACTTGACGACACAGAGGTAGGTACAGCAGTGGCCTACTGTACCGTAATGCTATATATTATATACTGGTGGTCACTGGTCAGCAAAACTCTGCACTGTACTCCTCCTATATAATATTATACTGGTGGTCCCCAGTCCCCACAATAAAGCAGCACACTGAGCACAGATATGGAGTGTTTTTTCAGGCAGACAACGTATACTGGTGGTCACTGTCAGCAAAACTCTGCACTGTACTCCTGCTATATAATACAGCTGCTCCCCAGTCCCCACAATTAAGCAGTGTGAGCACAGATCTATGCAGCACACTGAGCACAGATAAGGAGCTTTTTTTTTCAGGCAGAGAACGGATAAAACTGGTGGTCACTGATCAGCAAAACTCTGCACTGTACTCCTCCTATATTATACAGCTGCTCCCCAGTCCTCCCCACAATTAAGCAATAAAGCACAATCAAGTTCAACAATAACGGAGAGGACGACAGCCACGTCCTCTTCCTAACATTTCCAATGCACGAGTGAAAATGGCGGCGACGCGCGGCTGCTTATATAGAATCCGAATCTCGCGAGAATCCGACAGCGGGATGATGACGTTCGGGCGCGCACGGGTTACCCGAGCCATACGGGAAAAGGGTCTTTTAACTGACTTTCGGACAGGTTTTTCTACGTGTGTGTGTGTGTGTGTGTGTGTGTGTGTGTAAGTCTAATAGTAAATTCCTCCATGGTTTTAGAGAATCCCGCAACCCCTTCTAAATGTTGTTTGCGGGACTACAGCAATTATCTGGATAAATTAGCAAAGGCACTCTGCCACAAACTAGACGAACCACTGCTCCCAGCCTGTGCGTCCAGTTCTAAACATGTACTGCCCACACGTGCTCTTTTTGTCACATCTTGTACAAACAAGACATTTTTGTGGGTTTGGATGGTGGTTTAGAAGCCATGTTTAAAGTACACGTACACCCACACACACACCACAATAAGCAGTCCTGTCACTCTATTGAGTTAGAAGGAGACAGACTGTAGGGAGAAGGGAGTAAATAAAAACTAGGGAGTACACAGCTGGATTTGTGAAGAACCTGTGAAAAAATCAGTGTCTATGAAATTAAAAGTACCAGTACAAACCCCACACCACCACTGTACTTGCAGGATGAATCAGGCTTGTGAATTCTTTTCTCATTCTCTGATGCCTCTCTTGCCGGACCTGTCAGCAGAGCCCTTGAGAGATAGTCTAATTCCACAGGTTCTCAAACTCTGTCCTCAGGACCCCACACGATTCATGTTTTGCAGGTCGCCTGTAGATTTTTAAAATGTGACAGTTGGTGATACACAGTGCAGCTGCCGGGTGACATGGAAAACGGGAACCGCGTGGGGTCCTGAGGACCGAGTTTGAGAACCACTGCGGGTCTAAGTGAGGGCAGTGTTTTAATTTCCTCCCCCTGCTATTCCCACCCGCTGCTGAGCGCGCCTGTATCATCTAAAATGGCCGCTGCTTCAATTTTTGGAGCACATCATTAAATCTAACTAAACAATGTGGGGAAATGCCTAAGCCGGACGGAAGCGGTTCCCTATGGTTCCCATACCTCAGAGCCGCTCCGTCCGTCTCGTCCATGATCGGCGTCTCCCGCGGCATCCCCAGCGCTGAATTCCGCCATTACTGAGTGGCAGGAACTGCGCGCAGCCTGCGCGCAGCCTGCTCTCCGCGTCTCTGGCAGTGTAACCTGACCGGAGACGCCGCACTACCCTGTCGCTGCTATGTGGTAGGAGATAACCTGCACGGGTCACCAGGTGGGCGTTCTCTATTAAACACCCCTGACGCTGCAGGGGAAGGGTGTGGTAAATACTCACAAAGCTCCTCAAGTGATCAGCGGATCCCTTGTCACAGGATCTTGGTCACTTACTCAGCCAAGCAACTTGCACACCTTGGTCTCACCCTTTATTGGGTGGGAGAAGGCTACTGCATACCTTCCAACATGACCCTCTCCAGGAGGGACACAATGTTCTGCTCCTGGATTTCTCTCTTAATTTGTGATTGACATCACCTCTGTTGAACAGGTAATGGATAAGAAAGGTGTTTCAGCACAGGTGATGGTAATCATACAGTAAGAGGGAAGAGCAGGAGCAGTGCATTGTGTCCTCCTGGAGAGGTCATGTTGGGAGGTATGACATAGGTATGAGCACTGGGTCAGTATTAGGGTACAGCACAGGTGATGGTAATCATACAGTAAGAGGGACAGGCAGGAGCAGAGCATTGTGTCCTCCTGGAGAGGTCATGTTGGGAGGTATGACATAGGTATGAGCACTGGGTCAGTATTAGGGTACAGCACAGGTGATGGTAATCATACAGTAAGAGGGGAGAGCAGGAGCAGAGCATTGTGTTCTCCTGGAGAGGGTCGTGTTGGGAGGTATGACATAGGTATGAGCACTGGGTCAGTATTAGGGTACAGCACAGGTGATGCTAATCATACAGTAAGAGGGAAGAGCAGGAGTAGAGCATTGTGTCCTCCTGGAGAGGACATGTTGGGAGGTATGACATAGGTATGAGCACTGGATCAGTATTAGGGTACAGCACAGGTGATGGTAATCATACAGTAAGAGGGAAGAGCAGGAGTAGAGCATTGTGTCCTCCTGGAGAGGTCATGTTGGGAGGTATGACATAGGTATGAGCACTGGGTCAGTATTAGGGTACAGCACAGGTGATGGTAATCATACAGTAAGAGGGAAGAGCAGGAGCAGAGCATTGTGTCCTCCTGGAGAGGTCATGTTGGGAGGTATGAGCACTGGGTCAGTATTAGGGTACAGCACAGGTGATGGTAATCATACAGTAAGAGGGGAGAGCAGGAGCAGAGCATTGTCTTCTCCTGGAGAGGGTCATGTTGGGAGGTATGACATAGGTATGAGCACTGGGTCAGTATTAGGGTACAGCACAGGTGATGCTAATCATACAGTAAGAGGGAAGAGCAGGAGTAGAGCATTGTGTCCTCCTGGAGAGGACATGTTGGGAGGTATGACATAGGTATGAGCACTGGATCAGTATTAGGGTACAGCACAGGTGATGGTAATCATACAGTAAGAGGGAAGAGCAGGAGCAGAGCATTGTGTCCTCCTGGAGAGGTCATGTTGGGAGGTATGACATAGGTATGAGCACTGGGTCAGTATTAGGGTACAGCACAGGTGATGGTAATCATACAGTAAGAGGGAAGAGCAGGAGCAGAGCATTGTGTGCTCCTGGAGAGGTCATGTTGGGAGGTATGACATAGGTATGAGCACTGGGTCAGTATTAGGGTACAGCACAGGTGATAATAATCATACAGTAAGAGGGAAGAGCAGGAGCAGAGCATTGTGTCCTCCTGGAGAGGTCATGTTGGGAGGTATGACATAGGTATAAGCACTGGGTCAGTATTAGGGTACAGCACAGGTGATGGTAATCATACAGTAAGAGGGAAGAGCAGGAGCAGAGCATTGTGTCCTCCTGGAGAGGGTCATGTTGGGAGGTATGACATAGGTATGAGCACTGGGTCAGTATTAGGGTACAGCACAGGTGATGGTAATCATACAGTAAGAGGGAATAGCAGGAGCAGAGCATTGTGTGCTCCTGGAGAGGTCATGTTGGGAGGTATGACATAGGTATGAGCACTGGGTCAGTATTAGGGTACAGCACAGGTGATGGTAATCATACAGTAAGAGGGAAGTGCAGGAGCAGAGCATTGTGTCCTCCTGGAGAGGGTCATGTTGGGAGGTATGACATACGTATGAGCACGGGGTCAGTATTAGGGTACAGCACAGGTGATGGTAATCATACAGTAAGAGGGGAGAGCAGGAGCAGAGCATTGTGTCCTCCTGGAGAGGTCATGTTGGGAGGTATGACACAGGTATGAGCACTGGGTCAGTATTAGGGTACAGCACAGGTGATGGCAATCATACAGTAAGAGGGAAGAGCAGGAGCAGAGCATTGTGTCCTCCTGGAGAGGTCATGTTGGGAGGTATGACATAGGTATGAGCACTGGATCAGTATTAGGGTACAGCACAGGTGATGGCAATCATACAGTAAGAGGGAAGAGCAGGAGCAGAGCATTGTGTGCTCCTGGAGAGGTCATGTTGGGAGGTATGACATAGGTATGAGCACTGGATCAGTATTAGGGTACAGCACAGGTGATGGTAATCATACAGTAAGAGGGAAGAGCAGGAGCAGAGCATTGTGTCCTCCTGGAGAGGTCATGTTGGGAGGTATGACATAGGTATGAGCACTGGGTCAGTATTAGGGTACAGCACAGGTGATGGTAATCATACAGTAAGAGGGAAGAGCAGGAGCAGAGCATTGTGTGCTCCTGGAGAGGTCATGTTGGGAGGTATGACATAGGTATGAGCACTGGGTCAGTATTAGGGTACAGCACAGGTGATAATAATCATACAGTAAGAGGGAAGAGCAGGAGCAGAGCATTGTGTCCTCCTGGAGAGGTCATGTTGGGAGGTATGACATAGGTATAAGCACTGGGTCAGTATTAGGGTACAGCACAGGTGATGGTAATCATACAGTAAGAGGGAAGAGCAGGAGCAGAGCATTGTGTCCTCCTGGAGAGGGTCATGTTGGGAGGTATGACATAGGTATGAGCACTGGGTCAGTATTAGGGTACAGCACAGGTGATGGTAATCATACAGTAAGAGGGAATAGCAGGAGCAGAGCATTGTGTGCTCCTGGAGAGGTCATGTTGGGAGGTATGACATAGGTATGAGCACTGGGTCAGTATTAGGGTACAGCACAGGTGATGGTAATCATACAGTAAGAGGGAAGTGCAGGAGCAGAGCATTGTGTCCTCCTGGAGAGGGTCATGTTGGGAGGTATGACATAGGTATGAGCACGGGGTCAGTATTAGGGTACAGCACAGGTGATGGTAATCATACAGTAAGAGGGGAGAGCAGGAGCAGAGCATTGTGTCCTCCTGGAGAGGTCATGTTGGGAGGTATGACACAGGTATGAGCACTGGGTCAGTATTAGGGTACAGCACAGGTGATGGCAATCATACAGTAAGAGGGAAGAGCAGGAGCAGAGCATTGTGTCCTCCTGGAGAGGTCATGTTGGGAGGTATGACATAGGTATGAGCACTGGATCAGTATTAGGGTACAGCACAGGTGATGGTAATCATACAGTAAGAGGGAAGAGCAGGAGCAGAGCATTGTGTCCTGGAGAGGTCATGTTGGGAGGTATGACATAGGTATGAGCACTGGGTCAGTATTAGGGTACAGCACAGGTGATGGTAATCATACAGTAAGAGGGAAGAGCAGGAGCAGAGCATTGTGTGCTCCTGGAGAGGTCATGTTGGGAGGTATGACATAGGTATGAGCACTGGGTCAGTATTAGGGTACAGCACAGGTGATGGTAATCATACAGTAAGAGGGAAGAGCAGGAGCAGAGCATTGTGTCCTCCTGGAGAGGTCATGTTGGGAGGTATGACACAGGTATGAGCACTGGGTCAGTATTAGGGTACAGCACAGGTGATGGTAATCATACAGTAAGAGGGAAGAGCAGGAGCAGAGCATTGTGTCCTCCTGGAGAGGTCATGTTGGGAGGTATGACACAGGTATGAGCACTGGGTCAGTATTAGGGTACAGCACAGGTGATGGTAATCATACAGTAAGAGGGAAGAGCAGGAGCAGTGCATTGTGTCCTCCTGGAGAGGTCATGTTGGGAGGTATGACATAGGTATGAGCACTGGGTCAGTATTAGGGTACAGCACAGGTGATGGTAATCATACAGTAAGAGGGACAGGCAGGAGCAGAGCATTGTGTCCTCCTGGAGAGGTCATGTTGGGAGGTATGACATAGGTATGAGCACTGGGTCAGTATTAGGGTACAGCACAGGTGATGGTAATCATACAGTAAGAGGGGAGAGCAGGAGCAGAGCATTGTGTTCTCCTGGAGAGGGTCGTGTTGGGAGGTATGACATAGGTATGAGCACTGGGTCAGTATTAGGGTACAGCACAGGTGATGCTAATCATACAGTAAGAGGGAAGAGCAGGAGTAGAGCATTGTGTCCTCCTGGAGAGGACATGTTGGGAGGTATGACATAGGTATGAGCACTGGATCAGTATTAGGGTACAGCACAGGTGATGGTAATCATACAGTAAGAGGGAAGAGCAGGAGTAGAGCATTGTGTCCTCCTGGAGAGGTCATGTTGGGAGGTATGACATAGGTATGAGCACTGGGTCAGTATTAGGGTACAGCACAGGTGATGGTAATCATACAGTAAGAGGGAAGAGCAGGAGCAGAGCATTGTGTCCTCCTGGAGAGGTCATGTTGGGAGGTATGAGCACTGGGTCAGTATTAGGGTACAGCACAGGTGATGGTAATCATACAGTAAGAGGGGAGAGCAGGAGCAGAGCATTGTCTTCTCCTGGAGAGGGTCATGTTGGGAGGTATGACATAGGTATGAGCACTGGGTCAGTATTAGGGTACAGCACAGGTGATGCTAATCATACAGTAAGAGGGAAGAGCAGGAGTAGAGCATTGTGTCCTCCTGGAGAGGACATGTTGGGAGGTATGACATAGGTATGAGCACTGGATCAGTATTAGGGTACAGCACAGGTGATGGTAATCATACAGTAAGAGGGAAGAGCAGGAGCAGAGCATTGTGTCCTCCTGGAGAGGTCATGTTGGGAGGTATGACATAGGTATGAGCACTGGGTCAGTATTAGGGTACAGCACAGGTGATGGTAATCATACAGTAAGAGGGAAGAGCAGGAGCAGAGCATTGTGTGCTCCTGGAGAGGTCATGTTGGGAGGTATGACATAGGTATGAGCACTGGGTCAGTATTAGGGTACAGCACAGGTGATAATAATCATACAGTAAGAGGGAAGAGCAGGAGCAGAGCATTGTGTCCTCCTGGAGAGGTCATGTTGGGAGGTATGACATAGGTATAAGCACTGGGTCAGTATTAGGGTACAGCACAGGTGATGGTAATCATACAGTAAGAGGGAAGAGCAGGAGCAGAGCATTGTGTCCTCCTGGAGAGGGTCATGTTGGGAGGTATGACATAGGTATGAGCACTGGGTCAGTATTAGGGTACAGCACAGGTGATGGTAATCATACAGTAAGAGGGAATAGCAGGAGCAGAGCATTGTGTGCTCCTGGAGAGGTCATGTTGGGAGGTATGACATAGGTATGAGCACTGGGTCAGTATTAGGGTACAGCACAGGTGATGGTAATCATACAGTAAGAGGGAAGTGCAGGAGCAGAGCATTGTGTCCTCCTGGAGAGGGTCATGTTGGGAGGTATGACATACGTATGAGCACGGGGTCAGTATTAGGGTACAGCACAGGTGATGGTAATCATACAGTAAGAGGGGAGAGCAGGAGCAGAGCATTGTGTCCTCCTGGAGAGGTCATGTTGGGAGGTATGACACAGGTATGAGCACTGGGTCAGTATTAGGGTACAGCACAGGTGATGGCAATCATACAGTAAGAGGGAAGAGCAGGAGCAGAGCATTGTGTCCTCCTGGAGAGGTCATGTTGGGAGGTATGACATAGGTATGAGCACTGGATCAGTATTAGGGTACAGCACAGGTGATGGCAATCATACAGTAAGAGGGAAGAGCAGGAGCAGAGCATTGTGTGCTCCTGGAGAGGTCATGTTGGGAGGTATGACATAGGTATGAGCACTGGATCAGTATTAGGGTACAGCACAGGTGATGGTAATCATACAGTAAGAGGGAAGAGCAGGAGCAGAGCATTGTGTCCTCCTGGAGAGGTCATGTTGGGAGGTATGACATAGGTATGAGCACTGGGTCAGTATTAGGGTACAGCACAGGTGATGGTAATCATACAGTAAGAGGGAAGAGCAGGAGCAGAGCATTGTGTGCTCCTGGAGAGGTCATGTTGGGAGGTATGACATAGGTATGAGCACTGGGTCAGTATTAGGGTACAGCACAGGTGATAATAATCATACAGTAAGAGGGAAGAGCAGGAGCAGAGCATTGTGTCCTCCTGGAGAGGTCATGTTGGGAGGTATGACATAGGTATAAGCACTGGGTCAGTATTAGGGTACAGCACAGGTGATGGTAATCATACAGTAAGAGGGAAGAGCAGGAGCAGAGCATTGTGTCCTCCTGGAGAGGGTCATGTTGGGAGGTATGACATAGGTATGAGCACTGGGTCAGTATTAGGGTACAGCACAGGTGATGGTAATCATACAGTAAGAGGGAATAGCAGGAGCAGAGCATTGTGTGCTCCTGGAGAGGTCATGTTGGGAGGTATGACATAGGTATGAGCACTGGGTCAGTATTAGGGTACAGCACAGGTGATGGTAATCATACAGTAAGAGGGAAGTGCAGGAGCAGAGCATTGTGTCCTCCTGGAGAGGGTCATGTTGGGAGGTATGACATAGGTATGAGCACGGGGTCAGTATTAGGGTACAGCACAGGTGATGGTAATCATACAGTAAGAGGGGAGAGCAGGAGCAGAGCATTGTGTCCTCCTGGAGAGGTCATGTTGGGAGGTATGACACAGGTATGAGCACTGGGTCAGTATTAGGGTACAGCACAGGTGATGGCAATCATACAGTAAGAGGGAAGAGCAGGAGCAGAGCATTGTGTCCTCCTGGAGAGGTCATGTTGGGAGGTATGACATAGGTATGAGCACTGGATCAGTATTAGGGTACAGCACAGGTGATGGTAATCATACAGTAAGAGGGAAGAGCAGGAGCAGAGCATTGTGTCCTGGAGAGGTCATGTTGGGAGGTATGACATAGGTATGAGCACTGGGTCAGTATTAGGGTACAGCACAGGTGATGGTAATCATACAGTAAGAGGGAAGAGCAGGAGCAGAGCATTGTGTGCTCCTGGAGAGGTCATGTTGGGAGGTATGACATAGGTATGAGCACTGGGTCAGTATTAGGGTACAGCACAGGTGATGGTAATCATACAGTAAGAGGGAAGAGCAGGAGCAGAGCATTGTGTCCTCCTGGAGAGGTCATGTTGGGAGGTATGACACAGGTATGAGCACTGGGTCAGTATTAGGGTACAGCACAGGTGATGGTAATCATACAGTAAGAGGGAAGAGCAGGAGCAGAGCATTGTGTCCTCCTGGAGAGGTCATGTTGGGAGGTATGACACAGGTATGAGCACTGGGTCAGTATTAGGGTACAGCACAGGTGATGGTAATCATACAGTAAGAGGGAAGAGCAGGAGCAGAGCATTGTGTCCTCCTGGAGAGGTCATGTTGGGAGGTATGAGCACTGGGTCAGTATTAGGGTACAGCACAGGTGATGGTAATCATACAGTAAGAGGGGAGAGCAGGAGCAGAGCATTGTCTTCTCCTGGAGAGGGTCATGTTGGGAGGTATGACATAGGTATGAGCACTGGGTCAGTATTAGGGTACAGCACAGGTGATGCTAATCATACAGTAAGAGGGAAGAGCAGGAGTAGAGCATTGTGTCCTCCTGGAGAGGACATGTTGGGAGGTATGACATAGGTATGAGCACTGGATCAGTATTAGGGTACAGCACAGGTGATGGTAATCATACAGTAAGAGGGAAGAGCAGGAGCAGAGCATTGTGTCCTCCTGGAGAGGTCATGTTGGGAGGTATGACATAGGTATGAGCACTGGGTCAGTATTAGGGTACAGCACAGGTGATGGTAATCATACAGTAAGAGGGAATAGCAGGAGCAGAGCATTGTGTGCTCCTGGAGAGGTCATGTTGGGAGGTATGACATAGGTATGAGCACTGGGTCAGTATTAGGGTACAGCACAGGTGATAATAATCATACAGTAAGAGGGAAGAGCAGGAGCAGAGCATTGTGTCCTCCTGGAGAGGTCATGTTGGGAGATATGACATAGGTATAAGCACTGGGTCAGTATTAGGGTACAGCACAGGTGATGGTAATCATACAGTAAGAGGGAAGAGCAGGAGCAGAGCATTGTGTCCTCCTGGAGAGGGTCATGTTGGGAGGTATGACATAGGTATGAGCACTGGGTCAGTATTAGGGTACAGCACAGGTGATGGTAATCATACAGTAAGAGGGAATAGCAGGAGCAGAGCATTGTGTGCTCCTGGAGAGGTCATGTTGGGAGGTATGACATAGGTATGAGCACTGGGTCAGTATTAGGGTACAGCACAGGTGATGGTAATCATACAGTAAGAGGGAAGTGCAGGAGCAGAGCATTGTGTCCTCCTGGAGAGGGTCATGTTGGGAGGTATGACATAGGTATGAGCACGGGGTCAGTATTAGGGTACAGCACAGGTGATGGTAATCATACAGTAAGAGGGGAGAGCAGGAGCAGAGCATTGTGTCCTCCTGGAGAGGTCATGTTGGGAGGTATGACACAGGTATGAGCACTGGGTCAGTATTAGGGTACAGCACAGGTGATGGCAATCATACAGTAAGAGGGAAGAGCAGGAGCAGAGCATTGTGTCCTCCTGGAGAGGTCATGTTGGGAGGTATGACATAGGTATGAGCACTGGATCAGTATTAGGGTACAGCACAGGTGATGGCAATCATACAGTAAGAGGGAAGAGCAGGAGCAGAGCATTGTGTGCTCCTGGAGAGGTCATGTTGGGAGGTATGACATAGGTATGAGCACTGGGTCAGTATTAGGGTACAGCACAGGTGATGGTAATCATACAGTAAGAGGGAAGTGCAGGAGCAGAGCATTGTATCCTCCTGGAGAGGGTCATGTTGGGAGGTATGACATAGGTATGAGCACGGGGTCAGTATTAGGGTACAGCACAGGTGATGGTAATCATACAGTAAGAGGGGAGAGCAGGAGCAGAGCATTGTGTCCTCCTGGAGAGGTCATGTTGGGAGGTATGACACAGGTATGAGCACTGGGTCAGTATTAGGGTACAGCACAGGTGATGGCAATCATACAGTAAGAGGGAAGAGCAGGAGCAGAGCATTGTGTCCTCCTGGAGAGGTCATGTTGGGAGGTATGACATAGGTATGAGCACTGGATCAGTATTAGGGTACAGCACAGGTGATGGCAATCATACAGTAAGAGGGAAGAGCAGGAGCAGAGCATTGTGTGCTCCTGGAGAGGTCATGTTGGGAGGTATGACATAGGTATGAGCACTGGGTCAGTATTAGGGTACAGCACAGGTGATGGTAATCATACAGTAAGAGGGAAGAGCAGGAGCAGAGCATTGTGTCCTCCTGGAGAGGGTCATGTTGGGAGGTATGACATAGGTATGAGCACTGGGTCAGTATTAGGGTACAGCACAGGTGATGGTAATCATACAGTAAGAGGGAAGAGCAGGAGCAGAGCATTGTGTCCTCCTGGAGAGGGTCATGTTGGGAGGTATGACATAGGTATGAGCACTGGGTCAGTATTAGGGTACAGCACAGGTGATGGCAATCATACAGTAAGAGGGAAGAGCAGGAGCAGAGCATTGTGTCCTCTTGGAGAGGGTCATGTTGGGAGGTATGCTGTTATGATGTTCCGTCATCTTGACAGGTCGGTAATTAGTAGTTTTATACAGTAGGTGAGAAAGAAGATTCTCCCTCGCAGATATGTTGCTATGGCTCCCATGAAAACGACTGATATCTCTAATATTCCTGTTGCAGCTGAAAAACTCTGCCGGAACAAATGGTGGTTTCTGAACAGTCTGATGGCTGCGCTGTTCCTGTCCCTTTGGTGGTGAGTTAGTAATGGCTGCATGAAGTATTATCAGACTACAATCTAGATTCTAATAAATTATTTGTCGCATTGTGCCCATCCCAGGAGAAGGCCTATGCGAGACGCCGTTTTATTGAGGACTTTGCGATCCTAAAGACTTGTGCATTTCAGCCCTCCGGTGACTTAACGCAATGCAACTTTCTCCTGCCCATCTGGGTGCACTTCAATATGAACCCCAACACAGATGAGAAACGTCCTAGTTTTGCATGAAATGTGAAGAGTAACTTATCTCCGATGTAGAATCTTGATCAGCACACTCCCTGTCCAGGGGGCCACACACGTAGATTACACATAGCAGTGATACAGAGACGGAGGGTAATTTCCATACATTCTTCTGTATTATGGGTTCTGTTTACAAAGTCTTGGAAGGAGATAATGTGGACCGAGATAAAGTACCACCCAATCAGCTCCTAACTGCCACGTCACAGGCTGGGTTTGAAAAATGACAGTTAGGAGCTGATTGGCTCGTACTTTACCTCCGTAGACTTTATCTCCATCCAAGGCTTAGTAAATAGGCCCCATGTCTGTGGAATAACACCTAGTGGAGGGAGAGGCTCAGATATTCTAATCGTACAGAATGGGGGTAACATAGGCTTTGGATGTCCTTGGTTGCCAGAGAAGGACTCTGAATATCAATCTGTTTATGACTTTTCATTACTGATCCAGCTCTTGAGAAGCCAGTCCACTTTTTTTAAAGTGCAAAGTGAGCAGAGTGACATCACGGCCCCACTCCTTCCGCGCCATACCTTAGGGCTGGGCACGTGTGGCATGGCCACAACTAGAGGCCTTGGTCTACAGCAGAAATTCTCAACCATGGACCTCAAGGCACATTTAGAGTCCAGGGCCAATATTTACTAAGAATTTGAGTTTGTCCGATTTGTGTTTTTTTTTTCTAAGTCCCAATCCGGGAATTCACTAAGCATCAATCTCGGCAGTGTTTGGACTATTCGTAATGGTTTGATTTGCAAAGTTCCGAAATACGAATGAATAGACCATCGGTCAAACGCGGCTGTTATTTCATACAATACGGGAATTCACTATTCATTCGTATTTGGGTGTTATTTTCTGAGTGCTCAAGTGCGGGTCTATTTTTGTTCGATTCGTTAAAAAAAGCAGCAAAAAAATAGACCTGCTTTTTCCAGTCGAGTTTGGATAACTATGCACGGATCAGTGAGATCTGTGCAATGGTTATCTATGGGAAAGGGTCTGTTTAGTGTAAAAACTGAAAAAAAAATTGTGTGGGGTCCCCCCTCCTAAGCATAACCAGCCTCGGGCTCTTCGAGCCGGTCCTGGTTGAAAAAATATGGGGTAAAAAATGACAGGGGTTCCCCCATATTTAATCAACCAGCACCGGGCTCTGCGCCTGGTTCCAAAAATACGGGGGACAAAAAGCGTAGGGGTCCCCCGTATTTTTGAAACCAGCACCGGGCTCCACTAGCCAGGTACATAATGCCACAGCCGGGGGACACTTTTATAGTGGTCCCTGCGGCCCTGGCATTACATACCCAACTAGTCACCCCTGGCCGGGGTACCCTGGAGGAGTGGGAACCCCTTAAATCAAGGGGTCCCCCCCTCCAGCCACCCAAGGGCCAGGGGTGAAGCCCGAGGCTGTCCCCCCCCATCCAAGGGCGGCAGATGGGGGGCTGATAGCCTTTTGAAAAAATGTGAATATTGTTTTTAGTAGCAGTACTACAAGTCCCTGCAAGCCTCCCCTGCAAGCTGGTACTTGGAGAACCACAAGTACCAGCATGCGGTGGAAAACCGGGCCCGCTGGTACCTGTAGTACTACAACTAAAAAAAAAAAAAAAACCAAAAACAGGACACACACACCGTGAAAGTATAATTTTATTACATACATGCACACCTCCAAACATACATACTTACCTATGTTCACACGAGGCTCTGTCCTCTTGTCCCTGTAGAATCCTTGGGGTACCTGTGAAAAAAATTATACTCACATAATCCAGTGTAGATTGTGTCCAATGTATAATCCACGTACTTGGCAAAAAAACAAACCGCATACCCGATCCACGCACTGAAAGGGGTCCCATGTTTACACATGGGACCCCTTTCCCCGACTGCCAGGACCCCCCCTGACTCCTGTCAAAGAGGGTCCCTTCAGCCAATCAGGGAGCGCCACGTCGGGCCACTCTCCTGATTGGCTGTGTGCTCCTGTAGTGTCTGTGAGGCAGCGCACGGCAGAGATACAATGTAGCGCCTATGTGGTCAGCGGTTGACCGAAAGTAACCTCACCGCTGACCGCAAAGTTCCCACCATTGGCTAAAATGGAGCGCATAGGCGCTACATTGTATCTCTGCCGTGTGCTGCCTCACAGACACTACAGGAGCACACAGCCAATCAGGAGAGTGGCACGACGTGGCGCTCCCTGATTGGCTGAAGGGACCCTCTTTGACAGGAGTCGGGGGGTCCTGGCAGTCGGGGAAAGGGGTCCCATGTGTAAACATGGGACCCCTTTCAGTGCGTGGATCGGGTATGCGGTTTGTTTTTTTGCCAAGTACGTGGATTATTAAAAAAGGACACGACACACTGGATTTAGGTGAGTATAATTTTATTTTCAGGTACCCTGGAATCGACGTCGAGACGTGGGCCGAGTCGGCATCTGAACATAGGCAAGTATGTGTGTGTCGGAATGTATGTAATAAAGTTGTACTTTCAAGGTGTGTGTGTCCTGTTTTTATTTGGGTATTTTTTTTGCAGAACTATAGGTACCAGCGGGCCCGTTTAACCCCCGCATGCTGGTACTTGTGGTTCTCCAAGTACCAGCTTGCGGGGGAGGCTTGCAGGGACTTGTAGTTCTTGTGCAAAAAACAATATTCTTTTATTTTACACTTGGCTATCAGCCCCCCATCCGCAGCCCATGGATGGGGGGGGACAGCCTCGGGCTTCACCCCTGGCCCTTGGGTGGCTGGAGGGGGGGGGACCCCTTGGTTTAAGGGGTTCCCACTCCTCCAGGGTACCCCGGCCAGGGGTGACTAGTTAGTGATTTAATGCCAGGGCCGCAGGGACCACTATAAAAGTTTCCCCCGGCTGTGGCATTATCTCTCTGACTAGTGGAGCCCGGTGCTGGTTCAAAAAATATGGGGGACCCCTACGCTTTTTGTCCCCCATATTTTTTGCACCAGGACCAGGCGCAGAGCCCGGTGCTGGTTGATCAAATATGGGGGAACCCCTGTCAATTTCCCCCCCATATTTTTTCAACCAGGACCGGCTCAAAGAGCCCGAGGCTGGTTATGCTTAGGAGGGGGACCCCACGCAATTTTTTTCAGATTTTTAAACACTTTAAAAACCTTTTTAAGGTACACAATGAAGCCCTGCACGGATCTCACAGATCCGGCCGGGATTCCTTGTGTTTTGTCAGGCAGTGTTTTACTCATCACTCCCGTAAAACACTGCCTGATATTACGAATTACATCGACATCGGAAAATACGAATTGTGAAAAGTCGGCAGCTTAGTAAATGACCGTATCAGGATTCAAAAAGTTGCAGTAAAATGCACCCGATACCATTCGAGTTCAAACACCCTTCAAAACGGCCAAAACACGAATCTTTGTAAATATACCCCCAGGTTTTAAGAATAGCCATACTTGTGCACAGGTGACTTAATTAGTACCTCAGTTATATTGATTTAACCATCTGTGCTCAAGGATAGAGATCCCAAAAACCTGGAATGTTAGTGTGCCTTTAAAACTGCAGTTGGGGAAACACTGGTCTAGAGCAGTGGTTCTCAACCTCGGTCCTCAAGTACCCCCAACAGTTCATGTTTTCCAGGTCTCCTTACAGGATTGCAAGTGAAATAATTTGCTCCACCTGTGGATCTTTTAAAATGTGTCAGCGAGTAATGAATACACCTGTTCAACTGCTAGGTGACCTGGAAAACATGAACTGTTGGGGGTACTTGAGGACCGAGGTTGAGAACCACTGGTCTAGAGAAGAAACATTTATCAGGGATGTGATTACAGCATCAGTGCACGAGAAGTATAGGATATACATGGTAGCAGGCGCGATCAAGCCTGAGACCATTACTGTAGGGGTTGGGTACGAAGTCCTGGCGGTCAAAATCCTGACGGAGCCAGGTAGTTTAACCCTACCCCTAATCCTAACCCACCCCTCTTGTAGCCTAACCATAACCCTAGTGCCTAACCCAATCGCCTGAACTCGCCTTCGGGATTGGTCCGGATAATCTGATTGCCGGGATCCCTACAGAGCCATCAGTGTGCTGGTGGCCATTTTCTTGGAGCACTCATCCCCCATATTCACTTCCCCAGAGTTTCCTCCATGACAGGAGAAAGAGATGACATCATCACTGACCAGGCTTTGGAGAGATTGCTAGTCTCCTCAGGGAGTCTGGGAGATTATTACTGTTTCAGGGAGCCTCTCTGACGTTCATGGAGTGTAGGGATGTATGTATAAATGGGCACATGGCTGGGTTTGTAGTACTAAGTGCCCTATTTCTTATTTAATAAAAATATAAAAAATAAAATGCACTTGTATAGAGTAAGAAATCATTAACCATGCCGTGACTGCTACAGTCTATTCATGTGATGTGCCGTCTGGACATCTGGGACAACAGATCGTGAAAGAGTTAATGGTTTACCTCTCTCTTCTTGCAGGTTCAGCATGAAGGAGACTAGCTGGCGCCCCCGACTCACGTTCTCCTACAAAGGGCAGTGAGTACTGGCACAAATAATATCTCTGCTTACACCATGCGCTCTGCCTGCCTGAGTCCTGTGTGAGAGATTTGTGGCATCAGTATTGTGTAAACAGGCGTGGTATGATGTGTTGGCAGTCATATGTCCACACAACAATGTAGAGTTATGATACCAACATTGTTGAAATGTCGACATTAGGACAGGCTGCGGGCTGGAGGGTACGGATGTGGAGGTTAGGGTTAGGATATGGGGGGAGGGTTAGTATGTGCGGGAGGGTTAGGATCTGCGGGGAGTTTAGGATCTGGGGGGTTAGTATGTGGGGGGAGGGTTAAGATGTGGGGGAAGGGTTAGAATGTGGGGGAGGGTTAAGATGTGGGGGAGGTTAGGGCTAGGATGTAGGGGGAGGGATAGTAGGTGGGGGGAAGGTTAGTATGTGGGCGGAGGTTAGGGTACAGATGTGGGGGGAGGGTTAGGATGTGTGGGAAGCAAGGTTACGGATGTGGGGGGAGGGTTAGGCTGTGAGGGAGGTAAGGGTACGGATGTGGGGGGTGGGTTAGGATGTGGCGGGAGAGTTAGGCTGTGAGGGAGGTTAGGGTACAGATGTGGGGGGAGGTTAGAATGTGGGGGGGAGGGTAAGGATGTGGGGGGAGGGTACAGATGTGGGGGAAGGTTAGGGTACAGATGTGGGGGAAGGTTAGGGTACGGATGTGGGGGCGGTTAGTATGCGGAGGAGGGTTAGGATGCGGGGGGAGGTTAGGGTGTGGGGGGGGGTTAGGGTACGGATGTGGGGGAGAGTTAGGATGTGGGGGAGGTTAGGGTACGGATGTGGGGGGTGGGTTAGGATGTGGCGGGAGAGTTAGGCTGTGAGGGAGGTTAGGGTACAGATGTGGGGGGGAGGTTAGTATGTGGGGAGTGGGTAAGGATGTGGGGGGAGGGTTAGGATGTGGGGGAAGGTTAGGGTACAGATGTGGGGGAAGGTTAGGGTACGGATGTGGGGGCGGTTAGTATGTGGAGGAGGGTTAGGATGCGGGGGAGGTTAGGGTGTGGGGGGAGGATAGGGTACGGATGTGGGGGAGGGTTAGGATGTGGGGGAGGTTAGGGTACGTATGTGGGGGGAGGGTTAGGATGTGGGGAAGGGTTAGGATGTGGGTGGAGGTTAGGGTTATGCTCTAGGCCCTAGAGCATAACCCTAACCTCCACCCACATCCTAACCCTTCCCCCACATACCCTCCCCTACAGCATAACCCTAACCTCCACCCACATCCTAACCCTTCCCCACATACCATCCCCTAGAGTCTAGGGGATGGTATGTGGGGAAGGGTTAGGATGTGGGTGGAGGTTAGGGTTATGCTGTAGGGGAGGGTATGTGGGGGAAGGGTTAGTATGTGGGGGGAGGGTTAGTATGTGGGGGAGGGTTAGGATGTGGGGGAGGTTAGGGTTAGGATGTAGGGGAAGGGATAGTAGGTGGGGGGAGGGTTAGTATGTGGGGGGAGGTTAGGGTACAGATGTGGGGGGAGGGTTAGGATGTGTGGGAAGTAAGGTTACGGATGTGGGGGGAGGGTTAGGCTGTGAGGGAGGTTAGGGTACGGATGTGGGGAAGGGTTAGGATGTGGGTGGAGGTTAGGGTTAGGCTGTAGGGTAGGGTATGTGGGGAAGGGTTAGGATGTGGGTGGAGGTTAGGGTTAGGCTGTTGGGGAGGGTAAGGATGTGGAGGAGAGTTAAGATGTGGGTGGAGGATAGGGTTAGGCTGTTGGGGATGGTTAAGGTGGGGGGAGGTTGGGGTTAGTATGTGGGGAAGAGTTAGGATGTGGGGGGAGGTTAGGCTGTAGGGGAGGGTTAGTATGTGGGGAAGGGTTAGGATGTGGGTGGAGGTTAGGCTGTAGGGGAGGGTTAGTATGTGGGAAAGGGTTAGTATGTGGGGGGAGGTTAGGCTGTGGGGAAGGGTTAGGATGTGGGGGGAGGTTAGGGTTAGGCTGTTGGGGAGGGTTAAGATGTGGGTGGAGGATAGCGTTAGGCTGTAGGGGAGGGTTAGTATGTGGGGATGGGTTAGGATGTGGGTGGAGGTTAGGGTTAGGCTGTAGGGGAGGGTTAGTATGTGGGGAAGGGTTAGGGTGGGGGGAGGTTAGGCTGTAGGGGAGGGTTAGTATGTGGGGAAGGGTTAGTATGTGGGGGGAGGTTAGGGTTAGGCCGTAGGGGAGGGTTAGTATGTGGGGAAGGGTTAGGATGTGGGGGGAGGTTAGGGTTAGGCCGTAGGGGAGGGTTAGTATGTGGGGAAGGGTTAGGGGAGGTAAAGGTTAGGCTGTTGGGGAGGATTAAGATGTGGGTGAAGGATAGGGTAAGGCTGTAGGGGAGGGTTAGTATGTGGGGGGAGGTTAGGCTGTGGGGAAGCGTTAGGGTGGGGGGAGGTTAGGGTTTGGCTGTTGGGAAGGGTTAAGATGTGGGTGGAGGATAGGGTAAGGCTGTATGGGAGGGTTAGTATGTGGGTGGAGGGTTAGGCTGTAGGGGAGGGTTAGTATGTGGGGAAGGGTTAGGGTGGGGGGAGGTTAGGCTGTAGGGGAGGGTTAAGATGTGGGTGAAGGATAGGGTAAGGCTGTAGGGGAGGGTTAGTATGTGGGGGGAGGTTAGGCTGTGGGGAAGCGTTAGGGTGGGGGGAGGTTAGGGTTTGGCTGTTGGGGAGGGTTAAGATGTGGGTGGAGGATAGGGTAAGGCTGTAGGGGAGGGTTAGTATGTGGGTGGAGGGTTAGGATGTGGGGGGAGGTTAGGGTTAGGCTGCAGGGGAGGTTAGTATGTGGGTGGAGGTTAGGGTTAGGCTGTAGGGGAGGGTTAGTATGTGGGGAAGGGTTAGGATGTGGGGGGAGGTTAGGGTTAGGCTGTAGGGGAGGGTTAGTATGTGGGTGGAGGTTAGGGTTAGGCTGTAGGGGAGGGTTAGTATGTGGGTGGAGGTTAGGGTTAGGCTGCAGGGGAGGGTTAGTATGTGGGGAAGGGTTAGGATGTGGGGGGAGGTTAGGGTTAGGCTGTAGGGGAGGGTTAGTATGTGGGGAAGGGTTAGGGTGGGGGGAGGTTAGGCTGTAGGGGAGGGTTAGTATGTGGGGAAGGGTTAGGATGTGGGGGGAGGTTAGGGTTAGGCTGTAGGGGAAGGTTAGTATGTGGGGAAGGGTTAGGGTGTGGGAAGGTTAGGCTGTAGGGGAGGGTTAGTATGTGGGGAAGGGTTAGGATGTGGGGGGAGGTTAGGGTTAGGCTGCAGGGGAAGGTTAGTATGTGGGGAAGGGTTAGGGTGGGGGGAGGTTAGGCTGTTGGGGAAGGTTAGTATGTGGGGAAGGGTTAGGATGTGGAGGGAGGTTAGGGTTAGGCTGTATGGGAGGGTTAGTATGTGGGGAAGGGTTAGTATGTGGGTGGAGGTTAGGGTTAGGCTGTAGGGGAGGGTTAGTATGTGGGGAAGGGTTAGGATGTGGGGGGAGGTTAGAGTTAGGCTGTAGGGGAAGGTTAGTATGTGGGGAAGGGTTAGGGGAGGTAAGGGTTAGGCTGTTGGGGAGGATTAAGATGTGGGTGAAGGATAGGGTCAGGCTGTTGGGGAGGGTTAGTATGTGGGAGGTGGGTTAGGCTGTGAGGAAGGGTTTGTAAATACACACCTATATGTATCACATACAGTGTAATAAATACAGTACAAGAGAAATGTTCTTTTGGTGGGAGTGGGGGCCCATAGCTTATTTGTGCACCTTGGCCCCCCACATGGAGAGGGACTGTATGAGGTGATTGCACCCATTTGCTTCCTAAACCTGCTCCCATACAATGGGGTTCATGTATCAAGCGATGAAAACCTCATCTTTATGGCATTTTTACCCAAAAAATGTGTCTTCAGCGTTTCTCTGACTGCGGAGAAATCCTAACGAGAGATCCGCACTTTCTCCAGCGGCGCCTTCGTCCTGTGTAAATAACGCTGCAGCATTAAGAATGAAGCATCATGGGGCACATATGTTTCGTCAACACTACAGCTGCCAACAGACAATATCTCCGCAGCATTATGCCGACGGGAGGATGAAGATATAGTTGTAGCGTAATTGAAAGTGGTTTAACCATTTCAGCTGTTTAACTTTAAACACAATCAGAAAGCGTCATGTTATAAATCCTGACACAGTTAAAATACTTTCATTAACATGACACTTCTCCCGTAATGCTGTCTACACAGGGGCGGATCCAGAAGAAAATGATAGGGGGGGCACCATGGAAGGGGCAAGTACATTTGCGTGCGGCTTCGGTGCATGTGAGGTGGCGCTTCTTATACAATGCCCACAGTTGTAGCGCTCATTATGCAATGTCCACTGTACTGGTAGTGCCCCTTATATAGACCCCATAGTAGTGATGCCCCTTATGCAATGCCCGTATTGCCCCCAGTAGTAATGTTGCCTGTAGTAATGCCCCCAGTCATTATGCCCCCAGTGGTAATGCCCCTGCAGTTATGACCCCAGTAGTTTAGCCACCAGTAGTAATGCCCCCCTGTAGTTTGCCCCATTGTAGTTTAGCCCCTGTAGTTATGCCCCCCTGTAGTTTGCCCCATTGTAGTTTAGCCCCTGTAGTTATGCCCCCCTTATAGTTTAGCCTCCAGTAGTAATGCTTCCAGTAGTTTGGCCCCTGTAGTTATGCCCCCAGTAGTTTGGCCCCTGTAGTTATGCCCCCAGTAGTTTGGCCCCCCTGTAGTTTAGCCCCCAAGTAGTAATGCCCCTGTAGTTTAGCCCCCAAGTAGTAATGCCCCTGTAGTTTAGCCCCCAAGTAGTAATGCCCCCTGTAGGTGCCCCCCAGTAATAATGCCCCTAGCAGCTGCCCCCCCCCAGTAATAATGCCCCCAGTAGCTGCCCCCCCCAGTAGTGATGCCCCCAGTTATAATGCCCCCAGTAGTAATCCCCCCCCAGTAGTAATGCCCCTTGTTGATGCCCCCCCCCCCCCCCCGTAGTTTTCCCCCAGGAGATGCCCCCGCTACATTAAGGAAGAAAAAAACATAATACTTACCGAGCCCCGTTCCCGCGCCGCTGCAGTACTCCTCCTGGCTGGCGTCCTCTCCTCAGTACTATGAGAGAGACGTCATGACTGACGTCTCTCCCATAGCGCACGGCGCAGTGACAGCGCCGGAAGCCTGAGCTCTGTACTGAGCTCCTGCCTCCGGCTACCGCTGAGCAGGGAGACGGGCGCCCGCTGGTAACACAATCTCAGCGGGCGCCCATCATCTTCCTGTGCGGCGGCGCCGACGCCGCGGGGGGGAACGGGGGGGGGGGGCACAAATGACAGGGGGGGCACGGGCCCGAGTGCCCCCCCCTGGATCCGCCACTGTGTCTACATACTGACTGCATCTCACTGCCAGGAGTGTAGAGCCAAACGTGTAAGAGAATATGCGTATGTACGTATGTCAACAGTAGCGGAATTTGCCACGGGCAAGCAGGACTTTTGCCCGAGGCTACGCGTCTAGTTTCCCTTCGTGGAGAGGACCTTTGCTGTGCGGTGCGCGATGACGTCATCGCGCACCGCACATTAAAGGACCTCTCCACGAAGGGCTTCACAGCGGCCAGCGGCAGCGGGGGGCACATTTCAGAGCGCTACAGTAGTCTGTACAGGGTGCGTAAATGACCACGCCCCCTGTACGAAGCCATACCCCCCATTGCCGCCCGGGGTGCGCAAAGCCCCAGAACCAGCCCTGTATGTCAAGCAGGCTTTGTAGGTCATGAGAGTTGGGGGATATGCCCTGATATACTCTATGCTGCTGGCCCACCCCTAGGGGTGCTAGGGGTGTCTCCCCCCCCCCCCTTCTTCCCACAGAGTTTGTTCCCAGATTGCAAGTCAGATGTGCACCAAGTCTGGTGTAAATTGCTCCAGGCCTTCCACAGTTTTGCTGTCTGCTGACATACTCTGTGCTGCTGTCCTACCCCTAGGGGTGTGTGACCCCCCCCCCCCCCAGTGTTTGTTTCCAGAGTGTAAGCCATATGTGTACCAAGGGGGTCATTCCGAGTTGATCGCACGCTAGTTTTTTTTGGTGCGGTGCGAGAATCCATTCGCACAGCCGACTGCAAGAAGATTGAAAGTAATTGTGGGTGGCAACTGACCGTTTTCTGGGAGTGTTTGGAAAAACGCAGGCGTGTCCCAGCGTTTGCAGGGCGGGTGCCTGACGTCAGTTCCGGTCCCGGACAGTGATCGCAGCGGCTGAGTAAGTTCAAACCTACTCAGAAACTGCACAAAACATTTTTTAGTACTGCTCGGCTGCACATGCGATTGCACACTCGCAAAGCGAAAATACACTCCCCTATAGGCGGCGACTATCTGATCGCAGCGCTGCAAAAAATAGCGAGCGATCAACTCGGAATGACCCCCCAAGTTTGTTGCAAATTGCTGCATGCATTCCAGAGTTAAGCTGTCTGCAGAAATACTCTGTGCTGCTGTCCTACCGCTAGGGGTGTATTCCCCCCCACAGTGTTTGTTCCCAGAGTGTAAGGCATATGTGTACCAATTTCTGAGTACATTGCTCCTGCAATTCCAGAGTTATGCTGTCTCCTGATATACTCTGTGCTGCTGTCTCCCCGCCCCCCTCCCCCCCCAGGGGTGCTAGGGATTTCAAATTGTTTTAGTTGTCTCCGCCTTATTGTAATAGGCTTGTATGTCAAATTTCACAATCTTCGCTTGTAAACTGAGGATTTGTATAGAAAGACGGAAGGATGGATTTTTTGCTTTTAGAGAGATAGATATACACACACACACACACACACACACACACACACACATATATATCTATTATAAGATCTGTCCCATACAATGGCCCAGATTTATCAAGCCTTGGAGAGTAATGATAAATAACACGCTCCGAGGCTTGATAAATCTGGCCCTATATCTCCGATTGCTAGCTTAAGTATATGTTTTCTCACCCAGAATAGAAGAGCAACATCTGATCTGAATGTACTTATCACATCATTGAGAACAGAGGGGGTAATTCCGAGTTGATCGCAGCAGGAAATTTGTTAGCAGTTGGGCAAAACCATGTGCACTGCAGGGGAGGTAGATGTAACATGTGCAGAGAGAGTTAGATTTGGGTGGGGTGTGTTCAATCTGCAATCTAAATTGCAGTGTAAAAATAAAGCAGCCAGTATTTACCCTGCACAGAAACAAAATCACACACCCAAATCCAACTCTCTCTGCACATGTTATATCTGCCTCCCCTGCAGTGCACATGGTTTTGCCCAACTGCTAACAAATTTGCTGCTGCTTTCAGGTCTGAATTACCCCCATAATTAATTCAAGTTGCTGCTTGGAGTGCTATATTAAGGCTATGGGGGGCTGAGGCACTGAAGACTTAAGGGGGGGCTAGAGATATACAGTACATCGAATGGTTCATTATCGATGTTTCCATCAATGGCTGGCACTATCGGTACCTTCTGTCAATAGCACGAAAACATGGACAGAAAACAAGTGATGGGCTGACCCATCAGGGGGCGTCGCAAGTGCAGTTTTCAGGCCAATCGGAGAAACAGGGCAGCGTTCAGGGATGGCCGATATGGGAAAATAAAACCTGTTGCATCGTCACCATTGTAACTCAAAGACTGATGGCAAACCATCGATGTTTGCTGGACATCGATGGTCAATGTCAAATCCCCGGTGAGGAATTGATGGCCTAAAATATACTTACTGTCATCATTGTTGGCTACCTTTGCTCATTTAAATAAATGGATAGGGCAAACAGTGCTGGGTTTGATTCTGTCCCTTCCTCTATCTGTGTGAAGTTTGTATGTTCCTCCCAGTGTTTTGCACAGGCTTCCGAAGGTTTTTCCTTCCACGCTCCAAAAATATGCCGATAGTCCAATTTATTTCTGACGAATTGGAGAGCGAATGTTGTGTAACCCTTAATTAGGGCCTAAAAGGTTTCATAGTGAATGAGATAGGTTGCTACCACTTGAGCGATTACAAAAAAAATTTCAATGAATTAGAACAGTGCTTCTTAACTTCGATCCCCAACATGTCATGTTTTCAGGATTTCTATCTGGATTAGGACATTTATTTTGTAAATATTTAAAGAAGAGCTAATGAACCCACCAGACCTTGTTTTGAGACTTTCCTGAAATTCGCTCAGGTGACTCTAAAGTTTAAACAAATGTTATTGCACAGTAATTATTATCTTTTTAGGATCCGCAGAGAAGGAAAACATTTCCCCCCTTTGCTCCTTAATCTGGCTCTGGGTGAAGACTAGAATAGCAGACCTCTGTGTACACAGGGGCTTGTGACTTTCCATTTGGTGACCATGGGGGTCATTCCGAGTTGTTCGCTCGCTAGCAGTTTTCAGCAGCCGTGCAAACGCTATGCCGCCTCCCACTGGGAGTGTATTTTAGCTTAGCAGAAGTGCGAACGAAAGGATCGCAGAGCGGCTACAAAATAATTTTGTGCAGTTTCAGAGTAGCTTCAGACCTACTCAGCGCTTGCCATCACTTCAGACTGTTCAGTTCCTGTTTTGACGCCACAAACACGCCCTGCGTTCGCCCAGCCACGCCTGCGTTTTCCTGGCATGCCTGCATTTTTCCGAACACTCCCTGAAAACGGTCAGTTGACACCCAGAAACGCCCTCTTCCTGTCAATCACTCTGCGGCCAGCAGTGCGACTGAAAAGCTTCGCTAGACCTTGTGTGAAACTACATCGTTCGCTGTGCTCGTACGACGCGTGTGCGCATTGCGCCGCATAGCCGTTTTTTAGCCTGATCGCTGCGCTGCAAACTTCAACTAGCGATCAACTCGGAATGACCACCCATGTCCGTGAATGTCTATCACCCCCTTATTCTCCTGTATAGCAGAGCTCCACACAGTGACTGTGGTAGGAGACACTCTGTGATGTGATGTAATGTATGGATGGTCTGTGTCGGCAGGAGGACGGACGTGCTGCTGCTGTCGCCGTGGCTCGCACCCATTGTCTGGAACGGAACATACAACTCTGCAATACTGGATGCGCAATTCCACCAAAGGAATGTCCGCATTGGGATAACCGTGTTCGCTATTAAAAAGTAAGTTCCAAACGTTATGTGGCCTTTTCTGTTTTTTCCCCGCACAGGGAATATTTTGTAATTTGTAACATTTCAGGGGATATTTTGTAAAGCAGACGATCATCTGCAACTTCGACCCATAAAACCGGCAATAGTAATAAATGCTGTATCAGACTTGCTTAATATTTACTTCTGTTGTCGTTTTGAATGCATTGGTCAAAGCCGCCGATGGCGGATGTATAACAGATAAAGCGGTGCCAGGTGTATAACACTACACACTAGTTTTCCTTCTGTAAACCCACTGTGTGGGAAAATAGTGATGAATATACATGGTGGAGTCACATTATTATGAGCACCAACTAATAGCCGGAGTAACCGCCGCATGCAGCACAGACAGCAGCTAGATGGGCTGAACTGGCGTATTAGACACACGTACATTGTGACGGTGAGCTGCTTCCCTATAGCGTGTCGGTCGGCCCTCACGCACCTTCACAGCCGGCGTTTACCTCTCACATCAGTGGCGCATGGTGCTCCGCAGTTTCCGCGACGGTTATTCGCAATGGTGCCATTTGTCCAGCACGATGTACCATCCCCACAGCAGCACGCGAACAGCTCACACACTGCGCTGTGTCAGAAATACCGCTACCCTTGGCCCGAAAGCCAATAATCATCTCTTTTTGCAACTTGGATGAATCGCCCCTTTTACCCATGACGGCGAGTGATGTGTGTGCAGACGGCCTATCACACGCCTTATATACCCACCAAGCCAGCAACGAGTGATATGTGTGCAGACGGCCTATCACACACCTTCTATACCCACCAAGCCAGCAACGAGTGATATGTGTGCAGACGGGTGGTATTAATGTGACCGCCGGTCAGCTGACCGACAGTCACATGACCTCCATGAGCCCGACGGCTCACTATCCCGATGGTCGGCATGCCGACCTACAGGGACTATTTCCACTCGTGGGTGTCCACGACACCCATAGAGTGGGAATAGAACCCGTGGCGACCGCAGGTCGCCACCGAACCCGCAGCGTGGCGAGCGCAGCGAGCCCGCAAGGGGCTTGCTGCACTCGCCCTTCCCCGCCGGGATCCCGGCGTCGGTAAGCTGACCGGCGGTCAGGAGACCGCCGGTCACCAGTACTACACCCGTGCAGACAGCCTATCTCACACCTTATATACCCACCAAGCCAGCAACGAGTAATATGTGTGCAGACGGCCTATCACACCTTCTATACCCACCAAGCCAGCAACGAGTGATATGTGTGCAGACGGCCTATCACACACCTTCTATACCCACCAAGCCAGCAACGAGTGATATGTGTGCAGACGCCCTATCACACACCATATATACCCACCAAGCCAGCAACGAGTGATATGTGTGCAGACGGCCTCTCACACACCTTATATACCCACCAAGCCAGCAACGAGTGATATACGTGCAGACGGCCTATCACACCCCTTATATACCCACCAAGCCAGCAACGAGTGATATACGTGCAGACGGCCTCTCACACACCTTATATACCCACCAAGCCAGCAACGAGTGATATACGTGCAGACGGCCTATCACACCTTATATACCCACCAAGCCAGCAACGAGTGATATACGTGCAGACGGCCTATCACACACCTTATATACCCACCAAGCCAGCGCACCACACGTGACTACTTCATGGCGTACGCACTGCCGCATGCAGGAGATGGTCATAATAATGTGACTCCACCGTATATATTTACTGTTCAAAGATTAGTTATTATTTTTGTATATGTTCTACGTGCAGTTTGCTATGTATCCTCAACAACTAATCTATTCTCAAATTGTATTAAATACAGCATTTTTGTCTTATTGTATGGAGTGCATCATGAGATTATACAAACATTCATTTGTGAATGCTTATAAATTATTATACAGGTTGAGTATCCCTTATCCAAAATGCTTGGGACCAGAGGTATTTTGGATATCGGATTTTTCCGTATTTTGGAATAATTAGATACCATAATGAGATATCATGGTGATGGGACCTACATCTAAGCACAGAATGCATTTATGTTACATATACACCTTATACACACAGCCTGAAGGTAATTTTAGCCAATATTTTTTATAACTTTGTACATTAAACAAAGTGTGTCTACATTCACACAATTCATTTTTGTTTCATATACACCTTATACACACAGCCTGAAGGTCATTTAATACAATATTTTTAATAACTTTGTGTATTAAACAAAGTTTGTGTACATTGAGTCATCAAAAAACAAAGGTTTTACTATCTCACTCTCACTCAAAAAAGTCCGTATTTCGGAATATTCCGTATTTCGGAATATTTGGATATGGGATACTCAACCTGTACTCGCTTCACAATTACCATAGGTTACATATTAATGCTGATCTTCTTTGATGTTTGTGCATTGTTTGGAGGATAAAATGATTGTAGCCCCGATTCAGAGATTTACATCAATCCGATATTTATCTGCGCATTGGCAGGACGAATACTGAGCATATATGTGCATGTCTGGATCAGCAACATCAGCTGTAGTTCACCAAAAGCCGCTGCGTGATTTGGGGGCGGTGAGGGGGATTAGTGCTATATGTTATATAGCATATGTTATTCTGCACTGTGATGGGTAATGTATTAATTTTCATGGTAAATGGAGAGTGTGTATTGGGCCCCAAGCCAGGGTGGAGCCACGTGCTGGGCCAGGGTGGAGCCACGTGCTGGGCCCAGGTTGGAGCCACATGCTGGGCCAGGGTGGAGCCACGTGCTGGGCCAGGGAGGAGCCACGTGCTCGGGAAATGTACTTATGAGTACATTTCCCGAGCACGTGGCTCCTCCCTGGCCCAGCAAGTGGCTCCTCCCTGGCCCAGCACGTGGCTCCAACCTGGGCCCAGCACGTGGCTCCAACCTGGGCCCAGCACGTGGCTCCAACCTGGGCCCAGCACGTGGCTCCAACCTGGGCCCAGCACGTGGCTTCACCCTGGGCCCAGCACGTGGCTCCACCCTGGGCCCAGCACGTGGCTCCACCCTGGCTTGGAGCCCAATACACTCCCTCCATTCACCACGAAGATTAATACATTACCCATCACACTGCAGAATAACATCGAACCATCGACACAGCACAAATAATATATTTCCTATACTTACATCTAATTGCACAATGGACAGTTTCTTTTTACAATTTGAACCCATGCGCTGCTTTCTACATGATCTATGACTTACTATTGTTAAGGTGTATATTTTATGCTTTATATTGGTTTTGGAGTGGGGCTTGAGAGTGTGATTTCCAGTGATGCGTCCTTCCTGTCTCTTTTCCAGGTATACGGCGTTTGTCAAAACTTTTATAGACACCGCTGAGAAATATTTCATGATTGGCCACAAGGTCATCTACTACATCTTCACTGACCGCGTGGGCGATATTCCAACCCCCGACCTCGGAGAGGGCAGAAGCGTGACTGTCCTGGAAGTTCCCAGCTACCAAAGATGGCAGGAGGTGTCTATGAGGCGCATGGAGATGATCCGTAAGTATTCACAGGAACGATTCGTCAACGAGGTGGATTATTTGGTGTGCGTGGACGTGGACATGAGGTTCAGCGATGAGGTTGGGGTGGAAATCTTAAGCGATTTGATTGGGACGCTGCATCCTGGTCTGTACGGCGCTCCGCGGGAAAGTTTTACTTATGAGCGGAAACTGCAATCTGAAGCCTACATTGCGGCGGAGGAGGGCGACTTTTATTACGCGGGAGGATATTTTGGGGGAACAGTAGCAGAGGTCTACAAGCTAACGGATTTCTGCCACAACGCCATGATGGCCGACAGAGCCAACAACATTGAAGCCATTTGGCACGACGAGAGTTACTTGAACAAATATTTCCTAGATCACAAGCCGACGAAAATTCTCTCCCCGGAGTATCTATGGGACGAGAAATTTGGTTCACCGGACTTCCTGCAGAGGAAGCGCTTTCTCGCCGTGCGGAAAAACCATCGTCAAATCCGAAACAGACGATGAAAAAGTAAAGCGTTAGGTAACTTATTCATTCAGATTTGCAGATTGTTCGCTTTTTTCCTGTATATACAATATTTTCTTTGTGCATGTACAATACATTTAAGTAACTTTTTTTCTTCTTTTTTTTTTTAATTAAGGTGTGAAAACTTTTTATAATGAAACACAGTAAATCAATAATATCAATTTTTCTCAAAACAAACACTTTTTTTTTGTATTTTGGCACTAATACAGCTATTGATGCCTCCACTTTCAGTTACTGGTGCGCCCCCAAAGCGGTACTTAGAGGTACAGCCATCCAGTTGGGTTAGGTATGATATGCCCGCATCCCAATGGGATAGGTAAGTATACTTACCTTTCCCCAATGACCCTCTAACCCTCCCTTTCCGCAGCCTATCCCTAACCCTCCCTTTCCGCAGCCTATCCCTAACCCCTCCCTTTGCGTAGCCTATCCCTAACCCTCCTTGGTGGTGCCTAAACATAACCCTACCTGCACTGCAGCCTAACCCTCTCCCTGCACAATTACAGATTTGATGCCCCTTGACAACGGCCCGTGTGGTTGTATTAATGCCTTTTATAAATCTTTAAAGGGATTGGTCCCGCTACTTACTTTTATGTATAGCGAAGCCTCCGACAAGGGTTTTTTCCCTAAGATGTTGGAAGGACAAATCGTGGCTCTTCCTAAACCTGGGAAAGACCCTTCTCTAGTTACAAATTATAGACCCGACTGCCCACTTGAATACTGATGTAAACATTTATGCTAAATTAATGGTGATCAAGTTGAACCCCTCGGTTTTACCTGGGTAAATCCTCGGACAATACACGTTGGACGTTTAATATGGTGGAGGTCTTTGCTGCGTCCGAGGGTCCGCGGTTGCTGCTTTCTCTGGACGCTGGAAGGCATTTGATAGATCGCACTGGGGATATTTATCTGCTGTTCTGAGCCGCGTTGGGAGTGCGTGACTGGGCCTTGTCTATATTAGAACTCTATTTGCAGACAATGTCCCGTTGTGCCTTACTAGCCCTGTATCCTCTCTGCCACCCCCGCATACTGTACTGGACGAGTATTCGAGGCTGTCCATTTACAAATGGAATACGTCTATAGGTGGGTACACGGGATCCGGTCTGAAGATCGACAGTGTCTAGGTCGACCATGTTTAGGTCGACCACTATAGGTCAACAGTCACTAGGTCGACATGGATGGAAGGTCGACAGGGTTTCTAGGTCGACATGTGCTAGGTCGACAGGTCTAAAGGTCGACATGAGTTTTTCACTTTTTTTTTTTTTTTTTTTTCATACTTAACGATCCACGTGGACTACGATTGGAACGGTAAAGTGTGTCGAGCGAAGCGGTAGCGGAGCGAAGGCACCATGCCCGAAGCATGGCGAGCGAAGCGAGCCATGCGAGGGGACGCGGTGCACTAATTTGGGATCCCGGTCACTTTACGAAGAAAATGACACACAAAAAAAAAAATCCTCATGTCGACCTTTAGACCTGTCGACCTAGCACAAGTCGACCTAGAAACCCTGTCGACCTTCCATCCATGTCGACCTAGTGACTGTCGACCTATAGTGGTCGACCTAAACATTGTCGACCTAGACACTGTTGATAAAACGAACCACACCCGGGTACACACCTACACAATTATCTGCCCATTCTTTCAATATTGAAATAACGGGCAGACGATTATATAGGTGTGTAAGCAGTGAGCGTTGGCCTATAAATGACTTATAATGCTCCTGCACCGGCCGGGATCAGATGATCGAATCGTATGTACGCTTTAATATTTAAAGGTTCGGCCTTCCGTTCCGATCCCATAGAAGCCTGTACACACTGGGCTGCAGTAAGTCTGCATGTGTGTACGGTGCTCGCAGGAAGGGGGTCACGCTGGTGACATGCAACACGGGTAATCGGGAGCGTTTACCCCCGATCAGCTGCTGAGTGTATATTTCCCCGCTGACCTTTTGTCTCAGCTTAAAGGAACACATAATTATGCATGGCAGGCAGAGTCTCTCGTTCATATCCCAGAGCGGTTAAAGTACAGTTTTCCTGTTAATTACGAAGGTGACAGAGATTACTGGGTCACAAGATCCCCACATGGCGCTATTTCATCTTTTTGACGGGGATGCTGCCTCAGGGAACAGTTATGTGACGGGACATAATCGCTAAGGCACCACTGGCACTCAGACGTTATGCCGCGTCTTGAAGCAATAGAATATAAGACGTAGTGTAACTTGGAGAGCGCGAGTGTCCCTTAAACATAGAATGTGACGGCAGATAAGAACCACTTGGCACATCTAGTCTGCCCCTTTTTTTTTTATCCTTTAGGTCACAGGTTCTCAAACTCGGTCCTCAGGACCCCAGACGGTGCATGTTTTGCAGGTCTCCTAACAGAATCACAAGTGACATAATTAGCTCCACCTGTGGACCTTTTAAAATGTGTCAGTGAGTAATTAATACACCTGTGCACTTGCTGGGTTACCTGCAAAACATGCACCGTGTGGGGTCCTGAGGACCGAGTTTGAGAACCACTGCTTTAGGTAATCTCAACTCTTTCTGAACCTTAATTCTTTGTAAGGATATTCATATGCCTATCCCAAGCATGTTTAAATTGCTCTACCACCTCTGATGGGAGTCTATTCCACTTATCCACTACCCTTACCCCGCTTCTGCCAATAATCCCCTGATGAAGTGGTTTGGGTGAAGCGATTACAGAGCTACCTCTACCACAGCTACCAGTGCAGCTAGTATTTCCAAAACACTAGAGGACTTCATTTTAGTTTTCATTTAAGTTAGCATCTATGATTTCATATGGGTAGGGTTTTTTTTTATCTTTTGTGTGACTTACAGCCTGCCTTCTTTATTACTAGAATGTGTTTATTTTATTGTATGCAGTCGACGGGTATGGGTCATTAGCTCGACCACACTTATGTCGACAGTCATTAGGTCAACCACTATTGGTCGACATGGAAAAAGGTTGACAGTTTTTTTACTTTTTTTTTTTTTTGTGTGTCGTTTTCTACATAAAGTGATGGGGAACCCCAATTAGCGCACCGTGTCCCCTCGCATGGCTCGCGTTCGGGCTAGGTGCAGGTCACTATTCCCAATCGTAGTCCACATAGACCAAAAAGTATGAAAAAGTTTTAAAAATGAAAGGAAAAAAAAAATCTGAAAAATGCATGTCGATCTAGTACGTCGGCCAATAGTGCTTGGCCTAATGACCGTATCCCACAGTTGACATGTCAATCTTTCCCAGTATTCATGTTTCAATGTCCCTGGAGCTTTTGACATCCCCCCCCCCCCCTCTCCCTCAATCCATCCTTCCCGTTTTCCTTTATTTCAAGTTTTGTGTTATTTTATCTGTACAGTTTGCTGCTGATGGCCATTTTTTGTTGTTGTATTGTTTTGCTACACCAATAAAAATCTAATTTAGAAAAAATAAAAATAAAAAAGAACAAAAACTTTTTAATCTGTTTTAAGATAAATATTTTTCAGTTGAGGAAATGCATTTTCCCTGTCCAGGTACGTACTTCTTAATTATCGGTTTACCGGCATAGTTACAGGTTTGTTTTCCTTATCTGCGTCATATCCAACCCATAAACATCCACTTCAGGACAATTAGTTGTGGTAGGCCTATACGGGGTAAACTAAGCTTCAGGTTTGCTGCAATTCAGAAACAATGGCCATCGCCAGTGGTTCGTGGTAGCCAAACACAGTATTTACTAAGCGTGGGTTTTGGTAGCCAAACACAGTATTTACTAAGCGTGGGTTTTGACAAGAGCCGTTGATGACCATAGGTTTCTAAAGCCACAAACTGCATCAGAACGGACTCCCTCTAGTGGAATAGATACAAGTCTGCTCTATTATACAGCTGCAGTCACACAAGTAACCAGTAGATGGCGCAAGTCTTCCACAACATAAATGATAGCAGATCTAAATTCATTTGCAAGATTAAGCTGCGATGATGTATTAATATGATGTGAGAAATGTTATTAGATTCTGCTCGGCAATTACAGGAGTGCCTGTTTCACCTGCCCTTATATAAGGGAGTAACTGATCTAGATCTGTAAATGTGCCACTTACTCAGGAAATACAGCCTGGTTTATTCGATGTGGGAGGAAAGAGAGAACACAGGAGAGCTACATACAAACGTGGGGAGTACATACAAACTTAACACAGATGAAGAAATTTGGTGCAGATCAGGTGTAACTGCACGGGCCGGGAATACATAGAGCGTATATGCAGAGTGTACGTATCTCCATGGCTGGGCCACCTACCAGCCCTACCCTTGGCGCAATAGACGGGTTGTATTTATGTGTACACACAACTGTACGGCCAGCAATTCTGTCTACACACTCTCACTAGATTTTGCCCAAGTGCAAACGCTCCATTACAAATGCATTACACCCCTTCAGCCGCCGGTGAAGTTGTCTGTGACTCCGTACTGCACGTCTGAATGTCTTACTTTTACATACTAACATCCAGGGCCCACAGCTGTAAAACTGAGACTCTACGGCAGTACTAGCCCTTGTGTATTGCTTGGACTGTAACTTAGACGTGATACATATAATAGACACAGTATACGTCTGACACTTCACTATAAAAAGGATCCCGGCAGTCAAAATACTGGTGCCGGAATCACAATCCTGGGGCCGGCACCCCAAAACGAGTGACTGCCGAAGATGTAAGAGTGTAGGCTGCGGAAAGTGGGGTGAGGTTTAGGCTGCAGGGAGGTGAGTGTTACGTTTAGGATCTCCTCTGAGTGTAATGCACTCAGACACTAGAGAACTACACAAATGTCAACACCGATGAATTCCCTTCGCACCCCATAGTGGTGTACAGGAAAAATAAGAATTTACTTACCGATAATTCTATTTCTCGTAGTCCGTAGTGGATGCTGGGGACTCCGTCAGGACCATGGGGAATAGCGGCTCCGCAGGAGACAGGGCACAAAAGTAAAAGCTTTAGGATCAGGTGGTGTGCACTGGCTCCTCCCCCCATGACCCTCCTCCAAGCCTCAGGATACTGTGCCCGGACGAGCGTACACAATAAGGAAGGATTTTGAATCCCGGGTAAGACTCATACCAGCCACACCAATCACACTGTACAACCTGTGATCTGAACCCAGTTAACAGCATGATAACAGCGGAGCCTCTGAAAAGATGGCTCACAACAATAATAACCCGATTTTTGTAACAATAACTATGTACAAGTATTGCAGACAATCCGCACTTGGGATGGGCGCCCAGCATCCACTACGGACTACGAGAAATAGAATTATCGGTAAGTAAATTCTTATTTTCTCTGACGTCCTAAGTGGATGCTGGGGACTCCGTCAGGACCATGGGTATTATACCAAAGCTCCCAAACGGGCGGGAGAGTGCGGATGACTCTGTAGCACCGAGTGAGAGAACTCCAGGTCCTCCTCAGCCAGGGTGTGCCCCTGACCAAGTAGCAGCTCGGCAAAGTTGTAAAGCCGAGACCCCTCGGGCAGCCGCCCAAGATGAGCCCACCTTCCTTGTGGAATGGGCATTTACATATTTTGGCTGTGGCAGGCCTGCCACAGAATGTGCAAGCTGAATTGTACTACACATCCAACTAGCAATCGTCTGCTTAGAAGCAAGAGCACCCAGTTTGTTGGGTGCATACAGGATAACAGCAAGTCAGTTTTCCTGACTCCAGCCGTCCTGGAAACCTATATTTTCAGGGCCCTGACAACATCTAGCAACTTGGAGTCCTCCAAGTCCCTAGTAGCCGCAGGTACCACAATAAGCTGGTTCAGGTGAAACGCTGACACCACCTTAGGGAGAAACTGGGGACGAGTCCGCAGCTCTGCCCTGTCCGAATGGACAATCAGATATGGGCTTTTGTGAGACAAAGCCGCCAATTCTGACACTCGCCTGGCCGAGGCCAGGGCCAACATCATGGTCACTTTCCATGTGAGATATTTCAAATCCACAGATTTGAGCGGTTTAAACCAATGTGATTTGAGGAATCCCAGAACTACGTTGAGATCCCACAGTGCCACTGGATGGCACAAAAGGGGGTTGTATATGCAGTACTCCCTTGACAAACTTCTGGACTTCAGGAACTGAAGCCAATTTTTTCTGGAAGAAAATCGACAGGGACAAAATTTGAACCTTAATGGACCCCAATTTGAGGCCCATAGACACTCCTGTTTGCAGGAAATGCAGGAATCGACCGAGTTGAAATTTCTTCGTGGGGCCTTCCTGGCCTCACACCACGCAACATATTTTCGCCACATGTGGTGATAATGTTGTGCGGTCACCTCCTTCCTGGCTTTGACCAGGGTAGGAATGACCTCTTCCGGAATGCCTTTTTCCCTTAGGATCCGGCGTTCAACCGCCATGCCGTCAAACGCAGCCGCGGTAAGTCTTGGAACAGACATGGTACTTGCTGAAGCAAGTCCCTTCTTAGCGGCAGAGGCCATGAGTCCTCTGTGAGCATCTCTTGAAGTTCCGGGTACCAAGTCCTTCTTGGCCAATCCGGAGCCACGAGTATAGTTCTTACTCCTCTACGTCTTATAATTCTCAGTACCTTAGGTATGAGAAGCAGAGGAGGGAACACATACACCGACTGGTACACCCACGGTGTTACCAGAACGTCCACAGCTATTGCCTGAGGGTCTCTTGACCTGGCGCAATACCTGTCCAGTTTTTTGTTCAGGCGGGACGCCATCATGTCCACCTTTGGTCTTTCCCAACGGTTCACAATCATGTGGAAGACTTCCCGATGAAGTCCCCACTCTCCCGGGTGGAGGTCGTGCTGAGGAAGTCTGCTTCCCAGTTGTCCACTCCCGGAATGAACACTGCTGACAGTGCTATCACATGATTTTCCGCCCAGCGAAGAATCCTTGCAGTTTCTGCCATTGTCCTCCTGCTTCTTGTGCCGCCCTGTCTGTTTACGTGGGCGACTGCCGTGATGTTGTCCCACTGGATCAATACCGGCTTACCTTGAAGCAGAGGTCTTGCTAAGCTTAGAGCATTGTAAATTGCTCTTAGCTCCAGTATATTTATGTGGAGAGAAGTCTCCAGACTTGATCACACTCCCTGGAAATTTTTTCCTTGTGTGACTGCTCCCCAGCCTTTCAGGCTGGCATCCGTGGTCACCAGGACCCAGTCCTGAATGCCGAATCTGTGGCCCTTTAGTAGATGAGCACTCTGCAGCCACCACAGAAGAGACACCCTTGTCCTTGGAGACAGGGTTATCCGCTGATGCATCTGAAGATGCGATCCGGACCATTTTTCCAGCAGATCCCACTGAAAAGTTCTTGCGTGAAATCTGCCGAATGGAATCGCTTCGTAAGAAGCCACCATTTTTCCCAGGACCCTTGTGCAATGATGCACTGACACTTTTCCTGGTTTTAGGAGGTTCCTGACTAGCTCGGATAACTCCCTGGCTTTCTCCTCCGGGAGAAACACCTTTTTCTGGACTGTGTCCAGAATCATCCCTAGGAACAGCAGACGTGTCGTCGGAGACATCTGCGATTTTGGAATATTTAGAATCCACCCGTGCTGTCGTAGAACTACTTGAGATAGTGCTACTCCGACCTCCAACTGTTCTCTGGACCTTGCCCTTATCAGGAGATCGTCCCAGTAAGGGATAATTAAGACGCCTTTTCTTTGAAGAAGAATCATCATTTCGGCCATTACCTTGGTAAAGACCCGGGGTGCCGTGGACAATCCAAACGGCAGCGTCTGAAACTGATAGTGACAGTTTTGTACCACGAACCTGAGGTACCCTTGGTGAGAAGGGCAAATTGGGACATGGAGGTAAGCATCCTTGATGTCCAGGGACACCAATATAGTCCCCTTCTTCCTGGTTCGCTATCACTGCTCTGAGTGACTCCATCTTGATTTGAACCTTTGTATGTAAGTGTTCAAATATTTCAGATTTAGAATAGGTCTCACCGAGCCGTCTGGCTTCAGTACCACAATATAGTGTGGAATAATACCCCTTTCCTTGTTGTAGGAGGGGTACTTTGATTATCACCTGCTGGGAATACAGCTTGTGAATTGTTTCCAATACTGCCTCCCTGTCGGAGGGAGACGTTGGTAAAGCAAACTTCAGGAACCTGCGAGGGGGAGACGTCTCGAATTTCCAATCTGTACCCCTGGGATACTACTTGTAGGATCCAGGGGTCCACTTGCGAGTGAGCCCACTGCGTGCTGAAACTCTTGAGACGACCCCCCACCGCACCTGTTTGTACGGCCCCAGCGTCATGCTGAGGACTTGGCAGAAGCGGTGGAAGGCTTCTGTTCCTGGGAATGTGATGCCTGCTGCAGTCTTCTTCCGTTCCTCTACCCCTGGGCAGATATGACTGGCCTTTTGCCCGCTTGCCCTTATGGGGACGAAAGGACTGAGGCTGAAAAGACGGTGTCTTTTTCTGCTGAGATGTGACTTGGGGTAAAAAAGGTGGATTTTCCAGCTGTTGCCGTGGCCACCAGGTCCGATGGACCGACCCCAAATAACTCCTCCCCTTTATACGGCAATACTTCCATGTGCCGTTTGGAATCTGCATCACCTGACCACTGTCGTGTCCATAAACATCTTCTGGCAGATATGGACATCGCACTTACTCTTGATGCCAGAGTGCAAATATCCCTCTGTGCATCTCGCATATATAGAAATGCATCCTTTAAATGCTCTATAGTCAATAAAATACTGTCCCTGTCAAGGGTATCAATATTTCCAGTCAGGGAATCCGATCAAGCCACCCCAGCGCTGCCCATCCAGGCTGAGGCGATCGCTGGTCGCAGTATAACACCAGTATGTGTGTATATACTTTTTAGGATATTTTCCAGCCTCCTATCAGTTGGCTCCTTGAGGGCGGCCGTATCTGGAGACAGTAACGCCACTTGTTTTGATAAGCGTGTGAGCGCCTTATCCACCCTAAGGGGTGTTTCCCAACGCGCCATAACTTCTGGCGGGAAAGGGTATACCGCCAATAATTTTCTATCGGGGGAAACCCACGTTTAATTTATCTGATTCAGGAAAAACCACATGTAGTTTTTTCACACTCCACATAATACCCTTTTTTGTGGTACTTGTAGTATCAGAAATATGTAACATCTCCTTCATTGCCCTTAACAAGTAACGTGTGGCCCTAAAGGAAAATACGTTTGTTTCTTCACCGTCGACACTGGAGTCAGTGTCCGTGTCTGTGTCGACCGACTGAGGTAAAAGGACGTTTTAACGCCCCTGACGGTGTTTGAGACGCCTGGACAGGTACTAATTGGTTTGCCGGCCGTCTCATGTCGTCAACCGACCTTGCAGCGTGTTGACATTATCACGTAATTCCTTAAATAAGCCATCCCTTCCGGTGTCGACTCCCTAGAGAGTGACATCACCATTACAGGCAATTGCTCCGCCTCCTCACCAACATCGTCCTCATACATGTCGACACACACGTACCGACACACAGCACACACACAGGGAATGCTCTGATAGAGGACAGGACCCCACTAGCCCTTTGGGGAGACAGAGGGAGAGTTTGCCAGCACACACCAAAAACGCTATAATTATACAGGGACAACCTTTATATAAGTGTTTTTCCCTTATAGCATTTTAATATATATAGTCATATCGCCAAATAAGTGCCCCCCCTCTCTGTTTTAACCCTGTTTCTGTAGTGCAGTGCAGGGGAGAGCCTGGGAGCCTTCCCACCAGCATTTCTGTGAGGGAAAATGGCGCTGTGTGCTGAGGAGAATAGGCCCCGCCCCCTTTTCGGCGGGCTTCTTCTCCCGTTTTTCTGAGACCTGGCAGGGGTTAAATACATCCATATAGCCCCCAGGGGCTATATGTGATGTATTTTTAGCCAGAATAAGGTACTATCATTGCTGTCCTGGGCGCCCCCCCCCCAGCGCCCTGCACCCTCAGTGACCGCTGCTATGAAGTGTGCTGACAACAATGGCGCACAGCTGCAGTGCTGTGCGCTACCTTATGAAGACTGAAAAGTCTTCTGCCGCCGGTTTCTGGACCTCTTCACTTTTCGGCATCTGCAAGGGGGTCGGCGGCGCGGCTCCGGGACGAACCCCAGGGTGAGACCTGTGTTCCGACTCCCTCTGGAGCTAATGGTGTCCAGTAGCCTAAGAAGCCAATCCATCCTGCACGCAGGTGAGTTCACTTCTCTCCCCTAAGTCCCTCGATGCAGTGAGCCTGTTGCCAGCAGGACTCACTGAAAATAAAAAAACCTAACAAAACTTTTACTCTAAGCAGCTCTTTAGGAGAGCCACCTAGATTGCACCCTTCTCGGCACAAAAATCTAACTGAGGCTTGGAGGAGGGTCATGGGGGGAGGAGCCAGTGCACACCACCTGATCCTAAAGCTTTTACTTTTGTGCCCTGTCTCCTGCGGAGCCGCTATTCCCCATGGTCCTGACGGAGTCCCCGGCATCCACTTAGGACGTCAGAGAAATTATCAATGTTGGGCCATGTGCAAAGCCAAACACTGCATCGGCACATGCCGCGGAATTAAACTCCCCGTGTACAAGCAATGACATGATTTTATTAATGGGGAGGGAAGCGGCCACAGAGCACACGTCTCTGTACTTGTGTTGATGGGAATAATAGTTAACCAGCTTCATAAGCAAAAAAGGATGAGGGAGTATATATATATATATATATATATGAGATAATGTTGAGATACTCAGTCTCTGCGCAAACAGTCCGAATGTTTCCAGAGTTAGTTCCTCTCCTGCTTTTAAAACTCCTCCATGTGCCGCTACATCCAGCTCCAAGCCAATGGAGCAGAAAGGTATTGTTGCTAGGAAATTAGGAGAGCGCACTGGTAAGTTAAAAAATAGGATTTTGGTACTTACCAGGTAAATCCTTTTCTTTGAATCCATAGGGGGCACTGGAGTACTCTTGGGATATGGACGGCTTCCGTAGGAAACAGCACTGAATATTTAAATTTAGAACACTCCACCCCTCCATATCCCGAGTACCTCAGTGTTTTTTACTGAGCCGAACAGGAACTATAGAGAGGTTGACAATGGAGTATTACATATAACATATCGGACAACAACGAAGTTGACCCATAACGGTACAGACAACTAAACAGTTGACACCATAACCATCACTTGATAAATTTGAACCAGTCGGTGAGAGTGTGTTACCATAAGATCCTCTGAACTTACCACAAACCAGGTAAAACTGCTCTGGGTGGGCGTCCAGTGCCCCCTATGGATTCAAAGAAAAGGATTTACCTGGTAAGTACCAAAATCCTATTTTCTTTTTCATCCACTAGGGGTCACTGGAGTACTCTTGGGACGTACCAAAGCTTCCCCCATGGGCGGGAGAGCTGTTTGGCACCTGTAACACTAGGCGGCTAAAGCTAGATGCTATTGCCGCAAACGTATCAAACTTGTAAAAGCGCACAAACGTGTGCACTGAAGACCATGTAGCCGCACGGCAAAGCTGCGTCGTAGAAGCTCCCCGACCAGCTGCCCATGAAGTTCCCACAGAACGTGTGGAATGAGCTGTTACTGATGTAGGCGGCTGTAACCTAGCATGAAGGTAAGCTTGACGTATGGTCAGTTTTATCCATCTGGCTAAGGTTTGTTTAGACGCTGGCCAACCCATCTTGGCAGCATCATAGAGAACAAACAACGTATCCGTCTTACGAACTGAAGACGTTCGGGATACATAAACGCGTAATGCGCGTACCACATCCATAGTTCCAGAATGTGCTGTCAACACAGGAACTACTATTGGTTGATTGATGTGAAAAGATGACACTACCTTTGGTAAGAAAGCGGGATTCGTCCGAAGTTCCGCTCTGTCATCATGAAACACCAAATACGGTGGCTTGCATGACAAGGCACCCAAATCTGAAACACGCCTTGCCGAAGCTAAGGCTAGAAGAAAAATCGTTTTCCAAGTGAGAAACTTAATATCCACTTGCTGTAAGGGTTCAAAATATGAAGACTGTAAGAAATCTAAAACCAGATTCAAGTCCCATGGCGCTGTAGGTGGAATGAATGGAGGCTGTACTCTGAGGACACCCTGCAGAAAAGTGTGTACCGACGGCAATAGAGCCAATCGTCTTTGAAAATAAATTGACAACACAGATACCTGCACCTTTAGTGTAGATAAACGCAGTCCTCCATCTAAGCCCGTCTGTAGAAATAACACAAGACGGGATAACTTGAAAGATGATGTCGGAAACTTCCGAGTTTCACACCAACCTATATAGGCACGCCAAATTCTGTAATAATGAGCTGCCGTAACTGGCTTCCTAGCTCGTAACATGGTTGGTATAACCGATTCTGGAATGCCCTCTCTTCTTAAGAGGGCGGTCTCAACAGCCACCCCGTCAAACGCAGCCGCGCTAAATCGGGGTAAAGGAACGGACCCTGTTGTAACAAGTCCGGACGCAGAGGGAGCGGCCAAGGTTCGTCTGCGAGTAGTCCGTGGAGATCCGAGAACCAAGCTCTCCGAGGCCAATGAGGCGCCACTAGTATGACTGTGACAGACTCTCTTTTGATCCGTTTGAGCACCAGAGGGAGCAACGGAAACGGTGGAAACAGATACACAAGGCTGTACGGCCACGCGACGGTGAGAGCATCCACCGCCACTGCCTTTGGATCTCTTGTTCTGGACACATACTGGAGCGTTTGGTGATTGTGTCGAGACGCCATCAGGTCCACCTGAGGATAACCCCATCGCTGAACCAACATGTGAAACACTTCTGGATTTAATGCCCATTCTCCTGGATGAAAATCCCGACGACTGAGATAATCCGCTTCCCAGTTGTCCACTCCCGGAATGAACACGGCCGACAATATCACCTGGTGGTATTCCGCCCAATTGAGGATTCGAGCTACTTCCCGCATTGCCATGCGGCTTCTCGTTCCTCCTTGTTTGTTGATGTATGCGACCGCCGTCGCATTGTCTGACTGCACTTGGACAGTCTGAGAGCGAAGCATGTGCACTGCTTGTCGTAGCGCATTGTAAATTGCGCGGAGTTCCAGGACATTTATAGACAGCAATCTTTCGTGATCCGCCCAGAGACCCTGGAGCTGACAATTTTGAACTACCGCTCCCCAACCTCTGAGACTGGCGTCCGTCGTTAGAATTATCCAATTCCAGCCGCCGAACAGTCTTCCTGCGGTTAAATTGTGTTCCTTGAGCCACCAGAGCAGAGACACCCTTGCCCTTGGCGACAACCTCACCCTGTGGTGAATCTGCAGATGCGAGCCCGACCACTGTGCGAGCACATTCAGTTGAAATGGACGCGAGTGAAATCTTCCGAACTGAAGCGCTTCGAAAGCTGCCACCATTGTGCCTAAGAGGCGAATGCACAAATGTACAGACACTGTGCGTGGCTTGAGCACTAATTGTACTAGATGGCGTAGAATCTGTACTTTCTGCTGTGGTAGGTAAATTCTTTGATTGACCGTATCAAGAATCATACCTAGGAATTGAAGGCGTTGAGACGGAATTAGATGTGATTTCTTGAAGTTGACAATGTGAACCAGTACATCGTATGTTAGCAGCGCATGTTGGAGAAGTATGTGTTGAGACGGAGCTTTGATGAGCAGATCGTCTAAATACGGAACTATTGTCACTCCCAGGGATCTGAGATGAGCTATCATCACAGACATCACTTTGGTGAATACCCGAGGCGCTGACGACAGACCAAACGGTAGAGCCTGAAACTGGTAATGGTTCTGGCGTATTGCAAACCGCAAGAATCTCTGATGAGGCTGCCAAATTGGAATGTGTAAGTACGCATCCTTGAGATCTAGCGCAATCATAAATTCCTTTGGCTCTAAACCCGCAATCACGGAACGCAGAGATTCCATCTTGAATCTGTAGTAAGTTACGTACTGATTGAGACCCTTTAAGTTCAATATTGGTCTGACTGAGCCATCCGGCTTCGGTACCACAAACAGACTGGAATAATAACCCTGACCCTGTTGATGTACAGGGACCGGAATCAAAACTGCTGAATCCAGTAGGGACTGAATGGCAATTTGCAGTACCGCCCTCTTGTCGTCCGACAGAGGCAATCCTGTCTTGAAAAACCGCAGAGGCGGAAGACAGTCTAACTCTATTTTGTAACCTTTTAACACTAAATTGCGGATCCACCCATCCGCGGATGTGTGGAACCACGCCAAATGGAACGTCTGAAGGCGTGCTCCCACAATCGGAGAACCGAGATGGGCTGGTAGCCCGTCATGCCACTGGTTTATCGGTAACCTTAGCGTCCTGGCGACTTGTGTTGGTTTGTTGGAAACCACGTCCACGACCACGTCTAGCAGGTGTGGCTGTTCCTCTGCCACGTCCTCGAAAGGACTGAGGTCTAAAGGATTTAAACAAAGGTCCAGCGTACCTCCTTCTTGGTACCGGTGGAGGCAATGGTAAGAAAACCGACTTACCTCCCGTAGCCTCAGCAATCCATGCGTCCAATTCAGGACCAAACAACTTCTTGCCATCGTAAGGTAACGCCTCTATACCTCGTTTGACCTCTGCCTCCGCTTGATAAGCACGCAGCCAGAGTGCTCGTCGTGCCGTAACTAGCGACGATGAAATACGAGAAGTGAGCTGACAGACGTCAGTAGACACTGTACAGAGATACTCTGCAGCCTCAATCATTTGATTTGCAAGAAGTATCAGGTTTTCGTCATGTAAGGCAGATTTGAGTTCTGTAATCCATATTATGAGCGCCTTAGTGACCCAGATGCCAACCAAGCCAGGTCTCAGCATCACTCCTGCTGCTACATACATGGACTTTAGCATAGTTTCTATCTTGCGATCTGAAGGGTCTTTAAGCATAGTAGCCGCTGGCACTGGTATGGTTAATTTCTTGGTAAGCTTCGACACTGACGAATCAACTATTGGTGGATTCTCCCATGTACATGTTACAGAGTCTGGAAACGGGTAACTAGACTTAAATCTGCGAGGTATAGAAAACCGTTTATCTGGATTCTGTCGTGTTTCTACTAACATCTGATTAAGAGATTCCGAGACAGGAAAACTTATTGGAGTTCTTTGTCGTTTAGTAAATACGACCTGATCATTTGTGAGAGGCTCCTCAGTTTCAGTAAACCTCAGAGACTGACGCACCGCTCTGATGAGATTATCAATGCCGGAGCTGTTAAAATCCTCACTCTCTGACTCCACTTCGCCCTCCTCACCCTCATCTTGTTCCGTGAGGTCTGGCATGGAATCGTCAGAATGCAACATAGCAGAAACTGGAAAATCATAAGACATATGAAATTTATCCTGTTTACCCAAACTGGATTTGGACCTTTCGCAAGGCTGAGACGCCTCCGGTAGTTCTGGCGGTCTCACCCTAGACTCAGATCTTGCCGTTTCCCGCTCTTGTCGAGCGGCGGCCAATTCTGATTGCAACCCAGCCAGTGCATTGGCTAGCATTCCCCAAGGAGGGTTCGGTGAGGAAATTGGCTGTAAAACCGGAGCAGAAATTGTATTCTGAACCGAATCCACAAAACCTACTTTACATGTGGTAGATCCATCCGGTAACACACTGCTACAGACTTTGCAATTATGCTTTTTAGTTTTTGCTGGTGCCTTACTCATTATGGCGACAGACAATACAATACACAAAAAAAACAGACACTTGCACGACTCAGTAAAATAGTAGTAAGGTGTCTCTATATATATATCTGGCCAAGTGCAGTACACGTGGCCAGTACTATGAAATGTGATCCCAAATTCCCACTAACACCCCTGCGCCTCCGGTGGAGTAGAGATGTAGTACTGGAACGTTCTGGAATCACAGCTGGAAGACACAGGAAGCATGGTTAAAAATGGCTGCCATGCTTAAAGTTATAATCACAGTGCAGTTTCTATTCTTAACTGATATTATAGACAGCCTGTGTAAAATCCCTGCCAGTATAAACAGCTTGTCATACTGCTGATGCTGCTGCTTTCCCTTCTATTCTGTTATTAGCCCCTGTAATGACCCGCCCCCCTGTCTGCTCCGTTGCAGTGCGGGCCGGGCAGCGGGTAGCGTGGGGCCGTCAGCGGGAGCCGGGAAGCGGGACGGGGAGCGCGCTGTGCAGCGCTATGAGTAGCGGGGCCGAGCAGCGGTGGGCTCGGAGAAGCGGCGGCCTGAGCAGCGGTGGGGCTCGGAGAAGCGGCGGCCGGAGCAGTGGCGGCGGGCGGCTGTCAGTAGAGGGATCCCAGCGCCTGAAATCAATGTCCCCACACCTCGGGGCGGCAGCGGGAGCTGACCGCCCCGTACACATACCTTCACTCCTGCTGCTTGTGATGAGGCTCCGACGGGGCTTCTGTACACGTGCCGGCCAGCCTGTGTGCAGGAGATCTCTGTGTGGCTGTGAGGGTGCTCATTCAGTGAGGACCGACACGCCACTGCTGCTATCAGCAGCTTGCACTATCCCTGACCCTGCCTTTTGGAAGGGGGAAAGGGATGTGTATAAAATAGAAAAAATATTCTAAAAAAAAAAATAATAATAATTCAAAGTAATTGTGGACTCAGCCACAGAGCTGTTACTACTTCGAGCACAGAAAAAACACTGAGGTACTCGGGGATATGGAGGGGTGGAGTGTTCTAAATTTAAATATTCAGTGCTGTTTCCTACGGAAGCCATCCATATCCCAAGAGTACTCCAGTGACCCCTAGTGGATGAAAAAGAAAGTAATATCTTTATGAATAAAATGTAATAGTAACGTACATCTCAGTTTTAGAAGACAAACACAGCATGTATTTAAAAACCGTCACGGCTCTGCTCTGCTCCGTCTCGTTGATAGCACTGCACTAGCTCCGGTTCCAGCAGCTGACGTCACAACGTCCACGGTGACCATTATTGGTTGAAACGCGACCATTATTGGTTGAAACGCGTTGGGCGTGGTTACACACCGTGGACGTTGTGACATCAGCTGCTGGAACCGGAGCCAGTGCAGTGCTATCAACGAGACGGAGCAGAGCAGAGCCGTGACGGTTTTTAAATACATGCTGTGTTTGTCTTCTAAAACTGAGATGTACGTTACTATTACATTTTATTCATAAAGATATTACTTTTTAACTTACCAGTGCGCTCTCCTAATTTCCTAGCATATATATATATATATATATATATATATATATATATATAATAAGAATTTACTCACCGGTAATTCTATTTCTCGTAGTCCGTAGTGGATGCTGGGGACTCCGTAAGGACCATGGAGAATAGCGGGCTCCGCAGGAGACTGGGCACTCTAAAGAAAGATTTAATACTATCTGGTGTGCATTGGCTCCTCCCTCTATGCCCCTCCTCCAGACCTCAGTTAAGGAAACTGTGCCCGGAAGAGCTGACATTACAAGGAAAGGATTTTGGAAACCAGGGTAAGACTCATACCAGCCACACCAATCACACCGTACAACTCGTGATAACTATACCCAGTTAACAGTATGAACAAACAACAGAGCATCAACCAATGGATGCCAACATAACATAACCCTTTATCAAGCAATAACTATATACACGTATTGCAGAAAGTCCGCACTAGGGACGGGCGCCCAGCATCCACTACAGACTACGAGAAATAGAATTACCGGTGAGTAAATTCTTATTTTCTCTAACGTCCTAGTGGATGCTGGGGACTCCGTAAGGACCATAGGGATTATACCAAAGCTCCCAAACGGGCGGGAGAGTGCGGATGACTCTGCAGCACCGAATGGGCAAACACCAGGTCCTCCTCAGCCAGGGTATCAAACTTGTAGAACTTTGCAAAGGTGTTTGAACCCGACCAAGTAGCAGCTCGGCAAAGCTGTAATGCCGAGACCCCTCGGGCAGCCGCCCAAGAAGAGCCCACCTTCCTTGTGGAATGGGCCTTTACTGATTTTGGATGCGGCAATCCAGCCGCAGAATGAGTCTGCTGAATCGTGTTACAGATCCAGCGAGCAATGGTTTGCTTTGAAGCAGGAGCACCCAGCTTGTTGGATGCATACAGGATAAACAGCGAGTCAGTCTTCCTGACTCCAGCCGTCCTAGCCTTCAAAGCCCTGACTACATCAAGCAACTTGGAATCCTCCAAGTCACGAGTAGCCGCAGGCACCACAATAGGTTGGTTCAGATGAAACGCTGACACCACCTTTGGCAGAAACTGCGGACGAGTTCGCAATTCTGCCCTGTCCATATGGAAAACCAGATAGGGGCTTTTACATGACAAAGCCGCCAATTCTGACACACGCCTAGCTGAGGCTAGGGCCAACAGCATGACCACTTTCCACGTGAGATACTTTAGTTCCACCGTTTTAAGTGGCTCAAACCAGTGGGATTTCAGGAAACTCAACACCACGTTAAGATCCCAAGGTGCCACTGGTGGCACAAAAGGAGGCTGAATATGCAGCACTCCCTTAACAAACGTCTGAACCTCAGGCAGTGAAGCCATTTCTTTTTGAAAGAAAATGGATAGGGCCGAAATCTGGACCTTTATGGACCCTAATTTCAGGCCCAACGTCACCCCCAACTGTAGAAAGTGCAGGAATCGACCCAGTTGGAATTCCTCTGTAGGGGCCTTCCTGGCCTCACACCAAGCAACATATTTTCGCCATATACGGTGAAAATGTTTTGCTGTCACGTCCTTCCTAGCCTTTATCAGCGTAGGAATAACTGCTTCCGGAATGCCCTTTTCTGCTAGGATCCGGTGTTCAACCGCCATGCCGTCAAACGCAGCCGCGGTAAGTCTTGGAACAGACAGGGCCCTTGTTGTAACAGGTCCTGTCTGAGAGGCAGAGGCCACGGGTCCTCTGTGATCATTTCTTGCAATTCCGGGTACCAAGTTCTTCTTGGCCAATCCGGAACAATGAGTATTGTTCTCACTCCTCTTCTTCTTACAATTCTCAGCACCTTTGGTATGAGAGGAAGAGGAGGAAACACATAGACCGACTGGAACACCCACGGTGTTACTAGTGCGTCCACAGCTATCGCCTGAGGGTCCCTTGACCTGGCGCAATATCTTTTTAGCTTTTTGTTGAGACGGGACGCCATCATGTCCACCTGTGGCAGTTCCCATCGATTTGCAATCTGCGTGAAGACTTCCTGATGAAGTCCCCACTCTCCCGGGTGGAGGTCGTGTCTGCTGAGGAAGTCTGCTTCCCAGTTGTCCACTCCCGGAATGAACACTGCTGACAGTGCTAGCACGTGATTCTCCGCCCACCGAAGAATCCTGGTGGCTTCTGCCATTGCCACCCTGCTTCTTGTGCCGCCCTGGCGGTTCACATGGGCCACTGCCGTGATGTTGTCTGACTGAATCAGCACTGGTTGGTTTCGAAGCAGAGGCTCCGCTTGACTCAGGGCATTGTATATGGCCCTTAGCTCAAGGATATTGATGTGCAGACAAGTCTCTTGACTTGACCACAACCCTTGGAAGTTTCTTCCTTGATGACTGCCCCCCACCCTCGGAGGCTTGCATCCGTGGTCACCAGGACCCAGTCCTGTATGCCGAATCTGCGGCCCTCGAGGAGGTGAGCACCTTGTAGCCACCACAGAAGAGACACCCTGGCCCTGGGGGACAGGGTGATCATCCGATGCATCTGAAGATGCGATCCCGACCACTTGTCCAGCAGGTCCCACTGAAAGATCCTCGCATGGAACCTGCCGAAGGGAATGGCTTCGTAAGACGCCACCATCTTTCCCAGGACTCGTGTGCAGTGATGCACTGACACCTGTTTTGGCTTTAGGAGGTCCCTGACCAGAGTCACGAGCTCCTGAGCCTTCTCCTCCGGGAGAAACACCTTCTTCTGGTTTGTGTCCAGAATCATGCCCAGGAAGGGCAGACGCGTCGCAGGAATCAGCTGCGACTTTGGAATGTTCAGAATCCAGCCGTGCTGACGCAACACTTCCTGAGAGTGTGCTACACTGATCAGCAACTGCTCCCTGGACCTCGCCTTTATGAGGAGATCGTCCAAGTATGGGATAATTGTAACCCCTTGCTTCCGAAGGAGCACCATCATCTCCGCCATCACTTTGGTAAACACTCTCGGTGCCGTGGGCAGGCCGAACGGCAACGTCTGGAATTGGTAATGACAGTCTCGTACCACAAACCTGAGGTACTCCTGATGAGGCGGATAAATGGGGACATGCAAGTAAGCATCCTTGATATCCAGCGACACCATAAAATCCCCTTCCTCCAGGCTTGCAATGACCGCTCTGAGCGATTCAATTTTGAACTTGAATTTCTTCAGATAAAAGTTCAGGGATTTTAAATTTAAAATGGGTCTGACCGAACCGTCTGGTTTCGGTACCACAAACATAGTGGAATAGTAGCCCCTTCCCCGTTGAAGGTGGGGAACCTCTACCACCACTTTCTGGAGAAAAAGTTTGTGAATTGCCTCCACCACTATCTCCCTTTCCATGGGGGAAGCTGGTAAGGCCGATTTCAGGAAACGGTGAGGGGGCATCACCTCGAATTCCAGCTTGTATCCCTGAGACGCAATTTGTATAGCCCAAGGATCCACCTGTGAGTGAACCCACTGGTGGCTGAAATGTCGGAGACGCGCGCCAACTGCTCCTGGCTCCGCCTGTGGAGCCCCAGCGTCATGTGGTGGACTTAGTGGAAGCGGGGGAAGACTTTTGTTCCTGGGAACTAGCTGCGTGGTGCAGCTTTTTTCCTCTACCCCTGCCTCTGGCAAGAAAGGACGCACCTCTGACCTTCTTGCTCCTCTGAGAACGAAAGGACTGCATTTGGTAATACAGTGCTTTCTTAGGTTGTGGAGGGACATAAGGCAAGAAATTTGACTTCCCAGCCGTAGCTGTGGAAACGAGGTCCGAGAGACCGTCCCCAAACAATTCCTCACCCTTATAAGATAAAACCTCCATGTGTTTTTTAGAGTCGGTATCCCCGTCCATTGCCGAGTCCACAGGACCCTTCTGGCAGAAATGGACATAGCGTTAACTCTAGAGCCCAGCAGGCAAATGTCCCTCTGGGCATCCCGCATATATAGGACCGCGTCCTTGATATGTGCCAGGGTCAGTAGAACAGTGTCCCTGTCCAGGGTATCTAACTCCTCAGACAGAGAATCCGTCCATGCAGCTACCGCACTACACATCCAGGCCGAAGCAATTGCTTGTGTATAAACTGACTTCAGGATAGCTTCCTGCTTTCTATCAGCAGGATCCTTTAGGGCGGCCGTATCCGGAGACGGCAGGGCCACCTTTTTAGACAAGCGTGTCAATGCCTTGTCTACCCTAGGGGAGGATTCCCAGCGTAACCTGTCCGTTGGCGGGAAAGGATACGCCATGAGTAATCTCTTGGAAACTATCACCTTCCTGTCAGGGGAATCCCACGCTTTTTCACATAATTCATTTAATTCATGGGAAGAGGGAAAAGTCACCTCTTGCTTTTTCTCCCCATACATATAAATCCTCTTGTCAGGGACAGGATTTTCCTCAGAAATGTGTAATACATCCTTCATAGCTACAATCATGTAGCGGATGGCTTTAGTCATTTTAGGCTGCAACTTTGCCTCATCGTCATCGACACTGGAGTCAGACTCCCTGAGGGCCTCTGCGCTGTAGGATCAGGCATGGGTTGAGACCCTGCCTGTCCCCCGGTTACAGTTTTATCCAACCTGTTATGCAAGGAGTTTACATTATCATTTAACACCTTCCACATATCCATCCAATCAGGTGTCGGCACCGTCACCACACTCAGCTGCACTTGTTCTGCCTCCACGTATCCTTCCTCATCAAACATGTCGACACAGGCGTACCGACACACAGCACACACACAGGGAATGCTCTGACTGAGGACAGGACCCCACAAAGGCTTTTGGGGAGACAGAGAGAGAGTATGCCAGCACACACCCCAGCGCTATATAACCCAGGTATTACACTGTACCTTAATGTTTACCCTGTAGCTGCTGTTAATATATGTATATATACTGCGCCTAAATTTATGTGCCCCCCCCTCTCTTTTTTACCCTCTAATGCACCTGATACTGCAGGGGAGAGCCTGGGGAGCTTCCTTCCAGCGGAGCTGTGAAGAGAAAATGGCGCTGGTGTGCTGAGGAAGAAGGCCCCGCCCCCTCAGCGGCGGGCTTCTGTCCCGCTTAAATGTATAAAAAATGGCGGGGGCTCTGGCATATATACAGTCCCAGACTGTATATATGTCTCCTTTTGCCAAAAAAGGTATTTAATTGCTGCCCAGGGCGCCCCCTCCCTGCACCCTACAGTGACCGGAGTGTGCGGTGTGCTGTGGGAGCAATGGCGCACAGCTGCAGTGCTGTGCGCTACCTTAAGTGAAGACAGGAGTCTTCAGCCGCCGATTTCGATGTCTTCATGCTTCTGCTGCTTCTGTTCTTCTGGCTCTGCGAGGGGGACGGCGGCGCGGCTCCGGGAATGGACGATCAAGGTTAGGTACCTGTGTTCGATCCCTCTGGAGCTAATGGTGTCCAGTAGCCTAAGAAGCGCTACCTAGCTGCCGTGAGTAGGTTTGCTTCTCTCCCCTCAGTCCCTCGTAGCAGAGAGTCTGTTGCCAGCAGAAGCTCTCTGAAAACAAAAAACCTAACAAAATACTTTCTTATCTAGCAAGCTCAGGAGAGCCCACTAGGAGCACCCAGCTCGGCCGGGCACAGATTGTAACTGAGGTCTGGAGGAGGGGCATAGAGGGAGGAGCCAGTGCACACCATATAGTATTAAATCTTTCTTTAGAGTGCACAGTCTCCTGCGGAGCCCGCTATTCCCCATGGTCCTTACGGAGTCCCCAGCATCCACTAGGACGTTAGAGAAATATATATATGTATATATATATATATATATATATATATATAAAAATCACAATCTAGATGGGTCATAAGATTCTGCCAAACTGAAACTAAACCAGTAATGTAAACCCATTACGTTACCGCATGTTCCGTTCTCGTCACAGAAACCCTCCATAATCTCCATTTCATTAATGAACAATTTTTTATTACTTATGACTGTATGTATAGACTGAGAACTATTAGTAGTACAGCAGTCTCCGAGAACTATTAACCATTTAGCTGCCAGTGCCATACTTGAAGCCCCAGGAGTACACACCTGTTTCTGCGTATTCCCCCCCCACTTCATCCGTTTGCTTTTAGGGACGGTTTATCCACGGCTGTGGAGCCTCAAGAATGAAGAAACGGCAAAATGACGCCTTGTTTGTAAGAGGACACAAATAACCTTTCACTGTGCGAGAACATAAGCAGACCGGATGGTACATAGTGTGTGCCCGTGCGGCGTTAAACATGAATTGCCCATATATGGTCCACCTTTGTGCAGATATCTACCCATATGCAGCGTTGTATGTCTCTAAGCAGTCTACCCTAACACTGGCGGTCATTCCGAGTTGATCGCTAGCTGCATTCGTTCGCTGTGCAGCGATGAGGCTAAAAACCGGCACTTCTGCGTATGCGTTGCGCCGTGCGGCGTACTATTACAACGAACTATGTAGTTTCACACAGGGTCTAGCTAAGCATTTCAGTCGCACTGGTTGCCGCAGAGTGATTGACATGAAGTGGGCGTTTCTGGGTGTCAACTGACCGTTTTCAGGGAGTGTTTGAAAAAACGCAGGCGTGCAGGAAAAACGCAGGCGTGGCTGGGCGAACGCAGGGCGTGTTTGTGATGTCAAATCTGGAACTGACTGGTCTGAAGTGATCGCAAGCGCTGAGTAGGTCTGAAGCTACTCTGAAACTGCACAAAATTATTTTGCAGCCGCTCTGCGATAAAAACGTTCTCACTTCTGCTAAGCTAAAATACACTCCCAGAGGGCGGCGGCATAGCGTTTGCACGGCTGCTAAAAACTGCTAGCGAGCGATCAACTCGGAATGACCACACCTATATCCTAGGTCAGGGGTCTGAAGGTACACTACAGACGGTGATCCCGTATCCCAAAAATAGGATCAGTAAATTAAGGGATGAGACGCTGGAAGATTAGTGGTAAATTCTCAACATTTGCAACGGAAGAAAGGAGTATTAGGTACCTATCAGTATTAGGGGTCTGCTAATACCGGGGGCGTGATTCAGTGCAGCATGGAAAGCGGCTGCACCTGCGTTATTCTGCACTGCGCATGCGTCAGAGGTGAACACGCGCCATCTTTTCAGGGCTAATCTAAACAGCACTGAAGTCAGCCAGGTATCCACTGCAGCTAAGTGGGTGTAACTGGGCATTCACATCTTGCTGCGGGCATGCTGTGGAGGCATACAGAGTTGTAGCCAGTTCACATATAAGTGCAGGCAAAGATCCGGCGATTTCAGGCGCCTAAAGGGATGACACCTGCTCTCACAAGTGGATGTATACGGGTGCTGCACTTGCATAGATGCGTCTGACACGGAATACGAGTCTAAGCCTGCGTCTGTTTTCAAGCATTCAATGCGGCTGCAGGGGATCCGGTCTGAAGATCGACAGTGTCTAGGTCGACCACTATAGGTCGACAGTCACTAGGTCGACATGGATGGAAGGTCGACAGGGTTTCTAGGTCGACATGTGCTAGGTCGACAGGTCTAAAGGTCGACGTGAGTTTTTCACATTTTTTTTATTTTTTTGAATTTTTTCATACTTAACGATCCACATGGACTACGATTGGAACGGTAAAGTGTGCCGAGCGAAGCGGTAGCGGAGCGAAGGCACCATGCCCGAAGCATGGCGAGCGAAGCGAGCCATGCGAGGGGACGCGGTGCACTAATTTGGGATCCCGGTCACTCTACAAAGAAAACGACACCAAAAAATAAATAAAAAAATCCTCATGTCGACCTTTAGTCCTGTCGACCTAGCACATGTCGATCTAGAAACCCTGTCGACCTTCCATCCATGTCGACCTAGTGACTGTCGACCTATAGTGGTCGACCTAAACATTGTCGACCTAGACACTGTCGATTTGATGAACCACACCCGGCTGCAGATGAGGCGGCTCTGCGTGTGGCCCTCAGTACACATCTAACCAGATCACATGACTGTGTACGGCACCGCCTGTCACTGGGGCCTGATTCAGTTACACACAGCGCCGATACGGACAGAGTTGAACGATAATTTGTAGACTGCACCAAGTACCTTAGCTTTGTCGCTCGCAAAGTGATTGAGAGTCAGGGGCGCGTTTTGGGGACATTTATGGGGAGGGGCAGCAAAAACGCAGGCAACCATTTTCAGGGTGTGTCGCAACCTACGACTGCGATCCCATACACAGAAAACATAGCACTAGCGTCTCAGTTCACGCGGTCATTCTGCACAACCCCAGAGTCACTCAGACGGCCGGTTAAGGATCTGCAACCACCGCTGTGCGTTTGTACACAATTGCTGGGATCTGCAGAGCCAGCGGTGGGCGTCTTACTACATTTACGGGCGCCTACAGAACTAGCATATTTTTGCACATCAGCTGCATATGGGATCGAAGCTGCGAAGGCGTTAGCGTCCATCTGTAAATCAGGTTCTCTGATGCAATAGCTGCAGAAAAATTGCGAGATGCGCCCACATTCGGACTTTCATACCACTCAAAGTCAGGCCTAAAGTGTGCAACGCCTGAGAGACCAACAATCCACATATGCTGACAGTTACATATGAAACGCGTGAAACATACACAAACATCTTAAAACACCATAAATCACGTCTAACAATTCACAGCACTTACTGGTTTCCATCCAGCAGATTGTTGAATGACCCGATGATCTCATTGCTACAGACCGCAGCTTACCGCGCTCATGAGAAGGCGAGAGGAGGGGACTGCAGAGAACCAGGCTGCTGCACTACATAGAAGCATCTGCGATACCACTATTATGGTAATGCAGCAGGAGGCTGATGTGAACGGCATCCACGGACGTAGTATCGGATCACCCCCGGTACCACTGGCCAGCTGCTACCTAGAGTCCTCTGATGGAGAGCCTGGCCTCCTACCTCTCCTGCAACGGCAGTGACAGGCCTCTGTTTGGAGAAACAGAGGCTGCCGCCGCCCCCAAACAGCATCAGACTGTCAATCACTGGCAGTCTGATACCATTCAGCGTCACTTGCAGGATTATCGGTACTTTGCGGGATGGGACGCAGTAACAACCGGACCTGAACGAGGTCCCACAGTCATAAAAGTTGTCAAATGTAAAACATAAACATGCAAGAAATACGACTAAAAAAAAAAAAAGTCTATGACAACGAAGTAAAACCAGATAAATGTAAGGGTTTGTTGAGGGGAAATCAAAGGCGATACTTGAAACCAAAAATGAAATACAAAATTATAAAATAAATCAATATACGTCACATAGAATCCCAATGAAATGATGTTAATGTTGATTTTTTCTTATCCAATGTCTATGATGAACTTTTTCTTATTGGTTCAGATCGACGTGGAATACATAGGGGAAAAAAAAATTGAAAGAGGGGCATACAATGTGTAGCAATGTTTGTTATGGTAATAGCATCAAAATAGTTCCAGTGACTTCTCCCACAGAAAAGAAACTCTGTAGGGTGTGGATCTTGATAGATGAGAAAGGGACAGTTCCTCACCACCTTTTCATATAGAGGTAAACGTACCAACACTCACTTAAGGGAATGTATCACCATACATATCAAGGTATCTTTATAATTTCTAAGAAGAAAACAGCAAAAGAAGTCGAAAATTCGTTCAATTGAACGTACCACACTCACGTTCTTGGAATGCGGGTATCCTCATGTAAAGGTATCTTTAGAATGGATGTACGTGAGGCCTTCTCTTTTTCAAAAAAAGGGTCATTTATTGTTACAAGTCACATTAAAATTACATAAAAGAATTTTTCTCCTTATATGTTACCATAAAAAAGGTATAGATACAATAGGTGGGTCAGATGGAATGAGACTGACAAAGGTGAATTCCGGACTATCACCTAGGTGACACCAATGCACTTTACCTTCAAAAACTTTTGGTGGCAACAGGAGAACGCAGTAAAAACACGGATAAATCACTGTCTGAGTGCACCAACGACGTTTCGACCCTCAGGTCTTTTTCAAGGTGTGTACCCAGACAGTGGTAGACAGGATATTTATACTCTAAAACAGGAAGTAGTAAGGAAGCATGGGTAATATTTTTACCTTAAAATCTGGCTCCAGTTTTATCTTATCAATCTTAATTCCTATATCTGTGACCAGTACTTATATTGTTTATCAATGTTTTTCAATATTTTAATAATATAAACAGTTTAAAAGAGGTCTTATTCTAGAATCACGGTAGCCACGCTTCCGCGTTCCAGTATGCGTTTCACTGAACCGGAAGTGGCCCGCGATTACATTTCTACTGAGGTCTCCTAGTGTGTTCACACTGCTATCCCTGCTGATACGGTTATACAGCGGTTCGGCCTGCATGATCAATGTTTGTTAGAAGCAGACTTAGATTCTATTATAGATGCTCTCTTCCGTGATCTATTATCTACGGAGGCCGCACTTCCGCATTGCATTGTGCGTTCCACTGCCCGGAAGTGATCTAGACGTTGTCAGTTCCCACTATACTACAGAAACATAAATAATATTGTATATTGTAGTCCTCATAATCTTAATACATTTATATATTTAGAATAATTCAATGAAGGGGAATCAAATCTCCCTAGTAGTGGACCCGTTTTCACTATATCTATTATATTACACACTACAAGAGATAGAGTAAAATTTAAAAGGAATCTTGTATGAATATATATGGCTTTCGCCTCTGTGTATATCTCCCATAATCTCTCTTTTTTAACCATAACATATTATAAATCATTTTATACACTGGTTTGAAAGACATAAAAATACTGTATAATGGGGAATTTATAAATCTCCATATAATGGCCATAAATGAGGAAAAAGATAATTACAGATATATAGAGAAATTACATGACCAATTTTAATTCGAAATCCGAATTTAAGCCACAGGGGGAGAGGGTGTTTAATCTAAAGATCCAGCTCATTTCGGCTTTAGCGAGATTGGTTTCAATGTCCCTATCCCTCCAATTGGATCTGATTTGCTGAATACCCAAAAAGAACAGTATTTTAGAAGTGGAACAATTGTGTTTTTTAGAAAAATGTTCTGAAAGTGAGTGTGTTTGTAGGCCTTTCTTTATATTACGTATGTGCTCTGCTATCCTGGTTTTGAGAGCCCTACTTGTTCTGCCCACATATAATAAACCACACTCACATTTTACCAAATACACAACATTAGTTGTGTGACAAGTGATAAAAGTATTAATTTTATAATCCACATTATTAATGGTAAAACTGGTGATTTTCGAAGTATCCGATTGTATAGTTCGGCATGCTATACATGTGCCGCATCTGTGGAATCCCTTCGTACGTATGGGATTGGTGGAATCCACAGATAGGGCGCTTTGTACCAAAGTATTTTTGAGGTTTTTTCCTTTCCTATAAATAAATTTTGGTTGAGACGGAATGATTTCTTTCAACACAGGATCTCTTAAAAGGAGATGCCAGTGTTGTCGGATGATCTGCTCCTGTTTTTTGTAATTGGCCCCAAATTCTGAAATGAAAGCCCATTCTGCCTGATTAAATTTAGACTTTATATTTTCTTTTTTTAGGATATCTTTCCTGTCTATGGCTTCCACTTCTTCTTCCGCTTTTTGTAGGAGTTCTGAATTATATCCTTTTTTCAAAAATTTCTTTTTCATATCATTCTTTTGTATCTCATAATGATGGTTTTCACTACAATTCCTCTTTAACCTTAGGAATTGTCCTTTTGGGATACCCTTTAACCAGTGTGGGTGATGTTGACTTGAAAAAGGAATAAAAATAGGATTTTGGTACTTACCAGGTAAATCCTTTTCTTTGAATCCATAGGGGGCACTGGAGTACTCTTGGGATATGGACGGCTTAGCAGAACAAAGGCACTGAATATTTAAATTTAGAACTCTCCACCCCTCCATATCCCAGAGTACCTCAGTGTACGACCTCAGTGTTTTTTACTGAGCGAACAGGAACTATATAGAGAGGTTGACAATGGAGAATTCCTATAACATAACGGACAACCACAAAGTTGACACATAACGTTACTGTCAACTAAACAGTTGACACCATAACCGATAGACATTTATAATTTGAACCAATCGGTGAAAATGTGTTACCATAAGCTCCTCTGAGCTTAATACAACCCAGGTAAAACTGCTCTGGGTGGGCGTCCAGTGCCCCCTATGGATTCAAAGAAAAGGATTTACCTGGTAAGTACCAAAATCCTATTTTCTTTTTCATCCACTAGGGGTCACTGGAGTACTCTTGGGACGTACCAAAGCTTCCCTCGTGGTCGGGAGAGCTGTTTGACACCTGTAACAGTAGGCGGCCAAAGCTAGATGCTGATGCCGCAACCGTTTCATAACGTGTAAACGCGCACAAACGTGTGCACTGAAGACTATGTAGCCGCGTCGTAGACGCTTCACGACCAGCTGATCATGACATTCCCACAGAACCTGTGGGATGAGCTATTACTGACGTAGGCGACTGTAACTTAGCCTTAAAGTAAGCCTGACTTGTAGTCATTTTTATCCAACTGGATAATGTCTGCTGAGAAACTGGCTAACCCCAGTTGGCAGCATCATAGAGAACAAACAACGTATCCGTATTACGAACTGTAGACGTTCGGGACATATAGACGCGTAATGCGTGTACCACATTCAGAATTCTAGAATGTGCTGTCAACACAGGAACCACTATTGGTTTATTGATGTGAAAAATAAGAAATCGGAATTCGTCCGAAGTTCTGCTTTGTCATGAGAAAACCCAAATACGGTGGCTTGGAATACAAGGCACCCAAATGTGAAAACAAAACCCTTGCCGAAGCTAAGGCTAGAAGAAAAACGTTTTCCAAGTGAGAAACTTAATCCCCATTTGTTGTAAGGGTTCAAAATATGAAAACTGTAAGAAATCTGAACCCAGCTTCAAGTCGCATGGCGCTGTAGGTGGGATAAATGGAGGCTGCACTTTGATGACACCTTGTAGAAAAGTGTGTACCGACGCAATAGAGTCAAACGTCTTTGAAAATAAATTGACCACACAGATACCTGCACCCTTAGTGCAGATAAACGCAGTTTTCCATTCCACCCCGTGTGTAAAATAACAGAATACGGGTAACTTGAAAGATGAAGTCGGAACTTCCGAGCTTCACACCCACCTATATAGGCACACCAAATTTTGTAATAATGAGCTGCCGTAAGCGGCTTCCTAGCTCGTAACATGGTTGGTATAACCGATACTGTAATGCCCTATGTATTTTCTTAAGAGGGCGGTCTGAACCCCCACCCCGTCAACCGCAGCCGCGGTACATAGGTAAATAGGGGTAAAAGAACGGTCCCTGTTGTAACAGGTTGGACGTATTATGAGCGGGCAAAGATCGTGTGCGAGTATGATTAGAGAAGCAAGCTCTCCGAAACCCATGAGATATCACTAGTATGACTGTGACGAACTGTCTTATGATCCGTTTTAGCAACGGAGAGAGGCGCGGAAAACGGTGGAGCCAGATACACGAGGCTGTACGACCACGCGAATGTGAGAGCCTCCACCGCCACTGCCCTTGTGATCTGTCGTTCTGTACACATACTGAGCGTTTGTAATTGTGGCAAGATGCCATCATGTATACCTGAGGGTAACCCCACCTGTGTATCCACATGTGAAACACCTCTTGATTTAATGCCCAGTTTTCTGGATGAAAATCCCGACGGGTGAGATCATTCTGTCTAACAGATGTCCACTCCCGGAATGAACCCCGTCGACAACATCACCTTATGGTGTTCTGGGCACTTGAGGATTCGAGCTACCTCCCGCATTGCGATGCGGCCTCTCGGTCCTCCCTGGTTGTTGTGTATGCAACTCCCGTTGCGTTGTCTGACTGCACTTGGACAGACTGAAAGCGAAGCATGTAGTGCATTGTAAATTGCACGGAGTTCCAGGACATTTATAGACAGCAATCTGTCGTGATCCGTTTTAGAACCCCTGTCGCTGACCTTTTTAACTACAACTCCTCAACCTCTGAGACTCTCGCCCAGAGTATAGACACCCTCGCCCCCTGTGGGAAACGCGAGTGAAACCCGGCGAACTAAAGCGCCTTGAAAACACATCATTGTTGCTAATAGGCGAAATACACCAATGTATCGATAGTGTGCGTGGCTTTTGCACTAATTGTACTAGATGTCTGTTCTTTCTGGTGTAGTAGGTAAATCTCTTTGATTGACCGTATGTAAAATCATGCCTAGGAATTGAAGTCGTTCAGACGGAATTAGATGCGATTGTTTTTTAACTTGCACTGCAACCGTGGTGTACGTTAGTAGCGCAAGTAAGAGGAACCTCTGTTGAGACAGAGTTCATATGAGCAGATCGTCTAAGTATGGAACGATTGTCACTGCCAGGGCTCTGAGATGAGCTATCATCACCAACATCACTTTGGTGAATACCCGAGGTGCTGACATGAGGCCAACCGGTAGAACCTGAAACGGGTAATGGTTGTGGCGTATTGCAAAACGCAAGAACCTGTGATGCGGTGACCAAACCGGAATGGGTAAATACGCATTCTGAAGATCAAGCGCAATCATGCAATCTTGTGGCTCCAAATATGCAAATACTAACCGCAGAAATCCATTGTCAAACTGTAGTAAGTGACTTGCTGATTGATACTGCGACGGAGCCCTCCGGCTTCGGTACCCCAAACAGAGGGGAATAAGTAACCCTGACTCTGGTGGTGTACCAGGCCTGGAAATAAAAACAGCTGAAAACAGCAGAGACTGAATGGCAACCTGCCAAAACTCCTAATTTCGTCCGACAGAGGCAGTATTTTAACCTTTAAATAGCGGATACATCCATGAGTGGATGCCTGGAAACCCGGCAAATGTGTAAAGGCGCGCTTCCACAATTGGAAATTTGAGATGGCCTAAGAGGCCGTCAAGCCACTGGCTTGTTGACTTTAGCGCCCTGGCGTTACAAGTCTTGACTGTTTTTGTACCACAGCCTTGAAAAGACTGGATTCTAAAGACTTTAAACGCCGGACCAAAGTATTTCCGTTTTGATACCGGAGGAGGCAATGTTAGCCTTTACCAAACAACTTCTGGCCTTGTCGTGCTGAAACTAGCGACGCTAAAAAGCGAGAATCGAGGTAACAGCCGTCAGCAGAAGCTTTACAGAGATACTCTGCAGCTTTTTATTAACGATAAGTGAAACGTGATCGTCATTGTTTCCATACATAGAGCGCCTAGTGACCCAAATGTATCTTGGGTCTTTATAATGTTTGACACAGACGAATTCACCAATGGCGGATTCTCCCATTTAGATGTGGAAACGGGTAAATAGACTTAAATCTTAGTCAGATATTCTAAATAAGAAACTCATTGAAAATCTGTCGTTTATTAAATTCGACGGATTAGATGTTAGAGTCTCCTTAGTCTCTGTAAATTTGAGACATTGACTCACTGGTCATTAGCAATGTATGGTTGCCCAAACCCCGCACTATCTGACTGCTGGTTTAATGTGCCCTGTGAGGTCTGACATAGAATTGTCAGACTGCATTAAATTATAAGACCAGTTAAATTAACACCTTGGTACCCAAAGGGAAATTGTACCTTTGGAAAGACTGAGACTCCTTTGTTAGAGCTTGCGGAATAACTTCCGTCGATCTTACCGCTCCTGTCGAGCGGAGTTAATTTGAATTGCCAATGTTTAACATAGGATCTGGGATTCTGAAAACCTACAAACATAGTGAACATGTGGTAGATTTATGTCTAGTTTAAAAGTATTTTTAGTCTGCGCTGGAGCCTTACTCCCTATGCAGACAGACAACACAATAGGCAACGGACAGACACCTGCACGACTTAGTAAAGTTATTATCTGAAGGTGTGTAATATATATTTATTTATGGCTGAAAACAGTTCACATGGGCAGCCTATGTGAAACCCGAACCAAAATTCCCACTAACACCCCTGCGCCTCTGGTGGCGTAGAGATGTATGGCAGGAAAGTTCCGGAATTACAAACTGTAAAACAACAGGAAGCATGGTTAAAATGGCCCCTTTGCCATGCTGACCCTGATAATCACAGAACAAGTTACAATTGCTTCAGTGTTAATATAGCCTATTATACAATGATAATCACAGGCAGGGTACAACACATGCTCTAGTGTGAATAATATATAGGCTCAATAGCCTATTATACAGTGATAACCACAGACATTAATATAGGCTCAATAGCCTATTATACAGTGATAATAACAGACATTAATATAGGCTCAATAGCCTATTATGATAATCACAGGGCATGTTACAATACATGCCTCCAGTGTTACAATACATGCCTCACTATCATTAATATAGGCTCAATAGCCTATTATCTAGTGAATACATGTCACATATATATATACATAAACTGTGGCTTATAGGTATTTTACATAACCTTGCCGCTGTAATCCGCCAGATTCCACCGCCCCCCCTTCCCCCCGTGCTCCCTGTAACGCTGTGTCTCAGCGGGAAGCCCGGGAAGACTTGCAGGGAGGCCTTCTTGCCGAGCAGCGGAGGTCACCAGGAGCGCTCCGCTTCTTAGCGCTGGTGACTGACGGAGCGTCTGCGGGTGGACGTTGCTAGGCAGCCGGACGGAGCGGCGGCCCGGTTGTCACCCTCTTAGCGCTGACAACTGATGGAGTGTTTTGCTGGGCGGCCGGACGTAGCGGCTGGGATGGGCGGCCGGACGCTGTATGGAGCGGCTGGGACGCTGTGGCGGGCGGATGTATGAGCGGCGGGAGCGGCATTACAATACTGACCCACATAGCGGGGCGGCAGCCTGCGCTGACCGCCCCGTTCCCCAGCCTACCTTACGCTCTGTATCTCCGATCATGGCTGCGACGGGCTTCTATGTGTAAGCTCCGTCCAGCTCTCTCATGGCTGCGACGGACTTCTATGTGTAAGCTCCGTCCAGCTCTTCAGGTCATGGCTGCGACGGGGCTTCTATCTGTAAGCTCCGTCCAGCTTGCAGGAGACAGTGGGCTGCCTGTGGCTGTGAGGGTGCTCTTTGTGAGGACCGACACGCCATGCGCTGCCTTGCAGCGGCACCATCCCGGACCCATGTTTTTCAGAAACTGGGAAGGGATGTGTAAAAATGAAAAAGTAAAAAGTAAAAATGAAAAATTAATAAAATCTTCCACAAAGTGTGGGAACTCCCACAAGCCGATGTTAGTGCTGTGAGCACCGAAAAAACACTGAGGTCGTACACTGAGGTACTCTGGGATATGGAGGGGTGGAGAGTTCTAAATTTAAATATTCAGTGCCTTTGTTCTGCTAAGCCGTCCATATCCCAAGAGTACTCCAGTGACCCCCTAGTGGATGAAAAAGAAACTATTTGAGTCCGTGGGCTTTGTATATCCTTTGGTATGGATAGCATTATCTTTAATATATACTGTTAGATCCAAAAAATGTATTTCTTCTTTGCTGATGTTGTATGTTAATCTAATGTTCTTATCATTGGAATTCAGATGGGAACAAAATTCTTCTAGACGATGTTGATCTCCTTTCCACAGAAAAATGATGTCATCTATATACCTGTGCCATGACACCAAGTCCGCACCGGCCGATGTATGGCTCCACATATGTTCCTCCTCCCAATTTGACATGAAGAGGTTTGCGTAGCTTGGGGCGAACTTGGTGCCCATGGCGGTGCCAACTTTCTGTAAAAAGTAGTCTCCATTGAAAAAGAAAAAATTGTTTTTAAGTATGAACTGGATGCTTTCTAGGATAAATTCTCTCTTCTCCATCTCCAAATCTGATTTTTCTAGATGCCATTTTACTGCATTTAGGCCATCTTCATGTTTAATTATGGTATACAGTGATGTAACATCAGCTGTAACCAAAAATGTCCCTTCTTGCCATTCAATTTCTGCCAATTTTTTGATGGTCTCTGTGGTGTCCTTCAAATGAGATTTTTCTTTAATGACAAGTGGTTGTAAATAAAAATCAATCATTTCGGAAAGGTTGGTGGTTAAACCACCTACCCCCGAAATAATTGGGCGCCCTGGTGGTTGTTTGGGATTTTTATGAACCTTTGGTAAGGTATAAATGGTCGGGGTTTTGGGGTGATCAATATTCAAAAAATCAAACTCTTTTTTTGTTAGTGTACCTTTTTCCGAATATTTGGTAATGAGCTTAAGATAATTATTTTTAATTTTTATTGTTGGATCAGATTTTAATTTCTGATAGGTACCATTTGTACTCAATTGTGTGTTAATTTCTTTGATGTAATCCTCCTTATCTTGGATTGTTATTCCTCCCCCCTTATCACTATATTTTTATCATTCCGGAGGGTTTTTAAAGCTGCTCTCTCTTTTCTAGTCATATTATTTTTCCGGTAGGATTTCATTGCTGTTGCCCCTAAGGGCTTGATCTTTTTGAAATCTTCTGACACAGATTTCGTGAAACTCTCCACGATGCATCCTTTCACATGTGATGGAAAAAAGGTAGATTTCTTTCTAAACGGTGTATCTTGAGCGGTATCTGAATCTGTAGTTTTCGTTGCAATATTGGTCGCAAAAATTTTTTTTAGAGCAAGTTTCCTAGAAAATTTCTGCACATCAATATGAGCATTAAATGGATCAGTAGTGGATGTAGGGGCGAATTTGAGGCCTTTATGTAAGAGACTTTCTTCATCTTTTGTTAATTTACGTGAGCTTAGGTTAAATATTTGTATGTCTTCTCCCTCACTCGTGTCAATTTTCTCATTTGATCCTTTTTCTTTTTTCTTTCTCTTTCGTCTCTTTTTTTGTCCCCCTCTTTTGCCCCGTCTTTTATGCTTCAATATCTGGTATTCCACCTGTTGTTCTGTCTTCCTAAAAAAGGCCCCTGATCTTCTCTAAAATTGTCAAAGGCCTCAAAACGATTATATGTGTTAACTTGAGGTCTTCTGTTCCATCTGTGGTAACGTTCTTCTTCTCTATTCCTTGGTGGGTGTCTATTTCTTTGTTCTCTTCGATAATCCTCATGTGTGCATGTTGTCATCCTGATAGTCAATCGTATCTCTTGCAAAGGTAACCATTTTGTTCTTGCTTACAGTATTGTTTTCCAAGTTACCTTTGCAAGAGATACGATTGACTATCAGGATGACAACATGCACACACATGAGGATTATCGAAGAGAACAAAGAAATAGACACCCACCAAGGAATAGAGAAGAAGAACGTTACCAACAAAATGAATGGAGATATCCAAGAAGATTTGCAAGAAGAGATTCTGGATATAACAGATGGAACAGAAGACCTCAAGTTAACACATATAATCGTTTTGAGGCCTTTGACAATTTTAGAGAAGATCAGGGGCCTTTTTTAGGAAGACAGCTGCCAAACGCCAGCGAAACGCGTAAGGATACCAGCCCTGACCCAGACACTTCAAAATCACCTCCAGGACACCATTGCAGTTATCACCATCTTGGACATTTCTAATCCATGGACGTGGAAAATTAACAAAGGGAAAACCACCAAAAACATCGGCGTTGGATCTGAGATAGCCTCTGAATCTTCGCTAGGTGGGATACCCGGCCAATCCACTACAATCCTGGTAAATATATTACAAGATCGGACTCATCTGCATATCTAAATTGAGGATCCTGTTGATATTGTGACCGGTCACAGGGACATTGTTAATACCAAGAGGTGTGCACATTTACATCTAATTGTCGAGGGTCAGAGACTGGTTCTAGAGGCTCCATCATTTTATGGTGTATATTCATGAGAGTTTCTCTTTTATTTTATATGTATTATTAAAACGTATACAATGCTTTTTAAGGAAACACCTGTTTTTTAGTTTCTTTATTAGCGCTGTTTTTATGTTTTTCACATGTTGTTTTTGCAGTATATGAGAGATTGACTATCCCTCACTTTAACAGCAGCTTAGAGAACCAGCACAATCATAGCGCCAGAACGTGTATCAAGTAATTGATACAAATCTAATACTTTTTACAGAAAGTTGGCACCGCCATGGGCACCAAGTTCGCCCCAAGCTACGCAAACCTCTTCATGTCAAATTGGGAGGAGGAACATATGTGGAGCCATACATCGGCCGGTGCGGACTTGGTGTCATGGCACAGGTATATAGATGACATCATTTTTCTGTGGAAAGGAGATCAACATCGTCTAGAAGAATTTTGTTCCCATCTGAATTCCAATGATAAGAATATTAGATTAACATACAACATCAGCAAAGAAGAAATACATTTTTTGGATCTAACAGTATATATTAAAGATAATGCTATCCATACCAAAGGATATACAAAGCCCACGGACTCAAATAGTTTTATTCCTTTTTCAAGTCAACATCACCCACACTGGTTAAAGGGTATCCCAAAAGGACAATTCCTAAGGTTAAAGAGGAATTGTAGTGAAAACCATCATTATGAGATACAAAAGAATGATATGAAAAAGAAATTTTTGAAAAAAGGATATAATTCAGAACTCCTACAAAAAGCGGAAGAAGAAGAAGTGGAAGCCATAGACAGGAAAGATATCCTAAAAAAAGAAAATATAAAGTCTAAATTTAATCAGGCAGAATGGGCTTTCATTTCAGAATTTGGGGCCAATTACAAAAAACAGGAGCAGATCATCCGACAACACTGGCATCTCCTTTTAAGAGATCCTGTGTTGAAAGAAATCATTCCGTCTCAACCAAAATTTATTTATAGGAAAGGAAAAAACCTCAAAAATACTTTGGTACAAAGCGCCCTATCTGTGGATTCCACCAATCCCATACGTACGAAGGGATTCCACAGATGCGGCACATGTATAGCATGCCGAACTATACAATCGGATACTTCGAAAATCACCAGTTTTACCATTAATAATGTGGATTATAAAATTAATACTTTTATCACTTGTCACACAACTAATGTTGTGTATTTGGTAAAATGTGAGTGTGGTTTATTATATGTGGGCAGAACAAGTAGGGCTCTCAAAACCAGGATAGCAGAGCACATACGTAATATAAAGAAAGGCCTACAAACACACTCACTTTCAGAACATTTTTCTAAAAAACACAATTGTTCCACTTCTAAAATACTGTTCTTTTTGGGTATTCAGCAAATCAGATCCAATTGGAGGGATAGGGACATTGAAACCAATCTCGCTAAAGCTGAAATGAGCTGGATCTTTAGATTAAACACCCTCTCCCCCTGTGGCTTAAATTCGGATTTCGAATTAAAATGGTTCATGTAATTTCTCTATAAATCTGTAATTATCTTTTTCCTCATTTATGGCCATTATATGGAGATTTATAAATTCCCCATTATACAGTATTTTTATGTCTTTCAAACCAGTGTATAAAATGATTTATAATATGTTATGGTTAAAAAAGAGAGATTATGGGAGATATACACAGAGGCGAAAGCCATATATATTCATACAAGATTCCTTTTAAATTTTACTCTATCTCTTGTAGTGTGTAATATAATAGATATAGTGAAAACGGGTCCACTACTAGGGAGATTTGATTCCCCTTCATTGAATTATTCTAAATATATAAATTTATTAAGATTATGAGGACTACAATATACAATATTATTTATGTTTCTGTAGTATAGTGGGAACTGACAACGTCTAGATCACTTCCGGGCAGTGGAACGCACAATGCAATGCGGAAGTGCGGCCTCCGTAGATAATAGATCACGGAAGAGAGCATCTATAATAGAATCTAAGTCTGCTTCTAACAAACATTGATCATGCAGGCCGAACCGCTGTATAACCGTATCAGCAGGGATAGCAGTGTGAACACACTAGGAGACCTCAGTAGAAATGTAATCGCGGGCCACTTCCGGTTCAGTGAAACGCATACTGGAACGCGGAAGCGTGGCTACCGTGATTCTAGAATAAGACCTCTTTTAAACTGTTTATATTATTAAAATATTGAAAAACATTGATAAACAATATAAGTACTGGTCACAGATATAGGAATTAAGATTGATAAGATAAAACTGGAGCCAGATTTTAAGGTAAAAATATTACCCATGCTTCCTTACTACTTCCTGTTTTAGAGTATAAATATCCTGTCTACCACTGTCTGGGTACACACCTTGAAAAAGACCTGAGGGTCGAAACGTCGTTGGTGCACTCAGACAGTGATTTATCCGTGTTTTTACTGCGTTCTCCTGTTGCCACCAAAAGTTTTTGAAGGTAAAGTGCATTGGTGTCACCTAGGTGATAGTCCGGAATTCACCTTTGTCAGTCTCATTCCATCTGACCCACCTATTGTATCTATACCTTTTTTATGGTAACATATAAGGAGAAAAATTCTTTTATGTAATTTTAATGTGACTTGTAACAATAAATGACCCTTTTTTTGAAAAAGAGAAGGCCTCACGTACATCCATTCTAAAGATACCTTTACATGAGGATACCCGCATTCCAAGAACGTGAGTGTGGTACGTTCAATTGAACGAATTTTCGACTTCTTTTGCTGTTTTCTTCTTAGAAATTATAAAGATACCTTGATATGTATGGTGATACATTCCCTTAAGTGAGTGTTGGTACGTTTACCTCTATATGAAAAGGTGGTGAGGAACTGTCCCTTTCTCATCTATCAAGATCCACACCCTACAGAGTTTCTTTTCTGTGGGAGAAGTCACTGGAACTATTTTGATGCTATTACCATAACAAACATTGCTACACATTGTATGCCCCTCTTTCAATTTTTTTTTCCCCTATGTATTCCACGTCGATCTGAACCAATAAGAAAAAGTTCATCATAGACATTGGATAAGAAAAAATCAACATTAACATCATTTCATTGGGATTCTATGTGACGTATATTGATTTATTTTATAATTTTGTATTTCATTTTTGGTTTCAAGTATCGCCTTTGATTTCCCCTCAACAAACCCTTACATTTATCTTGATTGTTTGTGATTTGTGGCTGGGCAAATCACAAGAGGAGTGAGATTGGGCTGACACTTCAGACTGCGCCAGAATACACACACCTTACTGTTATACTATTCCTTCTGAAGTAAAACCAGAGGCCGTAACCAGGGTACGTGAAGCTTTTATTGTGACCGGAGCGGGGGAGATTGTGAATTCCCCTCCCCCCATAAGTGTACAGGTGACATCACCCTAAATAACAGTCTTTATACGATTGCTCATGGCTGGAGAGAGATCCCGCTGCTCGTTCCAGGGCTGAAGTGCGCTCTATATAACATTCGGAGGTGATGTCAGGTCAGCGGCATCCCCTGCTCGCTCCTATGATGACGATGTGTCCACGTTATAGACAGACTAGCAAATTGTTAGGACTATTTTCGTATTAAAATAGATTACATGTATAAACACTATTAAAGACTGAAATATATAAGTACAAATGGATTTGTTGCACCATGGAGTGATCTTATATCCTAAGAAATTATTCTTTAAAACAAGCCTAGAGAAAAGTATTGCGGCCCGACCGGTAAGGAAGAATTGCAAAATTAATTCATTCGATGAATGTAAAAATACCCGGTGAAATGGTCTCATCATGCGGTATTGGGATGGTGTCCGGAAAAAAAAGGCTATTTCCTTCCAAAAGTGATCCAAAGGAAAATAAAATAATGATTGTGCACTGCATTGTGGGAAACTTTGGTTCATGCACGTTATGTTCTGAAAGTGTTCGCTGATCCGTCCGTCCAACCCAGTGTCCTGTTAAAAACATCTAGTCCCCAAGTTCCCCGTGCTCTCAGCCGTTCTCCTTCCACAACACCAGGTGGATACTGTGGTCCGGCATACTGGTGGCAAAGACCAGACCGCTGTCATTCACACCGTCCAGGCCGTTCAGCCAGGCCATTTCTCCAGCCAGAAAGCTGGAGCCCCTCTTGGACTTTCGGTATTCGGGTAAGGGCCAGCGGCTGAGGACTTTTTCAGTCCGTAAGTCCATGATGTACAGGTGATGGTTGTCAAACAGGAGGGCGAAAATATCCCCAAAGCCCAGCAAGGAAAGGTTTGTGGAGTCTGGTGCTTTTATAACTCTACAGGGGGAAAACAGAGAAATCCGCATGATTAAAAGAAAAAAAAAAATACAATCAAAAGAATTAAAGAGCTGTAATTTTAAGGTGCAGATTAATGGTTGTGTAGATCCGGGTACCAGGATTCCCTCATTCTGTAACTGACACTCAAACATTGCGTGCACAGATTAGTGGATATTCTCCCACGTGCAGATATACGAATCTGTGCGTCTGCGCCGCCCAATCCGCCGTAGCTCCGCTTCACGGTCCTCATCATTATGACGGCACCAGCATCGGTGTGAGAGATCAGTCTGTCTTTATTCACAAATTTGCATAGCCCGTAATTCCACCAACACGCCCGAGACACCCTCACTAACCTACGTGCAAACGTCTCATTACCACTCAGTATCGTCCGTAGGTGTGCATTTGCACTGCAGGAACACGCAAAATCCGAGTGGAAAGCGGGCTTGCGTTTAATTCTGAATCAGCCGCTCTGCGTCATGTCATTTGATTAGCTCTGCATAATTGGGATCATCGGTAAGGCTGCTGTGACATCACGCCTTTATAATAGGACCAAATACCCGCAGAGAGCACGAAGTATAGTACACAGACGGATGGAGGCAGGCTAACCATATCCAACGTTACTGATGTTATAATCTCCGCACAAAAGGGCATTCAAATGTAATCATCACACCATGTCCCCCTCGGCAGAATAACATCTGTGTTATAGCGCCAGTTGGCTTGTGTTTTATGCTAGTGATATACAGAAAAACCACTCGCTATTGCCAGCTACTGACAGACTAAGGTGGTCATTCCGAGTTGATCGCTAGCTGCATTCGTCAAAAAAACGGCACTTCTGCGCATGCAGCACAATGCGCACGCGCGTCGTACTATTGCAACGAACTATGTAGTTTTACACAGGATCTAGCGAAGCTTTTCAGTCGCACTGCTGGCTGCAGAGTGATTGATATGAAGAGGGCGTTTCTGGGTGTCAACTGACCGTTTTCAGGGAGTGTTCGGAAAAACGCAGGCGTGCCAGGTAAAACGCAGGCGTGGCTGGGCAGACGCAGGGCGTGTTTGTGACGTCAATCAGGAACTGAATGGTCTGCAGTGATCGCAAGCGCTGAGTAGGTTTAGAGCTACTCAGAAACTGCACAAAAAAAACTTTGTAGCCGCTCTGCGATCCTTTTCGTTCGCACTTCTGCTAAGCTAAAATACACTCCCAGTGGGCGGCGGCATAGCATTTGCACGGCTGCTAAATACTGCTAGCGAGCTATCAACTCGGAATGACCACCTAAATCTACGCACAGTACACTGAAGTCACTGAGAAGAGCACTCAGCGCAAGGATTACAAGACATTATAACAAAAGGGCTTAGTTACAAGACATTATAAGAACATGGTATAGTTACCGCAGGATGTCATAGCTTGCAAAGTCCCACTGGTAAAGTCCTAAGGCAGAGCTGCAGACTATGTATTTGCCGTCAAAGTGCAGGCGTGGCTGGAGGGAGATGCTGCGATTGTCCGACACATACAGCGTTTTCAGACACTTGCAGTTAATTTCTCTTCCGATAGGCCAAATCTGCAACACAGGGGAGAAATGAGACTCTGTGTAATACTTTGGTGGGGTCCCCTTCCCTAGAAACCCTACATACTGCTGTATTTAGCACGCTCCAAGCATTTCCAGCATATATCCGGTACCGCTATGGTCTGATACACCCGAGTTACATCTTCACTATTATATTCATATACTGCCAAGCGTCTTTCATCTGAAGCTTTGTTATTTTGTTTTATTTACCATGTACGTTGCTGGTATGCGAGTAGCATAGCACTGGTGCAGTCACCGTCTATTAATCTGTATACGACAGTATTGTTATATAATGAAGGTTGCTTGTGTAATCATACTTGCTCAGTGGTGTTTGGCTGAATAAATAAAACATTTGATTGAGGTTGAAGGAGAAAACCAATATCAGGATTTTGGTACTTACCGATAAATCCCTTTCTCCGATTCCACAGGGGCCACTGGAGTGTAGTTACAATGGGGAGATAGTAGGTGGTATTGGTAGCTGGCACTTTAAAAATTCTCACACTGTGGCTAGCTCCTCCCCTACTATCTCCCCTCCAAGCCAGTCTACGTTAAACTGTGCCCGAGGAGAGCTGTAATAAACAAACCGTAAGGTAGAGGAGGTTAACGACGCCCTGTAAACCAGGCGAACACAAACTAAACCTGGAACAGAACCTGACAAAAAACCAGGCTAGCCTGAACCCAACAAGCAGTCATATGGTGATCTGCAATCGTTAATCAAACAAAAATCAGGAGAAACAGCGCTGGGCGGGCGTCCAGTGGCCCCTGTGGAATCGGAGAAAGGGATTTATCGGTAAGTACCAAAATCCTGATTTCTCCTTCATCCACTAGGGGCCACTGGAGTGTAGTTACAATGGGGACGTCCCAGAGCTCCCAAAAAACGGGTGGGAAAGCGCTGAGAGTCCTGTAAAAACTGCTCGGCCAAACAGTGATGCAGAGGTCGTAAAAGTGTCAAACTTGTAGAATTTGACAAAACGAATGTCGGTTTGACCAAGTAGCCGCCCGACAAAATATTCATGGAGACCCCGCGGGCGGCTGCCCACGAAGGTCTTACAATGCGCGTAAAGCGCGCTGAATTGGAAAACGGAGGTTCCCTAGTAACCGCCAAGAAGACTGTCTGATGATCAGATGTATCCAACTGTCCAGCATATGCTGGGGCCCCGGCTATTTAGTACGGGAGCATCGTCCAGAGCAAAGAAGAAAAAACACTTCATCGAATAGCCTGAGACCTCTGTAGAGAGAGTTGACGAGCCCTGACAACATTCAGAGAGGATTGAAAACCACTAGTGTCAGATTTATATGAAAAATGGACCTCCCCTCTGGAAGAAACGACCGCTGAGGCCGAAGCCGAGCCCGGGGAGTTGCCAATAGAGTACTCCCTGAACAAGAGGCCGAACTTACGGCCGCTAGGCTAATCTCATTTGGAAGAAAAGCGAAAAAGGCAGAGACCTAAAATTCCGGTCAGTGTGGTTTGAAGCGCAGCGGAGCAAAAAACCTCCCAGAGAAACCAAAGATGAATGGTAACTGGAAGAAGGGGGAAAAACCCCCTTTTATCTTCATTATGTTCCATAAAGTTTTCCCAAAGTGGCAAAAGCGAGAAGAGGTAATAGACTTCTGAAATCGGAGCCCAGTAGGCCTAACCGAACTAGGGAACTCCTCCCTTCTGAGGTCTCGTGAACAGTCACACGGGTAACCGAAACCAGTGTAAAATTGAACAAGGAGAAAAAAAAAAAAAAAAAAGGAGCCTGTTGAAGTAGACAGTCCCGTCGAGGTAGGAGCCAAGGCTCCTCTACTGACAACAGGCGTATCTGTATCTTCAAGTCATGCGTGGCCCAACCAGCGCCACCGAGAGGACTAGCACGCATAATCCCCTCCTGTGTTACTGAACATGAAGTAGAAATAGAAAAGGAGGCAGGATAGAATAACCAGAAAACTCCCCGGAGCCCTGAGGGCCTCCACGGCTACTGCCGTCCGAGAGTAATAAAGGGTTAAAGAGTCAGTCAGAACGCCCTGAGGTCGATCCGAAATCTCCGCCCACAGCGGACCAGCTGACAAAACTCCGGGGCATGTTCCCTCACCCAGGAGTCTGACCTGGTGGCTTGATCTGGAAACAAGATTGTTGTCCCCCGTTCCGAGAGGAATGGAGGCGACCACTCATTACGTCGCAACTTGACTGAAGAAATAGAGTCTCTGGTGCCGAGGAATGAAAAAACCTCTGACGGACCGTGTTGAGAAACGTCTATGCGGAGCATAAATTGGATCTGTGTCGAATCAGAAGCTCGTGGATCCTCCGGATATTCAGAAGCCACCTAATGTACAGAGTGGGATAGTAGCAGTAAATTGTCCCATTAGGGAACCAACGTCACCCACTGCCCTTGAAAAAGAGTTATTCTGTTATCTTCCTAAACTCTGTGGGAGCGGAAGAGAGAAGAGTAAAGGACTTACAGTGAAAATGAGAATCCTGTTAAGGGGGAATCTGAGAAAAGCCTGTCCAACGGAAATCAGTAAACAGGCATCTCTGAAGACAAGGGACACGTAAAACTCCCTTTCTTGTTTAAACTAGCAATCACAGACTAAAAGGATTGTAAGGCCAGAATAGGCCTGTCCGAGCCACTTGGCTTCGGAACGTGAAAAGAAAACAAAGGCCTGAGAACTGTCCTAATTCAAATGATATGTGTAAAACAGGGATCAACACCCTTTGCGGTTAGAAACCTATGGAGCGCAGCCTGCAGTATGACTCTCTTGTCATCGTAAATCAGCCGACCCATGCCGAGGGACTCCTGAGACGGTTGTAACCGCCCAAGCCTTCTCCCATCGACCTGCGCCTACCCTGGGACCCTGCAGGTGTAATGGGTGTATAGGATGACATAAAATCAGACTGGACTGAGGATGTTGAACCTCTGCTTCAGCCTTTTTACCCTGAGAACCCCTGGCGACGAAGATATCACCCGTGTGGAGTCAAAAACCTGAAAGGGCACGAAACAATCTAAAGGGAAGACCAGTAAAGGTCTGTCTTGGAGCTGGGGCAGTAGTAGGAGAAATCAAAGTGGACCTACCTCCATTGGTTCAAGAAATCCTGCAGAAAGTTCCTTCCCCAGAACCATCTGCCCCGTAGGATTTCATGTTTACTTGTCACTGTCGCAGCCCCAGAGGTCGTCGGGTTAAGACAGCCCAAGCGAAGATGCAGGGTCCGAGTCTGTAGACATGGAGACCTCCAAGGAACATAAAGCAGAATCGTGATTCTGACCTGTATCAAAGTATCAATTGATCCTGATGCGAAGCATCCTGTAACCTAGAGGACAATTGTTCCCCAACCTACCTGCTCCGGATACGGTAGAACCATGCTGCCGCATATGTCGATGGATCCCTGAGCAAGGTTGCCTCAGGAAAACGGCGGCTTGATGGACCGGCGATACACCGAGGTGTATACCCTAGAGAGGTTCTGATACCATCTCCTGCCATCTGCGGGGAAAAGATAGGAAAACAAACCCTGTTTGATACCTGATATTGTGTATTCGGGTGTCTGTCGGCCGCCTACCGGAGCCTGCCCAGCTCATCCGAAACTGAACCAGTCGCTGTCATTTTCGTCAATGGCGTGGAACCCTGATGGACTTGACGTGTCCTCCTCCTTTACCTGCAGTATCAGATGAACTGCTGTATTATGTACCTGTATATTCTGAGACACTGGTTCAGATCCACAGAAAACAGACATCAGTAATGCATGGAATGTTAGCAAAGTTTCTTTTTGGAAAGGTGTGTTTGGTCCCGCTGTGATTTGATCCTGTGACCTTGGAAACCAAAGTCCAAGGGCTTACCTGATGAGCTATTGTCTGGTTAATAGTGACATTACCTGCATCATTGATCAAACAGGGGTGTGCAGGTGCGTGGAGGGCGAAGCAGATGGCTCCGCCGCATACTTCACACCTAAGAGGGAATTCTTCGACTATCCCAGGAGAGACAAACGAAAGGAGAAAAGGTGGGTTAAATAAACAGAGCCCTACGTAAGGTCTGCACTATAATGTGTAGTGACCGATACGATTAAAATAAACTTTCTGGAGCAGCGGAGACCTGAACCAGCAACGCTGCGCTGTGGGACAGGAGTCTTAGCCCTAGGCTATAGGAGTTCTCCTTAAAGTTTTGTTTGGATTCAAACCCCTGTTCAGATACCCGCTACTAGCGTACTGAGCCGCAGCGCTATTTGTCTGATGCCTTACACGCATTCCACAATTACAAATAGCATTAGTAACTAGTGACAACAAGGAATAATAAAGGGAAGGCAACACCCCGCCCTGTATTTAGTGTACCGCTAATTAAGGTGCACCAGATGTTTCTCTGAGGTTCCGCTGGCTTTTCAAAATGGTGACCAGCCTGTGAGAAAGATGGGGGAAAATGTTATGTGCAAGATGTTGTTATTAGAAAACATTGCGGAAGTAGCCTACAGCACCTGGTATTCCCAGGCGGTCTCCCATCCAAGTACTAACCGGGCCTGACCCTGCTTAGTTTCCGAGATCAGACGAGATCGGGCGTGTTCAGGGTGGTGTGGCCGTAGGCTTTTATCCCCTATATCTGGTATTTTATGGATTTATCTATATACATACCTACACGCACTTAAATATATATATCTATATATATACATGCACAAACATAACTATATATGTATATATACACACACACCGTAGGTAAATAAATACTGCACAGTAGATCCTTTTAATTATTATTGAGCTGAGTCCCAGCTACTGTAATAGAGCAGGTTCCCTGATTTGCAAGTAGGAAAATGCTGGGTAGAGGACTCTACTGCAGGAGGAATGTATCTATATTTCAGCAGCCTGAAGTATCGAAAAGTTACAAATCCCAGAGCTGTTGCCTAGCGACGGGGAGACCTGGGAGCCCGCTGAGTAAAGCGGGTTAACTGTTAATATACCTGGGACTTTATTTGTATTTGTCTCTGAGTATGCAAGATTAGCCCACTGGGCTATAGGAGACACTGCAAATATGAAGCCAGGTCTGTGCAGGGAGGAAATGGCCGCCAGAGTGAAACTCCTCTGGGCTATGCGATAAAATCTATATAGTGGATAACTGGATTAGTGCTGAGCCACTCTGACTATATCACATTCTCCTCAGCACCATGTGCATTAAACTCACATAAATGCCTATTACACTATAACAGTGGCCGGGGAGCGGAGAATGCTGAGCCCGCTGTACAGAGCAGGAGTTAGCTCCGCCCCCCGGCTATGGCGCCTTATTGCAAAACTAAGCGGGAAGCGAGCTGTACCCTCCGCTGGGCCTGCGAGTCACCGCCGGGGAGCGCTGAGCGCTGAGCCCGCTATACAGCGCTAGTAGAGCCCTGTATCTGCTAGCCGCCGCCGGGGAGTGTTGCGCTGAACAGAGCGCGAGTCGCCGCCTGGGAGCAGGGAGCGCTGAGCTCGCTCTACAGAGCGGGACTTAGCTCCGCCCCCTCCGTACAAGGCGCCAAATTTAAACATTGCTTTGCGCTCGAGCGGGATCCCTGTGCCGGCTCTGTGAGTCGCGCTGAGTGGGTGCGGGGGGTGCGGGGAGCTGGGGGAGCAGAGGGTTATCAGAATGACACACACCCGTTTTTCAGTCAGGGTTGTATAAACACATACTCAGCCTCCCCCAATCATCCTGTCTGTTTCTCCATGAGGAGGACAGGTAAGGATACAATAAAGTACATTACAGCCCCAGAGAGCCCTTCTGGAGTGGGTTGTACAACAATAAACAGATTGCTCTAAAAACATACATAGCCACCACAAATAAAGTATACTTCACTCACCACTGTGTTCTTGGTGGATCGGCCCCGACACACGCCGCACGCAGCGGCGTCCAGCCGGAATCTTCTGTGGTGGGGTGGTCCCGACACAAGCCGCACGCAGCGGTGTCCGACCATTTTTGATACTCACCGCTGCCATGCTGCCGGAATCTTCTGCTGGATGGAGTGGCCGCGACACGCGCCGCACGCAGCGGTGTCCGCCAACTCAGGAGAGCTCAGTGTCTCCCTCAGCCGGGGCCCATCCCTAGCCGCACGCAGCTGCGATGGGACCCCGCCGGCAGCTCCCACGGTGCAGACTGGCAGTGGCAGAGCTGCCAGTCTGTGAGTGTGTGTAAGAAAAATAAAATAATAAAGAAAAAAGAAGAAAATTCTTCAGCTAAACCCAAGTGAACCAGCTACCTCGGGCACTTAACTAAGACTGGCTTGGAGGGGAGATAGTAGGGGAGGAGCTAGCCACAGTGTGAGAATTTTTAAAGTGCCAGCTACCAATACCACCTACTATCTCCCCATTGTAACTACACTCCAGTGGCCCCTAGTGGATGAAGGAGAAATAATCTTATTTTTACACTAGAACACATATAAGAGATCTAGCTGGAAAGAATGGACATTGGGCCTAATTCAGACCTAATCGCACAGCGGGCGATTATCGAACGACTGCGCATGTGTATGGATCCTAATGCGCACGTGCGAGCCCAAACTGCAAAAAAAATCTTGTGGGTTTTTTTTTTTTTTATCGCTATGCGAACGCAGATTGATTGACAGGAGGCGGCCATTTGGGAGTGGGTAACTGACCGTTTACTGGGAGTGTCAGGGAAAACACAGGCGTTCCCAAGCGTTGTCAGGGCGGGTGTGTGACGTCAGCTCCGGCCCCGATCAGCCTGCGTGTATCGCACTGTAGGAGTTAAGTCCTGGGCTGCGCACACACTGGAAAAATCATTACATGCTGAGCGAGTTGTAAACACATTTGCAGCTGACTGGCGTATGCAAAGCTTTTCGCACGGTGTACGCAGACTTGTATGGGGCGGTTTCTCACTCTGTCTGGGCAGCGACTATCTAGTGTTCACTCTAGGCTGTTTTAGCAGGGCGCCGCGCCCTGCCCGGTTTTTAAATGGCAAAACACGCCCCGCCCCTTTTGCGGCGCCCTGCTAGAACAGCCGCCCGCTTCCTGCCCTCCCAGCGTGTAAAGATGCCGTGCGCATGCGCACGACATCCATTCACGCTATGGGAGAGAACTGGGGGAAGCCCAGCACCGATGGAGGTGCTGGGCATGCCGCCGGCAACGGACACCCCCTACAGCAGCGTCTGTGGGCCGCACCGCACACTAAAGTGACGTAAGCGTAGCCACGCCCCCTAATTTGCATGGGCACATCCCCCGTTTCGGGCGCGCGCAAATATGCCCCCAGAGTCCGGCGCCCTGCCCCATTTAATTTCTAGAGGGAACACTACTATCCGATCACAAACCTCTGCAAATTCACACAGCAGCGATCAGGTCTGAATTGGGCCCTATATACAGTAGCTTGACAGGAACCTCGGTGTATAACTTTGTTGAAACAACATTGCTGCACTTTACTGAAACAAGTTACACTTAGCGCAGTCGTTGCAGAGACGCTGATAAGGGGGTGAATTATTATAATGCCATTTAAATACCCTGGGGTCTATGTACTAAGGCTTGGAGAGAGATAAAGTACCAACCAACTCGTTACTTTTCAAACACAGCCTGTAACGTGGCAGTTAGGAGCTGATTGGCTGCTACTTTATCTCTCTCCGAGGCTTAGAACATAGACACCCCCCCCCCCCCCCCCCTCTCTTTTACCGGACAGGTACAAAACGAGTCTTATGGTAAGAACTTACCTTTGTTAAAACTCTTTCTGCGAGGTACACTGGGCTCCACAAGGAAAGACATAGGGGTGTAGAGTAGGATCTTGATCCGAGGCACCAACAGGCTGAAAAGCTTTGACTGTTCCCAGAATGCATAGCGCCGCCTCCTCTATAACCCCGCCTCCCTGCACAGGAGCTCAGTTTTTAGTTAACCAGCCCAATGCAGTAGCAGGAAAAGAGACGACAACGGTTAGTAGCCACAACACCACACTCTCACGACAAGAGAAGTGTCAGCGGCTAATGCCACACCAACCCAAAGAAGCTAAGTGCGTCAGGGTGGGCGCCTTGTGGAGCCCAGTGTACCTCGCAGAAAGAGTTTTAACAAAGGTAAGTTATTACCATAAAACTCGTTTTCTGCTGCGGGGTACACTGGGCTCCACAAGGAATAGACACAGGGGATGTCCTAAAGCAGTTCCTTATGGGAGGGGACGCACTGTAGCGGGCACAAGAACCCGGCGTCCAAAGGAAGCATCCTGGGAAGCGGCAGTATCGAAGGCATAGAACCTAATGAACGTGTTCACAGAGGACCACGTAGCCGCCTTGCACAATTGTTCAAGGGTCGCACCACGTTGGGCCGCCCAAGAAGGTCCAACAGACCGAGTAGAATGGGCCTTAATGTGATCAGGAGCTGACAGACCAGCCTTCAGATAAGCATGTGCAATCACCATTCTAATCCATCTGGCCAGGGTCTGCTTGGAAGCAGGCCAGCCACGTTTGTGAAAACCAAACAGTACAAAAAGAGAATCAGATTTCCTAATGGAGGAAGTTCTCTTCACATAGATACGGAGAGCCCGTACCACAACCAAAGACCGCTCTTTGGGAGACAGATCAGGAGAAACAAGTGCCGGAACTACAATCTCCTGATTAAGGTGGAACGAAGAAACCACCTTAGGTAAATAACCGGGACGAGTCCTAAGAACCACCCGGTCACGGTGAAATATCAGATATGGGGAACTACAGGACAAGGCACCCAAATCCGACACTCGTCTAGCTGAAGCAATAGCCAGCAGAAACACCACCTTAAGGGAAAGCCACTTAAGATCAGCTGAACCAAGAGGTTCAAACGGAGACTCTTGTAACGCCTCCAAAACCACCGACAAGTCCCAAGGAGCCACAGGAGGGACATAGGGAGGTTGGATACGCAACACACCCTGAGTAAAGGTATGCACATCAGGTAAGGTCACAATCTTTCTCTGAAACCACCCCGACAAGGCAGATATTTGAACCTTGAGGGAAGCCAGACGCAGGCCTAAGTCCAGGCCCTGCTGAAGAAAAGCCAACAACTTGGCTGTACTATACTTGGAAGTGTCATAATCGTTAGATGCGCACCAAAGTAAGAATGCCAGACCCTATAGTAAATCCGAGCAGAAGCTGGTTTCCGGGCCCGCAACATAGTTTGAATGACCGCCTCAGAAAACCCTTTAGCCCTTAAGACGGAAGATTCAAGAGCCACGCCGTCAAAGACAGCCGAGCTAGGTGCTGGTAGACACAGGGGCCCTGAACGAGGAGGTCTGGGCGTTGCGGAAGTAGAATTGGACGCTCTGACGATAGGCCTTGCAGGTCTGAGAACCAGTGCCGTCTGGGCCACGCTGGAGCTATGAGAAGCAGAATTCCTCTTTCTTGCTTGAGCTTCCGAATAACCCTGGGCAGGAATGACACCGGAGGGAACACGTACGGCAGCCGAAACCTCCACGGTACCGCCAGCGCATCCATGAATGCTGCTTGAGGAACCCTTGTCCTTGCTCCGAAGACCGGAACCTTGTGATTGTGTCAAGACGCCATCAGATCTACGTCTGGAAGGCCCCACTTTTCCACTAGGAGTTGAAACACTTCTGGTTGGAGGCCCCACTCGCCGGCATGTACGTCCTGACGACTGAGAAAATAGGATTTTGGTACTTACCAGGTAAATCCTTTTCTTTGAATCCATAGGGGGCACTGGAGTACTCTTGGGATATGGACGGCGTAGCAGAACAAAGGCACTGAATACTTAAATTTAGGACTCTCCACCCCTCCATATCCCAGAGTACCTCAGTGTACGACCTCAGTGTTTTTTACTGAGCGAACAGGAACTATATAGAGAGGTTGACAATGGAGAATTCCTATAACATAACGGACAACAACAAAGTTGACCCATAACTTTACTGTCAACTAAACAGTTGACACCATAACCGATAGAACTTTATAATTTGAACCAATCGGTGAAAATGTGTTACCATAAGCTCCTCTGAGCTTAATACAAACCAGGTAAAATGTGTTACCATAAGCTCCTCTGAGCTTAATACAACCCAGGTAAAACTGCTCTGGGTGGGCGTCCAGTGCCCCCTATGGATTCAAAGAAAAGGATTTACCTGGTAAGTACCAAAATCCTATTTTCTTTATCATCCACTAGGGGTCACTGGAGTACTCTTGGGACGTACCAAAGCTTCCCTCGTGGGCGGGAGAGCTGTTTGACACCTGTAACAGTAGGCGGCCAAAGCTAGATGCTGATGCCGCAACCGTTTCATAACGTGTAAACGCGCACACACGTGTGCACTGAAGACTATGTAGCCGCGTCGTAGACGCTTAACGACCAGCTGATCATGACATTCCCACAGAACCTGTGGGATGAGCTATTACTGACGTAGGCGACTGTAACTTAGCCTTAAAGTAAGCCTGACTTGTAGTCATTTTTATCCAACTGGATAATGTCTGCTGAGAAACTGGCTAACCGCAGTTGGCAGCATCATAGAGAACAAACAACGTATCCGTATTACGAACTGTAGACGTTCGGACATATAGACGCGTAATGTACCACATTCAGAATTCCAGAATGTGCCGTCAACACAGGAACCACTATTGGTTTATTGATGTGGAAAAATAAGAAATCGGGATTCGTCCGAAGTTCTGCTTTGTTATGAGAAAACCCCAAATACGGTGGCTTGGAATACAAGGCACCTAAATGTGAAAACAAACCCTTGCCGAAGCTAAGGCTAGAAGAAAAACGTTTTCCAAGTGAGAAACTTAATCCCCATTTGTTGTAAGGGTTCAAATATTGAAAACTGTAAGAAATGTGAACCCAGCTTCCAGTCGCATGGCGCTGTAGGTGGGCTAAATGGAGGCTGTACTTTGATGACACCTTGTAGAAAGGTGTGTACCGACGCAATAGAGTCAAACGTCTTTGAAAATAAATTGACCACACAGATACCTGCACCCTTAGTGCAGATAAATGCAGTTTTCCATTCCACCCCGTGTGTAAAATAACAGAATACGGGTAACTTGAAAGATGAAGTCGGAACTTCCGAGCTTCCCACCCACCTATATAGACACACGAAATTTTGTAATAATGAGCGGTTGGTATAACCGATACTGTAATGCCCTATCTCTTTTCTTAAGAGGGCGGTCTGAACCACCACCCCGTCAACCGCAGCCGCGGTATATAGGTAATAGGTACATAGGTAACTAGGGGTAAAAGAACGTTCCCTGTTGTAACAGGTTGGACGTATTATGAGCGGACCAAGATCGTGTGCCAGTATTCCTTGGAGATTCGAGAAGCAAGCTCTCCGAAACCCATGAGATATCACTAGTATGACTGTGACGAACTGTCTTATGATCCGTTTTCGCAACGGAGAGAGCAGCGGAAAATGGTGGAGCCAGATACACGATGCTGTATGACCACACGAATGTGAGAGACTCCACCGCCACTGCCCTTGTGATCTGTCGTTCTGTACACATACTGAGCGTTTGTAATTGTGGCGAGATGCCATCATGTATACCTGAGGGTAACCCCTTTTGTGGACTCACATATGAAACACCTCTGGATTGAATGCCCAGTTTTCAGGATATAAATCCCGACGGGTGAGATCATCTGTCTAACAGATATCCACTTGCGGAATGAACCCTGTGGACAACATCACCTAATGGTGTTCTGGGCAATTGAGGATTCAAGCTACCTGCCGCATTGCCATGCAGCTTCTTGTATATGCAACTCCCGTTGCGTTGTCTGACTGTACTTGGACAGACTGAAAACGAAGCATGTAGTGCATTGTAAATTGCACGGAGTTCCAGGACATTTATAGACAGCAATCTGTCGTGATCCGTTTATAGACAGCAATCTGTCGTGATCCGTTTTAGAACCCCTGTCGCTGAGCTTTTTAACTACAACTCCTCAAGCTCTGAGACTCTCGTCCAGAGCATATACACCCTTGCCCCCCTGTGGGAAACGCGAGAGAAGCCCAGCGAACTAAAGCGCTTTGAAACCACATTATTGTTCCTAATAGGCGAATACACCAATGTACCGCTAGTGTGCGTGGCTTTTGCACTAATTGTACTAGCTGGTATATTTGCTGGTGTAGTAGGTAAATGTCTTTGATTTACCGTATTTATAATCATACCTAGGAATTGAAGTCGTTGAGACGGAATTAGATGCGATCGCTTTTTGAACTTGACCTGCCACCATGGTGTACGTTAGTAGCGCCAGTAAGAAGAACCTCTGGTGAAACAGAGTTCTTATGAGCAGATCGTCTATGTATGGAACGATTGTCACTGGCAGGGCTCTGAGATGAGCTATCATCACCAACATCTCTTTGGTAAATACCCGAGGCGTTGACAAGAAGCCAACCGGTAGATGAAATGGTTAATGGTTGTGGCGTTTTGCAAAACTCTAGAACCTGTGATGTGGTGACCAAACCGGTATGGGTATTGAAGATCAAGCGCAATTATGAAATTTTGTGGCTTCAAATATGCAACTACTAACCGCAGAAATTCCATTTTCCAAACTGCAGTAAGTAACTTGCTGATTGAGACTGCGACGGAGCCCTCTGTGATTGAGACTGCGACGGAGCCCTTTGGTTTCGTTACGCCAAACAGAGGGGAATAAGTAGCCCTGACTCTGTTGGTGTACCATGGCTGGAAATAAAAACAGCTGAAAACAGCAGAGACTGAATGGCAACCTGCCAAAACTCTTAATTTCGTCCGACAGAGGCAGTATTTTAACCTTTAAATAGCGGATATATCCATGAGTGGATGTTTGGAAACCCGGCAAATGTGTAAAGGCGCGTTTCCACAATTGGAAATTCGAGATGGCCTAAGAGGTCGTCCAGCCACTGTCTTGTTGACTTTAGCGCCCTGGTGTTACAAGTCTTGACTTGTACCACAGCCTTGAAAAGACTGGATTGTAAAGACTTTAACCGCCGGACCAAAGTATGAACGTTTGAAATTTTATCAAACAACTTCTGACCTTGTCGTGCTGAAATTAGTGACGCTAAAAAGCGAGAATCGAGGTAACAGCCGTCAGCAGAAGCTTTACAGAGATACTCTGCCGCTTTGTATTAACGATAAGTGAAACGTGATCGTCATTGTTTCCATACATAGAGCGCCTGGTGACCCAAATGTATCTTGGGTGTTTATAATGTTTGACACAGACGAATTCACCAATGGCGGATTCTCCCATTTAGATGTGGAAACGGTTAAATAGACTTAAATCTTAGTCAGATATTCTAAATAAGAAATTCACTGAAAATCTGTTGTTTATTAAATTCGACGGATTAGATGTTAGAGTCTCCTTAGTCTCTGTAAATTCGAAACGATGACTCACTGGTCATTAGCAATGTATGGTTGCCTAAACCCCGCACTATCTGACTGCTGGTTTAATGTGAGGTCTGATATAGAATTATCCGACTGCATGAAATTATAAACCAGTTAAATTAACACCTTGGTACCCAAAGGAAAATTGTACCTTTGGAAAGACTCCTTTATTAGAGCCTGCGGGATAACTTCCGTCGATCTTACCGCTCTTGTCGAGCGGAGTTAATTTAATTTGCCAATGTCTGGGATTCTGAAAACCTACCCACGTAGTGAACATGTGGTTGATTTATGTCTAGTTTAAAAGTATTTTTAGTCTGCGCTGGAGCCTTACTCCCTATGCAGACAGACAACACAATAGGCAACGGACAGACACCTGCACGACTTAGTAAAGTTATTATCTGAAGGTGTGTAATATATATTTATTTCTGGCTGAAAAACAGTTCACATAGGCAGCCTATGTGAAACCCGAACCAAAAATTCCCACTAACACCCCTGCGCCTCTGGTGGCGTAGGGATGTATGGCAGGAAAGTTCCGGAACTACAACTGTAAAACAACAGGAAGCATGGTTAAAATGGCCGTCATGCCATGCTGACCCTGATAAACACAGAACAATTGCTTCAGTGTTAATATAATCTATTATACAATGATAATCATAGGCAGGGTACAACACATGCTCTTGAATAAATATATATATATGATGTTATACAGTGATAACCACAGACATTAATATATAATAACAGACATTAATATATAGGCTAAATAGCCTACAGTGATAACCACAGACATTAATATATAATAACAGACATCAATATATAGGCTAAATAGCCTATTATACAGTAATAATCACAGGGCATGTTACACTACATGCCTGCAGTGTTACAATACATGCCTCACCATCATTAAAATAGACTCAATAGCCTATTATCTAGTGACATGTCACATATATATGTCTGTGGTTTATAGATTACATCACCTTGTAATCTGCCAGTTTCACCGCCCCCCTTCCCCCCGTGCTCCCTGTAACGCTGTGTCTCAGCGGGAAGCCAGGGAATTCATTGCAGGGAGGCTTTCTTGCCGAGCAGCGGAGGTCACCAGGAGCGCTCCGTTTCTGCTGACTGACGGAGCGTCTGCGGGTGGCCGTTGCTAGGCGGCCGAACGGAGCGGCGGCCCGTTGCCACCCTCTTAACGCTGTCTGCGGGTGGACGGAGCGGCGCCGGTTCTGGCATGCTGGGCGGGCCGGACGTAGCGGCTGAGATGGCCGGACGGAGCGGCTGCAGTATAGAGCGGCTGGGGCGTTGTGACTGCCGGATGTGCGGCGGGAGCGACTTACAATACCCCCACATAGCGGGCGGCAGCCGGCGCTGACCGTCCCGTTCCCCAGCCTACCTTATGTGATCATGTCTCCAGTCCTGGCTGCGACGGGGCTTCTATCTGTAAGCTCCGTCCAGCTTCTCAGATCATGGCTGCGACGGGGCTTCTATCTGTAAGCTCCGTCCAGCTTCTTGATCACTTCATCCTGGCTGTGACTGGGCTTCTTTCTGTAAGCTCCGTCCAGCTCTTTGTTTTTTTTTTTCCCTGGCTGTGACGGGGCTTCTTTCTGTAAGCTCCGTCCAGCTTGCAGGAGACAGTGGGCTGCCTGTGGCTGTGAGGGTGCTCTTTGTGAGGACCGACACGCCATGCGCTGCCTTGCAGCGGCACCATCCCGGACCCATGTTTTTCTAGAAACTGGGAAGGGAAGTGTAAAAAGTAAAAATAAAAAGTAAAAATGAAAAATTAATAAAATCTTCCACCAAATGTGGAAACTTCCCACAAGCCGATGTTAGTGCTGTGAGCACCGAAAAAACACTGAGGTCGTACACTGAGGTACTCTGGGATATGGAGGGGTGGAGAGTCCTAAATTTAAATATTCAGTGCCTTTGTTCTGCTACGCCGTCCATATCCCAAGAGTACTCCAGTGACCCCTAGTGGATGATAAAGAAAGTCCGCTTCCCAATTCAGGACTCCCGGAATGAATATTGCCGATATGGCCGGTAGATGGCGTTCCGCCCAATGTAGAATCCGAGAGACTTCCTTCATTGCCAAACGGCTTCGAGTGCCGCCTTGATGATTTATGTAAGCCACTGTGGTGGCGTTGTCCGACTGTACTTGAACAAGACGGTTCTGAATTAAATGCTGGGCCAGGTTCAACGTATTGAAGACCGCCCGCAATTCCAGAATATTGATCGAGAGGAGGGATTCCTCCTTGGTCCACCGACCCTGAAGGGAGTGTGGCTCCAGCACCGCGCCCCAACCTCTTAGACTGGAATCTGTCGTCAACAGGACCCAGTCGGATATCCAGAAGGGACGGCCCCTGCACAATTGTCGGTCCTGGAGCCACCAGTGCAGCGACAGACGGACCTCCTGAGTCAATGAGATCATGTGAGACCTGATCCGGTGAGGCAGGCCGTCCCACTTGGCTAGAATCAGCCTCTGGAGGGGGCGAGAATTGAATTGAGCATACTCCACCATGTCGAATGCTGACACCATGAGGCCCAGCACCTGCAATCGCCAAATGTATCGACACTTGCAGACGAGAAATGAAGCAACGAATCCTGTCCTGAATCTTCAGGACTTTCTCCTGACACAAGAACAACCTCTGGTTGTGAGTGTCCAACAACGCTCCCAGGTGCACCATGCTCTGAGCAGGGACCAGGGAGGATTTCTTCCAGTTGATGAGCCACCTGTGGGCTTGTAGAAACCGGACCGTCATATCCAGATGACGTAGGAGAAGTTCTGGGGAATTTGCCAGGATTAACAAGTCGTCCAGATGCAGCAGTATCCTGACCCCTTGACGGCGGAGTACCACCGTCATCACCGCCATAACTTTGGTGAACACTCGCGGAGCCGTTGTTAAACCAAAAGGTAACGCCCGAAACTGGTAATGGAGGTTGCCGATCGCAAACCTCAGGTATTGCCGATGTGACGCTGCTATAGGAATATGCAGGTAAGCATCCTGTATGTCCAGAGAGACCATGTAGTCCCCAGGTTCCAAAGCCAGAACCATAGAGCGAAGGGTTTCCATACGAAACTTGGAAACCTTCACAAACCTGTTCAAAGCCTTGAGGTTGAGAATGGGCCGGGAGGACCCATTCGGTTTCGGGACTAGAAATAGCGGAGAATAGGACCCCCGGCCCCTCTGCGTAGGAGGCACCTGTACTACGACTCCTGTATCCAGGAGGGTCTGTACCACCGAATGTAGAGCGTTTGCCTTTCTCTGGTCCAACGGGACGTCTGTCCGGCAAAATCGATGAGGGTGTCGGTTTTTGAAGGCTATGGCGTAACCTCGAGTGACGACTTCCCGTACCCAGGCATCTGAAGTGGTCTTCAACCACTCCTGGGTATATCCTAGAAGCCGGCCCCCCACCCTGGGATCCCCCAGGGGGAGGCCCGCCCCGTCATGCAGTAGGCTTATCGGTTTTGGAAGCTGGCTGACGGGCAGCCCAGGCTCTTCTGGGCTTCGGCTTACCAGGTTTGGAAGTACGGGCCTGCTTGTTGTACGCCTGACCTTTTGCTTTACCTGAAGGACGAAAGGGGCGAAAGGAAGCACCTTTAGCCTTCGACACAGAAGGAGCGGTACTTGGCAGACAGGCAGTTTTGGCAGTAGCCAAGTCAGCCACAATCTTATTTAAGTCCTCCCCAAACAGAATATCTCCCTTGAAAGGGAGTACCTCCAGGGTTTTTCTAGAGTCCAGATCCACGGACCAGGATCTCAGCCACAATATCCGGCGAGCCAGGACTGACGTAGTAGAGGCCTTGGCTGCTAGGACACCGGCATCAGAAGCCGCCTCTTTAATATAGCGAGAAGCTGTGACAATATATGACAAGCATTGTCTAGCATGGTCAGAAGAGATTTCAGCTTCTAACTCCAAGGCCCATGCTTCAATAGCCTCTGCAGCCCATGTTGCTGCAATAGTGGGCCTTTGTGCAGCACCCGTGAGGGTGTAAATCGCTTTCAGACAACCCTCCACACGTTTATCCGACGTGACGGTAGTGACAGGTAGAGCTGAGGAAACCACCATCCTAGCCACATGCGAGTCTACTGGAGGAGGCGTTTCCCAATTTTTAGACAGCTCTGGCGCGAGGGGATAGCGAGCCAGCATCTTCTTTTGAGGCACAAACTTCTTACCCGGGTTTTCCCAGGGTTCCTGACGTATATCCACTAGGTGGTCAGAGTGAGGTAAAACTTGTTTAACCACCTTCTGACGCTTGAACCTATCTGGTTTCTTAGGAGGAACGGATGGCTCGGGATCATCCGTAATCTGCAGAATCAACTTAATAGCCTCCAAAAGATCAGGAACATCCACATGTGAACTACCCTCCCCATCAGCAGTATCTGTGTCAGAATCTGTGGGGTCAGTATAAGTGCCATCTTCATCAGACGAGGTGTCAGTGACAGCAGTGGATTGTGAGGAGATAAGAGCTCGCTTAGAGGACCCCTTGGGCTTGGGCGAGCGAAAGTCAGACTTTTTAGTAGTCAGGGACTGGTTCAACTTCTTCAATTGAGCAGCTAAATTGTCCGCCCACGGCGGGTTAGCTGCAGGGACCACATACGGTGGCACAGGGGGTCCCATAGGGGGTGTTAATTTATTAACTAGCGTAAGCAGAAGCGTGGAAAAAGCAGCCCATGGAGGGTCATTATGGACCTCCGTTGCCACAGTCCCACTGGGGGGAAAGGAGCCCCCAGAACCAGAGCCCACAGCTGCTATATTCCCCTCATATGGGTCTGTGGCTTCAGCAACACCTGCAGTATGTTCCGCCCCAGAACCGTTACCTTCAGAAGCAGACATGATATAACTTGCAGTATCAGGTAACACAGTACAATTAGGTAACACAGTACAATTTGTCAGCAGCACAATACCTCTAACCCAAACCCCTGCGCAATGTAGTCAACACAAGCAGAGATAAAGGAGAGATATGGTGACTAAAATCACAGAGAAAAATACGTATTAAAGTATATCTTGTGAAAATCCTATATCAATATAAAACCTGACGCACCAAGCCCCTTCAGGTTATAGAATATAGGGATAGCAAGTTGAGTGAGAGACACAAACTGGACACCACTCAGCTATCTAATGCACACACAAACAGTCACAGTTTGTACAATGCAGAGGTTATTACTAACAATAATACTGCACTGGACCAGCTTATATAGCTATGTAGTCAATAGATATAACAGTACACAGTAAGAACTGGATGTATATCACAGGGTAATTGTACTAGAAAACCCTGACTAAATGCACTCTTTCTTAACTAACACATTTTAATAGGCAGGTAGAATACTTAAGTGTCATGTAAAGTTACAGCGCTGACAACCAGGCGGCTTTACACAGGAGGATTTGCCCAAGCAGTCCCAGGAACAGTGTAGCTGAGAGAAATGGCGCCCAGACACTGACAGGGAGTGAGGGAGAGACAGATATGCAGCTCCAGGGTGGGAACATTTGCGGAAAATGGTGCCCTAGGGCTGGGGGAGGGGCTTCAGGTCTAAGCCTTATCCCCCTGTTGGCAAAACCACCAGGTACTGTGGGCTACTATTAAAATGGTTTTAAGAGAAAACCTGACCTGCACCCATGCCCTGGTGATCTAGTGGGATCGCCTGTACTGCCACAGTGTCCACCGCCAGCGTGCGTGGCCTGTCTCCCACTGACCGCGCCGGATCGCAATAAAGTACGGGTCCCGCAAGCGGGGCCCACTCACCACCTCCCGAAGCGCGGCCACGCGATCCCGGAGAGCCCCCGTCGTGTGTGCCTGACCATGGAAGAAAACCGGAGCCTCCTGCTGTAGTTACCCGGCAACCAGGGCTCGGGTGTGTACAGCGCCGCTGGGGAGAGATGGAGCTGCAGCAGTGAATGTCACTAGACATGTACACACTGCTACAGCCCTTGAAGTCTTCACTTTTCTTCTGAAAAAGCTCTTCTCAGGGCTGCCCAGAGCAGCCCCTCTGTTATGTGCCTGCTATCTGCGGCACCAACTACAAAACTGAGCTCCTGTGCAGGGAGGCGGGGTTATAGAGGAGGCGGCGCTATGCATTCTGGGAACAGTCAAAGCTTTTCAGCCTGATCAAGATCCTACTCTACACCCCTATGTCTTTCCTTGTGGAGACCAGTGTACCCCGCAGCAGAAAAGAAGACAATCAGACGTACTATACACACAATATAATATCTGCGCTTGCTGAAGATGGAATAATACCTTAATCTCGTACTTATCGGCACTCAGTAGAATGTAATCTCCGGGGTTGTGCATCACAGACTTCACCTCGCACCTCTGTAGCACAACCTGCAATCACACAGTGACACCTCCTAAGTGACGGGTCTATGTACTGCGCCCTGGAGAGAGATAAAGTACCAACCAATCAGCTCCTGTCGTTTTTCAAACCCAGCCTGTAACAGTGGAGCCGACTGGCTGATACTTTATCTCTCTCCAAAGGCTCAGTACAAAGACCCCATTAGCAAGAAAACCATATATATACGTACAACCATGGGGTGTATTCAATAGCTGTCGGGTCCTTTCCGACGGAAAGGACCCGACAGCTCCCTATTCAATGCCGGGTCAAACCCGACAGGTTCGGCCCGTTCACGACAGTGTCAATTCGACTTTTTTTTAAAGTAATGTCGGAAACGGGGCTAAAACCGGTCGCTGAATCCGCCGATCTGCTGTATTCCAACAAGTTGGATTTCCCGACTTGTCAGAGGAAACGGGCCGACACTGAATAGGTCGGAACCCCTTCCGACCTCAATCACTCGGAAACTGCAGTCTTTACGACAAGACGCCAGTTTCCGGCTCTTAATGAATATACCCCATATGTTTAGTTAAGCAACTTTTTACACCCCGGTCGTTGGACTACAACTCTCAGAATGCTACCTACCTTTGTGACCCACTCGGTGTGACCAGTGAGTGTATTCAAGCATGATCCTGACGATAAGGCCCAGATTTTCACAGTGTTATCTGCGGATCCGCTCACCAGTACATCCAGTTCATCGTTGTAGTCCACACTGAACACTGACAAGAGACAAAGAAACAATGAACGTTTATTCCCCGATTATGTCCCGATTTGCAGATCTATTCTCTAACCGGGGGGACACATAAATCCAGAACAGGTTAGGGTAGTGTTCACTCTAGGCTGTTTTAGCTAGAGATGAGCGGATTCGGTTTTACTCGGTTCTCAAAACGACATCTTATTGGCTCACGGATGTCACGTGTTTTGGATAGCCAATAAGATTCGGTTTTGAGAACCCCGCTCATCTCTAGTTTTAGCAGGGCGCCGCGCCCTACCCGTTTTTTTAGCAGGCAAAACCCGCCCTGCCCCTTTTGCGGCGCCCTGCTAGAACAGCCGCCCGCTTCCTGCCCTCCCGGCGTGTATAGATGCCGTGCGCATACGCGCGGCATCCATTCACGCATTGGGAGAGGGCTGGGGGAAGCCCAGCACCGACGGAGGTGCTGGGCACGCCCCCAACAGTGCCGTCGCCGGCCACAGACGCTCTCTATAGTAGCGTCTGTGGGCCGCACCGCCCCTAAAATGACGTAGATGTGGCCACGCCCCCGTTTCGGACGCGCGCGCGGCTTCGTCGTCGCGCGCGCACATGTGCCCCCGGAGTCCGGCGCCCTGCCCCTTTTCACTCCTAGAGTGAACACTTATAGGGGACACTCAGCTCTATAAACTATAAAGATAATGCGGCTGAAACATAGTGAGGCCAACACCAGCTCCTGCAGTGTCCTTTACGTACAAGCACAGAAATTACGTTGTGCGCACTTACGCCTGGATCTAGCAGGATCGGGCAGGAGGGCCAAGTACAGTAAGGGCAGGATTATGCAACAGTATACGCAGTCCATCACAGACGAATATTCTCCTGTCCAAGCCGCATTATTTACGGACAGTCAAGGGCAACGCAAATACCGTTGAGACCAAGTTTCCTTGTGTGTGATATTGGCAATAGTTTGTCATGTGGTGTAACAAGACAGCGGCATATGCTTTAGGGCAGGGGTGGCCAGACTTTTGGAGTCGGTGATCTACTTTGAAAGCTGAAAAGCTTTTGTGATCTACCTAGGTGGGCGAATAGTGTGCGCCGCAGGCGCGCGTGTACCAAAAAGGGGCGTGGCATAACAAATAAAGGGATGTAGCCTTGCTGCACAGAGTGTAATGACTGTCTCGCACGAAATAACACACTGGCCCCCACAGGTAAAAACCTCAAACACATATGCCCCCACAGTACCAGATACACATATGCCCCCACAGTACCAGATACACATATGCCCCCACAGTACCAGATACACATATGCCCTCACAGTGCCAGATACACATCACATATGCCCCCACAGTGCCATGTGCCCACAGTGCCACATATGACCCCACAGTGCCAGACACAGATATGCCCCCACAGTGCCAGATACAGATATGCCCCCACAGGGCCATGTGCCCACAGTGCCACATATGACCCCACAGTGCCAGACACAGATATGCCCCCACAGTGCCAGATACAGATATGCCCCCACAGTGCCATGTGCTCACAGTGCCACATATGACCCCACAGTGCCAGACACAGATATGCCCCCACAGTGCCATGTGCCCACAGTGCCACATATGACCCCACAGTGCCACATATGCCCCCCACTGTGCCATGTGTCCACAGTGCCAGATATGCCCCCATAGTACTGCTCACCATTTTGCTGTGTGGAGAGCGCAGCGCGCGCGCTTCTCCTGCCTGCCACCCTGCCTCTCAGTCTGGTCTCCGGCGGTGACGGCAGCGTGTATATCTCAAATCAGGCACCGGTCCGCGAGCTCTGATTGGCTAACGAACCAGCACCTGATTTGAGCTATACACTCCGCCGTCACTGCCGGAGACCAGACTGAGGGGCAGGAAGGAGAGGCGCGTGCTGCGTTCTCCTGGCCTCGTGTGGATGGGCGGCGGATCGCGATCGACTGGTCGCATGTCCGCGATCGACCAATCGCGATAGACTGTTTGGCCACCCCTGCTTTAGTGAACATTTATAACTGTGTTCAACATGTTCCCCGAAAAGCGCCGCGGATTATGTATGCGATATATGAATAACTGGTAATAAAAACTAGTGATGATATTTCTGTTTTGTACTTTACCAACAGTCTGGTGACATATTCTATCCCCTGATCTGCCCCCCTCAACAAGTGTTCAACTGCTGATGTCACAGGTCATGCCACACCATACACCTACTGCAGGTGAAACAGGCTGCAACACCTAGAACTATAAAGCAGGTCTGAAAATGAAATAGCAATGCACAATGTTACTGCATTTCCTATGTATATCATTGCACATGTGCTCTGTGCAGTACATACAATTACAGTACATCCAGAGAGGAGCTTTGAGGTGTACCCCAGGGCCAGAGAAATAAAACAGCTCTGCCTGACATATGGATGAGCGATGGGGATGTAACACTCTGCCTCACCTGCTCCGGTATGACCCCGGAAGTGCTGCGTTCTGGCCCCGGAGCTCCAGTCCCAGCAAGCCACCGTGTTATCAAAGGAGCCGGTGATGAGCTTCTGTTCATCAAACGTCACAGCGGCACACGTGTGGGTCTGGATTCCGTATATGCACTGGCCGGTGCTCACATCCCACAACTTTGCCGACAAGTCATCAGAACCTGCGCCATATACAAAGACAGGGATCATTCAGAAGCAAAACGCGCACGTTACAGGCCGGTATGTATGTGGTATAACACACGTCACGTTCAGGTAAAGCGTCATTTAATTACTTTCACAATATTGTCACACAACAGCTGGGATACATAACGCCGTGAGTTTCTAGTGGTCTACTCTCAGTAACACTTCTCACAAGAAGCTGAACTCGCTCGATGTGTATTCAACTATGATCAGTGGATGAAAAAGGCTTTATAATAAGAATTTACTCACCGGTAAATCTATTTCTCGTAGTCCGTAGTGGATGCTGGGTACTCCGTAAGGACCATGGGGAATAGACGGGCTCCGCAGGAGACTGGGCACTCTAAAAGAAAGATTTGGTACTACATCTGGTGTGCACTGGCTCCTCCCTCTATGCCCCTCCTCCAGACCTCAGTTAGGGAAACTGTGCCCGGAAGAGCTGACACAACAAGGAAAGGATTTGGAATCCAGGGTAAGACTCATACCAGCCACACCAATCACACCGTACAACTTGTGATAACCATACCCAGTTAACAGTATGAACAACAACTGAGCCTCCATGTACGGATGGCTCATAACAATAACCCTTTAGTGAAGCAATAACTATATACATGTATTGCAGAGAGTCCGCGCTTGGGACGGGCGCCCAGCATCCACTACGGACTACGAGAAATAGAATTACCGGTGAGTAAATTCTTATTTTCTCTGACGTCCTAGTGGATGCTGGGAACTCCGTAAGGACCATGGGGATTATACCAAAGCTCCCAAACGGGCGGGAGAGTGCGGATGACTCTGCAGCACCGGATGAGCAAACTCAAGGTCCTCCTCAGCCAGGGTATCAAACTTGTAGAATTTAGCAAATGTGTTTGAACCCGACCAAGTAGCAGCTCGGCAAAGCTGTAATGCAGAGACCTCTCGGGCAGCCGCCCAAGAAGAGCCCACCTTCCTTGTGGAATGGGCCTTCACGGTGTCACTAGTGTGTCCACAGCTATCGCCTGAGGGTCCCTTGACCTGGCGCAATATTTTTTTAGCTTTTTGTTGAGGCGGGACGCCATCATGTCCACCAGTGGCAGTTCCCAGCGATTTACAATCTGTGTGAAGACTTCTTGATGAAGTCCCCACTCTCCCGGGTGGAGGTCGTGCCTGCTGAGGAAGTCTGCTTCCCAGCTGTCCACTCCCGGGATGAACACTGCTGACAGTGCTAGCACGTGATTCTCCGCCCATCGAAGAATCCTTGTGGCTTCTGCCATTGCCATCCTGCTTCTCGTGCTGCCCTGGCGGTTTACATGGGCGACCGCCGTGATGTTGTCTGACTGAATCAGTACAGGTTGGTTTTGAAGCAGGTGCTCTGCTTGACTCAGGGCGTTGTAAATGGCCCTTAGTTCCAGTATATTTATGTGTAGTGAAGTCTCCAGACTTGACCACTGTCCTTGGAAGTTTCTTCCCTGAGTGACTGCCCCCCATCCTCGGAGGCTTGCATCCGTGGTCACCAGGACCCAGTCCTGTATGCCGAACCTGCGGCCCTCGAGAAGATGAGCACTCTGCAGCCACCACAGCAGAGACACCCTGGCCCTTGGGGACAGGGTGATCAACCGATGCATCTGAAGATGCGATCCGGACCATTTGTCCAACAGATCCCACTGAAAGATCCTTGCATGGAACCTGCCGAAGGGAATTGCTTCGTAAGAAACCACCATCTTTCCCAGGACTCGCGTGCAGTGATGCACCGATACCCGTTTTGGTTTCAGGAGGTCCCTGACCAGAGATGACAATTCCTGGGCCTTCTCCACCGGGAGAAACACCTTCTTCTGTTCTGTGTCCAGAATCATGCCCAGGAAAAGCAGACGCGTCGCAGGAATCAGCTGCGACTTTGGGATATTCAGAATCCAGCCGTGCTGTTGCAACACTTCCTGAGAGAGTGCTACGCTGAGCAACAACTGCTCTCTGGACCTCGCCTTTATGAGGAGATCGTCCAAGTACGGGATAATTATAACTCCCTTCTTCCGAAGGAGTATCATCATTTCGGCCATTACCTTGGTAAATATTCTCGGTGCCGTGGAGAGACCAAACGGCAACGTCTGGAATTGGTAATGACAGTCTTGTACCACAAACCTGAGGTATTCCTGGTGAGGTGGGTAAATGGGGACATGCAAGTAAGCATCTTTTATGTCCAGCGACACCATAAAATCCCCCTCTTCCAGGCTTGCAATGACCGCTCTGAGCGATTCCATTTTGAACTTGAACTTCTTTATATAAGTGTTCAAGGATTTTAAATTCAGGATGGGTCTCACCGAACCGTCCGGTTTCGGTACCACAAACATTGTGGAATAGTAACCCCTGCCCTGTTGAAGGAGGGGGACCTTGATTATCACCTGCTGGAGGTACAGCTTGTGAATTGCCGCCAGTACTACCTCCCTTTCCCTGGGAGCAGCTGGCAAGGCTGATTTGAGGTAACGGCGAGAGGGAGTCGCCTCGAACTCCAGCTTGTATCCTTGAGATACAATTTGTACAGCCCAGAGATCCACTTGTGAGCGAACCCACTGGTTGCTGAAGTTTCGGAGACGCGCCCCCACCGCACCTGGTTCCACCTGTGGAGCCCCAACGTCATGCGGTGGACTTAGTGGAAGCAGGGGAGGATTTTTGTTCCTGGGAACTGGCTGCCTGGTGCAGTTTCTTTCCTCTACCCTTGCCTCTGGCCAGAAAGGATGCTCCTCTGACCCGCTTGCCTTTCTGAGGCCGAAAGGACTGCATTTGATAATACGGTGCTTTCTTAGGCTGTGAGGGAACCTGAGGTAAAAAAGTCGACTTCCCAGCAGTTGCTGTGGATACGAGGTCCGAGAGACCGTCCCCAAACAATTCCTCACCCTTATAAGGCAAAACCTCCATGTGCCTTTTAGAATCAGCATCACCTGTCCACTGCCGAGTCCATAATACTCTCCTGGCAGAAATGGACATTGCATTAATTCTAGATGACAGCAGGCAAATGTCCCTCTGTGCATCCCGCATATATAAGACGACGTCTTTTATATGTTCGATGGTTAGCAAAATAGTATCCCTGTCGAGGGAATCAATGTTGTCTGACAGGGTATCAGTCCATGCTGCTGCAGCACTACACATCCATGCTGAAGCAATAGCAGGTCTCAGTAGAGTACCAGAGTGTGTATACACAGACTTCAGGATAGCTTCCTGCTTTCTATCCGCAGGCTCCTTTAGGGCGGCCGTATCCTGAGACGGCAGTGCCACCCTTTTAGATAAGCGTGTTAGCGCCTTGTCCACCCTAGGGTACGTTTCCCAACGTAACCTATCCGTTGGCGGGAAAGGGTACGCCATCAGTAACCTCTTAGAAATTACTAGTTTCTTATCAGGGGAACTCCACGCTTCTTCACACAACTCATTTAATTCATCAGATGGGGGAAAAGTCACTGGCTGCTTTTTCTCCCCAAACATAATACCCCTCTTGGTGGTAACCGGGTTAATATCAGAAATGTGCAATACATCTTTCATTGCAGTAATCATGCATCGGATGGCTTTTGTAGACTGTACATTTGTCTCATCCTCATCTACACTGGAGTCAGACTCCGTGTCGACATCTGTGTCTACCATCAGAGCTAGCGGGCGTTTATGAGCCCCTGACGGCTTCTGAGTCGCCTGGGCAGGCGCGGGCTGAGACCCCGGCTGTCCCAAGGCTGCTGCGTCATCGAACCTTTTATGTAAGGAGTTGACACTGTCGGTTAAGACCTTCCACATATCCATCCAATCAGGTGTCGGCCCCGTCGGGGGCGACACCACACTTATCTGCCTCTGCTCCGCCTCCACGTAACCCTCCTCATCAAACATGTCGACACAGCCGTACCGACACACCGCACACACACAGGGAATGCTCAGACTGAGGACAGGACCCCACAAAGTCCTTTGGGGAGACAGGGAGAGAGTATGCCAGCACACACCACAGCGCTATATAACACAGGCATGTACACTATAATAAGTGATTTTTCCCAATAGTTGCTTACTTATCTTATTTGCGCCTAAATTTAAGTGCCCCCCCTCTCTTTTTTACCCTTCTTGTATCCAGATACTGCAGGGGAGAGCCTGGGGAGCTGCTTCCAGCAGAACTGTGAAGGGAAAATGGCGCTAATGTGCTGAGGAAGAAGGCCCCGCCCCCTCAGCGGCGGGCTTCTGTCCCGCGTTTTGTGAGACTTAATGGCGGGGGTTTGCACACATATACAGTGACAGACTGTATTATGTGTATAATTTGTGCCAAAAGGTATTATAATTGCTGCCCAGGGCACCCCCCCCCCAGCGCCCTGCACCCTACAGTGACCGGAGTGTGTGGTGTGCTGTGGGAGCAATGGCGCACAGCTGCAGTGCTGTGCGCTACCTTAATGAAGACAGGAGTCTTCAGCCGCCGTTTTCGTCGTTTCTTCTGTCTTCTAGCTCTGCAAGGGGGACGGCGGCGCGGCTCCGGGAACGGACGATCGAGGTCAGGCCCTGTGTTCGAACCCTCTGGAGCTAATGGTGTCCAGTAGCCTAAGAAGCACAAGCTAGCTGCACGCAGGTAGGTTTGCTTCTCTCCCCTCAGTCCCACGTAGCAGTGAGTCTGTTGCCAGCAGATCTCACTGAAAATAAAAAACCTAACAAATACTTTCTTTTCTAGCAAGCTCAGGAGAGCCCACGAGGAGCACCCAGCTCTGGCCGGGCACAGATTCTAACTGAGGTCTGGAGGAGGGGCATAGAGGAAGGAGCCAGTGCACACCAGATAGTACCTAATCTTTCTTTTAGAGTGCCTAGTCTCCTGCGGAGCCCGTCTATTCCCCATGGTCCTTACGGAGTTCCCAGCATCCACTAGGACGTCAGAGAAAATAAGATTTTACTCACCGGTAAATCTATTTCTCGTAGTCCGTAGTGGATGCTGGGAACTCCGTAAGGACCATGGGGAATAGCGGCTCCGCAGGAGACTGGGCACAACTAAAGAAAGCTTTAGGACTACCTGGTGTGCACTGGCTCCTCCCACTATGACCCTCCTCCAGACCTCAGTTAGGATACTGTGCCCGGAAGAGCTGACACAATAAGGAAGGATTTTGAATCCCGGGTAAGACTCATACCAGCCACACCAATCACACCGTATAACTCGTGATGCTATACCCAGTTAACAGTATGAATAACAACTGAGCCTCACCAACAGATGGCTCATAACAATAACCCTTTAGTTAAGCAATAACTATATACAAGTTTTGCAGACAATCCGCACTTGGGATGGGCGCCCAGCATCCACTACGGACTACGAGAAATAGATTTACCGGATGCTGGGAACTCCGTAAGGACCATGGGGATTATACCAAAGCTCCCAAACGGGCGGGAGAGTGCGGATGACTCTGCAGCACCGAATGAGCAAACTCAAGGTCCTCCTTAGCCAGGGTATCAAACTTGTAGAATCTTGCAAAACTGTTTGAACCCGACCAAGTAGCAGCTCGGCAAAGTTGTAAAGCCGAGACCCCTCGGGCAGCCGCCCAAGAAGAGCCCACTTTCCTCGTGGAATGGGCCTTTACAGATTTAGGATGCGGCAGTCCAGCCGCAGAATGTGCAAGTTGAATCGTGCTACAGATCCAGCGACCAATAGTCTGCTTAGAAGCAGGAGCACCCAGCTTGTTGAGTGCATACAGGATAAATAGCGAGTCAGTTTTTCTGACTCCAGCCGTCCTGGAAACATATATTTTCAGGGCCCTGACTACGTCCAGCAACTTGGAGTCCTCCAAGTCCCGAGTAGCCGCAGGCACCACAATAGGTTGGTTCACATGAAAAGCTGATACCACCTTAGGAAGGAATTGGAAACGCGTCCTCAGTTCCGCCCTATCCACATGAAAAATCAGATAAGGGCTTTTGCATGACAAAGCCGCCAATTCTGATACACGCCTGGCCGAAGCCAAGGCCAACAGCATGACCACTTTCCACGTGAGGTATTTTAGCTCCACGGTTTTAAGTGGCTCAAACCAATGCGACTTCAGGAAATCCAACACCACGTTGAGATCCCACGGTGCCACTGGAGGCACAAACGGGGGCTGAATATGCAGCACTCCCTTAACAAAAGTCTGAACTTCAGGCAGTGAAGCCAGTTCTTTTTGGAAGAAAATGGACAGAGCCGAAATCTGGACCTTAATGGAACCCAATTTTAGGCCCATAGACACTCCTGACTGTAGGAAGTGCAGAAAACGACCCAGTTGAAATTCCTCCGTTGGGGCCTTTCTGGCCTCACACCAAGCAACATATTTTCGCCAAATACGGTGATAATGTGTTACGGTCACATCTTTCCTCGCCTTAATCAGCGTAGGAATGACTTCCTCCGGAATGCCTTTTTCCTTTAGGATCCGGTGTTCAACCGCCATGCCGTCAAACGCAGCCGCGGTAAGTCTTGGAACAGACAGGGTCCCTGCTGCAGCAGGTCCTGTCTGAGCGGCAGAGGCCATGGGTCCTCTGAGATTATTTCTTGAAGTTCTGGGTACCAAGATCTTCTTGGCCAATCCGGAACCACGAGTATAGTTCGTACTCATCTCTTTCTTATTATTCTCAGTACCTTGGGTATGAGAGGCAGAGGAGGGAACACATACACCGACTGGTACACCCACGGTGTAACCAGAGCGTCCACAGCTATCGCCTGAGGGTCCCTTGACCTGGCGCAATATCTTTTTAGCTTTTTGTTGAGGCGGGACGCCATCATGTCCACCTGTGGCCTTTCCCACTGGTGTACAATCATTTGGAAGACTTCTGGATGAAGTCCCCACTCTCCCGGGTGGAGGTCGTGCCTGCTGAGGAAGTCTGCTTCCCAGTTGTCCACTCCCGGAATGAACACTGCTGACAGTGCTAACACGTGATTCTCCGCCCAACGGAGAATCCTTGTGGCTTCTGCCATCGCCATCCTGCTTCTTGTGCCGCCCTGTCGGTTTACATGGGCGACCGCCGTGATGTTGTCTGACTGAATCAGTACCGGCTGGTGTTGAAGCAGGGGCCTTGCCTGACTTAGGGCATTGTAAATGGCCCTTAGTTCCAGAATATTTATGTGTAGGGCAGTCTCCTGACTTGACCATAGTCCTTGGAAATTTCTTCCCTGAGTGACTGCCCCCCAGCCTCGAAGGCTGGCATCCGTGGTCACGAGGACCCAGTCCTGTATGCCGAATCTGCGGCCCTCTAGAAGATGAGCACTCTGCAGCCACAACAGTAGAGACACCCTGGCCCTTGGGGACAAGGTTATCAGCCGATGCATCTGAAGATGCGATCCGGACCACTTGTCCAGCAGATCCCACTGAAAGATCCTTGCATGGAACCTGCCGAATGGAATTGCTTCGTAAGAAGCTACCATCTTTCCCAGGACTCGCGTGCAGTGATGCACCGACACCTGTTTTGGTTTTAGGAGGTCTCTTACAAGAGATGACAGCTCCTTGGCCTTCTCCTCCGGGAGAAACACTTTTTTCTGTTCCGTGTCCAGAACCATCCCCAGGAACAGTAGACGCATTGTAGGAACCAGCTGCGACTTCGGGATATTCAGGATCCAGCCGTGCTGTTGTAGCACTGTCTGAGCTAGTGCTATTCCGATCAACAACTGTTCCCTGGACCTCGCCTTTATAAGGAGATCGTCCAAGTACGGGATAATTATGACTCCCTTTTTTCGAAGGAGTATCATTAGGGCCCCCGATGGCTTTTGAGACGCCTGGGCAGGCACGGGCTGAGAAGCCGGCTGTCCCACATCTGTCATGTCGTCAAACCTTTTGTGTAAGGAGTTGACACTGTCACGTACTTCCTTCCACATATCCATCCACTCAGGTGTCGACCCCGCAGGGGGTGACATCACATTTATAGGCACCTGCTCCGCCTCCACATAAGCCTCCTCATCAAACATGTCGACACAGCCGTACCGACACACCGCACACACACAGGGAATGCTCTGACTGAGGACAGGACCCCACAAAGCCCTTTGGGGAGACAGAGAGAGAGTATGCCAGCACACACCAGAGCGCTATATAATGCCGGGATTTACACTATTCACAGTGATTTCCCTTATAGCTGCTTATTACACAGAATTGCGCCTAAATTTAGTGCCCCCCCTCTCTTTTTTACCCTTATGTAGTCTGAAACTGCAGGGGAGAGCCTGGGAGCGATCCTTCCAGCGGAGCTGTGAGAGGAAATGGCGCCAGTGTGCTGACGGAGATAGCCCCGCCCCTTTTTCGGCGGACTTCTCCCGCTTTTATTAAATTAATGTGGCAGGGGTATTTTACACATATATAGCCTAGTAAGCTATATTATGTGTGTTTGCCACCTGTAAGGTACTCAAATTGCTGCCCAGGGCGCCCCCCCCCCCAGCGCCCTGCACCCATAGTGACCGGAGTGTGTGGTGTGCACAGGGAGCAATAGCGCACAGCTGCAGTGCTGTGCGCTACCTTAATGAAGACAGGAGTCTTCAGCCGCCGATTTTGAGGAAGATCTTCTTGCTTCTGGCTCTGCAAGGGAGACAGCGGCGCGGCTCCGGGACCGGACGATCATGGACGGGCCCAGTGTTCGATCCCTCTGGAGCTAATGGTGTCCAGTAGCCTAAGAAGCCCAAGCTAGCTGCAAGCAGGTAGGTTCGCTTCTCTCCCCTAAGTCCCTCGTAGCAGTGAGTCTGTTGCTAGCAGATCTCACTGAAAATAAAAAACCTAAAATATACTTTATTTTTCTAGGAGCTCAGGAGAGCCCCTAGTGTGCATCCAGCTCAGCCGGGCACAAAATTCTAACTGAGGTCTGGAGGAGGGTCATAGTGGGAGGAGCCAGTGCACACCAGGTAGTCCTAAAGCTTTCTTTAGTTGTGCCCAGTCTCCTGCGGAGCCGCTATTCCCCATGGTCCTTACGGAGTTCCCAGCATCCACTAGGACGTCAGAGAAAAGAGTGTTACTGTCCACCTAGTCCCTACAGCAGCTCTTCCGTGCGCCTTGTGATCCGGCTTAAGCCCAGAACATGGATGGCACCATAACAATGGTAGTAGGCTAACTTCAGGGATGTCCCCAATGTCTGTGCGAGATAGTCCTGAGTATCCGGCTCAGTGGTGCCCCCTGACATATGGCACACACACTGGGCAGGCATTGCAGTAACACAGGATGTCCAAGCGCAAATGATGGCGATACCAAAACAGTTTCACTACGACAACACACCTGGAACAGTACGTACAGAACTCTCCTCTACACTGTATGTGTTCCACTACAACATAACACACATGGAACGTACTGTACAGAACTCTCCTCTACACTGTATGTGTTCCACTACAACATAACACACATGAAACATACTGTACAGAACTCTCCTCTACACTGTATGTGTTCCACTACAACATAACACACATGGAACGTACTGTACAGTGCTCTCCTCTACACTGTATGTGTTCCACTACAACATAACACACATGAAACATACTGTACAGAACTCTCCTCTACACTGTATGTGTTCCACTACAACATAACACATGGAACGTACTGTACAGAACTCTCCTCTACACTGTATGTGTTCCACTACAACATAACACACATGAAACATACTGTACAGAACTCTCCTCTACACTGTATGTGTTCCACTACTACATAACACATGGAACGTATTGTACAGAACTCTCCTCTACACTGTATGTGTTCCACTACAACATAACACACATAGAACGTACTGTACAGAACTCTCCTCTACACTGTATGTGTTCCACTACAACATAACACACATGGAACATACTGTACAGAACTCTCCTCTACACTGTATGTGTTCCACTACGGCATAATACACATGGAACGTACTGTACAGAACTCTCCTCTACACTGTATGTGTTCCACTACAACATAACACATGGAACGTACTGTACAGCACTCTCCTCTACATTGTATGTGTTCCACTACTACATAACACATGGAACGTATTGTACAGAACTCTCCTCTACACTGTATGTGTTCCACTACGGCATAACACATGGAACGTACTGTACAGAACTCTCCTCTACACTGTATGTGTTCCACTATGGCATAACACACATAGAACATACTGTACAGAACTCTCCTCTACACTGTATGTGTTCCACTACGGCATAACACATGGAACGTACTGTACAGAACTCTCCTCTACACTGTATGAGTTCCACTACGACATAACATATATGGAACGTACTGTACAGAACTCTCCTCTACACTGTATGAGTTCCACTACAACATAACACATGGAACGTACTGTACAGTGCTCTCCTCTACACTGTATGAGTTCCACTACGGCATAACACCTGGAACGTACTGTACAGAACTCTCCTCTACACTGTATGTGTTCCACTACAACATAACACATGGAACGTACTGTACAGAACTCTCCTCTACACTGTAGGAGTACCCCCACGGCATAACACACATGGAACGTACTGTACAGAACTCTCCTCTACACTGTATGTGTTCCACTACGGCATAACACATGGAACGTACTGTACAGAACTCTCCTCTACACTGTACGTGTTCCACTACGACATAACACACCTGGAACATACTGTACAGAACTCTCCTCTACACTGTATGTGTTCCACTACAACATAACACATGGAACATACTGTACAGTGCTCTTCTCTACACTGTATGAGTTCCACTACGGCATAACACCTGGAACGTACTGTACAGAACTCTCCTCTACACTGTATGTGTTCCACTACAACATAACACACATGGAACGTACTGTACAGAACTCTCCTCTACACTGTATGTGTTCCACTATGGCATAACACATGGAACGTACTGTACAGAACTCTCCTCTACACTGTATGTGTTCCACTACGGCATAACACATGGAACGTACTGTACAGAACTCTCCTCTACACTGTATGTGTTCCACTACAACATAACACATGGAACGTACTGTACAAAACTCTTCTCTACACTGTATGTGTTCCACTACGGCATAATACACATGGAACGTACTGTACAGAACTCTCCTCTACACTGTGTGTGTTCCACTACGGCATAACACATGGAACGTATTGTACAGAACTCTCCTCTACACTGTATGTGTTCCACTACGGCATAACACATGGAACGTACTGTACAGAACTCTCCTCTACACTGTATGTGTTCCACTACAACATAACACACATGGAACGTACTGTACAGAACTCTCCTCTACACTGTATGTGTTCCACTACAACATACCACACATGGAACGTACTGTACAGAACTCTCCTCTACACTGTACGTGTTCCACTACAACATAACACATGGAACGTACTGTACAGAACTCTCTTCTACACTGTATGTGTTCCACTACAACATAACACACATGGAACGTACTGTACAGAACTCTCCTCTACACTGTATGTGTTCCACTACAGCATAACACACAGAACGTACTGTACAGAACTCTCCTCTACACTGTATGTGTTCCACTACAACATAACACACATAGAACGTACTGTACAGAACTCTCCTCTACACTGTATGTGTTCCACTACTACATAACACATGGAACGTATTGTACAGAACTCTCCTCTACACTGTATGTGTTCCACTACAACATAACACACATGGAACGTACTGTACAGAACTCTCCTCTACACTGTATGTGTTCCACTACAACACAACACACCTGGAACGTACTGTACAGAACTCTCCTCTACACTGTATGTGTTCCACTACAACATAACACACCAGGAACGTACTGTACAGAACTCTCCTCTACACTGTATGTGTTCCACTACTACATAACACATGGAACGTACTGTACAGCACTCTCCTCTACATTGTATGTGTTCCACTACTACATAACACATGGAACGTATTGTACAGAACTCTCCTCTACACTGTATGTGTTCCACTGCGGCATAACACATGGAACGTACTGTACAGAACTCTCCTCTATACTGCATGTGTTCCACTATGGCATAACACACATAGAACGTACTGTACAGAACTCTCCTCTACACTGTATGTGTTCCACTACAACATAACACACAAGGAACGTACTGTACAGAACTCTCCTCTACACTGTATGTGTTCCACTACGGCATAACACATGGAACGCACTGTACAGAACTCTCCTCTACACTGTATGAGTTCCACTACGACATAACATATATGGAACGTACTGTACAGAACCCTCCTCTACACTGTATGAGTTCCACTACAACATAACACATGGAACGTACTGTACAGTGCTCTCCTCTACACTGTATGAGTTCCACTACGGCATAACACCTGGAACGTACTGTACAGAACTCTCCTCTACACTGTATGTGTTCCACTACAACATAACACATGGAACGTACTGTACAGAACTCTCCTCTACACTGTATGAGTACCACCACGGCATAACACACATGGAACGTACTGTACAGAACTCTCCTCTACACTGTATGTGTTCCACTACGGCATAACACATGGAACGTATTGTACAGAACTCTCCTCTACACTGTACGTGTTCCACTACGACATAACACACCTGGAACATACTGTACAGAACTCTCCTCTACACTGTATGTGTTCCACTACAACATAACACATGGAACATACTGTACAGTGCTCTTCTCTACACTGTATGAGTTCCACTACGGCATAACACCTGGAACGTACTGTACAGAACTCTCCTCTACACTGTATGTGTTCCACTACAACATAACACACACGGAACGTACTGTACAGAACTCTCCTCTACACTGTATGTGTTCCACTATGGCATAACACACATAGAACGTACTGTACAGAACTCTCCTCCACACTGTATGTGTTCTACTACAATATAACACACATGGAACGTACTGTACAGAACTCTCCTCTACACTGTATGAGTTCCACTACAACATAACACACATGGAACGTACTGTACAGAACCCTCCTCTACACTGTATGAGTTCCACTACAACATAACACATGGAACATACTGTACAGTGCTCTCCTCTACACTGTATGAGTTCCACTACGGCATAACACCTGGAACGTACTGTACAGAACTCTCCTCTACACTGTATGTGTTCCACTACGGCATAACACCTGGAACGTACTGTACAGAACTCTCCTCTACACTGTATGTGTTCCACTACGGCATAACACCTGGAACGTACTGTACAGAACTCTCCTCTACACTGTATGTGTTCCACTACAACATAACACACATGGAACGTACTGTACAGAACCCTCCTCTACATTTTATGTGTTCCACTACTACATAACACATGGAACGTACTGTACAGAACCCTCCTCTACACTGTATGAGTTCCACTACAACATAACAAATGGAACGTACTGTACAGAACTCTCCTCTACACTGTATGTGTTCCACTACTACATAACACATGATACGTACTGTACAGAACTCTCCTCTACACTGTATGAGTTCCACTACAACATAACACACATGGAACGTACTGTACAGAACTCTCCTCTACACTGTATGTGTTCCACTACTACATAACACATGATACGTACTGAAAAGAACTCTCCTCTACACTGTATGAGTTCCACTACAACATAACACACATGGAACGTACTGTACAGAACTCTCCTCTATACTGTACAAGTTCAACTACGACATAAAACACACATGGAGTGGAATTCAATTGTTATATCGCGCCCGATGTCCATCTAAAGTGATGTAAAATCACGGGACGATATTCAATTGATGTTTTAAGCACGGCTATTGCGCCCATAGAGGCTAAAACTGCCGTAACTAATGGGCGCAATGCGAAACATACATGGAAAGTACTGTACAGAACTCTCCTCTACACTATATGAGTAACACTACTACATAACACATGGAACGTACTGTACAGAACCCTCCTCTACACTGTATGTGTTCCACTACTACATAACACATAGAACGTACTGTACAGTGCTCTCCTCTACATTGTATGTGTTCCACTACAACATAACACACATGGAACGTACTGTACAGTGCTCTCCTCTACATTGTATGTGTTCCACTACAACATAACACACATGGAACGTACTGTACAGAACTCTCCTCTACACTATATAGGCTCCGCTACGACATAACACACTGTACAGAACGCTACTAAACTAGAATAATCTTTCTCTGGTGTTTTTTGGTCATCTACCTATTTTCTCATCAGAAATCTGCCACGTACCAGGTGTGTTCCTATATGGTAAGCCTCTATGTGGTGTCGCATTCAGCCTGTACCCCATGAAGTTTAAATCGGCAAATGTTCTTAGTGTTCCTTCTAGGCTGTTTCAGCAGGGTGCTGCACCCTGCCCATTTTTGAAATGTGAAAAAGCACCCTACCCTTTTTCAGTGCACCCTGCAGGACCATAAATCACCCCCTTGTATACAGAATGTAACAGTCAGAGTGCATGTTACAATGTTATTGTCTACTCCTTGCTCATCTCTGAAATTGGAGCACAATTTCTATCCTTAGCCAACTGGATGGCAGAGGAGGCACTGTAACTAACACAGCACTCTGATAAAGAGGGAAATAACAGGGTAATCAGTGAGCATGTACTGCTTACAGTATTTCCCTAGTAGAACAGACTTATTTTTTTCCTATATATTTGAACCCTCTGCCTAACTTTTCTGTTTTATAACACATACGGATTATAACCACTTCAGCACTGGAGGAGACATTTATTATTATCTACTTATGTATATGCTACAGCCGATCTTTCACGAAGACTGGACATTGGTGGTCATTCCGAGTTGATCGCTAGCTGCATTCATTCGCTGTGCAGCGATGAGGCAAAAAAACGGCACTTCTGCGCATGCGTATGCGGCGCAATGCGCACGCGCAACGTACTAGTACAACGAACGATGTAGTTTCACACAAGGTCTAGCGAAGCTTTTCAGTCGCACTGCTGGCCGCAGAGTGATTGACATGAAGTGGGTGTTTCTGGGTGTCAACTGACCGTTTTCAGGAAGTATTCGGAAAAACGCAGGCATGCCAGGAAAAACGCAGGCGTGGCTGGGCGAACGCAGGGCGTGTTTGTAATGTCAAAACAGGAACTGAACAGTCTGAAGTCATCGCAAGCGCTGAGTAGGTCTGGAGCTACTCTAAAACTGCACAAAAAAACTTTGTAGCCGCTCTGCGATCCTTTCGTTCGCACTTCTGCTAAGCTAAAATACACTCCCAGTGGGCGGCGGCATAGCGTTTGCACGGCTGCTAAAAACTGCTAGCGAGCGAACAACTCGGAATGACCTCCATATACAGTGTGTTTCTCAGTATAGATGTTGGGTGTTGCATGGGTGTCCTATATGTATGTATGTATGGGTATATGATGTACTAAGGGGAAAATGTATGTACAAAAACTATAAACATTTGCGCTATGCTTTGTGCGCAAAGCCTCACATCAAAAATGTGCCCTTCAAAATAAAAATGTGCCCTCCTCAATGACCTGCACCCTGCCCTAAAAAAATCCTAGAGTGAACACTATGTTCTAATGTCCACAGAATCTGCTTTCTGTCCCAAACAACCACAGGGACCAGAATCTCATTACAGATATTTACACTGAGCACATTTCTCTTGGAAACTATGGCCCCTTTCAGCATTATCCGTGGCATCTATAGGTGCTGCGTACCTGTGCAAAGGAGGCCGTCCTTATAATAAAGTGCATAAACTCTGGCGCTGTGTCCGATGAGCGTCGCCGTCTGGAAAGCTTCATGGTTGGCTAGCTGTTTCATGCGTAACACAGCCTTCAAGTAGACTTTCTTCCAGTGAATAGTGTCCTGCACGGCATCGTCTATCTGCCAGCCCAGGCTCCGGCACGCCGTCTGCCACACCTCCGTGCAGGCACCGATAACTTTGTTCCACTGCTTCGAAACTAGGCAGCATGTGAGTAACGTCTGGGGGTCCAGCCATTTGAGTAAGTAGAAGCTGAGCTCCAGGGGAAGCAGTTTCAGGAAGTCCCTCTTCAGCAGAGTTTCCAGATTATTGGAGAGGTGTCGCAGCTGCACCGCTCCACTCAGGCTGATCAAGTGATCCAGGGTCTCATTTTTCTGCAGGTCCGTCAGGGCGAAGAATGATGCCGAAAGGGTTTCAAGCCATGTCTCAAAATCCTTCTTCTCCATAGGGTTCCAGACGCACTGAGCTGTGGCACAGAGGACATGCAGAGGCTTATAGTCATTTCCTGTAACAGCAGAGTACATAGTGCACGGACAATGAGACGCATGAAGTACTGTTATAATTCATCTAACGTTTTACTAAATGAATTTCAATTCTTGGAAACCTTTACAGTATGCTATCAGTAACGCATCCCTATTATTGCAAAACAATATAACTACAGCACATTTAAATAAGACCTTTCAAAGGGAAGTCAACCTTACGTAATCATTAATTCATTAAAACAACTGTTTATGTTTCCATGAGCTTATGAAGAGCTTAAGGTCCAAATCCACCTTAGCTGACGTGCAGGTAGGCCGTAGTAGTGTGCAGCATCCACTTTGTGTCCTCGGACTTTAAAATACCGGAAGTTGGCAGATAAAATAAGAATTTACTCACCGGTAATTCTATTTCTCGTAGTCCGTAGTGGATGCTGGGACTCCGTAAGGACCATGGGGAATAGCGGCTCCGCAGGAGACTGGGCACAACTAAAAGAAAGCTTTTGGTCTAACTGGTGTGCACTGGCTCCTCCCACTATGACCCTCCTCCAGACTTCAGTTAGGATACTGTGCCCGGAAGAGCTGACACAATAAGGAAGGATTTTGAATCCCGGGTAAGACTCATACCAGCCACACCAATCACACTGTATAACTCGTGATACAATACCCAGTTAACAGTATGACAACAACTGAGCCTCTCAACAGATGGCTCAACAATAACCCTTTAGTTAAACAATAACTATATACAAGTATTGCAGACAATCCGCACTTGGGATGGGCGCCCAGCATCCACTACGGACTACGAGAAATAGAATTACCGGTGAGTAAATTCTTATTTTCTCTGACGTCCTAAGTAGATGCTGGGACTCCGTAAGGACCATGGGGATTATACCAAAGCTCCCAAACGGGCGGTAGAGTGCGGATGACTCTGCAGCACCGAATGGGCAAACTCTAGGTCCTCCTCAGCCAGGGTGTCAAACTTGTAGAATTTAGCAAATGTGTTTGACCCCGACCAAGTAGCTGCTCGGCAAAGTTGTAGAGCCGAGACCCCTCGGGCAGCCGCCCAAGAAGAGCCCACCTTCCTCGTGGAATGGGCTTTCACTGATTTAGGATGCGGCAGTCCAGCCGCAGAATGTGCAAGCTGAATCGTACTACAGATCCAGCGAGCAATAGTCTGCTTTGAAGCAGGTGCACCCAACTTGTTGGGCGCATACAGGATAAATAGCGAGTCAGTCTTTCTGACTCCAGCTGTCCTGGAAACATAGATATTCAGGGCCCTGACTACGTCCAACAACTTGGAAGCCTCCAAGTCTTTAGTAGCCGCAGGCACCACGATAGGTTGGTTCAGATGAAAAGCTGATACCACCTTAGGGAGAAACTGGGGACGAGTCCTTAATTCTGCCCTATCCATATGGAAAATCAGATAAGGGCTTTTACATGACAAAGCCGCCAATTCTGATACACGCCTGGCCGAAGCCAAGGCCAACAACATGACCACTTTCCACGTGAGATATTTCAATTCCACGGTTTTAAGTGGCTCAAACCAATGTGACTTTAGGAAATCCAACACCACGTTGAGATCCCAAGGTGCCACTGGAGGCACAAAAGGGGGCTGAATATGCAGCACTCCCTTAACAAAAGTCTGAACTTCAGGTAGTGAAGCCAGTTCTCTCTGGAAGAAAATCGATAGAGCCGAAATCTGGACCTTAATGGAACCCAAATTTAGGCCCATAGTCACCCCTGACTGTAGGAAGTGCAGAAAACGGCCCAGCTGAAATTCCTCCGTTGGGGCCTTCCTGGCCTCACACCACGCAACATATTTTCGCCAAATGCGGTGATAATGGTTTGCGGTCACTTCTTTCCTAGCTTTAATCAGCGTAGGAATGACTTCCTCCGGAATGCCCTTTTCCTTCAGGATCCGGTGTTCAACCGCCATGCCGTCAAACGCAGCCGCGGTAAGTCTTGGAACAGACAGGGCCCCTGCTGCAGCAGGTCCTGTCTGAGCGGCAGAGGCCATGGGTCCTCTGAGATCATTTCTTGAAGTTCCGGGTACCAAGCTCTTCTTGGCTAATCCGGAACAATGAGTATAGTTCTTACTCCTCTTCTCCTTATTATCCCCAGTACCTTTGGTATGAGAGGAAGAGGAGGGAACACATTAACCGACCGGTACACCCACGGTGTCACTAGAGCGTCCACAGCTATCGCCTGAGGGTCTCTCGACCTGGCGCAATATCTTTCTAGCTTTTTATTGAGGCGGGACGCCATCATGTCCACCTGTGGCTTTTCCCAACGGTTTACAATCAGTTGGAAGACTTCCGGATGAAGTCCCCACTCTCCCGGGTGGAGGTCGTGTCTGCTGAGGAAGTCTGCTTCCCAGTTGTCCACTCCCGGAATGAACACTGCTGACAGTGCTAACACGTGATTTTCCGCCCATCGGAGAATCCTTGTGGCTTCTGCCATCGCCGTCCTGCTTCTTGTGCCGCCCTGTCGGTTTACATGGGCGACTGCCGTGATGTTGTCTGACTGGATCAGTACCGGCTGGTTTTGAAGCAGGGATTTTGCCTGACTTAGGGCATTGTAAATGGCCCTCAGTTCCAGAATATTTATGTGTAGGGAAGTCTCCTGACTTGACCATAGTCCTTGGAAGTTTCTTCCCTGTGTGACTGCCCCCCAGCCCCGAAGGCTGGCATCCGTGGTCACCAGGACCCAGTCCTGTATGCCGAATCTGCGGCCCTCTTGAAGATGAGCACTTTGCAGCCACCACAGCAGAGACACCCTGGTCCTCGGAGACAGGGTTATCAGCCGATGCATCTGAAGATGCGATCCGGACCACTTGTCCAACAGGTCCCACTGAAAGGTTCTTGCATGGAACCTGCCGAATGGAATTGCTTCGTAGGAAGCTACCATCTTTCCCAGGATCCGCGTGCAGTGATGCACCGACACCTGTTTTGGTTTTAGGAGGCCTCTGACTAGAGATGACAGCTCCTTGGCCTTCTCCTCCGGGAGAAACACTTTTTTCTGTTCTGTGTCCAGAACCATCCCCAGGAACAGTAGACGTGTCGTAGGGACCAGCTGTGACTTTGGAATATTTAGAATCCAGCCGTGCTGTTGTAGCACCTCCCGAGATAGTGCTACCCCAACCAACAACTGCTCCCTGGACCTCGCCTTTATCAGGAGATCGTCCAAGTACGGGATAATTAAAACTCCCTTCTTTCGAAGGAGTATCATCATTTCGGCCATTACCTTGGTAAATACCCTCGGAGCCGTGGATAGACCAAACGGCAACGTCTGGAATTGGTAATGACACTCCTGTACCACAAATCTGAGGTACTCCTGGTGAGGATGGTAAATGGGGACATGCAGGTAAGCATCCTTGATGCCCAGTGATACCATGTAATCCCCCTCGTCCAGGATTGCAATAACCGCCCTGAGCGATTCCATCTTGAACTTGAATTTTTTTATATATGTGTTCAAGGATTTCAAATTTAAAATGGGTCTCACCGAACCGTCCGGTTTCGGTACCACAAACATTGTGGAATAGTAACCCCGTCCTTGTTGAAGTAGGGGCACTTTGACTATCACCTGCTGGGAATACAGCTTGTGAATTGCCTCTAACACTGCCTCCCTGCCTGAGGGAGTTGTTGGTAAGGCAGATTTGAGGAAACGGCGGGGGGGAGACGTCTCGAATTCCAGCTTGTACCCCTGAGATACTACTTGAAGGATCCAGGGATCCACCCGTGAGCAAACTCACTGATTGCTGAAGTTTTTGAGACGGGCCCCCACCAGACCTGGCTCCGCCTGTGGAGCCCCAGCGTCATGCGGTGGACTTAGAGGAAGCGGGGGAGGACTTTTGCTCCTGGGAACTGGCTGTATGCTGCAGCTTTTTCCCTCTACCTCTGCCACTGGGCAGAAAGGACGCGCCTTTAACCCGCTTGCCCTTATTGGGCCGAAAGGACTGTACCTGATAATACGGTGCTTTCTTTGGCTGTGAGGGAACATGGGGTAAAAATTTAGACTTCCCAGCTGTTGCTGTGGAAACGAGGTCCGAGAGACCATCCCCGAACAACTCCTCACCCTTATAAGGCAAAACTTCCATGTGCCTTTTAGAATCTGCATCACCTGTCCACTGCCGAGTCCATAACCCTCTCCTGACAGAAATGCACATTGCACTTATTTTAGATGCCAGCCGGCAAATATCCCTCTGTGCATCTCTCATGTATAAGACTGCGTCTTTAATATGCTCTACGGTTAGCAATATAGTGTCCCTGTCTAGGGTATCAATATTTTCCGACAGGGAATCTGACCACGCAGCTGCAGCACTGCACATCCATGCTGAAGCAATAGCTGGTCTCAGTATAATACCTGTGTGTGTATATACAGACTTCAGGATAGCCTCCTGCTTTCTATCAGCAGGTTCCTTTAGGGCGGCCGTATGCGGAGACGGTAGTGCCACCTTTTTTGACAAGCGTGTGAGCGCTTTATCCACCCTAGGGGATGTTTCCCAACGTGACCTATCCTCTGGCGGGAAAGGGTACGCCATTAGTAACCTTTTAGAAATTACCAGTTTCTTATCGGGGGAAGCCCACGCTTCTTCACACACTTCATTTAATTCCTCAGATGGAGGAAAAACTACTGGTAGTTTTTTCTCTCCAAACATAATACCCTTTTTTGTGGTACCTGGGGTAACATCAGAAATATGCAACACATTTTTCATTACCTCAATCATATAACGTGTGGCCCTATTGGAAGTTACATTAGTCTCATCGTCGTCGACACTGGAGTCAGTATCCGTGTCGACATCTGTGTCTGCCATCTGAGGTAGCGGGCGTTTTAGAGCCCCTGATGGCTTTTGAGACGCCTGGGCAGGTAGAGGCTGAGAAGCCGGCTGTCCCATATTTGGTATGTCGTCAAACCTTTTATGCAAGGAGTCGACACTGTCGCGTAATTCCTTCCACAAAACCATCCACTCAGGTGTCGACCCCGCAGGGGGTGACATCACATTTATCGGCATCTGCTCCGCCTCCACATAAGCCTCCTCATCAAACATGTCGACACAGCCGTACCGACACACAGCACACACACAGGGAATGCTCTGACAGAGGACAGGACCCCACAAAGCTCTTTGGGGAGACGGAGAGAGAGTATGCCAGCACACACCAGAGCGCTATATAACACAGGGATTTACACTATAATTGAGTGTTTTCCCTTATAGCTGCTTATATTATATATTTGCTGCGCCTAAATTTAGTGCCCCCCCTCTCTTTTTTACCCTTTTGTGCTTGAAACTGCAGGGGAGAGCCAGAGAGCGATCCTTCCAGCGGAGCTGTGAGGGAAAAATGGCGCCAGTGTGCTGAGGGAGATAGCCCCGCCCCTTTTTCGGCTGACTTTTCTCCCGCTTTTTTCATGGATTCTGGCAGGGGTATTTATCACATATATAGCCTCTGGGACTATATATTGTGATGTTTTGCCAGCCAAGGTGTTAATATTGCTGCTCAGGGCGCCCCCCCCCCAGCGCCCTGCACCCTCAGTGACCGGAGTGTGAGGTGTGCATGAGGAGCAATGGCGCACAGCTGCAGTGCTGTGCGCTACCTTGTTGAAGACCGAAGTCTTCTGCCGCCGATTTCCAGGACCATCTTCATGCTTCTGGCTCTGTAAGGGGGACGGCGGCGCGGCTCCGGGACCGAACGATCGAGGTCGGGTCCTGTGTTCGATCCCTCTGGAGCTAATGGTGTCCAGTAGCCTAAGAAGCCCAAACTATCTCCAGTCAGGTAGGTTCGCTTCTTCTCCCCTTAGTACCTCGTAGCAGTGAGTCTGTTGCCAGCAGATCTCACTGAAAATAAAAAACCAAACATATACTTTCTTTTCTAGGAGCTCAGGAGAGCCCCTAGTGTGCATCCAGCTCAGCCGGGCACAAGATTCTAACTGAAGTCTGGAGGAGGGTCATAGTGGGAGGAGCCAGTGCACACCAGTTAGACCAAAAGCTTTCTTTTAGTTGTGCCCAGTCTCCTGCGGAGCCGCTATTCCCCATGGTCCTTACGGAGTCCCAGCATCCACTTAGGACGTCAGAGAAAATAGAAAGACACAGCGCCACCCTGTAGGCTTACCTGTGTATCAAGCCTTCTATGTAGCGGCTGGTTTCACCTGGGACTGCGCAGAGAACAAGGGTCCCAGGGAGAGAGACCTTGAATACAGGAGACGGGGCTGGGGGAATACGCTGATTTAATCGCCATGGAGGGAAATCGGGGGTTTTTGCTCATATACACGTGTCTCATACCATAATGTATTCCTTAAACGTTTCCAAACCTGCTCCTCAAGTGACTGAGAGGGTATCTATGTAACTTTCCCAGGTTTTGCAAAATCTTTCAGTAAACCTGTCCTTTTTGCAGCAGCAGATATGCCTAGTAACAAGTTTCGAAGCTCTTGTACTACTAGAGTGCCTTCAGGTAAAATGACAAATATTGCCCATTCAGAAAAGGTACTGAAGATACATTTTCATTTTGAAGAGGCAGAAAAGTAAATCCTGGATAACACAACACAGTGATGTCCACAAGAAAGTATTAATGTCTCAGTCACATCCAGCACAAGCCACATGCTGTAGCGAACTAAAAATGGGGATCACTCTTGCCTGCCGGAGACAAAGAGAACCACAGCAAAAGAGCTAAGAGGACTATAGGAATAGCTACAAATGGGAAATGTACATTGCCCCTTCTAATGTCGGCCAGCAGGTGGCAGCATTTGCTCAGCATCTCCTATATATATTAGCCTTGTGACTCTGTGCCTGCATTTCTAACGCTGGGCGGAGTCACAGTTACAGATCTGGGTGGCTGGATGCAGGCCAGGAAAAGTCCCCTCCCTCGGTCCGCCCAGTCCCCTCCCCATCTCCGCCCACTCCCCTTTCCCTCCTCCCCGTACACTCCCTGCACCCTGGTGACACTGCAGCAGGTGACTGCTCAGCTGCAGCACAGTCCGGAGGAGAATACCGTGGACGACCACTGACTGCCACCCACCCGCGGCACCCACAGCCTTCACAACATCCGCCACCCACCCGCGGCACACACCCCGCACCCGCCCACCCACGGCACCCACACCTGCAGCACCCCCCACCCGCGGCACTCACTCCCCCATCCATGGCATCCACATCTGCAGCACCCCCCGCCCCTCCCCCACCCGCGGCACTCCCGCCCCTCCCTCACCCATGGCAGCCACATCTGCAGCACCCCCCGCCCCTCCCCCACCAGCGTCACTACCGCCCCCTCCCCCACCCATAGCAGCCACATCTGCAGCACCCCCCACCCCTCCCCCACCCTTAGCATCCACATCTGCAGCACCCCCACCCATAGCAGCCACATCTGCAGCACCCTCCCGCCCCCACCCGCGGCATTCCCGCCCCTCCCCCACCCGCGGCACTCACGCCCCCACCCATAGCAGTCACATCTGCAGCACCCCCCTGCCCCTCCCCCACCCATAGCAGCCACATCTGCAGCACCCTCCCGCCCCGCCCCGCCCCGCCCCCACCCGCGGCATTCCCGCCCCTCCCCCACCCGCGGCACTCCCGCCCCCTCCCCCACCCATAGCAGTCACATCTGCAGCACCCTCCCGCCCCTCCCCCACCCGAGGCACTCCCACCCCCCACCCATAGCACCCACATCTGCAGCACCCCCCACCCTCGGCACTCCCACCCCCTCCCCCACCCATAGCACCCACATCTGCAGCACCCCCCACCGCTCCCCCACCCGCGGCACTCCCGTCCCTCCCCCACCAGCAGCAGACGCCCCTCCCCCACCCGCGGTATTCCCGCCCCGCCCCTCCCCCACCCGCGGCACACGCCCCTCCCCCACCCGTAGCACCCACACCTGCAGCACCACCCGCCGCACTCCCGCACCCTCCCCCATCCGCAGCACCCCCCTGCCCCTCCCCCACCCACAGCACCCACCACATCTGTCCCCCACCCACAGTACACGCCCCACCCACACCACTCCAGCCCCCTCCCCCACCCGTAGCACCCACAAACCGCGCCGCCCTCCCTCCTCTCCCACCCGTGGCACCCCAGCCCCTCCTCCACCCCTGTACCCACCTCTCCCCCCCCTACACCCCCGCACCACCCACAGCATCCACCACATCCCCCCACCCGCGGCACATGCCCCTCCTCCTCCTGTAGCACCCACCACCCCTCCCCCACCCGCGGCACCCCCATACCCACCTCTCCCCCGCTACACCACCGCTCCATCCCCACCCGCGGCACCCACAGCATCCACCACATTCGCCCCCCACCAGCGGTACTCCCGCCCCTCCCCCACCCATAGCACCCACACCACCCCCTCCCCTGCCCGCAGCGCATCCAGACCCCACCACACCCCCGCAGCCGCCACCCCCATCTCTCCCCCCTCCCCCTACAGCCCACCCGCACCTCCCCCACCCACAGCATCCTCCACATCCGCCCCCCACCCGCGGCACAGGCCCCTCCCCCGTACGCTGCACTCCTGCCCTCTTTCCCACCCGCAGCACCCCTGCACCTCCCCACCCCCATACCCACCTCTCCCCCCCGCGCTACACCCCCGCACCCTCCACCCCACCCGCGGCACCTACCACATCCATCCCCCACCCACAGCACACGCCCCTCCCCCACCCGTATCACCCACAATCCGCGGCGCGGCACTCCCACCCCACCCCCATACCCACCACTCCCCCCCGCACCATAAAACCCGCCCGCCCTTTCCCCACCCGCGGCACCCACAGTATCCACCACATCTGCCCCCCACCTGCGGCATCCACCACATCCGCCTCGCACCCCCTACCCCACCCGTACCACCCACACCCGCAGCACCTCCCACCCCTCCCACACCCACGGCACTCCCGCCCCCACCAGCAGCACCCCCCGCCCCTCCTCCACCCACGGCACCCACAACATCCGTCCCCCACACATGCCCCTCCCCCACCCGTATCACCTACAACCCGCAAACCCCTCGCCCCTACCTCACCCGCAGTACCCCTGCACCTCCCCCACCTCGCCCCCCGCTACACCCCCGCACCCTCCCCTCCCCCAACCCACCCCTCCCACCCTCTACCCCACCCGCACCTCCCCCACCCGCGGCACACACAGCATCCACCACATCTGCCCCCACCCGCGGCACACGCCCCTCCCCCACCCGTAGCACCCACCACCCCTCCCCCACCCCCGCACCCCCATACCCACCTCTCCCCCCCGCTACACCCCCGCATCCTCCACTCCACCCGCCGCACCAACAGCATCCACCACATCTGCCCCCCAACCGCTGCACATGCCCCTCCTCCCACCCACAGCATCCACCACATCCCCCTCCCACCCGCGACACTCCCGCTTCCTCCACCACCCGCAGCACCCCCGCCCCCTCCCCTGCCCACAGCGCATCCGGACCCCCACCACACCCCCGCAGCCGCCACTCCCCCAACCACATCATCTATAGACACCTTCCCCCATTCGTGGACCTACCATACCTCCCCCACCCGCAGCACCTCTGGACCACCTCCCACAGCGGGTGTAGTACGGGTGACCGGCGGTCTCCTGACCGCCGGTCACCTTACCGACGCCGGGATCCCGGCAGCATACTGACGCCGGGATCCCGGCGGGGAGGGGCGAGTGCAGCAAGCCCCTTGCGGTCTCGCTGCGCTCGCCACGCTGCGGGCTCGGTGGCGACCTGCGGTCGCCATGGGTTCTATTCCCACTCTATGGGTGTCGTGGACACCCACGAGTGGAAATAGTCCCTGTTGGTCGGCATGCCGACCATCGGGATAGTGAGCCGTCGGGCTCACGGAGGAGGTCATGTGACTGTCGGTCAGCCGACCGGCGGTCACATGACTACCACCCCCCACAGCACCTCCGGACCCCATCCACGGCTCCCCTGCAGCCACCACTCCACCAGCAGCACTTCTAGAACCTCTCACCCAACCTCACCCCCCCTGCAACCCCACCTCCCCAAACACCCCCCTACTACATCGCCCCTCCCCCATGCACACCACCTCCAGACCCCCTCCTTCATCCACAGCATCTACACTCCCTTTCTGCACCCGCACCTCCCCCACCCGCAGCACCTCTACACCCCCTCCCCCATCCGCACCCCCTCCACACCTACCCCTCCCTCACCCACAGCACCTCTGCACCCTTTCCGCCAGTAATGCCACTGCACCCACCCCTCCACCACACCCGCAACACCTCTGGACCCCCTCCCGCACCCACCCCTCCACCACACGTAGCACCTCGGACACCATCCGCAGCCGCTACAAGTGATTCCCTGAATCGGGGTGATCAGCGGCATGGATAGGCACCTCCACCTCACTGAACCCACCCTCTTTCCAAACCCCCCACACACACACTGGACTTCTGTGAGTATAGGCCCTCATTCCGAGTTGATCGGTCGCAAGGCGAATTTAGCAGAGTTACACACGCTAAGCCGCCGCCTACTGGGAGTGAATCTTAGCTTCTTAAAATTGCGACCGATGTATTCGCAATAATGCGATTACTAACTACTTAGCAGTTTCAGAGTAGCTCCAGACTTACTCTGCCTGTGCGATCATTTCAGTGCTTGTCGTTCCTGGTTGACGTCACAAACACACCCAGCGTTCGCCCAGGCACTCCCACCGTTTCTCCGGCCACTCCTGCGTTTTTTCCGGAAACGGTAGCGTTTTCAGCCACACGCCCCTGAAACGCCGTGTTTCCGCCCAGTAACACCCATTTCCTGTCAATCACATTACGATCGCCGGAGCGAAGAAAAAGCCGTGAGTAAAAATACTTTCTTCATAGTAAAGTTACTTGGCGCAGTCGCAGTGCGAACATTGCGCATGCGTACTAAGCGGATTTTCACTGCGATGCGATGAAAAATACCGAGCGAACAACTCGGAATGAGGGCCATAGTTGCTACCAATGGACATTGGATTAATTAAAAAAAAGTAATACTGTGGCCATTATGTGTCTAAGCGACACTGCTACCTGTGGCCATTGTGTATAAGTGGCACAGCTCCCTGTGGCCACTGTGTGTATACGCGGCTCTGGTACCAGTGGCCATTGTGTGTATAAGTGACACTGCTACCTGTGGCCATTGTGTGTATAAGCGCCACTGCTACCAGTGGCCATTGTGTGTATAAGCGGTGCTGCTACCTGTGGCCATTGTGTGTATAAGTGGTGCTGCTACCTGTGGCCATTGTGTGTATAAGTGGTGCTGCTACCTGTGGCCATTGTGTGTATAAGTGACACTGCTACCAGTGGCCATTGTGTGTATAAGCGGTGCTGCTAAAAGTGGCCATTGTGTGTATAAGTGGTGCTGCTACCTGTGGCCATTGTGTGTATAAGCGGCTCAGCTACCTGTGGCCACTGTGTGTATAAGTGCCTCTGTTACCTATGGGAATTGTGTGTAGAAGTGGCACTGCTGCCGGGGACCATTGTGTGTATAAGCAACACTGCTACCTGTGGTCATTGTGTGTATAAACTGCTTTGCTACCTGTGGGCACGTTGTGTATCAACGTCTCTGCTACCTGTGGGCACTGTGTGTATCAACGTCTCTGCTACTTGTGGGCACTGTGTGTATCAGCGGCTCTGCTACCTGTGGGCACAGTGTGTATAAGCGGCTCTGCTACCTGTGGGCACTGCGTGTATAAGCGGCTCTGCTACCTGTGGCCGCTGTGTGTATAAGCGGCTCTGCTATCTGTGGGTATTGTGTGTATAAGCTGCCCTGCTACCTCTGGCCACTGTGTGGATACGTGGCTCTGATACCTGTGGCCACTGTGTGTATAAGCTGCGCTGCTACCTGTGGGCACTGTGTGTATAAGCGGCTCTGCTACCTGTGGGTATTATGTGTATAAGCGGCTCTGCTACCTGTGGGTATTGTGTGTATAAGCTGCCCTGCTACCTCTGGCCACTGTGTGGATACGTGGCTCCGTTACCTGTGGCCATTGTGTGTATAAGCAGCTCAGCTACCTGTGTCCATTGTGTGTATATGCGGCTCTCATACCTGTGGCCAGTGTGTGTATAAGCTGCGCTGCATACACTAGCAGTATATACTACACTATGTTATTCATTGTGCCCTGCGGCCACTCTTTACGCCCTCACAAAGGGCTACGCCCCCTTGACAATCGCACGCCCTTCCCCCTTGCAATATTTACCCAATAGCATAAACTTTTTTGCAGGTAATACTCCATATAATAACAATTATAGCACAGCTGAAGCCCATGCAGGGGTTAACGGGTCGTAGCCTCTTGCAACGGTATTTTCTGTCTAACACCTTCCCTCTCTTTATCCTCTCCCTACCACCCTGCCTCTCCTATCCTTTACCGATCTCACAGCGTGTCTGTACATTCCCTTTCTCCCCTCCTACGCCTCTCTATCTTTTCTCAACCGGACACCATTTCTGTATGCCCTCTATACTGCCCTGCGTTTCTGGATCTGTTATCTACCGGCCTGCGTATGTTCAAAGGTGTGCAGGGGTTAACGGGGCGTAGCCCCTAACGACGGTGTGAAGAGCGCCCGTAGGGCGCGATGAATCACCTAGTTATACATAAAGCACAATTTCAGCTCTGTTTTAGCACCGCTGGCTTTTGATAACACAACGTAAACTCCAGCTCAATCATTGCCAACAAGGGGAAGCACGCAAAGGCCACTATAAGAATAAAAGAGTTAATAAACATCTGACAGTACAGTTACGCTGCAGTTACACATTAGGGAGAGAGAACACAGCAGTTATATACACTGGTTTATACAGTAAACCTACCAGAACTGTTACATTTCCTCTATTCTCCAAGCTGCTCGCTCAGCATTCTATACACTGCACCTAGGTGGAACAAGAAAAGCGCACCTATTAATTACCGCTTGTGGCTGACACTGTACAAATATATAATAAGTAGCGGGACAGCGCCCGGCACGTCAGACCGCTGTTCTGCCTGATAATTATAGTATCCAGCTCTCTATAATAATACTGTGACAGGACGATACCGTACGGAAGCACTCGCAGCTTCCGCGTCCCGTTGACTGCGCACAGAATGGAAGGTCAAGCCGCACGAGGCCTGACCACATAGGGGATTCCCGCTTACCGTCAGTAACCGCCTGTTACTGACTCCACCCACTGCGCTGTGGGCGGGTTCTCGCTGCCACCACCAAACTCCTAACCTGCCGTGGCGTTTGGAACCACGGTTCTGCTCTGTATGTGCCGACGCACTGCTTTACCACACCTGTGTGGTGTCGACGAATCCCCACTAGCCACTTGCTAGGCCTCTACCGGTAGCTGGCGGAAGGCGGAGCTTGGAGACGTCAGGTGCTTCCCTGGACAGCCGGAGGACGGGGCTAGGTTTGGCCTAACCCTGTTGGTCACAAGATGAAGCAGTCTTCTTGAGGCAAAGGTGTTTATTGCTCAAAATAACCTTTAAAAAGGCTCCTCCCTATTGCTAGGGGCAACAGCATACAATTAAGATGTTTCAGCAGAAGAAGATGTTACAATACACACTCCTATGGGCCAACTGCCCTCCTTTTATCCCTCTCCAAGACCCCTTACCACAGGGGGTAAGCCCGCCCTGTGGTGTACAACCAATCAATGTTTACCCATGAGCTGTGCATGCTCTGGTCTCATGCACACACAACATTGTCCCCAATGGACAGTGGGGAGTGGTCGGTCTCCTTTGTCTCTCCCATCTGGGAGAGCAGGCTACTCCCACGGTGCCGTCCAGTCTGGCTGGGGGGAGGTTTTCCCTCCTAAACTGACTTCCAGAAACCTGCCCGGGACCCCTTCTCACTGCCTGCAGCCTGGATTTGGGCTCCAGAGCTGGGCAGCCTGGCTCCCCGGTCCAGGTCTCTGGTCCACTACGGCTGATCTCCATGGAGCTCCAAGAAACCACTCAGCTTGTCTTATAGCTAAGCTGCTTCTTTTTCTCCCTGTCCCCATTGGAACTGTGAGGCTGGACGGGAAAGCATTCCGTTTTTAGGGAAAAGGTCTGGGAGAATCCATCAGCCTGCACAGCTATGGATTCCCCCCTCCTGGGACACACAATCAAGTAAGTGCATTTTATCTTTAAATACATTACATTTTAAAATCACACTGTACATTTCCCCTTTTAAATATACACTGAGCCTGTGCCCTGCACAGACTCTACATACTCAGGCACTGCAGTGCCTTCCCTAGCCCTGCAGCCTGGCTGCGAGGGCTCTCTGTGTGCTGGAGGTATGGGGCTGGCTTCCCCCATCCTCCAGCCTGCTTTTCTGCCTCTGGGGTTCCAGGGAGCTGGCTCTCCCTGTCCCCCCAGGGTGGCACTAATCAGTGGCCTCGCCGCACGCAGCGGCGCACCCCCCTGTACCGAAGTCCGGCGGACCGGGACACTTGTCCCGGCCGCCGCGACCCTGGCTTGTTGTGGTGCTGGGGCGCCGGGAGCGTAGCTCCCGGACCCCAGCGCTCATCATCTTGCTTGGCCGCCTAATGTGCCCACGCCGCTAGGGAGCCGGCTAGCCCGGTCCCCCATGAGCGGCGCCTGTCTGTTAGCCTCGCTGCAGCGTCCGGCGGGGAGCCGGGCTGCAGCGCACCCCCCTCGCCGACTAGCAGCCCGGGACGTCCGTCCCGGCTGCTGCGGCTGGCCACCCGTGCTGGGCTGAGGCGCTGGGAGCAGAGCTCCCGGCCCCCAGCGGCGGCTCTCACATAGAGCACTGCAGCGGGAGCCGAGCTCCCAGCCGCAGCGCTCACCCTTCTCCCCGGCGCGCACACTCCAGTGCGCCCGGGGCTACACTGACCGCTGCCGGGAGCGGAGCTCCCGGACTCCGGCGGTCAGCGGCTGCCTCCTCTCCCTCGGCGCGCACACTCTGCTGAGCGCGCCGGGGAGCTGTCCTCCCTGCCGTGGTCTCCGGAGAGGTCCGGGACCACGGCACAGTTTAAAAAAATACAGCATTTAAACATTTACACATCACGGCGCCTAGCGCCCAACATAATTCAAATTTGGCGCCAAGCGCCCCTTTGTCTTAAAAACTGGCGCCGGGCACTAGGGGTTAACCCCTTCAGTGCCGCAGGCGGCCATTTGCCCCGTGGCTGGGGCTCTCCGGCCACACTCCTCCCCCCCCATTCAAGCGGGTCAACCAGGGACCCATGTCCCAACGATTTGGGTCCTGGTCCCGCAGTCAGTTGGGGTGAAGGGGACGCTACCTGGGGGGTGTAGGCTCTGGCCTAGACAGTTCATCCATAGTGTAGTGGGCCTCTCTTCGTGGGTGCACAATGTTCAAATAGTCCACCTGAAGTCCAAGTTCAAGGCTCCACCACAAAAGTCTGTCCAATTCCCCCAAGGTCGGTTGCAGCCACCTAACAGGTAGGTGGTAAGTCACCACGGTGGGGGGCCGGTTACAAACAAGTGCCACCCACGGTGTCCCAACTGTGGCATACCCCACCTCCCACAATAGCAGTTTTCTGCTCACACAGGCCACAGGGTGCTCCTGCCCATATGGCTCTTTCTGGCTCGGTACTGCTCCCAGTCCGTGCAGTGGCGCAATAGTTCGTAACACACAGTCCTGGTCAAGAATGTGCGCCATCAGCACGGGAGCGGGTATCCGAGCCTCCTTCAATGACTGGAATGCCAACTCGCAAGCGGGTGCAAAGTCCACTGACTTGGGAATGCCCTTCCTAGCCATCTCTGTCAAGGGGTTCACTACAGGACTAAAGTCAATGACAACATGTCCGTAGGGCCTTACAGGTTCTAAGGTCAGTACCGGTCTGGGTGATGTGGGTCGGGGACAGCCTCTGGTTGCCTCCACCCCCTCTGGGTTGGGCCTACCCCTGTCTCCTCCCACATGGTGCCCCAGGCACTGCACCTCCGTCATACCTATCTGGCAACTGTCTGCCCTAACTGTCAGACCTGCCCTCCAATCCTCCTCCGTCGACCTATGACTCGGGAAACCTACCCTGTCACCTAGGCCTACTCCTTCCTCTTCGTCCGCTATCTGTGCCACAGTGATGGCGGCCAGACCACCAGCCTCTGGATCCTGTGTGGCATCCACTACAGGGAGGCTGCGTGTCTTCCCCGATCTACTGTGCACAGGCAGGGGACCTGCTATGTCCACAGCAACTTGCTGCAAGGGTTCTCCTATGGGCAGAGGCCCAGAGACAACACAAACGCTGGAGTGCCCCGGCTGCCAACGCATGGCACCAGCCTTACCTGTGGTCTGGGCGTCATCCGACATTCCAGACCAGGGTAAGCTCTGTGTCAGGCACTTCAGGGTACGGTCTGTCTCCGGGTTGCTGTCCAAAGGGGTTTCGCTGGCAACCGACACCGGTTGCGCAGGAACGTTCCCTGAGGGGACCAGTTGGACACATTCCCTATCTGGTCTATCCCCTCCCACTTTCCTGTCTACCCTGTACCTTAACCCTTCCCGCCCGGTCAAACTTCCTGCCCCAACCCTGTCAAGGCCGCTGCCAGAGTGGCGCCTCATGCCTTTCAGGGATGGGTCAGAGAGTTGAGCCTCCCTAAACTCCTGCCTGCGGCCCTCAATCTCTCCTAAATTGGGACACACTACAGGGGGATCTAGGTGGGGACTACTAGGGTCAGTCTGGTAGGGGTCAGTCATGGAAAAGTCAGTGTGGTTTCTCATACTCACCGCCGGAGTTGGCAAACCACTTGGGTCAGGAACATCATTGGGCACCCCCACAGGATCAAACGAGCTGGAACCGACATCCTCTGCGTTGCTAGGGGACGTGGGCATACCAGAGGCAAAAGGCATGCGGGGTCGATGTGCTGATCTAGCCGCTGTAATCTTTTCCTCTGGGCTGGTTGATGCTGTGGTTGGCTGTGCTGGCAGTTGTCTAGCAGCTGTAGTCTTTTCCTCTGGGCTGGGCTGTGCTGGAGTAGCTGATGTCAACGGTGGTTTTGGAACTTGACTCCGGGGAATGGCGCCAACAAACATAGTGACGATCCCACCACCAAGATCATTTCCTAGGACCACATCAGTTGGGAGACCATCCATGACGGCAACTTCTCGCAACTCTGGTCCAGCTCCCCAGTCCAGGTAGACTCTTGCCATGGGAACCGCTTTTTCTGTTCCTTCTGCCAGGGTGACCGTGGCAGTGCGACCCTGCAATACTGCAGCAGGATCTATAAGGTGGGGGCTCACCACAGTGATTGAGGCCCCAGAGTCTCTTAGGCCTTCTCCCTGCAGGTGTCCCACGTGGACTGGCTGCAGGTGCCTCCACATGTTGTGTAGGGGCTGTTTGGCCATGCAGGTGACTCTCTCCGCAGAGTGCACCTGTCTCTCGCCACACTCCATCGGACTGACTGGAGGGGGAACAGTCTCTGTAGGCTCATCTCCTCTCGTCAAACAAGCGAGCCGGGCTCCAGCACTCGGATTTGGGGCACGAGTCTGGGGTGCTTGGGATGCAGGACAGTTCATCCTCAGATGTCCGATTTTCCCACAGCCGTAGCACTTCTTCTCCAGTCGTGGCACCGATGATCTCTGATCAGTTGCAGGGACGCTGCGGTGCGGTTGCTGGCCAAGAGCACCCGGGTTGGAAGATGCTTGTCTTTGGGGGTGATGAGCTGAAGAGGGGGGTCCCCTTGGTGGTACAGTCTGTTGGAGCTGGCTGCTGGCGGGGCGCTTCTGCCCCCGTGGCCGAATTGCCACATACTTGTCGGCTAATTGGGCAGCCATCTTTAAGCTGGGTGGCTCCCGATCTAGCACCCACTCCTTCACTTCTTGGGCGCACCGGCGGTAGAACTGCTCCCTGCAGATCAGGTCGATCAGTGCGTCCCATGTAGTGGCTTCCGAATCCTTCACCCACTTCACCACGTACTGCCGCAGCTGGGTGGCGAACTGCTCATGGGTGCTGCTAGGATTCTTGGGCAAGTCTCTGAATTTCTTCCTGTAAGACTCTGGAGTGATGAAGAATCGCTGGAGGAGGGCCTTCGCGACTTCGTCGTAGTTCCCACAGTCCTCCGTCGCCACTCCTCGATAGGCCTCCAAGGCCTCTCCATGCAGAGTGGGCACAAGGTGTCTCACCCACTCTGACTTGGGTAGATCGTGTAGTTTACAAGTCCTTTCAAAAACTTGCAAATGTCCATCAATGTCCCCATCACTGTCTGCAAACTTGGCAAACTGAACTCGTCCTGATCTGTGTACAACAGCTGACAACGGCTCCCGGGGTACCACGGCCTGTGGTGCCCGCTCATCACGCCACATCTGGATGATGATCAAGCGCTCTTGCTCCGTTGCCCTTTCCCCCAATTCCGCTAGCCGATCTGCTAGGCTATCCGTACTGCCCCCCCTGGGACGTTGGGATCCTGGCCCTGCTAGGGATTGCTGGGAAACATGGCTGCTGTGAAAGGGGGCGGGGCTTGTGGTTCTCACCGGTTCCTTACGAAGGTCCACTGTTGGGCCGTCCTCTGCGATGCTGACGCCGTCAGTGCTTTCCACCTCCGCCCGATGAGACTCCTCCACGCTCCTGAGCGCCGCCTTCATGACGCTTCTGGACGCGTTGGAAGGGATATCCACACCCTTCCCCTGGCATACGATCTCCAGATCCTCCTTGGACATTCCGCTGAATTCCGCCATCTTGTGCGTTCTCCTGCGCTGCAGTTACTCCTCTCCTGAGTAACTCGGCTTCTCCAATCAGGTGATGAAAAGCCGCCTGGGATTATCCCACCACTATGCCACCAATTTCTGTGACAGGACGATACCGTACGGAAGCACTCGCAGCTTCCGCGTCCCGTTGACTGCGCACAGAATGGAAGGTCAAGCCGCACGAGGCCTGACCACATAGGGGATTCCCGCTTACCGTCAGTAACCGCCTGTTACTGACTCCACCCACTGCGCTGTGGGCGGGTTCTCGCTGCCACCACCAAACTCCTAACCTGCCGTGGCGTTTGGAACCACGGTTCTGCTCTGTATGTGCCGACGCACTGCTTTACCACACCTGTGTGGTGTCGACGAATCCCCACTAGCCACTTGCTAGGCCTCTACCGGTAGCTGGCGGAAGGCGGAGCTTGGAGACGTCAGGTGCTTCCCTGGACAGCCGGAGGACGGGGCTAGGTTTGGCCTAACCCTGTTGGTCACAAGATGAAGCAGTCTTCTTGAGGCAAAGGTGTTTATTGCTCAAAATAACCTTTAAAAAGGCTCCTCCCTATTGCTAGGGGCAACAGCATACAATTAAGATGTTTCAGCAGAAGAAGATGTTACAATACACACTCCTATGGGCCAACTGCCCTCCTTTTATCCCTCTCCAAGACCCCTTACCACAGGGGGTAAGCCCGCCCTGTGGTGTACAACCAATCAATGTTTACCCATGAGCTGTGCATGCTCTGGTCTCATGCACACACAACATTGTCCCCAATGGACAGTGGGGAGTGGTCAGTCTCCTTTGTCTCTCCCATCTGGGAGAGCAGGCTACTCCCACGGTGCCGTCCAGTCTGGCTGGGGGGAGGTTTCCCTCCTAAACTGACTTCCAGAAACCTGCCCGGGACCCCTTCTCACTGCCTGCAGCCTGGATTTGGGCTCCAGAGCTGGGCAGCCTGGCTCCCCGGTCCAGGTCTCTGGTCCACTACGGCTGATCTCCATGGAGCTCCAAGAAACCACTCAGCTTGTCTTATAGCTAAGCTGCTTCTTTTTCTCCCTGTCCCCATTGGAACTGTGAGGCTGGATGGGAAAGCATTCCGTTTTTAGGGAAAAGGTCTGGGAGAATCCATCAGCCTGCACAGCTATGGATTCCCCCCTCCTGGGACACACAATCAAGTAAGTGCATTTTATCTTTAAATACATTACATTTTAAAATCACACTGTACATTTCCCCTTTTAAATATACACTGAGCCTGTGCCCTGCACAGACTCTACATACTCAGGCACTGCAGTGCCTTCCCTAGCCCTGCAGCCTGGCTGCGAGGGCTCTCTGTGTGCTGGAGGTATGGGGCTGGCTTCCCCCATCCTCCAGCCTGCTTTTCTGCCTCTGGGGTTCCAGGGAGCTGGCTCTCCCTGTCCCCCCAGGGTGGCACTAATCAGTGGCCTCGCCGCACGCAGCGGCGCACCCCCCTGTACCGAAGTCCGGCGGACCGGGACACTTGTCCCGGCCGCCGTGACCCTGGCTTGTTGTGGTGCTGGGGCGCCGGGAGCGTAGCTCCCGGACCCCAGCGCTCATCATCTTGCTTGGCCGCCTAATGTGCCCACGCCGCTAGGGAGCCGGCTAGCCCGGTCCCCCATGAGCGGCGCCTGTCTGTTAGCCTCGCTGCAGCGTCCGGCGGGGAGCCGGGCTGCAGCGCACCCCCCTCGCCGACTAGCAGCCCGGGACGTCCGTCCCGGCTGCTGCGGCTGGCCACCCGTGCTGGGCTGAGGCGCTGGGAGCAGAGCTCCCGGCCCCCAGCGGCGGCTCTCACATAGAGCACTGCAGCGGGAGCCGAGCTCCCAGCCGCAGCGCTCACCCTTCTCCCCGGCGCGCACACTCCAGTGCGCCCGGGGCTACACTGACCGCTGCCGGGAGCGGAGCTCCCGGACTCCGGCGGTCAGCGGCTGCCTCCTCTCCCTCGGCGCGCACACTCTGCTGAGCGCGCCGGGGAGCTGTCCTCCCTGCCGTGGTCTCCGGAGAGGTCCGGGACCACGGCACAGTTTAAAAAAATACAGCATTTAAACATTTACACATCACGGCGCCTAGCGCCCAACATAATTCAAATTTGGCGCCAAGCGCCCCTTTGTCTTAAAAACTGGCGCCGGGCACTAGGGGTTAACCCCTTCAGTGCCGCAGGCGGCCATTTGCCCCGTGGCTGGGGCTCTCCGGCCACAAATACATAATAATGTATAGTTCCGTTTTGTTCAGAGAACAAGAAATCTCTCTGCAGGAACATTCTCTCTCTATGTATATCCATTGTACAGTTCTAATCAGGTAATGAAGGGGGATCTTCCGGGGGGATCCGGTCTCTAGGTCGACAGGTCAAAAGGGTAACATGAGTTTTTCACAATTTTTTTTTTTTTTTTACATTTTTCATACTAAACGATCCACGCGGACTACAATTGGGAATAGTAACCTTGCCCGAAGCGTGGCGAGCGAACACGGTGCGCTAATTGGGGTTCCCGGTCACTGTACGGAGAAAACAACACCAAACAAACAAAAAAACTCATGTCGACCTTTTGACCTAGACCCTGTCGACCTAGTTACTATCGACCAATAGTGGTCGACCTAGTTACCGTCGACCTTGCATACCACACCCTCTTCCGGGCAACCAGTCTCATTTACCTACAATGCCCTCAGCCCTGTGACTGGAGCCAGCGTCACGCAGGGAGAATGGGGAACTTACTGTTTCACTTTCTTTCTGTTACTGACACAGCGGTGCCTGATGTATGTTTTTGTAAATGCAAAAAGATTATGAAGGTGTGACACCAACAAAGGAAATTATACACAAACATGGGAGAGGTGTATCAAGCCCTCTACAGAATGGAGAGAAAAAAAACACCAATCAGCTTCTAGCTATCATTTGTAAAGTATATCCCATACAATGATAGGAAGACGCTTACTGGTTGTTATGGGAAACTTCTTCAGAAGTCTTTATAATCTACCCTTTAGCCTCACGGTCTAGGAATGAGTGGAAGGTGTCACCTCTTGCAGGCAGGGGATCTGTCTGTGCCTATGTGTATGTATCTTTGAGACATTCCGTAAAGTCACAGACTAGACTTTATAAATACCAGATTACTATATGCTGTGCTTAGATCCCAATATTTATATAACTCATTGCTCCCTGCTACTGCACATTGATATGTAATAACCGGCATGCGGTCAGCATACCGCTCGTCGGAATCCTGGCTGTCACAATATCAATGCCGTGATCCCGACAGGGTCACCATACTGCCGCCGGGATCCCGGCAAGGTAAGTAAATCTCCCTTTACGGGTGCCCCCTGCCGGCATTCTACCGCTCGGAATGCCGATATCGATATACGGACATTCGGCATCCCGAGTGGCAGTATAACATACCGAACCCGTATTAACTACGGCCTAATTCAGACCTGATCGTTCGCTAGGTTTTTTTTTGCAGCGCTGCGATCAGATAGTCGCCGCCTATAGGGGAGTGCATTTTAGCTGTGCAAGTGTGCAATCGCATGGGCAGCCGAGCGGTACAAAAAAGTTTTGTGCAGTTTCTGAGTCGCCCAGAACTTACTCAGCCGCTGCGATCACTTCGGCCTGCCCGGTCCCGGAATTGAGGTCAGACACCCTCCCTGCAAACGCTTGGACACGCCTGCGTTTTTCCAAACACTCCCAGAAAACGGTCAGTTGCCACCCACAAACGCCCTCTTCCTGTCAATCTCCTTGCGATCGGCTGAGCGAATGGTTTCTTCGTACAATCCATCGCACAGCAACAATCCGCTTTGTACCCGTGCGACGCGCCTGCGGATTGCGGTGCATACGCAGTTCTGACCTGATCGCAAAAAAAACTAGTGTGCGATCAGGTCTGAATTAGCCTCCCTGTTTTGAAGGAATCCTGGCAGATCCATCAAGAGGATTGATCATGGGGTATAAGAGCAGCACATGCTCGTAATGTCATTGTCAGTTAGATCTAATCCTGATTGGTTGGGCTGAGTCCAGTCTCCCCCAGATTGGCCACCCTGATCAAACATCTACCAAGAGCAGTGCAGTACTACATGTATGGCATGGGTGGAGCACATGTAATGACATCATTTACTTCTATAGGAATCATCAGTCATACATACTGATGTGTCACAGTCCTGGTCAGGGCTGCTCACCTATTGCCTGCTGTAATCCTGGGACCTAGACATAGGAGCTAACACTCTGTCTAATCTATTCCCTGCTGCCCCGTGTACTTTTGCCCCACCGTATGCTATGCCTGTACTGAATGCACACCCTGCCAGCATCAACCTACGCACTTTGGATGTTCTTGGGACTTTGTATGGCTTATCTACCAAAGTGTAACCTAAGTAGTGCGCCCGCCACGGCTGCGTCACCTGGTACGCTTGTGGATGGGATGAACAATACATGGACCTGACCTATTCCACCCAGGGTAGTCCTATTGGAGAAAGAGCGCTATATAAATAAAATGACTATATATGGGATGTGATAATGTCATATAATCTCCTATATATATTAGCCTTGTGACTCTGTGCCTGCATTTCTAACGCTGGGCGGAGTCACAGTTACAGATCTGGGTGGCTGGATGCAGGCCAGGAAAAGTCCCCTCCCTCGGTCCGCCCAGTCCCCTCCCCATCTCCGCCCACTCCCCTTTCCCTCCTCCCCGTACACTCCCTGCACCCTGGTGACACTGCAGCAGGTGACTGCTCAGCTGCAGCACAGTCCGGAGGAGAATACCGTGGACGACCACTGACTGCCACCCCCCTCCCACCCGCGGCACCCACAGCCTTCACAACATCCGCCACCCACCCGCGGCACACACCCCGCACCCGCCCACCCACGGCACCCACACCTGCAGCACCCCCCACCCGCGGCACTCACTCCCCCATCCATGGCATCCACATCTGCAGCACCCCCCGCCCCTCCCCCACCCGCGGCACTCCCGCCCCTCCCTCACCCATGGCAGCCACATCTGCAGCACCCCCCGCCCCTCCCCCACCCATGTCAGCCACATCTGCAGCACCCCCCTCCCCTCCCCCACCAGCGTCACTACCGCCCCCTCCCCCACCCATAGCAGCCACATCTGCAGCACCCCCCACCCCTCCCCCGTCACTCCCACCCCCTCCCCCACCCTTAGCATCCACATCTGCAGCACCCCCACCCATAGCAGCCACATCTGCAGCACCCTCCCGCCCCCACCCGCGGCATTCCCGCCCCTCCCCCACCCGCGGCACTCACGCCCCCACCCATAGCAGTCACATCTGCAGCACCCCCCTGCCCCTTCCCCACCCATAGCAGCCACATCTGCAGCACCCTCCCGCCCCGCCCCCACCCGCGGCATTCCCGCCCCTCCCCCACCCGCGGCACTCCCGCCCCCTCCCATAGCAGTCACATCTGCAGCACCCTCCCGCCCCTCCCCCACCCGAGGCACTCCCACCCCCCACCCATAGCACCCACATCTGCAGCACCCCCCACCCTCGGCACTCCCACCCCCTCCCCCACCCATAGCACCCACATCTGCAGCACCCCCCACCGCTCCCCCACCCGCGGCACTCCCGTCCCTCCCCCACCAGCAGCAGACGCCCCTCCCCCACCCGCGGTATTCCCGCCCCGCCCCTCCCCCACCCGCGGCACACGCCCCTCCCCCACCCGTAGCACCCACACCTGCAGCACCACCCGCCGCACTCCCGCACCCTCCCCCATCCGCAGCACCCCCTGCCCCTCCCCCACCCACAGCACCCACCACATCTGTCCCCCACCCACAGTACACGCCCCACCCACACCACTCCAGCCCCCTCCCCCACCCGTAGCACCCACAAACCGCGCCGCCCTCCCTCCTCTCCCACCCGTGGCACCCCCGCCCCTCCTCCACCCCTGTACCCACCTCTCCCCCCCCTACACCCCCGCACCACCCACAGCATCCACCACATCCCCCCACCCGCGGCACATGCCCCTCCCCCTCCTGTAGCACCCACCACCCCTCCCCCACCCGCGGCACCCCCATACCCACCTCTCCCCCGCTACACCACCGCTCCATCCCCACCCGCGGCACCCACAAAATACATTCGCCCCCCACCAGCGGTACTCCCGCCCCTCCCCCACCCATAGCACCCACACCACCCCCTCCCCTGCCCGCAGCGCATCCAGACCCCACCACACCCCCGCAGCCGCCACCCCCATCTCTCCCCCCTCCCCCTACAGCCCACCCGCACCTCCCCCACCCACAGCATCCTCCACATCCGCCCCCCACCAGCGGCACAGGCCCCTCCCCCGTGCGCTGCACTCCTGCCCTCTTTCCCACCCGCAGCACCCCTGCACCTCCCCACCCCCATACCCACCTCTCCCCCCCGCGCTACACCCCCGCACCCTCCACCCCACCCGCGGCACCTACCACATCCATCCCCCACCCACAGCACACGCCCCTCCCCCACCCGTATCACCCACAATCCGCGGCGCGGCACTCCCACCCCACCCCCATACCCACCACTCCCCCCCGCACCATAAAACCCGCCCGCCCTTTCCCCACCCGCGGCACCCACAGTATCCACCACATCTGCCCCCCACCTGCGGCATCCACCACATCCGCCTCGCACCCCCTACCCCACCCGTACCACCCACACCCGCAGCACCTCCCACCCCTCCCACACCCACAGCACCCACCACATCCGTCCCCCACACATGCCCCTCCCCCACCCGTATCACCTACAACCCGCAAACCCCTCGCCCCTACCCCACCCGCAGTACCCCTGCACCTCCCCCACCTCTCCCCCCGCTACACCCCCGCACCCTCCCCTCCCCCAACCCACCCCTCCCACCCTCTACCCCACCCGCACCTCCCCCACCCGCGGCACACACAGCATCCACCACATCTGCCCCCACCCGCGGCACACGCCCCTCCCCCACCCGTAGCACCCACCACCCCTCCCCCACCCCCGCACCCCCATACCCACCTCTCCCCCCCGCTACACCCCCGCATCCTCCACTCCACCCGCCGCACCAACAGCATCCACCACATCTGCCCCCCAACCGCTGCACATGCCCCTCCTCCCACCCACAGCATCCACCACATCCCCCTCCCACCCGCGACACTCCCGCTTCCTCCACCACCCGCAGCACCCCCGCCCCCTCCCCTGCCCACAGCGCATCCGGACCCCCACCACACCCCCGCAGCCGCCACTCCCCCAACCACATCATCTATAGACACCTTCCCCCATTCGTGGACCTACCATACCTCCCCCACCCGCAGCACCTCTGGACCACCTCCCACAGCGGGTGTAGTACGGGTGACCGGCGGTCTCCTGACTGCCGGTCACCTTACCGACGCCGGGATCCCGGCAGCATACTGACGCCGGGATCCCGGCGGGGAGGGGCGAGTGCAGCAAGCCCCTTGCGGTCTCGCTGCGCTCGCCACGCTGCGGGCTCGGTGGCGACCTGCGGTCGCCATGGGTTCTATTCCCACTCTATGGGTGTCGTGGACACCCACGAGTGGAAATAGTCCCTGTTGGTCGGCATGCCGACCATCGGGATAGTGAGCCGTCGGGCTCACGGAGGAGGTCATGTGACTGTCGGTCAGCCGACCGGCGGTCACATGACTACCACCCCCCACAGCACCTCCGGACCCCATCCACGGCTCCCCTGCAGCCACCACTCCACCAGCAGCACTTCTAGAACCTCTCACCCAACCTCACCCCCCCTGCAACCCTACCTCCCCAAACACCCCCCTACTACATCGCCCCTCCCCCATGCACACCACCTCCAGACCCCCTCCTTCATCCACAGCATCTACACTCCCTTTCTGCACCCGCACCTCCCCCACCCGCAGCACCTCTACACCCCCTCCCCCATCCGCACCCCCTCCACACCTACCCCTCCCTCACCCACAGCACCTCTGCACCCTTTCCGCCAGTAATGCCACTGCACCCACCCCTCCACCACACCCGCAACACCTCTGGACCCCCTCCCGCACCCACCCCTCCACCACACGTAGCACCTCGGACACCATCCGCAGCCGCTACAAGTGATTCCCTGAATCGGGGTGATCAGCGGCATGGATAGGCACCTCCACCTCACTGAACCCACCCTCTTTCCAAACCCCCCACACACACACTGGACTTCTGTGAGTATAGTTGCTACCAATGGACATTGGATTAATTAAAAAAAAGTAATACTGTGGCCATTATGTGTCTAAGCGACACTGCTACCTGTGGCCATTGTGTATAAGTGGAACAGCTCCCTGTGGCCACTGTGTGTATACGCGGCTCTGGTACCAGTGGCCATTGTGTGTATAAGTGACACTGCTACCTGTGGCCATTGTGTGTATAAGCGCCACTGCTACCAGTGGCCATTGTGTGTATAAGCGGTGCTGCTACCTGTGGCCATTGTGTGTATAAGTGGTGCTGCTACCTGTGGCCATTGTGTGTATAAGTGGTGCTGCTACCTGTGGCCATTGTGTGTATAAGTGACACTGCTACCAGTGGCCATTGTGTGTATAAGCGGTGCTGCTAAAAGTGGCCATTGTGTGTATAAGTGGTGCTGCTACCTGTGGCCATTGTGTGTATAAGCGGCTCAGCTACCTGTGGCCACTGTGTGTATAAGTGCCTCTGTTACCTATGGGAATTGTGTGTAGAAGTGGCACTGCTGCCGGGGACCATTGTGTGTATAAGCAACACTGCTACCTGTGGTCATTGTGTGTATAAACTGCTTTGCTACCTGTGGGCACGTTGTGTATCAACGTCTCTGCTACCTGTGGGCACTGTGTGTATCAACGTCTCTGCTACTTGTGGGCACTGTGTGTATCAGCGGCTCTGCTACCTGTGGGCACAGTGTGTATAAGCGGCTCTGCTACCTGTGGGCACTGTGTGTATAAGCGGCTCTGCTACCTGTGGCCGCTGTGTGTATAAGCGGCTCTGCTATCTGTGGGTATTGTGTGTATAAGCTGCCCTGCTACCTCTGGCCACTGTGTGGATACGTGGCTCTGATACCTGTGGCCACTGTGTGTATAAGCTGCGCTGCTACCTGTGGGCACTGTGTGTATAAGCGGCTCTGCTACCTGTGGGTATTGTGTGTATAAGCGGCTCTGCTACCTGTGGGTATTGTGTGTATAAGCTGCCCTGCTACCTCTGGCCACTGTGTGGATACGTGGCTCCGTTACCTGTGGCCATTGTGTGTATAAGCAGCTCAGCTACCTGTGTCCATTGTGTGTATATGCGGCTCTCATACCTGTGGCCAGTGTGTGTATAAGCTGCGCTGCATACACTAGCAGTATATACTACACTATGTTATTCATTGTGCCCTGCGGCCACTCTTTACGCCCTCACAAAGGGCTACGCCCCCTTGACAATCGCACGCCCTTCCCCCTTGCAATATTTACCCAATAGCATAAACTTTTTTGCAGGTAATACTCCATATAATAACAATTATAGCACAGCTGAAGCCCATGCAGGGGTTAACGGGTCGTAGCCTCTTGCAACGGTATTTTCTGTCTAACACCTTCCCTCTCTTTATCCTCTCCCTACCACCCTGCCTCTCCTATCCTTTACCGATCTCACAGCGTGTCTGTACATTCCCTTTCTCCCCCCCTACGCCTCTCTATCTTTTCTCAACCGGACACCATTTCTGTATGCCCTCTATACTGCCCTGCGTTTCTGGATCTGTTATCTACCGGCCTGCGTATGTTCAAAGGTGTGCAGGGGTTAACGGGGCGTAGCCCCTAACGACGGTGTGAAGAGCGCCCGTAGAGCGCGATGAATCACCTAGTCTCCTATATAATAGCCCTGTGATTCTGTGCCTGGGACTCTAACGCTGGGCGGGGCTAGGAGCTCTCATTGGGTTAGCAGCAGGTCTATAACACCCAGTCCACAGCTGATTGGGCGAGAAACTCCCTCCCACACAGGTTACATCCAATGGGAGGCTCTGTCCTTTGGCTGCTGTGTGTTCCCAGAGCAGGATTAACAATGAGGCTGATGGAGCTGCAGCTCCAGGCCCACACCCCAAAATGGGCCCACTGCATCTGCAGCAACATACCCTCCAACAATTTAAACGTAAAAATCGCCTCAAATTCGAAAAGGGGCGTGGCCACAGGTAAAGTGGTGTGGCCCCGCCCCTTTTCCTATACTTTCAATGGAAGTTTGGAGAGCCAAAAATTGGTACAGACCATAAAAACAAGGGACTGTACCTGCCAAAAAGGTGCAGCTGGAGGGTATGCCACTGCATCTGCAGCAAGTCTCTGCGCTGTAGATAGGGGGGGGGGGGGGGAAATAAGATTTTAAACCTACCGGTAAATCTTTTTCTCCTAGTCCGTAGAGGATGCTGGGGACTCCGTAAGGACCATGGGGAATAGACGGGCTCCGCAGGAGACATGGGCACTAAAAAGAACTTTAGATATGGGTGTGCACTGGCTCCTCCCTCTATGCCCCTCCTCCAGACCTCAGTTAGAGAAACTGTGCCCAGAGGAGACGGACAGTACGAGGAAAGGATTTTTGTTAATCCTAGGGCAAGATTCATACCAGCCCACACCATCCACACCGTATAACATGGAATATACGAACCAGTTAACAGTATGAAACAAAACAGCATCAGCCCGAGACTGATCAAAACTGTAACATAACCCTTATGTAAGCAAAAACTATATACAAGTCTTGCAGAATTTAGTCCGCACTGGGACGGGCGTCCAACATCCTCTACGGACTAGGAGAAAAAGATTTACTGGTAGGTTTAAAATCTTATTTTCTCTTACGTCCTGGCTGGGGACTCCGTAAGGACCATGGGGATTATACCAAAGCTCCAAAACGGGCGGGAGAGTGCGGATGACTCTGCAGCACCGATTGAGCAAACAGGAGGTCCTCCCCAGCCAGGGTATCAAACTTGTAGAACTTTGCAAAGGTGTTTGAACCCGACCAAGTCGCCGCTCGGCAAAGCTGTAATGCCGAGACATCTCGGGCAGCCGCCCAAGAAGAGCCCACCTTCCTAGTGGAATGGGCCTTTACTGAATTTGGTAACGGCAATCCAGCCGTAGAATGAGCCTGCTGAATCGTGTTACAGATCCAGCGAGCAATAGTCTGTTTAGAAGCAGGAGCTCCAACCTTGTTGGCTGCATACAGGACAAACAGTGCCTCTGTTTTCCTAACCCGAGCCGTTCTGGCTACATAAATTTTCAATGCCCTGACCACATCAAGGGACTCGGAATCCTCCAAGTCCCGCGTAGCCACAGGCACCACAATAGGTTGGTTCATATGAAAAGAGGAAACCACCTTAGGCAAAAATTGAGGACGAGTCCGCAACTCCGCTCTATCCACATGGAAAATCAGATAGGGGCTTTTGTGAGATAAAGCCGCCAACTCAGATACTCGCCTTGCCGATGCCAAGGCCAACAACATGACCACTTTCCAAGTGAGATACTTTAATTCCACCGTTTGAAGAGGCTCAAACCAGTGAGACTTAAGGAACCGTAACACCACGTTAAGGTCCCATGGTGCCACAAGAGGCACAAAAGGAGGCTGGATATGCAGCACTCCCTTCACAAAAGTCTGGACTTCTGGGAGAGAAGCCAATTCCTTCTGAAAGAAAATGGAAAGGGCCGAAATCTGAACCTTAATGGAGCCTAATTTTAGGCCCAAATTCACTCCAGTCTGTAGGAAGTGAAGGAAACGGCCCAGATGGAATTCTTCCGGAGGAGCATTCCTGGACTCACACCAAGCCACATACTTCCTCCATATACGGTGATAATGTTTTGCTGTCACGTCATTCCTAGCCTTTATCAGAGTAGGAATGACCTCATCCGGAATGCCCTTTTCCGCTAGGATCCGGCGTTCAACCGCCATTTTGTCAAACGCAGGCGCGGTAAGTCCTGGAACAAACAGGGCCCCTGTTGCACCAGGTCCTCTCTGAGAGGAAGAGGCCACGGATCTTCTGTGAGCATTTCCTGCAGATCCGGATACCAGGCCCTTCGAGTCCAATCTGGAACAATGAGAATTGTCCGTACTCCTCTTCGTCCTATGATTCTCAATATCTTGGAGATGAGAGGAAGAGGAGGGAACACATAGACCCACGGTGTCACCAGGGCGTCCACTGCTACCGCCTGAGGGTCCCTTGACCTGGCGCAATACCTCGGAAGTTTCTTTTTGAGGCGTGACGCCATCATGTCTATTTGAGGCAGTCCCCACTGACTTGCAATCTCTGCAAAGACTTCCTGATGAAGTCCCCACTCTCCTGGATGTAGATCGTGTCTGCTGAGGAAGTCCGCTTCCCAGTTGTCCACTCCCGGAATGAAGACTGCTGTCAGAGCGCTTACATGATTTTCCGCCCAGCGAAGAATCCTGGTGGCTTCTGCCATTGCCACTCTGCTCTTTGTTCCGCCTTGACGGTTTACATGAGCCACTGCGGTGATGTTGTCTGACTGAATCAGAACCGGTAGGTCGCGGAGCAAATTCTCCGCTTGACGAAGGGCGTTCCAGTACGTTGATGTGTAGACAAGCCTCCTGGCTTGACCATAGACCTTGGAAGTTTCTTCCCTGTGTGACTGCTCTCCATCCTCGGAGGCTCGCGTCCGTGGTTACCAGAACCCAGTCCTGAATGCCGAACCTGCGACCCTCTAAAAGGTGGGCACTCTGCAGCCACCACAGGAGAGATACCCTGGCCCTGGGGGACAGGCTGATCATCTGATGAATCTGTAGATGCGACCCGGACCACTTGTCCAGAAGGTCCCACTGAAAAGTCCTTGCATGGAACCTGCCGAATAGAATGGCCTCTTAAGACGCCACCATCTTTCCCAGAACTCGAGTGCAGTGATGCACCGACACCCTTTTTGGCTTCAAGAGGTCCCTGACCAAGTTTAGGAGTTCTTGGGCCTTTTCCATCGGGAGAAAAACCCTTGTCTGTTCTGTATCCAGAATCATGCCTAAGAAAGGCAAACGGGTCGTAGGAACCAACTGTGACTTCGGGATATTGAGAATCCAGCCGTGCTGCAGCAACACCCTCAGGGAGGGTGATACGCTGTTCAGCAACTGCTCTCTTGATCTCACTTTTATTAGGACATCGTCCAAGTACGGGATAATTGTGACTCCCTGCTTGCGCAGGAGCACCATAATTTCCGCCATTATCTTGGTGAAAATCCTCGGGGCCGTGGAAAGCCCAAACGGCAACGTCTGAAATTGGTAATGACAATCCTGTACAGCAAATCTCAGGAACGCCTGATGAGGCGGATATATGGGGACACGAAGTTATGCATCCCTTATGTCCAGGGACACCATATAATCACCCCCTTCCAGGCTGGCGATGACCGCTCTGAGCGATTCCATCTTGAACTTGAACCTTTTTAAGTATAGGTTTAAGGATTTTAAATTCAGAATGGGTCTGACCGAACCGTCCGGTTTCGGGACCACAAACAGGGTTGAGTAATACCCCATCCCCTGCTGAAGCAGGGGAACCTTGACCACCACTTGTTGAAGACACAATTTTTGAATTGCTGCTAAAACTACCTCCCTCTCTGGGGAAGAAGCCGGTAGGGCCTCATTTGAAAAACCGGCGAGGAGGCACCTCTTCGAATTCCAGCTTGTAATCCTTGGAAACAATGTCTATTGCCCAGGGATCCACCTGTGATTGAACCAAGACGTGGCTGAAAAGTCGAAGACGTGCCCCCACTGGAGCGGACTCCCTCAGCGGAGCCCCAGCATCATGCGGTGGATTTTGTAGAAGCCGGGGAGGACTTCTGCTCCTGGGAACTAGCTGTAGTTGGCAGCTTTTTCCCCTTGCCCTTACCTCTGGCAAGAAAGGAAGATCCCCGTACTCTCTTGGATTTATGCGACCGAAAGGAATGTATCTGATAATGTGGCGTTTTCTTAGGCTGTGAGGAAACATAAGGTAAAAAAGTTGATTTACCTGCCGTAGCCGTGGAAACCAGGTCCGTGAGACCTTCCCCAAACAATTCTTCACCCTTGTAAGGCAAAACCTCCATATGCCTCTTCGAGTCGGCATCACCCGTCCATTGTCGGGTCCATAGGGCTCGCCTAGCAGAAATCGCCATAGAGTTGGCTCTGGAACCCAGTAGGCCAATGTCTCTCTGAGCATCTCTCATATATAGGACAGCATCCTTAATATGACCCAAGGTCAATAAAATGGTTTCCTTATCCAGCGTATCAATATCAGCAGATAAGGTATCTGTCCACGCTGCTACAGCGCTACAAACCCAAGCCGACGCTATCGCCGGACTGAGTAATGTACCAGTATGTGTGTAAATTGACTTCAAGGTAGTCTCCTGCCTGCGATCAGCAGGATCCTTGAGGGCTGCGGTATCTTGAGATGGCAGCGCTACCTTTTTGGATAAGCGTGTCAACGCTTTGTCCACCCTTGGGGAGGATTCCCACCGTATCCTGTCCTTAGTCGGGAAAGGATACGCCATAAGAATCCTTTTGGGAATCTGCAGTTTCTTGTCAGAAGTTTCCCAAGCCCTTTCAAACAACTCATTTAGCTCATGTGAAGGGGGAAAAGTAACCTCAGGCTTCTTTTCTTTAAACATGTGGACCCTCGTGTCAGGGACAGAGGGGTCATCTGTGATATGCAACACATCCTTTATTGCAATAATCATATAATGAATACTTTTAGCCAATTTAGGCTGCAACTTCGCATCATCATAGTCGACACTGGAGTCAGAATCCGTGTCGGTATCAGTGTCAACTACTTGGGATAGTGGGCACTTCTGAGACCCAGAAAGTCCCTGCGTCATAGTGAAAGGCAGGGCTTGACTCCCTGTACATTCCCTGGACTCCGCTTTGTCCAGCCTCTTGTGTAATAAATTCACATTTGCATTTAAAACATTCCACATATCCAATCAGTCAGATGTCGGCGTTGCCGACGGAGACACCACACTCATTTGCTCCACCTCCTCCTTAGAAGAGCCTTCCGCTTCAGACATGCCGACACACGCGTACCGACACCCCACACACTCAGGGAAATCTTTAATCTGGAGACAGTTCCCCAACAAGGCCCTTTGGAGAGACAGAGAGAGAGTATGCCAGCACACACCCAGCGCCAATGACCCTGGAAAAAATTAGATTTTACTCACCGGTAAATCTATTTCTCGTAGTCCGTAGTGGATGCTGGGAACTCCGTAAGGACCATGGGGAATAGACGGACTCCGCAGGAGACTGGGCACTCTAAAAGAAAGATTAGGTACTATCTGGTGTGCACTGGCTCCTCCCTCTATGCCCCTCCTCCAGACCTCAGTTAGGATACTGTGCCCGGAAGAGCTGACACAATAAGGAAGGATTTTGAATCCCGGGTAAGACTCATACCAGCCACACCAATCACACCGTATAACTCGTGATACTATACCCAGTTAACAGTATGAAATATAACAGAGCCTCTCAACAGATGGCTCAACAATAACCCTTTAGTTAGGCAATAACTATATACAAGCATTGCAGACAAACCGCACTTAGGATGGGCGCCCAGCATCCACTACGGACTACGAGAAATAGATTTACCGGTGAGTAAAATCTTATTTTCTCTGACGTCCTAGTGGATGCTGGGAACTCCGTAAGGACCATGGGGATTATACCAAAGCTCCCAAACGGGCGGGAGAGTGCGGATGACTCTGCAGCACCGAATGAGAGAACTCAAGGTCCTCCTCAGCCAGGGTATCAAATTTGTAGAATTTAGCAAACGTGTTTGCCCCTGACCAAGTTGCAGCTCGGCAAAGTTGTAAAGCCGAGACCCCTCGGGCAGCCGCCCAAGATGAGCCCACTTTCCTTGTGGAATGGACTTTTACTGATTTAGGATGCGGCAATCCAGCCGCAGAATGCGCCAGCTGAATTGTGCTACAAATCCAGCGAGCAATAGTCTGCTCAGAAGCAGGAGCACCTAGGTTGTTGGGTGCCTACAGGATAAAAAGCGAGTCAGTTTTCCTGACTCCAGCCGTCCTGGAAACATAAATTTTCAAGGCCCTGACTACGTCCAGTAACTTGGAATCTTCCAAGCCCCTAGTAGCCGCAGGCACTACAATAGGTTGGTTCAAGTGAAAAGCTGATACCACCTTAGGGAGAAATTGGGGACGAGTCCTCAATTCTGCCCTATCCATATGGAAAATCAGATAAGGGCTTTTACATGACAAAGCCGCCAATTCTGACACACGCCTGGCCGAAGCCAAGGCCAATAACATGACCACTTTTTTCCACGTGAGATATTTCAGATCCACAGTTTTAAGTGGCTCAAACCAATGTGATTTCAGGAAACTCAACACCACGTTGAGATCCCAAGGTGCCAAAGGAGGCACAAAAGGGGCTGAATATGTAGCACTCCCTTTACAAATGTCTGAACTTCAGGCAGTGAAGCCAGTTCTTTCTGGAAGAAAATCGACAGAGCCGAAATCTGGACCTTAATGGAACCCAATTTTAGGCCCACAGTCACTCCCGACTGTAGGAAGTGCAGAAAACGACCCAGCTGAAATTCCTCTGTAGGGGCCTTCCTGGCCTCACACCACGCAACATATTTTCGCCAAATACGGTGATAATGGTTTGCGGTTACTTCTTTCCTGGCTTTTATCAGCGTAGGAATGACTTCCTCCGGAATGCCCTTTTCCTTTAGGATCCGGAATTCAACCGCCATGCCGTCAAACGCAGCCGCGGGAAGTCTGGGAACAGACAGGGCCCTTGCTGTAGCAGATCCTGTCTGAGCGGTAGAGGCCATGGGTCCTCTGATATCATTTCTTGAAGTTCTGGGTACCAAGCTCTTCTTGGCCAATCCGGAACCACGAGTATCGTTCTTACTCCTCGCCTTCTTATTATTCTCAGTACCTTTGGTATGAGAGGCAGAGGAGGGAACACATAAACCGACTGGTACACCCACGGTGTCACTAGAGCGTCCACAGCTATCGCCTGAGGGTCCCTTGACCTGGCGCAATATCTCTTTAGCTTTTTGTTGAGGCGGGACGCCATCATGTCCACCTGTGGCCTTTCCCAACGGTTTACCAACAGTTTGAAGACTTCTGGATGAAGTCCCCACTCTCCCAGGTGTAGGTCGTGTCTGCTGAGGAAGTCTGCTTCCCAGTTGTCCACTCCCGGAATGAACACTGCTGACAGTGCTAAGACGTGATTTTACGCCCATCGGAGAATCCTTGTGGCTTCTGCCACGCCATCCTGCTTCTTGTACCGCCCTGTCGGTTTACATGGGCGACTGTCGTGATGTTGTCTGACTGGATCAGTACCGGCTGGTTTTGAAGCAGGGGTCTTGCCTGACTTAGGGCATTGTAAATGGCCCTCAGTTCCAGAATATTTATGTGTAGGGACGACTCCTGACTTGACCAAAGTCCTTGGAAATTTCTTCCCTGTGTGACTGCCCCCCAGCCTCGAAGGCTGGCATCCGTGATCACCAGGACCCAGTCCTGTATGCAGAATCTGCGGCCCTCTAGAAGATGAGCACTCTGCAGCCACCACAGCAGAGACACCCTGGTCCTTGGAGACAGGGTTATCAGCCGATGCATCTGAAGATGCGATCCCGTCCAAGAGGTCCCACTGAAAAGTTCTTGCATGGAACCTGCCGAATGGAATTGCTTCGTAGGAAGCTACCATTTTTTCCAGGACTCGCATGCAGTGATGCACCGACACCTGTTTTGGTTTCAGGAGGCCTCTGACTAGAGATGACAGCTCCTTGGCTTTCTCCTGCGGGAGAAACACTTTTTTCTGTTCTGTGTCCAGAACCATCCCCAGGAACAGTAGATGCGTCGTAGGAATCAGCTGCGACTTTGGAATATTCAGAATCCAGCCGTGCTGTTGTAGCACTTCCCGAGATAGTGCTACTCTGACAAACAACTGCTCCCTGGACCTCGCCTTTATAAGGAGATTGTCCAAGTACTGGATAATTCTTTCGGCCATTACCTTGGTAAATACCCTCGGTGCCGGGGACAGACCAACGGCAACATCTGGAATTGGTAATGACAATTCTGTACCACAATTTTGAGGTACTCCTGGTGAGGAGTGTAAATAGGGACATGCAGGTAAGCATCCTTGATGTCCAGTGATACCCTGAAATAATCGCCCTGAGCGATTCCATTTTGAACTTGAACCTTCGTATATAAGTGTTCAAGGATTTCAATTTTAGAATGGGTCTCACCGAACCGTCTGGTTTCGGTACCACAACATTTTTGGAATAGTAACCCCGGCCTTGTTGAAGGAGGGGTACCTTGATTTCACCTGCTGGAAGTACAGCTTGTGAATTGCCGCCAGTACTAACTCCCTATATCCGAGGGCAGCAGGCAAGGCTGATGTGAGGTAACGGCGAGGGGGAGTCGCCTCGAACTCCAGCCTGTATCCCTGTGATACTACTTGCAGAACCCAGTGATTCACCTGTGGGCAAGCCCACTGGTCCCTGAAGTTCCCGAGACGCGCCCCCACCGCACCTGTCTGTGGAGCCCCAGCGTCATGCTGTGGACTCAGAGGAAGCGGGGGAAGATTTTTGATCCTGGGAACTGGCTGTCTGTGCAGCTTTTTCCTTCTTCCCTTGTGCAGAAAGGAAGCGCCTTTGGCCCCCTTGCTTTTCTGAAGCCGAAAGGACTGTACCCGATAATACAGTGCTTTCTTAGGGTGTGAGGAAACCTGAGGTAGAATTTTTTTTCCCCAGCTGTTGCTGTGGATACGAGGTCCTAGAGACCATCCCCAAACAATTCCTCACCCTTATAAGGCAGAATCTCCATGTGCCTTTTAAAGTCAGCATCACCTGTCCACTGCCGGGTCTCTAATACCCTCCTGGCAGAATGGACCTTGCATTAATTCTGGACGCCAGCCGGCAAATATCCCTCTGTGCATCCCTCATATATAAGACTACGTCTTTAATATGCTCAATGTTAGCACCATATTCTCCCTGTCTAGGGTATTAATATTATCTGACAGGGTATCAGACCCTGCTGCAGCAGCACTATTCATGCTGAGGCAATTGCAGGTCTCAGTATAATACCTGAGTGTGTATATACAGACTTCAGTATAGCCTCCTGCATTTTATCAGCAGGCTCCTTCAAAGTGGCCGTATCCTAAGACGGCAGTGCCACCTTTTATGACAAACGTGTGAGCGCCTTATCCACCCTAGGGGATATCTCCCAACGTGACCTATCCTCTGGCTGGAAAGGGTACGCCAGCAGTAATTTTTTTGAAATTACCAGTTTCTTATCGGGGGAACCCACGCTTCTTCACACACTTCATTCACTCATCCAATGGGGGAACAAAACACCGGCTGCTTTTTCTCCCCAAACATAAAACCCCTTTTATGTGGTACTTGGGTTAATGTCAGAAATGTGTAACACAATTTTTATTTCCGAGATCATGCAACGGATGTTCCTAGTGGATTGTGTATATGTCTCAACCTCGTCGACACTGGAGTCAGACTCCGTGTCGACATCTGTGTCTGCCATCTGAGGTAACGGGCGTTTTTTGAGCCCCTGATGGCCTTTGAGACGCCTGGGCAGGCGCGGGCTGAGAAGCCGGCTGTCCCACAGCTGTTACGTCATCCAGCCTTTTATGTAAGGAGTTGACACTGTCGGTTAATACCTTCCACCTATCCATCCACTCTGGTGTCGGCCCCACAGGGGGCGACATCCCATTTATCGGCATCTGCTCCGCCTCCACATAAGCCTCCTCATCAAACATGTCGACACAGCCGTACCGACACACCGCACACACACAGGGAATGCTCTGACTGAGGACAGGACCCCACACAGCCCTTTGGGGAGACAGAGAGAGAGTATGCCAGCACACACCAAAGCGCTATATAATGTAGGGATTAACACTATCACTGAGTGAATTTTCCCCAATAGCTGCTTGTATAAACAATATTGCGCCTAAATTTAGTGCCCCCCCTCTCTTTTTAACCCTTTGAGCCTGAAAACTACAGGGGAGAGCCTGGGGAGCTGTCTTCCAGCTACACTGTGAAGAGAAAATGGCGCCAGTGTGCCGAGGGAGATAGCTCCGCCCCTTTTTAGCGGACTTTTCTCCCGCTTTTTTATGGATTCTGGCAGGGGTAATTATCACATATATAGCCTCTGGGGCTATATATTGTGATTATTTTGCCAGCCAAGGTGTTTTTATTGCTGCTCAGGGCGCCCTTCCCCCCCAGCGCCCTGCACCCTCAGTGACCGGAGTGTGAAGTGTGTATGAGGAGCAATGGCGCACAGCTGCAGTGCTGTGCGCTACCTTGGTGAAGACTGATGTCTTCTGCCGCCGATTTTCCGGACCATCTTCATGCTTCTGGCTCTGTAAGGGGGACGGCGGCGCGGCTCCGGGAACGAACACCAAGGACGGGTCCTGCAGTCGATCCCTCTGGAGCAAATGGTGTCCAGTAGCCTAAGGAGCCCAAGCTAGCTGCAAGCAGGTAGGTTCGCTTCTTCTCCCCTTAGTCCCTCGTTGCAGTGAGCCTGTTGCCAGAAGGTCTCACTGTAAAATAAAAAACCTAACATATACTTTCTTTCTAGGAGCTCAGGAGAGCCCCTAGTGTGCATCCAGCTCGGCCGGGCACAGAAATCTAACTGAGGTCTGGAGGAGGGGCATAGAGGGAGGAGCCAGTGCACACCAGATAGTACCTAATCTTTCTTTTAGAGTGCCCAGTCTCCTGCGGAGCCCGTCTATTCCCCATAGTCCTTACGGAGTTCCCAGCATCCACTAGGACGTCAGAGAAATCCCAGATACATATAGCGCTTTTCTTTTTATAATAACTGCGACAAATTATGTGCCCCCCCCCTTCTTTAAAACCCTCTGTCACCGTGTTCAGCAGGGGAGAGTCCGGGGAGCCAGCTTCTCAGCGGTGTGCTGTGGAGAAAATGGCGCTGGTTAGTGCTGAGGGATCAAGCTCCGCCCCCTCAGCGTCGGGCTTTGGTCCAGCTCGATTTCTTCAAAACTGGCGGGGGATACCTATATACAGCCCGCAGAGCCTATATATATATATATATATATCTGGCCAGTCCTAGAGGTTTATTATTGCTGCCCAGGGCGCCCCCCCTGCGCCCTGCACCCATCAGTGCCTGTGTTGTGTGTGGGAGCAATGGCGCGCAGCGTTACCTCTGAGAAGATCTGAAGTCTTCTGCCGCCTCTGAAGTCTTCTATCTTCTTATACTCACCGGGCTTCTATCTTTCGGCTCTGTGAGGAGGACGGCGGCGCGGCTCCGGGACGAACAGCGAGGGGAGACCTGCGTTCCGACTCCCTCTGGAGCTAATGGTGTCCAGTAGCCTAAGAAGCAGAGCCTAGCATTTAAGTAGGTCTGCTTCTCTCTCCTCAGTCCCACGACGCAGGGACCCTGTTACCAGCAGTGCTCCCTGAAAATAAAAAACCTAACAAAAGTCTTTTACAGAGAAACTCAGTAGAGCTCCCCTGCAGTGCACCCAGTCTCCTCTGGGCACAGGATCTAACTGAGGTCTGGAGGAGGGGCATAGAGGGAGGAGCCAGTGCACACCCATCTAAAGTCTTTAGAGTGCCCATGTCTCCTGCGGAGCCCGTCTATACCACATGGTCCTTACGGATTCCCCAGCATCCTCTAGGACGTAAGAGAAAAACCCTTTTACTACAGCGTTCTACGGGGGTCACTCCGACCCGTTCGCACGTTGCAGTTTTTTTGCAGCCGTGCGATCGGGTCTCAAAAGCACATGCGTGCGACTCGCAATGCGCAGGCGCATCGCTGCCCGGCGATGACAAAGACAACGAAGAAAGCATTCGCAGCGGCGAACGCAAGAAGAATGACAGGAAGAGGATGGCTGGAGGTGTCAACTCACAGTTTTGAAGGAGTGTCCGGCCGAACGCAGGCGTGCCCGGCTGTTTCCAGAGAGGGATCCTCACGTCACCTGCAGGCCGGATAGTCGCAGCAGGTGAGTAAGTCCTGGGCTGTGCAGAGAGCTCTCTGCACAAACGATCGCTCCCCTGCACAGCGTTTACCCCCTCCCCCTGTAAGCGGCGATTACCTGGTCGCAGCAGTGCAAAAATAAGCCTGCGTGCGACCAGGTCGGAATGAGGGCCTATGTCCTGCTGCCAGTCCGCCTGCCCCCTCCGGCATCAACAATCCCCACTCCCTAGCCGCAGTGCAGGTGGAACAAAAGCTGCTGCGGCCACCGGCATAGATGTTTATGAAAGCGGCGCAGCGGAAGGCTTTTATAGCCCTCCCTGCGCCGCATACTCTCTGAGCCTCCTCTGCGTGTGATAGCACAGAAGTGCCTCCCCGCCACAGCCGCGCCCAGATCCCCAGAGGCCCTACTCCGCAACACAGCACCTGGCCTGCCGGCCTGGAAGCCCTGAGATGGCTAATGTAATGGATAGAGTGGGTGATATCGCGGAGGGTAATGTCTGGACGCTGAATCAATGTAAAAGGTGACAGTGCTGTGCAGTGCAGTGGGTGTGCAGTGTCACTGACACTGCACAGCACTCTCACCTTTTACATTGATTCAGCCAGTCAGTTAGTTCTGCCAGCCAGTCACTATTGTTAGCGCCGGAGTCCCAACGCGCCGCATTACAGGGAAGTAGACGCACTAAATAAACTACAGCTCCCAGCAGCCCTTAGCACCGATGCATTCCGGCGCTAAAGGCCTGCTGGGAGCAGCGCTTCTTCTTCCCTGTAATGCGACACGTTGGGACACCGGCGCTAACAATAGTGACTGGCTGCTGTGCGAGTCTCCGGGAGAGCCACTGCCAAAGGGAGGACAGCAGCTTAGCTGCTGACAGGAGGAGAAGCAGGAGAAGCATTACCCGCCCCTCCCGGACTCACAGTACCTCCGGGTCCCATCCGCAGCCACCACCCGCGGTGACTCCGGACGCCGTCCCCCACCCACGGCACCACTGCACCCGCCCCTCCCCCACCACCGGTAGCTCCGGACCCCCTCCCCACCCGCAACACTTCCACACACAACCATCCCTCACCCACCCACCGTTCCTGCCCCTCTCCCACCCGCGGCAACCCCGCAACCGCCCCTCCCCACTTGCGGCACCCCCGGAGCCCCTCCCCCATCTGCATCTCCCCCGAACCCACCACTCCCCCAACTACAGTACCTACTAGGTGATTCATAAGGCCCTGCGTGTGCTGTTCACGTTGTAGCAAGGGGCTACGACCCCTTAACCATCGCACGCCCTTTGTACGTGCAATATTTAACCACTCACACAATTATGATTGGAGGTAATACGCCATATAATACAAATATTGCACGCCACAAGGGCGTGCAAGTGGGAGTAGCCCCTTACGACGGTGTGAAGAGCACCCATAGGGTGCGATGAATCACCTAGTGTCATATATGGAATATGTCAATATCATAAGTTATATGACAGTATATATGAATATTACACTCACATATGAGATATGATAACATATATGGGATGTGATGATGATAATATTAATAATTTTATTTATAGTGCTCTACATGAGATGGGAAATAAAAATGGTAAGTGATAATTTCATATATGGGACATTAGAACATATATCACATGTGATAACGTATATTAGATGGGATAAGAAGTACAATTTGGAAATTACAACGAAAATCTACAGATCAAGAGCTTTAGGGGCAGATGTTTTAAGCCTGGATAAGTGATAAAGCAGTGACAAGTTAAAATAGGATTTTATTTACCTACCGGTAAATCCTTTTCTCGTAGTCCGTAGAGGATGCTGGGGTCCATATTAGTACCATGGGGTATAGACGGGTCCACCAGGAGCCATTGACACTTTAAGAGTTTTACAGTGTGGGCTGGCTCCTCCCCCTATGCCCCTCCTACCAGACTCCGTCTAGAAACTGTGCCCGAGGAGACGACATACTTTGAGAGAAGGAAATACACAGATAGTGGCGAGATTCACACCAGCTCACACAACAAGGCAAATCCGGCCAACAGTCCGGAAAACTCAGCAACAGCTGAAACAGTAAAGAACGCAGAACGTACCTAGGAACCAGGCAGTACTGAAGTAAATAACCACTGCAGGAAAACATAGCGCTGGGCGGGCGCCCAGCATCCTCTACGGACTACGAGAAAAGGATTTACCGGTAGGTAACCAAAATCCTATTTTCTCTTACGTCCTAGAGGATGCTGGGGTCCATATTAGTACCATGGGGATGTACGAAAGCTCCCAGAACGGGAGGGAGAGCGCGGAGGCTCCTGAAAACTGTTTGACCAAACTTGAGGTTATCAGAGGCCAAAGTATCGAACGTGTAAAACTTAGCAAACGTGTTCGACCCAGACCAAGTAGCTGCTCGGCAAAGCTGTATAGCTGAGACACCCCGGGCAGCCGCCCAGGAAGAACCCACCTTACGAGTAGAGTGAGCCTTAACAGATTTTGGACACGGCAATCCTGCCGTAAAATATGCATGCTGGATGGTGAACCTGATCCAGCGAGAAATGGACTGCTTAGAAGCAGGACACCCAATTTTCTTGGGATCATACAGGACAAACAAAGAGTCAGATTTTCTATGACGAGCAGTCCTCTTCACATAGATCTTCAAAGCCCTCACAACATCCAAAGCCTTTGAAGCAATTGAGGAGTCAGTAGCCACTGGCACCACAATAGGTTGGTTGATATGAAAAGCTGACACAACCGTAGGAAGGAACTGCGGACGAGTCCTGAGTTCCGCCCTATCTTCATGGAAGACCAGATAGGGACTTTTACAGGACAAAGCCCCCAATTCCGTCACGTGTCGAGCAGAAGCTAAGGCCAACAAAGTGACCGCCTTCCACGTGAGAAATTTGATTTCAGCCTCCTGTAGAGGCTCAAACCAATCCGATTGCAGGAACTGTAATACCACATCAAGATACCAGGGTGCCGATGGCGCCACAAAGGGAGGCTGGATGTGCAGGACCCCTTTCAAAAAGGTCTGAACCTCAGGGAGGACCGCCAATTGTTTTTGGAAGAAAATGGATAAAGCTGAGATTTGGACATTGATGGAGCCCAATCTCAGTCCCATATCCACCCCTGCTTGCAGGAAAACGAGAAAACGTCCAAGTTGAAACTCCACCGCAGGAAATTTCTTGGATTCACACCAAGAAACATATTTTTTTCAAATTCGATGGAAATGTTTAGACGTTACCCCCTTCCTAGCCTGTATCAGGGTAGGAATAACTGCGCTCGGAATACCCTTTCCGAGCTAATATCTGGCGCTCAACCGCCATGCCGTCAAACGTAGCTGTGGTAAGTCTTGATAAGCGAACGGCTCCTGCAGTAGAAGATACTCTCGAAGAGGTAGGGGCCTTGGATCTTCCAGCAGTAAATCCAGCAGATCCGCGTACCAAGCCCTCCTTGGCCAGTCCGGAGCAATAAGGATTGCCAGAACCTTTGTTCTTTTTATAAGTTGTAGAACTTTTGGGATCAGAGGAAGTAGAGGGAACACATACACCGACGTGAACACCCACGGTGCTACCAGTGCGTCCACCGCCACTGCGTGAGGGTCTCTCGACCTGGAACAGTACCTCCGCAGCTTCTTGTTGAGGCGGGAGGCCATCATGTCTATGTGAGGAACCCCCCACCAACCGGTTACCTCCTCGAACACCTCCGTATGGAGGCCCCACTCCCCTGGAGATCGTGTCTGCTGAGGAAGTCCGCTTCCCAGTTGTCTACTCCCGGAATGAAGATTGCTGACATCACCACTGCATGCCTTTCTGCCCAGAGGAGGAGTCTTGTCACCTCTGACATTGCAGCCCTGCTTTTCGTTCCGCCTTGTCGGTTTATGTAGGCCACTGTGGTCACGTTGCATACACACAGGGTACAGGGCAGACAGAGTCCCCCCCCCCCACCCCCCCAAGAATGGCAGAGACACACAGAGATTGGAGCCAGCCCACACACAGCGCTATATAGGAACAGGGAGACCCTTACCAGCGCTGACTGTGTCCCTTAATAGGTGACACCCCTTCTACAACCCCCTGGTGCCGTACAGATAGCTGGAGGTGCTCTGGAGGGACTGCTCTTCCACTGGCAGCGTGTCTGCAGGCAGGAAAATGGCGCTGAACGCTGCTGGGTCTGCTCTGAGGAGAAGCTCCGCCCCCTTAATGGCGCTGTCTTCCCGCTTTTCCAAGACTATACTGGCCTGAGGATTTTGTGCTGGCTGAGATCCGCAGACCCCGACAGGCTTTCTGGTCAGTGTAGGGTTAAGGCGCCGGCTCAGGGCGCCCCTCACAGCGCCGCACCTAAGTACCGCTGAGCCCCCGGAGCGCAGTTAGTACTGCGCTCCTACCCTGATGCCGCCATCTTCACACCGACCCCCCGCTTGCTAGGGGGGTCGGTGACTCACTCGCCACAAACTTCAGCTCTGCAAGGGGGTCGCGGCGGCATGCTGCTGGGGTGAGCGTTCCCCTGCGGCGGGGAGCGATCTATCCCCTCTGGAGCTCAGTGTCCAGTCAGCGGAGACAGTGGCTCAGACCCCGCAGGGCGGACACTGCTCCCCCCCTCAGTCCCTCGATGCAGGGAGGCTGTTGCCAGCAGCCTCCCTGTAACATAAAAAACTCTAAAATAAACTTTTACTAAGAAAGCTTTGTAGAGCTCCCCTAGCTGTTTCTAAACTGAGTCTGGTAGGAGGGGCATAGAGGGAGGAGCCAGCCCACACTGTTAAACTCTTAAAGTGCCAATGGCTCCTGGTGGACCCGTCTATACCCCATGGTACTAATATGGACCCGAGCATCCTCTAGTACGTAAGAGAAAGGTGATAACGCACCAGTCAATCATGATGTGTGATTACACATAGTGGATGGGAAAATGACATATATGACGTGTGATAACGTATAGTGGATAGGATAATGGATATATATGACGTGTGATAACACATAGTGGATGGGATAATGACATATATGACGTGTGATAACGTATAGTGGATAGGATAATGACATATAGGACGTGTGATAATGTATAGTGGATGGGATAATGACATATATGATGTGTGATAACATACAGTGGGTGGTATAATGTCATAAATGATGTGTGATAACACATAGTGAATGGGATAATGACATATAGGACGTGTGATAACACACAGTGGATGGGATGACATATATGACGTGTGATAACGTATAGTGGGTGGTATAATGACATATATGACGTGTGATAACGTATAGTGGGTGGTATAATGACATATATGACGTGTGATAACACATAGTGGATGGGATAATGACATATGATGTGTGATAACACACTGTGGATGGGATAATGACATATATAACGTGTGATAACATACAGTGGATGGGATAATGACATATATGACGTGTGATAACGTATAGTGGGTGGTATAATGACATATGACGTGTGATAACACATAGTGGATGGGATAATGACACATAGGACGTGTGATAACACACAGTGGATGGGATAATGACATATATGACGTGTGATAACACAGTGGATGGGATAATGACATATATGGCATGTGATAACACAGTGGGTGGTATAATGACATATATGACGTGTGATAACACATAGTGGATGGAATAATGACTTATATGACGTGTGATAACGTATAGTGGATAATGACATATATAACGTGTGATAACACATAATGGATGGAATAATGACATATATGACGTGTGATAACACATAGTGGATGGGATAATGACATATAGGAAATGTGATAACGTATAGTGGATAATGACATATATAACGTGTGATAACACATAGTGGATGGGATAATGAACTATATGACGTGTGATAACACACAGTGGATGGGATAATGACATATATGATGTATGATAACGTATAGTGGATGGGATAATGACATATGACGTGTGATAACACACAGTGGATGGGATAATGACATATATGATGTATGATAACGTATAGTGGATAGGATCATGACATATAGGACGTGTGATAACACATAGTGGATGGGATAATGACATATAGGACGTGTGATAACACATAGTGGATAGGATCATGACATATAGGACGTGTGATAACACATAGTGGGTGGTATAATTACCTATATGACGTGTAATAACACATAGTGGGTGGTATAATGACATATATGACGTGTGATAACACAGAGTGCATGGGATAATGACATATTTGACGTGTAATAACGTATAGTGGATGGGATAATGACATATGACGTGTGATAACATATAGTGGATAGGATCATGACATATAGGACGTGTGATAACACATAGTGGGTGGTATAATGACCTATATGACGTGTGGTAACACTTAGTGGGTGGTATAATGACATATATGACGTGTGATAACACACAGTGGATGGGATAATGACATATATGACGTATGATAACATACAGTGGGTGGTATAATGACATATATGACGTGTGATAACACACAGTGGATGGGATAATGACATATATGACGTATGATAACGTATAGTGGGTGGTATATTGACATATATGACGTGTGATAACACATAGTGGATGGGATAATGACATATGACGTGTGATGATGTATAGTGGATAGGATCATGACATATAGGGCGGGATTCAATTCTTTTCACCCGTTTCCACACTCGTTCTGTTTCTGCCCTCAGGGACGTTGTATCATTATATCAGCTCGCTACCCCTGGAGTAGGGAGGCACCCAACCCTTCACACAGTAAACCTGATTACTGTGGGCGCTATATGCGCGATAACGGAGTCATTTGAATCTCACCCATAGGACGTGTGATAACACATAGTGGGTGGTATAATGACATATATGATGTGTGATAACATACAGTGGGTGGTATAATGACATATATGATGTGTGATAACATACAGTGGGTGGTATAATGACATATAGGACGTGTGATAACACATAGTGGATGGGATAATGACATATATGATGTGTGATAACATACAGTGGGTGGTATGACATATATGATGTGTGATAACATACAGTGGGTGGTATAATGACATATATGATGGTTGATAACATACAATGGGTGGTATAATGACATATATGATGTGTGATAACACATAGTGGGTGGTATAATGACATATATGACGTGTGATAACGTATAGTGGGTGGTATAATGACATATAGGACGTGTGATAACACATAGTGGATGGGATAATGACATATATGATGTGTGATAACACATAGTGGATGGGATAATGACATATGACGTGTGATAACATACAGTGGGTGGTATAATGACATATATGATGTGTGATAACATACAGTGGGTGGTATAATGACATATATGATGTGTGATAACATACAGTGGGTGGTATAATGACATATATGATGTGTGATAACACATAGTGGGTGGTATAATGACATATATGACGTGTGATAACGTATAGTGGGTGGTATAATGACATATATGATGTGTGATAACATACAGTGGATGGAATAATGACATATATGACGTATGATAACATACAGTGGGTGGTATAATGACATATATGATGTGTGATAACATACAGTGGGTGGTATAATGACATATATGATGTGTGATAACACATAGTGGATGGGATAATGACCTATATGACGTGTGATAACTAGAGATGAGCGGGTTCGGTTCCTCTGAATCCGAACCCGCCCGAACTTCAGGTTTTTTACACGGGTCCGAGCAGGCTCGGATCCTCCCGCCTTGCTCGGCTAACCCGAGCGCGCCCGAACGTCATCATCACGCTGTCGGATTCTCGCGAGGCTCGGATTCTATCGCGAGACTCGGATTCTATATAAGGAGCCGCGCGTCGCCGCCATTTTCACACGTGCATTGAGAGTCATAGGGAGAGGACGTGGCTGGCGTCCTCTCCGTTTAGAGAAGAGAGAGACACAGTATTTTCGGGGAGCATTATTAGGAGGAGTACTACTATACTGTATACTACTATACTACTTGCTGAAGTGATATTTATAGATTAGATAGTGTGACTGTAAGTGTATTATCTGACTTGTGGGGGAGACACTGACAGTGGGGAGCAGTTAGAGTCTGAGAGCAGGACTCAGGAGTACATATAACGTACAGTGCACACTTTTGCTGCCAGAGTCAGTGCCACACTGCCATTGTTGTGACCACACTGACCACCAGTATAATAATAAGATTTTACTTACCGATAAATCTATTTCTCGGAGTCCGTAGTGGATGCTGGGGTTCCTGAAAGGACCATGGGGAATAGCGGCTCCGCAGGAGACAGGGCACAAAAAGTAAAGCTTTTTCCGATCAGGTGGTGTGCACTGGCTCCTCCCCCTATGACCCTCCTCCAGACTCCAGTTAGGTACTGTGCCCGGACGAGCGTACACAATAAGGGAGGATTTTGAATCCCGGGTAAGACTCATACCAGCCACACCAATCACACCGTACAACTTGTGATCTAAACCCAGTTAACAGTATGATAACAGCGGAGCCTCTGAAAGATGGCTTCCTTCAACAATAACCCGAATTAGTTAACAATAACTATGTACAATTTATGCAGATAATCCGCACTTGGGATGGGCGCCCAGCATCCACTACGGACTCCGAGAAATAGATTTATCGGTAAGTAAAATCTTATTTTCTCTATCGTCCTAGTGGATGCTGGGGTTCCTGAAAGGACCATGGGGATTATACCAAAGCTCCCAAACGGGCGGGAGAGTGCGGATGACTCTGCAGCACCGAATGAGAGAACTCCAGGTCCTCCTTAGCCAGAGTATCAAATTTGTAAAATTTTACAAACGTGTTCTCCCCTGACCACGTAGCTGCTCGGCAAAGTTGTAATGCCGAGACCCCTCGGGCAGCCGCCCAAGATGAGCCCACCTTCCTTGTGGAGTGGGCCTTTACAGATTTAGGCTGTGGCAGGCCTGCCACAGAATGTGCAAGTTGGATTGTGCTACAGATCCAACGAGCAATCGTCTGCTTAGACGCAGGAGCACCCATCTTGTTGGGTGCCTACAATATAAACAACGAGTCAGATTTTCTGACTCCAGCTGTTCTTGCAATATATATTTTTAATGCTCTGACAACGTCCAGTAACTTGGAGTCCTCCAAGTCACTTGTAGCCGCAGGCACTACAATAGGCTGGTTCAGATGAAATGCTGACACCACCTTAGGGAGAAAATGCGGACGAGTCCGCAGTTCTGCCCTGTCCGAATGGAAAATCAGATATGGGCTTTTGTAAGATAAAGCTGCCAATTCTGACACTCTCCTGGCAGAAGCCAGGGCTAGAAGCATGGTCACTTTCCAAGTGAGATATTTCAAATCCACCTTATTTAGTGGTTCAAACCAATGAGATTTTAGAAAATCCAAAACTACATTGAGATCCCACGGTGCCACTGGAGGCACCACAGGGGGCTGTATATGCAGCACTCCCTTAACAAAGGTCTGGACTTCAGGGACTGAAGCCAATTCTTTTTGAAAGAAAATCGACAGGGCCGAAATTTGAACCTTAATAGATCCCAATTTGAGACCCATAGACAATCCTGATTGCAGGAAATGTAGGAATCGACCCAGTTGAAATTCCTCCGTCGGAGCACTCCGATCTTCGCACCACGCAACATATTTTCGCCAAATTCGGTGATAATGTTGCACGGTTACTTCTTTCCTTGCTTTAATCAAAGTAGGAATGACTTCTTCCGGCATGCCTTTTTCCATTAGGATCCGGCGTTCAACCGCCATGCCGTCAAACGCAGCCGCGGTAAGTCTTGAAACAGACAGGGACCCTGCTGAAGCAAGTCCCTCCTTAGAGGTAGAGGCCACGGATCTTCCGTGATCATCTCTTGAAGTTCCGGGTACCAAGTCCTTCTTGGCCAATCCGGAACCACTAGTATCGTTCTTACGCCTCTTTGCCGTATAATTCTCAATACTTTTGGTATGAGAGGCAGAGGAGGAAACACATACACCGACTGGTACACCCAAGGCGTTACCAGCGCGTCCACAGCTATTGCCTGCGGATCTCTTGACCTGGCGCAATACCTGTCCAGTTTTTTGTTGAGGCGAGACGCCATCATGTCCACCATTGGTCTTTCCCAACGGGTTACCAGCATGTGGAAGACTTCTGGATGAAGTCCCCACTCTCCCGGGTGAAGATCGTGTCTGCTGAGGAAGTCTGCTTCCCAGTTGTCCACTCCCGGGATGAACACTGCTGACAGTGCTATCACATGATTCTCTGCCCAGCGAAGAATCCTTGCAGCTTCTGCCATTGCACTCCTGCTTCTTGTGCCGCCCTGTCTGTTCACATGGGCGACTGCCGTGATGTTGTCCGACTGGATCAACACCGGTTTTCCCTGAAGCAGAGGTTCTGCCTGGCTTAGAGCATTGTATATTGCTCTTAGTTCCAGAATGTTTATGTGAAGAGACGTTTCCAGGCTTGTCCATACTCCCTGGAAGTTTCTTCCTTGTGTGACTGCTCCCCAGCCTCTCAGGCTGGCGTCCGTGGTCACCAGGATCCAATCCTGTATGCCGAATCTGCGGCCCTCCAATAGATGAGGACTCTGCAACCACCACAGAAGAGACACCCTTGTCCTTGGAGACAGGGTTATCCGTAGGTGCATCTGAAGATGCGACCCTGACCATTTGTCCAACAGATCCCTTTGGAAAATTCTTGCGTGGAATCTGCCGAATGGAATTGCTTCGTAAGAAGCCACCATTTTTCCCAGGACTCTTGTGCATTGATGTACAGACACCTTTCCTGGTTTTAGGAGGTTCCTGACAAGCTCGGATAACTCCTTGGCTTTTTCCTCCGGGAGAAAAACCTTTTTCTGAACCGTGTCCAGAATCATCCCTAGGAACAGCAGACGAGTTGTCGGCATTAACTGGGATTTTGGAATATTCAGAATCCACCCGTGCTGTTTTAGCACTTCTTGAGACAGTGCTAATCCCATCTCTAGCTGTTCTCTGGACCTCGCCCTTATTAGGAGATCGTCCAAGTATGGGATAATTAATACGCCTTTTCTTCGAAGAAGAATCATCATCTCGGCCATTACCTTTGTAAAGATCCGAGGTGCCGTGGACAATCCGAACGGCAGCGTCTGAAACTGATAGTGACAGTTTTGTACAACGAACCTGAGGTACCCCTGGTGTGAGGGGTAAATTGGAACGTGGAGATACGCATCCTTGATGTCCAAGGATACCATAAAGTCCCCCTCTTCCAGGTTCGCTATCACTGCTCTGAGTGACTCCATTTTGAACTTGAACTTCTTTATGTACAGGTTCAAGGACTTCAGATTTAGAATAGGCCTTACCGAGCCATCCGGCTTCGGTACCACAAAAAGAGTGGAATAATACCCCTTCCCTTGTTGTAGAAGAGGTACCTTGACTATCACCTGCTGAGAGTACAGCTTGTGAATGGCTTCCAAAACCGTCTCCCTTTCGGAGGGGGACGTTGGTAACGCAGACTTCAGGAAACGGCGAGGTGGATCTGTCTCTAATTCCAACCTGTACCCTTGAGATATTATCTGCAGGATCCAGGGATCTACCTGCGAGTGAGCCCACTGCGCGCTGTAATTTTTGAGACGACCGCCCACCGTCCCCGAGTCCGCTTGAGAAGCCCCAGCGTCATGCTGAGGCTTTTGTAGAAGCCGGGGAGGGCTTCTGTTCCTGGGAAGGAGCTGCGTGTTGCTGTCTCTTCCCTCGACCTTTGCCTCGTGGCAGATATGAATAGCCCTTTGCTCTCTTATTCTTAAAGGAACGAAAGGGCTGCGGTTGAAAAGTCGGTGCCTTTTTCTGTTGGGGAGTGACTTGAGGTAGAAAGGTGGATTTCCCGGCTGTAGCCGTGGCCACCAAATCTGATAGACCGACTCCAAATAACTCCTCCCCTTTATACGGCAAAACTTCCATATGCCGTTTTGAATCCGCATCGCCTGTCCACTGTCGCGTCCATAAAGCTCTTCTGGCCGAAATGGACATAGCACTTACCCGTGATGCCAGTGTGCAGATATCCCTCTGTGCATCACGCATATAAAGAAATGCATCCTTTATTTGTTCTAACGACAGTAAAATATTGTCCCTGTCCAGGGTATCAATATTTTCAATCAGGGACTCTGACCAAACTACCCCAGCACTGCCCATCCAGGCAGTCGCTACAGCTGGTCGTAGTATAACACCTGCATGTGTGTATATACTTTTTTGGATATTTTCCATCCTCCTATCTGATGGATCTTTAAGTGCGGCCGTCTCAGGAGAGGGTAACGCCACTTGTTTAGATAAGCGTGTTAGCGCCTTGTCCACCCTAGGAGGTGTTTCCCAGCGCTCCCTAACCTCTGGCGGGAAAGGGTATAATGCCAATAATTTCTTTGAAATTATCAGCTTTTTATCAGGGGCAACCCACGCTTCATTACACACGTCATTTAATTCTTCTGATTCAGGAAAAACTATAGGTAGTTTTTTCATACCCCACATAATACCCTGTTTAGTGGTACCTGTAGTATCAGCTAAATGTAACGCCTCCTTCATTGCCAAAATCATATAACGTGTGGCCCTACTGGAAAATACGGTTGATTTGTCACCGTCACCACTGGAGTCATCGCCTGTGTCTGGGTCTGTGTCGACCGACTGAGGCAAAGGGCGTTTCACAGCCCCTGACGGTGTTTGAGTCGCCTGGACAGGCACTAATTGATTGTCCGGCCGCCTCATGTCGTCAAACGACTGCTTTAGCGTGTTGACACTATCCCGTAGTTCCATAAATAAAGGCATCCATTCTGGTGTCGACTCCCTAGGGGGTGACATCCTCATATTTGGCAATTGCTCCGCCTCCACACCAATATCGTCCTCATACATGTCGACACACACGTACCGACACACAGCAGACACACAGGGAATGCTCCTAACGAAGACAGGACCCACTAGCCCTTTGGGGAGACAGAGGGAGAGTTTGCCAGCACACACCAAAAGCGCTATATATATATCAGGGATAGCCTTATAATAAGTGCTCCCTTATAGCTGCTTTGTTATATCAAAATATCGCCATAAATGTGCCCCCCCCTCTCTGTTTTACCCTGTTTCTGTAGTGCAGTGCAGGGGAGAGACTTGGGAGCCGTCCTGACCAGCGGAGCTGTGAGAGGAAATGGCGCCGTGTGCTGAGGAGATAGGCCCCGCCCCTTTTCTGGCGGGCTCGTCTCCCGCTATTTAGAAAAATTAGGCAGGGGTTAAATATCTCCATATAGCCTCTAGGGCTATATGTGAGGTATTTTTAGCCTTTATAGGTAATCATTTGCCTCCCAGGGCGCCCCCCTCCCAGCGCCCTGCACCCTCAGTGACAGCCGTGTGAAGTGTGCTGAGAGGAAAATGGCGCACAGCTGCAGTGCTGTGCGCTACCTTTAGAAGACTGCAGGAGTCTTCAGCCGCCGATTCTGGACCTCTTCTGATTTCAGCATCTGCAAGGGGGCCGGCGGCGTGGCTCCGGTGACCATCCAGGCTGTACCTGTGATCGTCCCTCTGGAGCTTGATGTCCAGTAGCCAAGAAGCCAATCCATCCTGCACGCAGGTGAGTTGACTCCTTCTCCCCTCAGTCCCTCGCTGCAGTGATCCTGTTGCCAGCAGGAATCACTGTAAAATAAAAAACCTAGCTAAACTTTTTCTAAGCAGCTCTTTAGGAGAGCCACCTAGATTGCACCCTTCTCGGCCGGGCACAAAAATCTAACTGGAGTCTGGAGGAGGGTCATAGGGGGAGGAGCCAGTGCACACCACCTGATCGGAAAAAGCTTTACTTTTTGTGCCCTGTCTCCTGCGGAGCCGCTATTCCCCATGGTCCTTTCAGGAACCCCAGCATCCACTAGGACGATAGAGAAAATATATTTTGTGATTGTCTGCTTAGGCCTCGGAGTACTAGTTGCAACGTGACCTGAAGTGACCACCAGTTTAATAATCAATCACCACCAGTTTAATATATATATATATATATATATATATAAAATTGTATATAATATATATATATATATAATATTGTATACCACCTACCCGTGGTTTTTTTTTTTTTTTCATTCTTCTTTATACATACTACTATAGTAGCTTACTGTAGCAGTCTGCGGTGCTGTGCTGACCTGACAGTGTCCAGCAGGTCCGTCATCAGTCATTACATAATAAATATATATAGTACCTGTCCGGCTGCAGTACTAGTGATATTATATTGATTTCATCTCATTATCAATAACTTATCATCCAGTCTAGACTCTATATTAGCAGCAGACACAGTACGTTAGTCCACGGCTGTAGCTACCTCTGTGTCGGCACTCCATCCATAATTGTATACCACCTACCCGTGGTTTTTTTTTTTTCTTTCTTCTTTGTACATACTACTATAGAGTATAGTAGCTTACTGTAGCAGTCTGCGGTGCTGCTGAGCTGACAGTGTCCAGCAGGTCCGTCATCAGTCATCATTACCTAATAAATATATTATCTACCTGTCCGGCTGCAGTACTAGTGATATTATATATACATACATATATATATTGATTTCATCTCATTATCAATCATCCAGTCTATATTAGCAGCAGACACAGTACGTTAGTCCACGGCTGTAGCTACCTCTGTGTCGGCACTCGGCAGTCCATCCATAATTGTATACCACCTACCCGTGGTTTTTTTTTTTCTTTCTTCTTTGTACATACTACTATAGTATAGTAGCTTACTGTAGCAGTCTGCGGTGCTGCTGAGCTGACAGTGTCCAGCAGGTCCGTCATCAGTCGTCATTACCTAATAAATATATTATCTACCTGTCCGGCTGCAGTACTAGTGATATTATATATACATACATATATATATTGATTTCATCTCATTATCAATCATCCAGTCTATATTAGCAGCAGACACAGTACGTTAGTCCACGGCTGTAGCTACCTCTGTGTCGGCACTCGGCAGTCCATCCATAATTGTATACCACCTACCCGTGGTTTTTTTCTTTTCTTTCTTCTTTGTACATACTACTATAGTATAGTAGCTTACTGTAGCAGTCTGCGGTGCTGCTGAGCTGACAGTGTCCAGCAGGTCCGTCATCAGTCATCATTACCTAATAAATATATTATCTACCTGTCCGGCTGCAGTACTAGTGATATTATATATACATACATATATATATTGATTTCATCTCATTATCAATCATCCAGTCTATATTAGCAGCAGACACAGTACGTTAGTCCACGGCTGTAGCTACCTCTGTGTCGGCACTCGGCAGTCCATCCATAATTGTATACCACCTACCCGTGGTTTTTTTTTTTCTTTCTTCTTTGTACATACTACTATAGAGTATAGTAGCTTACTGTAGCAGTCTGCGGTGCTGCTGAGCTGACAGTGTCCAGCAGGTCCGTCATCAGTCATCATTACCTAATAAATATATTATCTACCTGTCCGGCTGCAGTACTAGTGATATTATATATACATACATACATACATATATATATTGATTTCATCTCATTATCAATCATCCAGTCTATATTAGCAGCAGACACAGTACGTTAGTCCACGGCTGTAGCTACCTCTGTGTCGGCACTCGGCAGTCCATCCATAATTGTATACCACCTACCCGTGGTTTTTTTTTTTTCTTTCTTCTTTGTACATACTACTATAGTATAGTAGCTTACTGTAGCAGTCTGCGGTGCTGCTGAGCTGACAGTGTCCAGCAGGTCCGTCATCAGTCATCATTACCTAATAAATATATTATCTACCTGTCCGGCTGCAGTACTAGTGATAATAAGAATTTACTTACCGATAATTCTATTTCTCGGAGTCCGTAGTGGATGCTGGGGTTCCTGAAAGGACCATGGGGAATAGCGGCTCCGCAGGAGACAGGGCACAAAAGTAAAGCTTTCCGATCAGGTGGTGTGCACTGGCTCCTCCCCCTATGACCCTCCTCCAAGCCAGTTAGGTACTGTGCCCGGACGAGCGTACACAATAAGGGAGGAATTTTGAATCCCGGGTAAGACTCATACCAGCCACACCAATCACACCGTACAACTTGTGATCTAAACCCAGTTAACAGTATGATAACAGCGGAGCCTCTGAAAAGATGGCTCACAACAATAATAACCCGATTTTTGTAACTATGTACAAGTATTGCAGATAATCCGCACTTGGGATGGGCGCCCAGCATCCACTACGGACTCCGAGAAATAGAATTATCGGTAAGTAAATTCTTATTTTCTCTATCGTCCTAGTGGATGCTGGGGTTCCTGAAAGGACCATGGGGATTATACCAAAGCTCCCAAACGGGCTGGAGAGTGCGGATGACTCTGCAGCACCGAATGGGAGAACTCCAGGTCCTCCTTAGCCAGGGTATCAAATTTGTAGAATTTAGCAAACGTGTTTGCCCCTGACCAAGTAGCTGCTCGGCAAAGTTGTAAAGCCGAGACCCCTCGGGCAGCCGCCCAAGATGAGCCCACCTTCCTTGTGGAATGGGCATTTACATATTTTGGCTGTGGCAGGCCTGCCACAGAATGTGCAAGCTGAATTGTATTACACATCCAACTAGCAATAGTCTGCTTAGAAGCAAGAGCACCCAGTTTGTTGGGTGCATACAGGATAACAGCAAGTCAGTTTTCCTGACTCCAGCCGTCCTGGAACATATTTTCAGGGCCCTGACAACATCTAGCAACTTGGAGTCCTCCAAGTCCCTAGTAGGTGCAAGGCACCACAATAAGCTGGTTCAGGTGAAACACTGACACCACCTTAGGGAGAGAACTGGGGACGAGTCCGCAGCTCTGCCCTGTCCGAATGGACAAACAGATATGGGCTTTTTTGAGAAAAAAACACCCATTTGACACTCGCCTGGTCCAGGCCAGGGCCAAGAGCATGGTCACTTTTCATGTGAGATGCTTCAAATCCACAGATTTGACTGGTTTTAAACCAATGTGATTTGAGGAATCCCAGAACTACGTTGAGATCCCACAGTGCCACTGGAGGCACAAAAGGGGGTTGTATATGCAATACTCCCTTGACAAACTTCTGGACTTCAGGAACTGAAGCCAATTCTTTCTGGAAGAAAATCGACAGGGCCGAAATTTGAACCTTAATGGACCCCAATTTGAGGCCCATAGACACTCCTGTTTGCAGGAAATGCAGGAAACGACCGAGTTGAAATTTCTTTGTGGGGCCTTCCTGGCCTCACACCACGCAACATATTTTCGCCACATGTGGTGATAATGTTGTGCGGTCACCACCTTTCTGGCTTTGACCAGGGTAGGAATGACCTCTTCCGGAATGCCTTTTTCCCTTAGGACCGGCTTTCCACCGCCATGCCGACAAACGCAGCTGCGGTAAGTCTTGGAACAGACATGGTACTTGCTGAAGCAAGTCCCTTTTTAGCGGCAGAGGCCATAAGACCTCTGTAAGCATCTCTTGAAGTTCCGGGTACCAAGTCCTTCTTGGCCAATCCGGAGCCATGAGTATAGTTCTTACTCCTCTACGTCTTATAATTCTCAGCACCTTAGGTATGAGAAGCAGAGGAGGGAACACATACACCGACTGGTACACCCACGGTGTTACCAGAACGTCCACAGCTATTGCCTGAGGGTCTCTTGACCTGGCGCAATACCTGTCCCGTTTTTTGTTCAGACGGGACGCCATCATGTCCACCTTTGGTATTTCCCAACGGTTTACAATCATGTGGAAAAAACTTCCCGATGAAGTTTCCACTCTCCCGGGTGGAGGTCGTGCCTGCTGAGGAAGTCTGCTTCCCAGTTTCCATTCCCGGGATGAAACACTGCTGACAGTGCTATCACATGATTTTCCGCCCAGCGAAAAGTCCTTGCAGTTTTTGCCATTGCCCTCCTGCTTCTTGTGTCGCCCTGTCTGTTTACGTGGGCGACTGCCGTGATGTTTTTCCCACTGGATCAATACCGGCTGACCTTGAAGCAGAGGTCTTGCTAAGCTTAGAGCATTATAAATTTACCCTTAGCTCCAGTATATTTATGTGGAGAAAAGTCTCCAGACTTGATCACACTCCCTGGAAATTTTTTCCTTGTGTGACTGCTCCCCAGCCTCTCGGGCTGGGCTCCGTGGTCACCAGCATCCAATCCTGAATGCCGAATCTGCGGCCCTCTAGAAGATGAGCACTCTATAACCACCACAGGAGAGACACCCTTGTCCTTGGATATAGGGTTATCCGCTGATGCATCTGAAGATGCGATCCGGACCATTTGTCCAGCAGATCCCACTGAAAAGTTCTTGCGTGAAATCTGCCGAATGGAATTGCTTCGTAGGAAGCCACCATTTTTACCAGGACCCTTGTGCAATGATGCACTGTTTTTAGGAGGTTCCTGACTAGCTCGGAAAACTCCCTGGCTTTCTCTTCCGGGAGAAACACCTTTTTCTGGACTGTGTCCAGAATCATCCCTAGGCACAGCAGACGTGTCGTCGGGATCAGCTGCGATTTTGGAATATTTAGAATCCACCCGTGCTGTTGTAGCAGTATCCGAGATAGTGCTACTCCGACCTCCAACTGTTCCCTGGACTATGCCCTTATCAGGAGATCGTCCAAGTAAGGGATAATTAAGACGCCTTTTCTTCGAAGAAGAATCATCATTTCGGCCATTACCTTGGTAAAGACCCGGGGTGCCGTGGACAAAGCAGCGTCTGAAACTGATAGTGACAGTTCTGCACCACGAACCTGAGGTACCCTTAGTGAGAAGGGCAAATTTGGGACATAGAGGTAAGCATCCCTGATGTCCCGGGACACTATATAGTCCCCTTCTTCCTGGTTCGTTATCACTGCTCTGAGTGACTCCATCTTGATTTGAACCTTTGTAAGTGTTCAAAAATTTTTTTTAGAATAAGTCTCACCTAGCCTTCTGGCTTCAGTACCACAATATAGTGTGGAATAATACCCCTTTTCTTGTAGTAGGAGGGGTAATTTAATTATCACCTGCTGGGAATACAGCTTGTGAATTTTTTTCCATACTGCCTCCTTGTCGGAGGGAGACCTTGGTAAAGCAGACTTCAGGAGCCTGCGAAGGGGAAACGTCTCGACATTCCAATCTGTACCCCTGGGATACTACTTGTAGGATCCAGGGGTCCTGTACGGTCTCAGCGCCATGCTGAGAACTTGTCAGAAGCGGTGGAACGCTTCTGTTCCTGGGAATGGGCTGCCTGCTGCAGTCTTCTTCCCTTTCCTCTATCCCTGGGCAGATATGATCTTATAGGGACGAAAGGACTGAGGCTGAAAAGACGGTGTCTTTTTCTGCAGAGGTGTGACTTAGGGTAAAAACGGCGGATTTTCCAGCAGTTGCCGTGGCCACCAGGTCCGATGGACCGACCCCAAATAACTCCTCTTCCTTTATACGGCAATACACCTTTGTGCCGTTTGGAATCTGCATCACCTGACCACTGTCGTGTCCATAACATCTTCTGGCAGATATGGACATCGCATTTACTCTTGATGCCAGAGTGCAAATATCCCTCTGTGCATCTCGCATATATAGAAATGCATCCTTTAAATGCTCTATAGTCAATAAAATACTGTCCCTGTCAAGGGTATCAATATTTTTAGTCAGGGAATCCGACCAAGCCACCCCAGCTCTGCACATCCAGGCTGAGGCGATCGCTGGTCGCAGTATAACACCAGTATGTGTGTATATACTTTTTATGATATTTTCCAGCCTCCTGTCAGCTGGTCCTTGAGGACGGCCCTATCTATAGACGGTACCGCCACTTGTTTTGATAAGCGTGTGAGCGCCTTATCCACCCTAAGGGGTGTTTCCCAACGCGCCCTAACTTCTGGCGGGAAAGGGTATACCGCCCATAATTTTCTATCGGGGGGAACCCACGCATCATCACACACTTTATTTAATTTATCTGATTCAGGAAAAACTACGGTAGTTTTTTCACATCCCACATAATACCCTCTTTTGTGGTACTTGTAGTATCAGAAATATGTAACACCTCCTTCATTGCCTTTAACGTGTGGCCCTAATAAGGAATACGTTTGTTTATTCACCGTCGACACTGGATTCAGTGTCCCTGTCTGTGTCTACCGACTAAAGTAAACGGGCGTTTTAAAACCCCTGACGGTGTTTTTGAGACGTCTGGACCGGTACTAATTGTTTGACGGCCGTCTCATGTCGTCAACCGACCTTGCAGCGTGTTGACATTATCAAGTAATTCCCTAAATAAGCCATCCATTCCGGTGTCGACTCCCTAGAGAGTGACATCACCATTACAGGCAATTGCTCCGCCTCCTCACCAACATCGTCCTCATACATGTCGACACACACGTACCGACACACAGCACACACACAGGGAATGCTCTGATAGAGGACAGGACCCACTAGCCCTTTGGAGAGACAGAGGGAGAGTTTACCAGCACACACCAAAAACGCTATAATTATCTAGGGACAACCTTATATAAGTGTTTTCCCTTATAGCATCTTTTTTATATATTTCTAACGCCAAATTAGTGCCCCCCCTCTCTGTTTTAACCCTGTTTCTGTAGTGCAGTGCAGGGGAGAGCCTGGGAGCCTTCCCTCCAGCCTTTCTGTGAGGGAAAATGGCGCTGTGTGCTGAGGAGATAGGCCCCGCCCCTTTTTCGGCGGCCTCGTCTCCCGCTCTTAACGGATTCTGGCAGGGGTTAAATATCTCCATATAGCCTCCGGAGGCTATATGTGAGGTATTTTTAGCCAAAATAGGTATTCATTTGCCTCCCAGGGCGCCCCCCTCCCAGCGCCCTGCACCCTCATTGACTGCCGTGTGAAGTGTGCTGAGAGGAAAATGGCGCACAGCTGCAGTGCTGTGCGCTACCTTTAGAAGACTGAGGAGTCTTCTGCCGCCGATTCTGGACCTCTTCTTACTTCAGCATCTGCAAGGGGGCCGGCGGCAAGGCTCCGGTGACAATCCAGGCTGTACCTGTGATCGTCCCTCTGGAGCTGATGTCCAGTAGCCAAGAAGCCAATCCATCCTGCACGCAGGTGAGTTCACTTCTTCTCCCCTAAGTCCCTCGTTGCAGTGATCCTGTTGCCAGCAGGACTCACTGTAAAATAAAAAACCTAAGCTAAACTTTTCTAAGCAGCTCTTTAGGAGAGCCACCTAGATTGCACCCTTCTCGGCCGGGCACAAAAATCTAACTGGCTTGGAGGAGGGTCATAGGGGGAGGAGCCAGTGCACACCACCTGATCGGAAAGCTTTACTTTTGTGCCCTGTCTCCTGCGGAGCCGCTATTCCCCATGGTCCTTTCAGGAACCCCAGCATCCACTAGGACGATAGAGAAATTATATATACATACATATATATATTGATTTCATCTCATTATCAATCATCCAGTCTATATTAGCAGCAGACACAGTATGTTAGTCCACGGCTGTAGCTACCTCTGTGTCGGCACTCGGCAGTCCATCCATAATTGTATACCACCTACCCGTGGTTTTTTTTTTTTCTTTCTTCTTTGTACATACTACTATAGTATAGTAGCTTACTGTAGCAGTCTGCGGTGCTGCTGAGCTGACAGTGTCCAGCAGGTCCGTCATCAGTCATCATTACCTAATAAATATATTATCTACCTGTCCGGCTGCAGTACTAGTGATATTATATATACATACATATATATATTGATTTCATCTCATTATCAATCATCCAGTCTATATTAGCAGCAGACACAGTACGTTAGTCCACGGCTGTAGCTACCTCTGTGTCGGCACTCGGCAGTCCATCCATAATTGTATACCACCTACCCGTGGGTTTTTTTTTTTCTTTCTTCTTTGTACATACTACTATAGTATAGTAGCTTACTGTAGCAGTCTGCGGTGCTGCTGAGCTGACAGTGTCCAGCAGGTCCGTCATCAGTCATCATTACCTAATAAATATATTATCTACCTGTCCGGCTGCAGTACTAGTGATATTATATATACATACATATATATATTGATTTCATCTCATTATCAATCATCCAGTCTATATTAGCAGCAGACACAGTACGTTAGTCCACGGCTGTAGCTACCTCTGTGTCGGCACTCGGCAGTCCATCCATAATTGTATACCACCTACCCGTGGTTTTTTTTTTTTTCTTTCTTCTTTGTACATACTACTATAGTATAGTAGCTTACTGTAGCAGTCTGCGGTGCTGCTGAGCTGACAGTGTCCAGCAGGTCCGTCATCAGTCATCATTACCTAATAAATATATTATTATCTACCTGTCCGGCTGCAGTACTAGTGATATTATATATACATACATATATATATTGATTTCATATCATTATCATCCAGTCTATATTAGCAGCAGACACAGTACGGTAGTCCACGGCTGTAGCTACCTCTGTGTCGGCACTCGGCAGTCCATCCATAAGTATACTAGTATCCATCCATCTCCATTGTTTACCTGAGGTGCCTTTTAGTTGTGCCTATTAAAATATGGAGAACAAAAATGTTGAGGTTCCAAAATTAGGGAAAGATCAAGATCCACTTCCACCTCGTGCTGAAGCTGCTGCCACTAGTCATGGCCGAGACGATGAAATGCCAGCAACGTCGTCTGCCAAGGCCGATGCCCAATGTCATAGTACAGAGCATGTCAAATCCAAAACACCAAATATCAGTAAAAAAAGGACTCCAAAATCTAAAATAAAATTGTCGGAGGAGAAGCGTAAACTTGCCAATATGCCATTTACCACACGGAGTGGCAAGGAACGGCTGAGGCCCTGGCCTATGTTCATGGCTAGTGGTTCAGCTTCACATGAGGATGGAAGCACTCAGCCTCTTGCTAGAAAAATGAAAAGACTCAAGCTGGCAAAAGCACCGCAAAGAACTGTGCGTTCTTCGAAATCCCAAATCCACAAGGAGAGTCCAATTGTGTCGGTTGCGATGCCTGACCTTCCCAACACTGGACGTGAAGAGCATGCGCCTTCCACCATTTGCACGCCCCCTGCAAGTGCTGGAAGGAGCACCCGCAGTCCAGTTCCTGATAGTCAGATTGAAGATGTCAGTGTTGAAGTACACCAGGATGAGGAGGATATGGGTGTTGCTGGTGCTGGGGAGGAAATTGACCAGGAGGATTCTGATGGTGAGGTGGTTTGTTTAAGTCAGGCACCCGGGGAGACACCTGTTGTCCGTGGGAGGAATATGGCCACTGACATGCCTGGTGAAAATACCAAAAAAATCAGCTCTTCGGTGTGGAAGTATTTCAACAGAAATGCGGACAACAGGTGTCAATCCATGTGTTGCCTTTGTCAAGCTGTAATAAGTAGGGGTAAGGACGTTAACCACCTCGGAACATCCTCCCTTATACGTCACCTGCAGCGCATTCATAATAAGTCAGTGACAAGTTCAAAAACTTTGGGTGACAGCGGAAGCAGTCCACTGACCAGTAAATCCCTTCCTCTTGTAACCAAGCTCACGCAAACCACCCCACCAACTCCCTCAGTGTCAATTTCCTCCTTCCCCAGGAATGCCAATAGTCCTGCAGGCCATGTCACTGGCAATTCTGACGATTCCTCTCCTGCCTGGGATTCCTCCGATGCATCCTTGCGTGTAACGCCTACTGCTGCTGGCGCTGCTGTTGTTGCTGCTGGGAGTCGATGGTCATCCCAGAGGGGAAGTCGTAAGACCACTTTTACTACTTCCACCAAGCAATTGACTGTCCAACAGTCCTTTGCGAGGAAGATGAAATATCACAGCAGTCATCCTACTGCAAAGCGGATAACTGAGGCCTTGGCATCCTGGGTGGTGAGAAATGTGGTTCCGGTATCCATCATTACTGCAGAGCCAACTAGAGACTTGTTGGAGGTACTGTGTCCCCGGTACCAAATACCATCTAGGTTCCATTTCTCTAGGCAGGCGATACCGAAAATGTACACAGACCTCAGAAAAAGAGTCACCAGTGTCCTAAAAAATGCAGCTGTACCCAATGTCCACTTAACCACGGACATGTGGACAAGTGGAGCAGGGCAGGGTCAGGACTATATGACTGTGACAGCCCACTGGGTAGATGTATGGACTCCCGCCGCAAGAACAGCAGCGGCGGCACCAGTAGCAGCATCTCGCAAACGCCAACTCTTTCCTAGGCAGGCTACGCTTTGTATCACCGGTTTCCAGAATACGCACACAGCTGAAAACCTCTTACGGCAACTGAGGAAGATCATCGCGGAATGGCTTACCCCAATTGGACTCTCCTGTGGATTTGTGGCATCGGACAACGCCAGCAATATTGTGTGTGCATTAAATATGGGCAAATTCCAGCACGTCCCATGTTTTGCACATACCTTGAATTTGGTGGTGCAGAATTATTTAAAAAACGACAGGGGCGTGCAAGAGATGCTGTCGGTGGCCAGAAGAATTGCGGGACACTTTCGGCGTACAGGCACCACGTACAGAAGACTGGAGCACCACCAAAAACTACTGAACCTGCCCTGCCATCATCTGAAGCAAGAAGTGGTAACGAGGTGGAATTCAACCCTCTATATGCTTCAGAGGTTGGAGGAGCAGCAAAAGGCCATTCAAGCCTATACAATTGAGCACGATATAGGAGGTGGAATGCACCTGTCTCAAGCGCAGTGGAGAATGATTTCAACGTTGTGCAAGGTTCTGATGCCCTTTGAACTTGCCACACGTGAAGTCAGTTCAGACACTGCCAGCCTGAGTCAGGTCATTCCCCTCATCAGGCTTTTGCAGAAGAAGCTGGAGACATTGAAGGAGGAGCTAACACGGAGCGATTCCGCTAGGCATGTGGGACTTGTGGATGGAGCCCTTAATTCGCTTAACAAGGATTCACGGGTGGTCAATCTGTTGAAATCAGAGCACTACATTTTGGCCACCGTGCTCGATCCTAGATTTAAAGCCTACCTTGGATCTCTCTTTCCGGCAGACACAAGTCTGCTGGGGTTGAAAGACCTGCTGGTGAGAAAATTGTCAAGTCAAGCGGAACGCGACCTGTCAACATCTCCTCCTTCACATTCTCCCGCAACTGGGGGTGCGAGGAAAAGGCTCAGAATTCCGAGCCCACCCGCTGGCGGTGATGCAGGGCAGTCTGGAGCGACTGCTGATGCTGACATCTGGTCCGGACTGAAGGACCTGACAACGATTACGGACATGTCGTCTACTGTCACTGCATATGATTCTCTCAACATTGAAAGAATGGTGGAGGATTATATGAGTGACCGCATCCAAGTAGGCACGTCACACAGTCCGTACTTATACTGGCAGGAAAAAGAGGCAATTTGGTGGCCCTTGCACAAACTGGCTTTATTCTACCTAAGTTGCCCTCCCACAAGTGTGTACTCCGAAAGAGTGTTTAGTGCCGCCGCTCACCTTGTCAGCAATCGGCGTACGAGGTTACATCCAGAAAATGTGGAGAAGATGATGTTCATTAAAATGAATTATAATCAATTCCTCCGTGGAGACATTGACCAGCAGCAATTGCCTCCACAAAGTACACAGGGAGCTGAGATGGTGGATTCCAGTGGGGACGAATTGATAATCTGTGAGGAGGGGGATGTACACGGTGATATATCGGAGGATGATGATGAGGTGGACATCTTGCCTCTGTAGAGCCAGTTTGTGCAAGGAGAGATTAATTGCTTCTTTTTTGGTGGGGGTCCAAACCAACCCGTCATTTCAGTCACAGTCGTGTGGCAGACCCTGTCACTGAAATGATGGGTTGGTTAAAGTGTGCATGTCCTGTTTATACAACATAAGGGTGGGTGGGAGGGCCCAAGGACAATTCCATCTTGCACCTCTTTTTTCTTTAATTTTTCTTTGCGTCATGTGCTGTTTGTGGAATGTTTTTTGGAAGGGCCATCCTGCGTGACACTGCAGTGCCACTCCTAGATGGGCCCGGTGTTTGTGTCGGCCACTAGGGTCGCTTATCTTACTCACACAGCTACCTCATTGCGCCTCTTTTTTTCTTTGCGTCATGTGCTGTTTGGGGAGGGTTTTTTGGAAGGGACATCCTGCGTGACACTGCAGTGCCACTCCTAGATGGGCCCGGTGTTTGTGTCGGCCACTAGGGTCGCTTATCTTACTCACACAGCTACCTCATTGCGCCTCTTTTTTTCTTTGCGTCATGTGCTGTTTGGGGAGGGTTTTTTGGAAGGGACATCCTGCGTGACACTGCAGTGACACTCCTAGATGGGCCCGGTGTTTGTGTCGGCCACTAGGGTCGCTTAGCTTAGTCAGCCAGCGACCTAGGTGCAAATTTTAGGACCAAAAATAATATTGTGAGGTATTCAGAATAGACTGAAAATGAGTGGAAATTATGGTTTTTGAGGTTAATAATACTTTGGGATCAAAATGACCCCCAAATTCTATGATTTAAGCTGTTTTTTAGTGTTTTTTGAAAAAAACACCCGAATCCAAAACACACCCGAATCCGACAAAAAAAATTCGGTGAGGTTTTGCCAAAACGCGGTCGAACCCAAAACACGGCCGCGGAACCGAACCCAAAACCAAAACACAAAACCCGAAAAATTTCCGGCGTTCATCTCTAGTGATAACACATAGTGGGTGGTATAATGTCACAAATGATATGTGATAACACATAGTGAATGGGATAATGACATATAGGACGTGTGATAACACACAGTGGATGGGATGACATATAGGACGTGTGATAACACACAGTGGATGGGATGACATATATGACGTGTGATAACGTATAGTGGGTGGTATAATGACATATATGACGTGTGATAACACATAGTGGATGGGATAATGACATATATGATGTGTGATAACACACTGTGGATGGGATAATGACATATATAAAGTGTGATAACATACAGTGGATGGGATAATGACATATATGACGTGTGATAACGTATAGTGGGTGGTATAATGACATATGACGTGTGATAACACATAGTGGATGGGATAATGACACATAGGACGTGTGATAACACACAGTGGATGGGATAATGACATATATGACGTGTGATAACACAGTAGATGGGATAATGACATATATGACATGTGATAACACAGTGGGTGGTATAATGACATATATGACGTGTGATAACACATAGTGGATGGAATAATTACTTATATGACGTGTTATAACGTATAGTGGATAATGACATATATAACGTGTGATAACACATACTGGATGGGATAATGACCTATATGACGTGTGATAACACACAGTGGATGGGATAATGACATATATGATGTGTGATAACGTATAGTGGATGGGATAATGACATATGACGTGTGATAACATATAGTGGATAGGATCATGACATATAGGACGTGTGATAACACATAGTGGATGGGATAATGACATATAGGACGTGTGATAACACATAGTGGATAGGATCATGACATATAGGACGTGTGATAACACATAGTGGGTGGTATAATTACCTATATGACGTGTAATAACAAATAGTGGGTGGTATAATGACATATATGACGTGTGATAACACAGAGTGGATGGGATAATGACATATATGACGTGTGATAACGTATAGTGGATGGGATAATGACATATGACGTGTGATAACATATAGTGGATAGGATCATGACATATAGGACGTGTGATAACACATAGTGGGTGGTATAATGACCTATATGACGTGTGGTAACACTTAGTGGGTGGTATAATGACATATATGACATGTGATAACACACAGTGGATGGGATAATGACATATATGACGTATGATAACATACAGTGGGTGGTATAATGACATATATGACGTGTGATAACACACAGTGGATGGGATAATGACATATATGACGTATGATAACGTATAATGGGTGGTATATTGACATATATGACATGTGATAATGTATAGTGGATAGGATCATGACATATAGGGCGGGATTCAATTCTTTTCACCCGTTTCCACACTTGTTCTGTTTCTGCCCTCAGGGACGTTGTATCATTATTTCAGCTCGCTACCCCTGGAGTAGGGAGGCACCCAACCCTTCACACAGTAAACCTGATTACTGTGGGCGCTATATGCGCGATAACGGAGTCATTTGAATCTCACCCATAGGACGTGTGATAACACATAGTGGGTGGTATAATGACATATATGATGTGTGATAACACATAGTGGATGGGATAATGCCATATATGATGTGTGATAACATACAGCGGGTGGTATAATGACATATATGATGTGTGATAACATACAGTGGGTGGTATAATGACATATAGGACGTGTGATAACACATAGTGGATGGGATAATGACATATATGATGTGTGATAACATACAGTGGGTGGTATGACATATATGATGTGTGATAACATACAGTGGGTGGTATAATGACATATATGATGTGTGATAACATACCGTGGGTGGTATAATGACATATATGATGTGTGATAACACATAGTGGGTGGTATAATGACATATATGACGTGTGATAACGTATAGTGGGTGGTATAATGACATATATGATGTATGATAACATACAGTGGGTGGTATAATGACATATATGATGTGTGATAACATAGTGGATGGAATAATGCCATATATGACGTGTGATAACATACAGTGGGTGGTATAATGACATATATGATGTGTGATAACATACAGTGGGTGGTATAATGACATATATGATGTGTGATAACATACAGTGCGTGGTATAATTACATATATGATGTGTGATAACACACAGTGGATGGGTTAATGACATATATGACGTATGATAACGTATAGTGGGTGGTATATTGACATATATGACGTGTGATAACACATAGTGGATGGGATAATGACATATGACGTGTGATAATGTATAGTGAATAGGATCATGACATATAGGGCGGGATTCAATTATTTTCACCCGTTTCCACTCTCGTTCTGTTTCTGCCCTCAGGGACGTTGTATCATTATTTCAGCTCGCTACCCCTGGAGTAGGGAGGCACCCAACCCTTCACACAGTAAACCTGATTACTGTGGGCGCTATATGCGCAATAACGGAGATCATTTTAGAAAGGAAATTGGGCGTGATATGTCATTTGAATCACACCCATAGGACGTGTGATAACACATAGTGGGTGGTATAATGACATATATGATGTGTGATAACACATAATGGATGGGATGACATATATGATGTGTGATAACACATAGTGGATGGGATAATGACATATATGATGTGTGTTAACATACAGTGGGTGGTATAATGACATATATAATGTGTGATAACATACAGTGGGTGGTATAATGACATATATGACGTGTGATAACACATAGTGGGTGGTATAATGACATATATGACGTGTGATAACACATAGTGGATGGGATAATGACATATATGACATGTGATAACATACAGTGGGTGGTATAATGACATATATGATGTGTGATAACACACAGTGGGTGGTATAATGACATATATGATGTGTGATAACACACAGTGGGTGGTATAATGACATATATGACTTGTGATAACATACAGTGGGTGGTATAATGACATATATGACTTGTGATAACACATAGTGGATGGGATAATGACATATATGACGTGTGATAACACAGTGGGTGGTATAATGACATATATGACGTGTGATAACACATAGTTGGTGGTATAATGACATATAGGACGTGTGATAACACATAGTAGATGGGATAATGACATATATGACGTGTGATAACACATAGTGGGTGGTATAATGACATATGACGTGTGATAACACATAGTGGATGGGATAATGACATATATGACGTGTGATAACACATAGTGGATGGGATAATGACATATATGACGTGTGATAACACATAGTGGATGGGATAATGACATATAGGACGTGTGATAACACATAGTGGATGGGATAATGACATATAGGACGTGTGATAACACATAGTGGGTGGTATAATGACATATAGGACGTGTGATAACGTATAGTGGATGGGATAATGACATATAGGACGTGTGATAACGTAAAGTGGATGGTATAATGACATATAGGACGTGTGATAACGTAAAGTGGATGGTATAATGACATATAGGACGTGTGATAACACATAGTGGATGGGATAATGACATATAGGGATAATGACATATAGGACGTGTGATAACACATAGTGGGTGGTATAATGACATATATGATGTGTGATAACACATAGTGGATGGGATGACATATATGATGTGTGATAACACATAGTGGATGGGATAATGACATATATGATGTGTGATAACATACAGTGGGTGGTATAATGAAATATATAATGTGTGATAACATACAGTGGGTGGTATAATGACATATATGACGTGTGATAACACATAGTGGGTGGTATAATGACATATATGACGTGTGATAACACATAGTGGATGGTATAATGACATATATGACATGTGATAACACACAGTGGGTGGTATAATGACATATAGGACGTGTGATAACACACAGTGGATGGGATGACATATAGGACGTGTGATAACACATAGTGGGTGGTATAATGACATATAGGACGTGTGATAACACATAGTGGGTGGTATAATGACATATAGGACGTGTGATAACACATAGTGGGTGGTATAATGACATATAGGACGTGTGATAATACACAGTGGATGGGATAATGACCCATACAGGACATGATTATAGTAACGCAGCCCTGCGGCTGGGAGGGGACACTGCTGGGCTCGGCCACCTGACATGGACCTCGGCCGGGCCTATGTGATTACTAGGGTCTGGCTGACACTCCCTCCGCTAGCCCTGTGTGCAGTGACAGCCTCCGGCCCCAGCCTTTACCTCACTCCCCGCGGGCTCTCTCTCCACACGGCCGCCATCCTGATCTCCCGCCAGCTCCGCCCTCAGCTCAGCCTCGGCCTCACACCAGACCAGAGCAAGCGCTGCATCGATTCATGCACATGCTTACCTAGTCCGACGGCTGCTCAGCCGGCATTCTCCTAGTCATGCCTGAGCAATGGCCGCTGGAGCATGAGGCGGATTCTGTCTCTTCCAGCGCCGCCATATTGGTTCCGGGCAAAACTCAGTTCTACTCCATGATCTGTCACTCATCTATTGGCTGCTGTCACTTATACCTAGTGTTATGTACCACATATATTTTATATATATATATATATAATATCTGTCATCTGTAGAGAGAGAGAGAGAGAGAGCGGTATATAGATATATATATATATAGAGATAGATATAGATAGATACAGATAGATAGATAGATAGATAGATAGATAGATAGATAGATACACACACACACACACACACACACACACACACACACACACATATGACAGCAATAATATGTATAGTTATATAACGAGAGGTAAAAATGACCATAGTGTAGTGTCTCCATTCCTGACCATGTATTTCTACTATCGATCCCATGTTTCCGGAGTCCTGGGTATTGTGGCCAAAGGGAGCATCCTCAACAAAATGGCTCCTGTGGTGCAGACAGCATTTAAGCCGGCACCTGGCGTCCCGTGGGTATGGTCGGCTGACTGGTGAAAAACTGTCACGTGAGCAGACGAGGCAGCGGCACACAGTGGACGATGGGGGTGATTCCGAGTTGTTCGCTCGCTAGCTGCTTTTAGCAGCATTGCACACGCTAGGCCGCCGCCCTCTGGGAGTGAATCTTAGCATAGCAGAATTGCGAACGAAAGATTAGCGGAATTGCAAATAGAAATTTCTTAGCAGTTTCTAAGTAGCTCGAGACTTACTCCTACACCATACCTCCCAACATTTCTTCTTTATAAAGCGGGACACACGTGCGGCGAAGCAGCGTGCTCCCGAAAAAGGGTGTGACCTAAGAAAAAAGGGGCGTGTCTTCGCAGGAGGACCCGCGATCGCGCGCCGCGCCCCTGTTTTAGTCACCGAGGGGGCATGCCCAGCACTCTGTGAGCCGCTGGCATGCCCCCTCTCCATCTGACGCCAGTGAATAGACGCTGTCTATTCACCGCTGCTCTGCTAAGGGCAGCGGGTGACAGAGCCTCCCAACTGCCCCCCCCCCCCCCCCCCCCGCGGGACACTGTGGCCCGCGGGTGGGACAGCAGGACAGTCCCCAAAAAACGGGACTGTCCCGCGAAAATCGGGACAGTTGGGAGGTATGCCTACACTGCGATCAGCTCAGGCCGTTTCGTTCCTGGTTTGACGTAACAAACACGCCCTGCGTTCGGACAGCCACTCCCCCCTTTTTCCAGACACTCCCGCGTTTTATCCTGGCACGCCTGCGTTTTTCCGCACACTCCCAGGAAACGGTCAGTTTCCGCCCAGAAACACCCACTTCCTGTCAATCACACTCCGATCACTTCAACGATGAAAATTCTTCGTTCTGCCGTGAGTAAATCTACTAAGTTTTGAGCTAAAATACTTAGCGCATGCGCACTGCGTACCATGCGCATTTTCGCATTAATCGCTCCATTGCGAAAATCGGCAACGAGCGAACAACTCGGAATGACCCCCAATATTATAAACGACGTCGCTCAGAAGGGACGTGAGTGATATCGCTTGAAACATCGCCCTACTGTCGTCAGTGCTGCACTGAATTACTACTATTGCACAACAGTCTCTTCCATTGCATGTGCACTGTACTCACTGTGTTATCCTTATCATCCTGTGTGATACATATTTACTTACGGCGAGCAATATACACAATAAGTAGAATTTTTCTTTTGGGCAGCCGTAGAAGATAGGGACATTTCTGTGGGACGCTCGATTAAAACCTGGACTTGGCCCTGGGAATGAGGGGCCCCAGCAGCTGCGTATGACTGTGACTTGTTATGCTTTACGTGTGTTGGGCTGGGGCTGGGATATGGTCATAGCTGCTTCTCCTGCTGGCTCTGCCGTAACTTCTGTATTTTCCAAAACAAATGCCTTTTATATGTGTGTAATAAATAGAGAGAGATATGTATGTCGGTCAGTAATATATGGGTGGTTCATGTATCATACATGATGTATGTAGCTACGTGTTGTTCATACCATGTCTACTGTCGCATTGACTCAGCACCATGAGTTCTTACTGTATAATTAATGTAGGATTCAGTAGTATTGGCAAATGTATACACAGCGGTCTGCTGCAAGGACACGTGTTTATGTACTGTGGGCTGCTGCATGGACATGTGTTTATGTACCGCAGTCTGCTGTGTGAACACGTGTTTATGTGCAGTAGGCTGCTGTGTGGAGTGGACACGTGTTTATGTACTGTAGGCTGCTGCGTGGACACGTGTTTATGTATAGTAGGCTGCTGCGTGGACACGTGTTTATGTTCTGCAGGCTGCTGTGTGAAGTGAACACATGTTTATGTACCATAGGCTGCTGTATGAAGTGGACACGTGTTTATGTACCGTATGCTGCTGTGTGAAGTTGAGACGTGTTTATGTACCGTAGGCTGCTGTGTGGAGTGGACACGTGTTTATGTACTGTAGGCTGTTGGTGGACACATGTTTATGTACTGTAGGCTGCTGCGTGGACACATGTTTATGTACTGTAGGCTGCTGCATGGACACGTGTTTATGTACTGTAGGCTGCTGCATGGACACTTGTTTATGTACTGTAGGCTGCTGCGTGGACACGTGTTTATGTTCTGCATGCTGCTGTGTGAAGTGGACACATGTTTATGTACTATAGGCTGCTGTGTGAAGTTGAGACGTGTTTATGTACCGTAGGCTGCTGTGTGGAGTGGACACGTGTTTATGTACTGTAGGCTGCTGCATGGACACATGTTTATGTACTGTAGGCTGCTGCGTGGACACGTGTTTATGTACTGTAGGCTGCTGCGTGGACACATGTTTATGTACTGTAGGCTGCTGCGTGGACACGTGTTTATGTACTGTAGGCTGCTGCGTAGACACATATTTCTGTACTGTAGGCTGCTGTGTGGACACATATTTATGTACTGTAGGCTGCTGCATGGACATGTGTTTATGTACTGTAGGCTGCTGCATGGACACGTGTTTATGTACTGTAGGCTGCTGCATGGACACATGTTTATGTACTGTAGGCTGCTGCGTGGACACGTGTTTATGTACTGTAGGCTGCTGCGTGGACACGTGTTTATGTTCTGCAGGCTGCTGTGTGAAGTGGACACATGTTTATGTACTATAGGCTGCTGTGTGAAGTTGAGACGTGTTTATGTACCGTAGGCTGCTGTGTGGAGTTGAGACGTGTTTATGTACCGTAGGCTGCTGTGTGGAGTGGACACGTGTTTATGTACTGTGGGCTGCTGCGTGGACATGTGTTTATGTACTTTAGGCTGCTGCGTGGACACGTGTTTACGTACTGTAGGCTGCTGCATGGACACGTGTTTATGTACTGTGGGCTGCTGCGTGGACACGTGTTTACGTACTGTAGGCTGCTGCATGGACACGTGTTTATGTACTGTAGGCTGCTGCGTGGACACGTGTTTATGTACTGTAGGCTGCTGCGTGGACACATATTTATGTACTGTAGGCTGCTGCGTGGACACGTGTTTATGTACTGTAGGCTGCTGCGTGGACACATATTTATGTACTGTAGGCTGCTGCGTGGACACGTGTTTATGTACTGTAGGCTGCTGCGTGGACACGTGTTTATGTACTGTAGGCTGCTGCGTGGACACATATTTATGTACTGTAGGCTGCTGCGTGGACACATATTTATGTACTGTAGGCTGCTGCGTGGACACATGTTTATGTACTGTAGGCTGCTGCGTGGACACATATTTATGTACTGTAGGCTGCTGCGTGGACACATTTATGTACTGTAGGCTGCTGCGTGGACACATATTTATGTACTGTAGGCTGCTGCGTGGACACATGTTTATGTACTGTAGGCTGCTGCGTGGACACATATTTATGTACTGTAGGCTGCTGCGTGGACACATATTTATGTACTGTAGGCTGCTGCGTGGACATGTGTTTATGTACTGTAGGCTGCTGCGTGGACATGTGTTTATGTACTGTAGGCTGCTGCGTGGACACATATTTATGTACTGTAGGCTGCTGCGTGGACACATATTTATGTACTGTAGGCTGCTGCGTGGACACATGTTTATGTACTGTAGGCTGCTGCGTGGACACATATTTATGTACTGTAGGCTGCTGCGTGGACACATATTTATGTACTGTAGGCTGCTGCGTGGACACATATTTATGTACTGTAGGCTGCTGCGTGGACACATATTTATGTACTGTAGGCTGCTGCGTGGACACATATTTATGTACTGTAGGCTGCTGCGTGGACACGTATTTATGTACTGTAGGCTGCTGCGTGGACACATGTATATACCGCAGGCGGCTATGTGAACGTGTGTGTCTATACTGCAGACTACTGTGTGGACTGTACTGCAGGTGGCTGTGTGGACACGGGTGTGTATATACCACAGTCGGCTGCGTGCAGGGGTGTAGCGAGGGTGGCTCCAGTGGAGCACGAGCTCCAGGCGCTGGAAAAGTTAGAGGGCGCGCTCGTGCCTCTAGCTGTACCGCAAACCGCTGTACAGGAAGACGCAGAGCAGGAGAAGAAGCAGAGGGTGCGCATACTGACTCGGACTCTGAGACTAGGCAGGCTGCAGAGCAGGTCAGAGACGACAGCAGGAGATACTGAAAGCCGGCACATGCTGGAGCTCTGCCCGTCCTCTTTATATTTATGTGGCTCACTGTGTGCTTGTATGTATGCAGCAGGGTTACTTCTGTCCTGCAGCACCACTCTCTGCCTCCGCTACTGCAGCACCTCTCTCTATCTAGCCCAGCTGCTGCACCTCTCGTCTCTGCCCTAGCTGCTGCTGCAGCACCTCTCTCTGCCTCCGCTACTGCAGCACCTCTCTCTATCTAGCCCAGCTGCTGCACCTCTCGTCTCTTCCCTAGCTGCTGCTGCAGCACCACTCTCTGCCTCCGCTACTGCAGCACCTCTCTCTATCTAGCCCAGCTGCTGCACCTCTCGTCTCTGCCCTAGCTGCTGCAGCACCTCTCTCTGCCTCCGCTACTGCAGCACCTCTCTCTATCTAGCCCAGCTGCTGCACCTCTCGTCTCTGCCCTAGCTGCTGCTGCAGCACCTCTCTCTGCCTACGCTACTGCAGCACCTCTCTCTATCTAGCCCAGCTGCTGCACCTCTCGTCTCTTCCCTAGCTGCTGCTGCAGCACCACTCTCTGCCTCCGCTACTGCAGCACCTCTCTCTATCTAGCCCAGCTGCTGCACCTCTCTCTGCCCTAGCTGCTGCTGCAGCACCTCTCTCTGCCTCCGCTACTGCAGCACCTCTCTCTATCTAGCCCAGCTGCTGCACCTCTCTCTGCCCTAGCTGCTGCTGCAGCACCTCTCTCTGCCTCCGCTACTGCAGCACCTCTCTCTATCTAGCCCAGCTGCTGCACCTCTCGTCTCTTCCCTAGCTGCTGCTGCAGCACCACTCTCTGCCTCCGCTACTGCAGCACCTCTCTCTATCTAGCCCAGCTGCTGCACCTCTCTCTGCCCTAGCTGCTGCTGCAGCACCACTCTCTGCCTCCGCTACTGCAGCACCTCTCTCTATCTAGCCCAGCTGCTGCACCTCTCGTCTCTGCCCTAGCTGCTGCTGCAGCACCACTCTCTGCCTCCGCTACTGCAGCACCTCTCTCTATCTAGCCCAGCTGCTGCACCTCTCGTCTCTGCCCTAGCTGCTGCTGCAGCACCTCTCTCTGCCTCCGCTACTGCAGCACCTCTCTCTATCTAGCCCAGCTGCTGCACCTCTCTCTGCCCTAGCTGCTGCTGCAGCACCTCTCTCTGCCTCCGCTACTGCAGCACCTCTCTCTATCTAGCCCAGCTGCTGCACCTCTCTCTGCCCTAGCTGCTGCTGCAGCACCACTCTCTGCCTCCGCTACTGCAGCACCTCTCTCTATCTAGCCCAGCTGCTGCACCTCTCTCTGCCCTAGCTGCTGCTGCAGCACCTCTCTCTGCCTCCGCTACTGCAGCACCTCTCTCTATCTAGCCCAGCTGCTGCACCTCTCTCTGCCCTAGCTGCTGCTGCAGCACCTCTCCCTGCCTCCGCTACTGCAGCACCTCTCTCTATCTAGCCCAGCTGCTGCACCTCTCTCTGCCCTAGCTGCTGCTGCAGCACCTCTCTCTGCCTCCGCTACTGCAGCACCTCTCTCTATCTAGCCCAGCTGCTGCACCTCTCTCTGCCCTAGCTGCTGCTGCAGCACCTCTCTCTGCCTTTCAGGCAGCTGCAGCACCTCTCTCTGCCCCTTAATTCTAGAATATTATTTTCATTGAGGCATAGTGGGATTATGGCAGTCCTAGGGAATTACTTTCATTGAGGCATTGGGGGAATATCGAGTTGGAGCAGATTTAGTGCATTATTTTCATTGAAAGTTTGGGGGGAGGGTTCAGGTCTGTGGGGGGGAGGGGGGTTGTCAGATCAGTCAGGGCATATATAGTGTTTTTAATTTATTTTAATTATACAAGTAAATTGTTAAATACAGCTACTTTCATTGCAGCTCTACCGTGGTGTAACGTGTATAAGGGGATCTACCATGGCGTAACATGTATAAGGGCCTCTACCATGGTGTAACATGTATAAGGGGTTCTACTGTGGCATAATGTGTATAAGCGGCTCTACTGTGGGGTAATGTGCATAAGAGGCTTTACTGTGGTGTAACGTGTATAAGCGGCTCTACTGCGGTGTAACATGTGTAAGCAGCTCTACTGTGGTGTAACGTGTATAAGCAGCTCTACTGTGGTGTAATGTGTATAAGTGGCTCTACTGTGGTGTAAAGTGTATAAGCAGCTCTACTGTGGTATGTGTATAAGCAGCTCTACTGTGGCGTAACATGTATAAGCAGCTCTAGTGTGTGGCGTAACATATATAAGGGGCTCTACTGTGGCATAATGTGTATAAGCAGCTCTACTGTGGTGTAATGTGTATAAGGGGCTCTACTGTGGTGTAACGTGTATAAACAGCTCTACTGTGGTATAATCTATATAAGCAGCTCTACTATAGCGTAACATGTATAAGCAGCTTTACTATATGGCGTAACATGTATAAGTAGCTCTACTGTGTGGCGTTACATGTATAAGGGGTACTACTGTGTGGTGTAATGTGAATAACGGACACTACTGTGTGGTGTAATGTGAATTGGTACTATTCTGTGGCCACGCCCCTCTCCCATGAAGCCATGCCCCTATATTTTAGTTGCATGCTTTTGATGCGCACTGTCAATACTTTTAACTTGGGGGGGGGGTGGGGGGGGTGGGGGTGGGGGGGGCACCCAAAGGAAATATTCGCCCTGAGCTCCACAAAGTCTAGAACTGGCCCTGTCACCAATTTAGTATTTTCAAATATTTCTTCTTTTCAAATGTAACATGCTACCACATGTTAGCCAGGCCCCCAATTCAGTACAGGGGAGTGGGGCGCCAAAACATACCCTTGCTCCGGGCACCATGGCACCTGGCTACACCTCTGGCTGCGTGGACACGTGTTTATGTACCACAGGGTGCTTTGTGGATGTGTGTGTGGGTATATACTGTATATATACCGCTGGCGGCTGTGTGACCGTGTGTATATACTTGAACCATGAGGAGAACAATGCAGGGACTGGATTGGGACAGCGGCGGGACAGAACCCTCATATCCAGACTGTACCGCTGATATCAGGACACAGTGGGCGCTAGGTCGTGTCATTTACTCTCTCAGATTCTGACTTTTCTGTAACTCTGAAACAATTATTTAACTGAGCCGGCCTATGGGGGTTACATATTATTAATAGGATGATAACGTCTGCAGCTACAAGCTGAGTTATCTAATCACCCATTATACCACTTATAGTGGCTCTGTAGGTTGGTAATAATGCTGCACAGCAATATGATGACAGCTACAGTAGATTATAATCCTAAAAGATTTGCCCATTTGAGGGCGGTAATGATTGATTAAAAAATGTTCCGAGAGGTAAAAACGACCATGGTGTAGTGTCTCCATTGCCGACCGTGCATTTCTATTATCGGCCCCATGTTTCCGGAGTCCCGGGTATTGTGGCCAAAGGGAGCGTCCTCAAAAAAATGGCTCCTGCGCTGCAGATGACAATGTAAACAACATTAATTTCCGTTCTACGGCGCCCAGGCGTCACGTGAGTATGGTCAGCTGACCGGTGGGAAGCCGTCACGTGACCAGACCAAGGCTGCAGCTCGTTCGCCGCTCACACACGGGAGACGAGGAGAGCGGAGGGTGAGTTACGTGACGCAGCTGTAAGAATGTAACGACATACAGTAGTATCGCCGCTACCATGCTTTCGCAGCGGGTACTCAGCGGAAGATATGCTCCATGAGCGATATTAGCAGGGATTGGCCATTCCCAGGCACACGGAGTGAACGATATCGTTGAAGTGGCGAGCGTTTGAAAATATCGTTGGCCGTCACTGCTGCACTGAATTACTACTACTGCACAATGCCAGTGCCACCTGTGTCTCACTGCTGGGCTTAATGCTGCTTGTTACAGTCTCTACCATTGCATGTGCACTGTACTCACTGTTATATCCCCTGTGCATTATCCTGTGTGATACATATTTACTTACAGAGACTATTTATAGAAAGCTGTTTTATATGTATGTAATAAATAGAGAGAGAGATGTATGTTAATCAGTAATATATGCGTGGTTCATGTATCATACATGATGTATGTAGCTACGTGTTGTTCATATCATGTCTACTGTCACATTGACTCAGCACCATGAGTTCTTACTGTATAACTCGCAGGCATTCATTTAGGATTCGGTAGTTTTGGTGAATGTATACACCGCGGTCTATTGTGTAGACACGTGTGTATGTACCGCGGTCTATTGTGTAGACACGTGTGTATGTACCGCGGTCTACTGTGTGGACACGTGTGTGTGTGTACCGCGGTCTACTGTGTGGACACGTGTGTGTGTGTGTACCGCGGTCTACTGTGTGGACACGCGTGTATGTACGCCAGGCTGCTGCGTTGACGTGTGTATGTACGCCAGGCTGCTGCGTGGAGTGGACACGTGTGTATGTACGCCAGGCTGCTGCGTGGAGTGGACACGTGTTTATGTACCGCAGGCTGCTGCGTGGACACGTGTTTATGTACCGCAGGCTGCTGCGTGGACACGGGTGTATACCTCCCAACATGACCTCTCCAGGAGGACACAATGCTCTGCTCCTGCTCTTCCCTCTTACTGTATGATTACCATCACCTGTGCTGTACTCTAATACTGACCCAGTGCTCATACCTATGTCATACCTCCCAACATGACCTCTCCAGGAGGACACAATGCTCTGCTCCTGCTCTTCCCTCTTACTGTATGATTACCATCACCTGTGCTGTACCCTAATACTGACCCAGTGCTCATACCTATGTCATACCTCCCAACATGACCTCTCCAGGAGGGACACAATGCTCTGCTCCTGCCTCTTACTGTATGATTATCATCACCTGTGCTGTACCCTAATACTGACCCAGTGCTCATACCTATGTCATACCTCCCAACATGACCTCTCCAGGAGGACACAATGCTCTGCTCATGTTCTTCCCTCTTACTGTATGATTACCATCACCTGTGCTGTTCCCTAATACTGACCCAGTGCTCATACCTATGTCATACCTCCCAACATGACCTCTCCAGGAGGACACAATGCTGTGCTCCTGCTCTTCCCTCTTACTGTATGATTACCATCACCTGTGCTGTACTCTAATACTGACCCAGTGATCATACCTATGTCATACCTCCCAACATGACCTCCCCAGGAGGACACAATGCTCTGCTCCTGCTCTTCCCTCTTACTGTATGATTACCATCACCTGTGCTGTTCCCTAATACTGACCCAGTGCTCATACCTATGTCATACCTCCCAACATGACCTCTCCAGGAGAACACAATGCTCTGCTCCTGCTCTTCCCTCTTACTGTATGATTACCATCACCTGTGCTGTACCCTAATACTGACCCAGTGCTCATACCTATGTCATACCTCCCAACATGACACTCTCCAGGAGGACACAATGCTCTGCTCCTGCTCTTCCCTCTTACTGTATGATTACCATCACCTGTGCTGTACCCTAATACTGACCCAGTGCTCATACCTATGTCATACCTCCCAACATGACCTCTCCAGGAGGACACAATGCTCTGCTCCTGCTCTTCCCTCTTACTGTATGATTACCATCACCTGTGCTGTACCCTAATACTGACCCAGTGCTCATACCTATGTCATACCTCCCAACATGACCCTCTCCAGGAGGACACAATGCTGTGCTCTTCCCTCTTACTGTATGATTACCATCATCTGTGCTGTACCCTAATACTGACCCAGTGCTCATACCTATGTCATACCTCCCAACATGATCCTCTCCAGGAGGGACACAATGCTCTGCTCCTGCTCTTCCCTCTTACTGTATGATTACCATCACCTGTGCTGTACCCTAATACTGATCCAGTGCTCATACCTATGTCATACCTCCCAACATGACCTCTCCAGGAGGACACAATGCTCTGCTCCTGCTCTTCCCTCTTACTGTATGATTACCATCATCTGTGCTGTACCCTAATACTGACCCAGTGCTCATACCTATGTCATACCTCCCAACATGATCCTCTCCAGGAGGGACACAATGCTCCGCTCCTGCTCTTCCCTCTTACTGTATGATTACCATCACCTGTGCTGTACCCTAATACTGATCCAGTGCTCATACCTATGTCATACCTCCCAACATGACCTCTCCAGGAGGGAAACAATGCTCTGCTCCTGCACTTCCCTCTTACTGTATGATTACCATCACCTGTGCTGTACCCTAATACTGACCCAGTGCTCATACCTATGTCATACCTCCCAACATGACCTTTCCAGGACACAATGCTCTGCTCCTGCACTTCCCTCTTACTGTATGATTACCATCACCTGTGCTGTATCCTAATACTGACCCAGTGCTCATACCTATGTCATACCTCCCAACATGACCCATCCAGGAGGACACAATGCTCTGCTCCTGCTCTTCCCTCTTACTGTATGATTACCATCACCTGTGCTATACCCTAATACTGACCCTGTGCTCATACCTATGTCATACCTCCCAACATGACCTCTCCAGGAGGACACAATGCTCTGCTCCTGCTCTTCCCTCTAACTGTATGATTACCATCACCTGTGCTGTACCCTAATACTGACCCAGTGCTCATACCTATGTCATACCTCCCAACATGACCCTCTCCAGGAGGACACAATGCTCTGCTCCTGCTCTTCCCTCTTACTGTATGATTACCATCACCTGTGCTGTACCCTAATACTGACCCAGTGCTCATACCTATGTCATACCTCCCAACATGACCTCTCCAGGAGGACACAATGCCCTGCTCCTGCTCTTCCCTCTTACTGTATGATTACCATCACCTGTGCTGTACCCTAATACTGACCCAGTGCTCATACCTATGTCATACCTCCCAACATGACCTCTCCAGGAGGACACAATGCTCTGCTCCTGCTCTTCCCTCTTACTGTATGATTACCATCACCTGTGCTGTATCCTAATACTGACCCAGTGCTCATACCTATGTCATACCTCCCAACATGACCTCTCCAGGAGGACACCATGCTCTGCTCCTGCTCTTCCCTCTTACTGTATGATTACCATCACCTGTGCTGTACCCTAATACTGACCCAGTGCTCATACCTATGTCATACCTCCCAACATGACCCTCTCCAGGAGGACACAATGCTCTGCTCCTGCTCTACCCTCTTACTGTATGATTACCATCACTTGTGCTGTACCCTAATACTGACCCAGTGCTCATACCTATGTCATACCTCCCAACATGACCTCTCCAGGAGGACACAATGCTCTGTTCCTGCTATTCCCTCTTACTGTATGATTACCATCACCTGTGCTGTACCCTAATACTGACCCAGTGCTCATACCTATTTCATACCTCCCAACATGACCTCTCCAGGAGGACACAATGCTCTGCTCCTGCACTTCCCTCTTACTGTATGATTACCATCACCTGTGCTGTACCCTAATACTGACCCAGTGCTCATACCTATGTCATACCTCCCAACATGACCCCTCCAGGAGGACACAATGCTCTGCTCCTGCTCTTCCCTCTTACTGTATGATTACCATCACCTGTGCTGTACCCTAATACTGACCCAGTGCTCATACCTATGTCATACCTCCCAACATGACCTCTCCAGGAGGGACACAATGCTCTGCTCCTGCTCTTCCCTCTTACTGTATGATTACCATCACCTGTGCTGTACCCTAATACTGAACAAGTGCTCATACCTATGTCATACCTCCCAACATGACCTCTCCAGGAGGACACAATGCTCTGCTCCTGCTCTTCCCTCTTACTGTATGATTACCATCACCTGTGCTGTACCCTAATACTGACCCAGTGCTCATACCTATGTCATACCTCCCAACATGACCTCTCCAGGAGGGACACAATGCTCTGCTCCTCCCTCTTACTGTATGATTACCATCATCTGTGCTGTATCCTAATACTGACCCAGTGCTCATACCTATGTCATACCTCCCAACATGACCTCTCCAGGAGGACACAATGCTCTGCTCCTGCTCTTCCCTCTTACTGTATGATTACCATCACCTGTGCTGTACCCTAATACTGACCCAGTGCTCATACCTATGTCATACCTCACAACATGACCTCTCCAGGAGGAAACAATGCTCTGCTCCTGCTCTTCCCTCTTACTGTATGATTACCATCACCTGTGCTGTACCCTAATACTGACCCAGTGCTCATACCTATGTCATACCTCCCAACATGACCTCTCCAGGAGCACACAATGCTCTGCTCCTGCTCTTCCCTCTTACTGTATGATTACCATCACCTGTGCTGTACCCTAATACTGACCCAGTGCTCATACCTATGTCATACCTCCCAACATGACCCTCTCCAGGAGGACACAATGCTCTGCTACTGCTCGGCCCTCTTACTGTATGATTACCATCACCTGTGCTGTACCCTAATACTGACTCAGTGCTCATACCTATGTCATACCTCCCAACATGACCCTCTTCAGTAGGGCCACAATGCTCTGCTCCCGGACTTCCCCCTTACTGTATGATTACCATCACCTGTGCTGTACCCTAATACTGACCCAGTGCTCATACCTATGTCATACCTCCCAACATGACCTCTCCGGGAGGACACAATGCTCTGCTCTTCCCTCTTACTGTATGATTACCATCACCTGTGCTGTACCCTAATACTGACCCAGTGCTCATACCTATGTCATACCACCCAACATGACCTCTCCAGGAGGACACAATGCTCTGCTCCTGCTCTTCCTCTTACTGTATGATTACCATCACCTGTGCTGTACCCTAATACTGACCCAGTGCTCATACCTATGTCATACCTCCCAACATGACCCTCTCCAGGAGGACACAATGCTCTGCTCCTGTTCTTTCCTCTTACTGTATAATTACCATCACCTGTGCTGTACCCTAATACTGACCCAGTGCTCATACCTATGTCATACCTCCCAACATGACCTCTCCAGGAGGGACACAATGCTCTGCTCTTCCCTCTTACTGTATGATTACCATCACCTGTGCTGTACCCTAATACTGACCCAGTGCTCATACCTATGTCATACCTCCCAACATGACCTCTCCAGGAGGACACAATGCTCTGCTCCTGTACTTCCCTCTTACTGTATGATTACCATCACCTGTGCTGTATCCTAATACTGACCCAGTGCTCATACCTATGTCATACCTCCCAACATGACCCTCTCCAGGAGGACACAATGCTCTGCTCCTGCTCTTCCCTCTTACTGTATGATTACTATCACCTGTGCTGTAACCTAATACTGACCCAGTGCTCATACCTATGTCATACCTCCCAACATGACCTCTCCAGGAGGGACACAATGCTCTGCTCCTGCACTTCCCTCTTACTGTATGATTACCATCACCTGTGCTGTACCCTAATACTGACCCAGTGCTCATACCTATGTCATACCTCCCAACATGACCTCTCCAGGAGGACACAATGCTCTGCTCCTGCTCTTCCCTCTTAATGTATGATTACCATCACCTGTGCTGTAACCTAATACTGACCCAGTGCTCATACCTATGTCATACCTCCCAACATGACCCTCTCCAGGAGGACACAATGCTCTGCTCCTGCTCTTCCCTCTTACTGTATGATTACCATCACTTGTGCTGTACCCTAATACTGACCCAGTGCTCATACCCATGTCATACCTCCCAACATGTTCCTCTCCAGGAGGACACAATGCTCTGCTCCTGCTCTTCCCTCTTACTGTATGATTACCATCACCTGTGCTGTACCCTAATACTGACCCAGTGCTCATACCTATGTCATACCTCCCAACATGACCTCCCCAGGAGGACACAATGCTCTGCTCCTGCTCTTCCCTCTTACTGTATGATTACCATCTCCTGTGCTGTACCCTAATACTGACCCAGTGCTCATACCTATGTCATACCTCCCAACATGACCCTCTCCAGGAGGACACAATGCTCTGCTCCTGCTCTTCCCTCTTACTGTATGATTACCATCACCTGTGCTGTACCCTAATACTGACCCAGTGCTCATACCTATGTCATACCTCCCAACATGACCTCTCCAGGAGGACACAATGCTCTGCTCCTGCTCTTCCCTCTTACTGTATGATTGTCATCACCTGTGCTGTACCCTAATACTGACCCAGTGCTCATACCTATGTCTTACCTCCCAACATGACCTCTCCAGGAGGGACACAATGCTCTGCTCCTGCTCTTCCCTCTTACTGTATGATCACCATCACCTGTGCTGTACCCTAATACTGACCCAGTGCTCATACCTATGTCATACCTCCCAACATGACCTTTCCAGGAGGACACAAAGCTCTGCTCCTGCACTGCCCTCTTACTGTATGATTACCATCACCTGTGCTGTACCCTAATACTGACCCAGTGCTCATACCTATGTCATACCTCCCAACATGACCTTTCCAGGAGGACACAAAGCTCTGCTCCTGCACTGCCCTCTTACTGTATGATTACCATCACCTGTGCTGTACCCTAATACTGACCCAGTGCTCATACCTATGTCATACCTCCCAACATGACCCTCTCCAGGAGAACACAATGCTCTGCTCCTGCTCTTCCCTCTTACTGTATGATTACCATCACCTGTGCTGTACCCTAATACTGACCCAGTGCTCATACCTATGTCATACCTCCCAACATGACCTCTCCAGGAGGGACACAATGCGCTGCTCCTGCTCTTCCCTCTTACTGTATGATTACCATCACCTGTGCTGTACCCTAATACTGACCCAGTGCTCATACCTATGTCATACCTCCCAACATGACCCTCTCCAGGAGAACACAATGCTCTGCTCCTGCTCTTCCCTATTACTGTATGATTACCATCACCTGTGCTGTACCCTAATACTGACCCAGTGCTCATACCTATGTCATACCTCCCAACATGACCTCTCTAGGAGGACACAATGCTCTGCTCCTGCTCTTCCCTCTTACTGTATGATTACCATCACCTGTGCTGTACCCTAATACTGACCTAGTGCTCATACCTATGTCATACCTCCCAACATGACCTCTCCAGGAGAACACAATGCTCTGCTCCTGCTCTTCCCTCTTACTGTATGATCACCATCACCTGTGCTGTACCCGGATACTGACCCAGTGCTCATACCTATGTCATACCTCCCAACATGACCCTCTCCAGGAGGACACAATGCTCTGCTCCTGCTCTTCCCTCTTACTGTATGATTACCATCACCTGTGCTGTACCCTAATACTGAACCAGTGCTCACACCTATGTCATACCTCCCAACATGACCTCTCCAGGAGGACACAATGCTCTGCTCCTGCTCTTTCCTCTTACTGTATGATTACCATCACCTGTGCTGTACCCTAATACTGACCCAGTGCTCATACCTATGTCATACCTCCCAACATGACCTCTCCAGGAGGACACAATGCTCTGCTCCTGCTCTTCCCTCTTACTGTATGATTACCATCACCTGTGCTGTACCCTAATACTGACCCAGTGCTCATACCTATGTCATACCTCCCAACATGACCTCTCCAGGAGGACACAATGCTCTGCTCCTGCTCTTCCCTCTTACTGTATGATTACCATCACCTGTGCTGTACCCTAATACTGACCCAGTGCTCATACCTATGTCATACCTCCCAACATGACCTCTCCAGGAGGACACAATGCTCTGCTCCTGCTCTTCCCTCTTACTGTATGATTACCATCACCTGTGCTGTACCCTAATACTGACCCAGTGCTCATACCTATGTCATACCTCCCAACATGACCCTCTCCAGGAGGACACAATGCTGTGCTCTTCCCTCTTACTGTATGATTACCATCATCTGTGCTGTACCCTAATACTGACCCAGTGCTCATACCTATGTCATACCTCCCAACATGATCCTCTCCAGGAGGGACACAATGCTCTGCTCCTGCTCTTCCCTCTTACTGTATGATTACCATCACCTGTGCTGTACCCTAATACTGATCCAGTGCTCATACCTATGTCATACCTCCCAACATGACCTCTCCAGGAGGGAAACAATGCTCTGCTCCTGCACTTCCCTCTTACTGTATGATTACCATCACCTGTGCTGTACCCTAATACTGACCCAGTGCTCATACCTATGTCATACCTCCCAACATGACCTTTCCAGGACACAATGCTCTGCTCCTGCTCTTCCCTCCAACTGTATGATTACCATCACCTGTGCTGTACCCTAATACTGACCCAGTGCTCATACCTATGTCATACCTCCCAACATGACCCTCTCCAGGAGGACACAATGCTCTGCTCCTGCTCTTCCCTCTTACTGTATGATTACCATCACCTGTGCTGTACCCTAATACTGACCCAGTGCTCATACCTATGTCATACCTCCCAACATGACCTCTCTAGGAGGACACAATGCTCTGCTCCTGCTCTTCCCTCTTACTGTATGATTACCATCACCTGTGCTGTACCCTAATACTGACCTAGTGCTCATACCTATGTCATACCTCCCAACATGACCTCTCCAGGAGAACACAATGCTCTGCTCCTGCTCTTCCCTCTTACTGTATGATCACCATCACCTGTGCTGTACCCGGATACTGACCCAGTGCTCATACCTATGTCATACCTCCCAACATGACCTCTCTAGGAGGACACAATGCTCTGCTCCTGCTCTTCCCTCTAACTGTATGATTACCATCACCTGTGCTGTACCCTAATACTGACCCAGTGCTCATACCTATGTCATACCTCCCAACATGACCCTCTCCAGGAGGACACAATGCTCTGCTCCTGCTCTTCCCTCTTACTGTATGATTACCATCACCTGTGCTGTACCCTAATACTGACCCAGTGCTCATACCTATGTCATACCTCCCAACATGACCTCTCCAGGAGGACACAATGCCCTGCTCCTGCTCTTCCCTCTTACTGTATGATTACCATCACCTGTGCTGTACCCTAATACTGACCCAGTGCTCATACCTATGTCATACCTCCCAACATGACCTCTCCAGGAGGACACAATGCTCTGCTCCTGCTCTTCCCTCTTACTGTATGATTACCATCACCTGTGCTGTATCCTAATACTGACCCAGTGCTCATACCTATGTCATACCTCCCAACATGACCTCTCCAGGAGGACACAATGCTCTGCTCCTGCTCTTCCCTCTTACTGTATGATTACCATCACCTGTGCTGTACCCTAATACTGACCCAGTGCTCATACCTATGTCATACCTCCCAACATGACCCTCTCCAGGAGGACACAATGCTCTGCTCCTGCTCTACCCTCTTACTGTATGATTACCATCACTTGTGCTGTACCCTAATACTGACCCAGTGCTCATACCTATGTCATACCTCCCAACATGACCTCTCCAGGAGGACACAATGCTCTGTTCCTGCTATTCCCTCTTACTGTATGATTACCATCACCTGTGCTGTACCCTAATACTGACCCAGTGCTCATACCTATGTCATACCTCCCAACATGACCTCCAGGAGGGACACAATGCTCTGCTCCTGCTCTTCCCTCTTACTGTATGATTACCATCACCTGTGCTGTACCCTAATACTGAACAAGTGCTCATACCTATGTCATACCTCCCAACATGACCTCTCCAGGAGGACACAATGCTCTGCTCCTGCTCTTCCCTCTTACTGTATGATTACCATCACCTGTGCTGTACCCTAATACTGACCCAGTGCTCATACCTATGTCATACCTCCCAACATGACCTCTCCAGGAGGGACACAATGCTCTGCTCCTCCCTCTTACTGTATGATTACCATCATCTGTGCTGTACCCTAATACTGACCCAGTGCTCATACCTATGTCATACCTCCCAACATGACCTCTCCAGGAGGACACAATGCTCTGCTCCTGCTCTTCCCTCTTACTGTATGATTACCATCACCTGTGCTGTACCCTAATACTGACCCAGTGCTCATACCTATGTCATACCTCCCAACATGACCTCTCCAGGAGCACACAATGCTCTGCTCCTGCTCTTCCCTCTTACTGTATGATTACCATCACCTGTGCTGTACCCTAATACTGACCCAGTGCTCATACCTATGTCATACCTCCCAACATGACCCTCTCCAGGAGGACACAATGCTCTGCTACTGCTCGGCCCTCTTACTGTATGATTACCATCACCTGTGCTGTACCCTAATACTGACTCAGTGCTCATACCTATGTCATACCTCCCAACATGACCCTCTTCAGTAGGGCCACAATGCTCTGCTCCCGGACTTCCCCCTTACTGTATGATTACCATCACCTGTGCTGTACCCTAATACTGACCCAGTGCTCATACCTATGTCATACCTCCCAACATGACCTCTCCAGGAGGACACAATGCTCTGCTCTTCCCTCTTACTGTATGATTACCATCACCTGTGCTGTACCCTAATACTGACCCAGTGCTCATACCTATGTCATACCACCCAACATGACCTCTCCAGGAGGACACAATGCTCTGCTCCTGCTCTTCCTCTTACTGTATGATTACCATCACCTGTGCTGTACCCTAATACTGACCCAGTGCTCATACCTATGTCATACCTCCCAACATGACCTCTCCAGGAGGGACACAATGCTCTGCTCCTGCTCTTCCCTCTTACTGTATGATTACCATCACCTGTGCTGTATCCTAATACTGACCCAGTGCTCATACCTATGTCATACCTCCCAACATGACCCTCTCCAGGAGGACACAATGCTCTGCTCCTGCTCTTCCCTCTTACTGTATGATTACTATCACCTGTGCTGTACCCTAATACTGACCCAGTGCTCATACCCATGTCATACCTCCCAACATGACCTCTCCAGGAGGGACACAATGCTCTGCTCCTGCTCTTCCCTCTTACTGTATGATTACCATCACCTGTGCTGTATCCTAATACTGACCCAGTGCTCATACCTATGTCATACCTCCCAACATGACCCTCTCCAGGAGGACACAATGCTCTGCTCCTGCTCTTCCCTCTTACTGTATGATTACCATCACTTGTGCTGTACCCTAATACTGACCCAGTGCTCATACCCATGTCATACCTCCCAACATGTTCCTCTCCAGGAGGACACAATGCTCTGCTCCTGCTCTTCCCTCTTACTGTATGATTACCATCACCTGTGCTGTACCCTAATACTGACCCAGTGCTCATACCTATGTCATACCACCCAACATGACCTCTCCAGGAGGACACAATGCTCTGCTCCTGCTCTTCCTCTTACTGTATGATTACCATCACCTGTGCTGTACCCTAATACTGACCCAGTGCTCATACCTATGTCATACCTCCCAACATGACCTCTCCAGGAGGACACAATGCTCTGCTCCTGCTCTTCCCTCTTACTGTATGATTGTCATCACCTGTGCTGTACCCTAATACTGACCCAGTGCTCATACCTATGTCATACCTCCCAACATGACCTCTCCAGGAGGGACACAATGCTCTGCTCCTGCTCTTCCCTCTTACTGTATGATCACCATCACCTGTGCTGTACCCTAATACTGACCCAGTGCTCATACCTATGTCATACCTCCCAACATGACCTTTCCAGGAGGACACAAAGCTCTGCTCCTGCACTGCCCTCTTACTGTATGATTACCATCACCTGTGCTGTACCCCAATACTGACCCAGTGCTCATACCTATGTCATACCTCCCAACATGACCTTTCCAGGAGGACACAAAGCTCTGCTCCTGCACTGCCCTCTTACTGTATGATTACCATCACCTGTGATGTACCCTAATACTGACCCAGTGCTCGTACCTATGTCATACCTCCCAACATGACCTCTCCAGGAGGACACAATGCTCTGCTCCTGCTCTTCCCTCTTACTGTATGATTACCATCACCTGTGTTGTACCCTAATACTGATCCAGCGCTCATACCTATGTCATACCTCCCAACATGTTCCTCTCCAGGAGGACACAATTCTCTGCTCCTGCTCTTCCCTCTTACTGTATCATTACCATCACCTGTGCTGTACCCTAATACTGACCCAGTGCTCATACCTATGTCATACCTCCCAACATGACCTCTCCAGGAGGACACAATGCTCTGCTCCTGCTCTTCCCTCATACTGTATGATTACCATCACCTGTGCTGTACCCTAATACTGACCCAGTGCTCATACCTGTGTCACACCTCCCAACATGACCCTCTCCAGGAGGACACAATGCTCTGCTCCTGCTCTTCCCTCTTACTGTATGATTACCATCACCTGTGCTGTACCCTAATACTTACCCAGTGCTCATACCTATGTCATACCTCCCAACATGACCTCTCCAGGAGGACACAATGCTCTGCTCCTGCTCTTCCCTCATACTGTATGATTACCATCACCTGTGCTGTACCCTAATACTGACCCAGTGCTCATACCTATGTCATACCTCCCAACATGTTCCTCTCCAGGAGGACACAATGCTCTGCTCCTGCTCTTCCCTCTTACTGTATGATTACCATCACCTGTGCTGTACCCTAATACTGACCCAGTGCTCATACCTATGTCATACCTCCCAACATGACCTCCCCAGGAGGACACAATGCTCTGCTCCTGCTCTTCCCTCTTACTGTATGATTACCATCACCTGTGCTGTACCCTAATACTGGCCCAGTGCTCATACCTATGTCATACCTCCCAACATGACCCTCTCCAGGAGGGACACAATGCTCTGCTCCTGCTCTTCCCTCTTACTGTATGATTACCATCACCTGTGCTGTACCCCAATACTGACCCAGTGCTCATACCTATGTCATATCTCCCAACATGTTCCTCTCCAGGAGGACACAATGCTCTGCTCCTGCTCTTCTCTCTTACTGTATGATTACCATCTCCTGTGCTGTACCCTAATACTGACCCAGTGCTCATACCTATGTCATACCTCCCAACATGACCTCTCCAGGAGGACACAATGCTCTGCTCCTGCTCTTCCCTCTTACTGTATGATTACCATCACCTGTGCTGTACCCTAATACTGACCCAGTGCTCATACCTATGTCATACCTCCCAACATGACCTCTCCAGGAGGGACACAATGCTCTGCTCCTCCCTCTTACTGTATGATTACCATCATCTGTGCTGTACCCTAATACTGACCCAGTGCTCATACCTATGTCATACCTCCCAACATGACCTCTCCAGGAGGACACAATGCTCTGCTCCTGCTCTTCCCTCTTACTGTATGATTACCATCACCTGTGCTGTACCCTAATACTGACCCAGTGCTCATACCTATGTCATACCTCACAACATGACCTCTCCAGGAGGAAACAATGCTCTGCTCCTGCTCTTCCCTCTTACTGTATGATTACCATCACCTGTGCTGTACCCTAATACTGACCCAGTGCTCATACCTATGTCATACCTCCCAACATGACCTCTCCAGGAGCACACAATGCTCTGCTCCTGCTCTTCCCTCTTACTGTATGATTACCATCACCTGTGCTGTACCCTAATACTGACCCAGTGCTCATACCTATGTCATACCTCCCAACATGACCCTCTCCAGGAGGACACAATGCTCTGCTACTGCTCTTCCCTCTTACTGTATGATTACCATCACCTGTGCTGTACCCTAATACTGACCCAGTGCTCATACCTATGTCATACCTCCCAACATGACCTCTCCAGGAGGACACAATGCTCTGCTCCTGCTCTCCCCTCTTACTGTATGATTACCATCACCTGTGCTGTACCCTAATACTGACTCAGTGCTCATACCTATGTCATACCTCCCAACATGACCCTCTTCAGTAGGGCCACAATGCTCTGCTCCCGGACTTCCCCCTTACTGTATGATTACCATCACCTGTGCTGTACCCTAATACTGACCCAGTGCTCATACCTATGTCATACCTCCCAACATGACCTCTCCAGGAGGACACAATGCTCTGCTCTTCCCTCTTACTGTATGATTACCATCACCTGTGCTGTACCCTAATACTGACCCAGTGCTCATACCTATGTCATACCACCCAACATGACCTCTCCAGGAGGACACAATGCTCTGCTCCTGCTCTTCCTCTTACTGTATGATTACCATCACCTGTGCTGTACCCTAATACTGACCCAGTGCTCATACCTATGTCATACCTCCCAACATGACCTCTCCAGGAGGGACACAATGCTCTGCTCCTGCTCTTCCCTCTTACTGTATGATTACCATCTCCTGTGCTGTACCCTAATACTGACCCAGTGCTCATACCTATGTCATATCTCCCAACATGACCTCTCCAGGAGGACACAATGCTCTGCTCCTGTACTTCCCTCTTACTGTATGATTACCATCACCTGTGCTGTATCCTAATACTGACCCAGTGCTCATACCTATGTCATACCTCCCAACATGACCCTCTCCAGGAGGACACAATGCTCTGCTCCTGCTCTTCCCTCTTACTGTATGATTACTATCACCTGTGCTGTAACCTAATACTGACCCAGTGCTCATACCTATGTCATACCTCCCAACATGACCTCTCCAGGAGGGACACAATGCTCTGCTCCTGCACTTCCCTCTTACTGTATGATTACCATCACCTGTGCTGTACCCTAATACTGACCCAGTGCTCATACCTATGTCATACCTCCCAACATGACCTCTCCAGGAGGGACACAATGCTCTGCTCCTGCACTTCCCTCTTACTGTATGATTACCATCACCTGTGCTGTACCCTAATACTGACCCAGTGCTCATACCTATGTCATACCTCCCAACATGACCTCTCCAGGAGGACACAATGCTCTGCTCCTGCTCTTCCCTCTTAATGTATGATTACCATCACCTGTGCTGTAACCTAATACTGACCCAGTGCTCATACCTATGTCATACCTCCCAACATGACCCTCTCCAGGAGGACACAATGCTCTGCTTCTGCTCTTCCCTCTTACTGTATGATTACCATCACCTGTGCTGTACCCTAATACTGACCCAGTGCTCATACCTATGTCATACCTCCCAACATGACCTCCCCAGGAGGACACAATGCTCTGCTCCTGCTCTTCCCTCTTACTGTATGATTACCATCTCCTGTGCTGTACCCTAATACTGACCCAGTGCTCATACCTATGTCATACCTCCCAACATGACCTCTCCAGGAGGGACACAATGCTCTGCTCCTGCTCTTCCCTCTTACTGTATGATCACCATCACCTGTGCTGTACCCTAATACTGACCCAGTGCTCATACCTATGTCATACCTCCCAACATGACCTTTCCAGGAGGACACAAAGCTCTGCTCCTGCACTGCCCTCTTACTGTATGATTACCATCACCTGTGTTGTACCCTAATACTGATCCAGCGCTCATACCTATGTCATACCTCCCAACATGTTCCTCTCCAGGAGGACACAATTCTCTGCTCCTGCTCTTCCCTCTTACTGTATCATTACCATCACCTGTGCTGTACCCTAATACTGACCCAGTGCTCATACCTATGTCATACCTCCCAACATGACCTCTCCAGGAGGACACAATGCTCTGCTCCTGCTCTTCCCTCATACTGTATGATTACCATCACCTGTGCTGTACCCTAATACTGACCCAGTGCTCATACCTGTGTCACACCTCCCAACATGACCTCTCCAGGAGGACACAATGCTCTGCTCCTGCTCTTCCCTCTTACTGTATGATTACCATCACCTGTGCTGTACCCTAATACTTACCCTGTGCTCATACCTATGTCATACCTCCCAACATGACCTCTCCAGGAGGACACAATGCTCTGCTCCTGCTCTTCCCTCATACTGTATGATTACCATCACCTGTGCTGTACCCTAATACTGACCCAGTGCTCATACCTATGTCATACCTCCCAACATGTTCCTCTCCAGGAGGACACAATGCTCTGCTCCTGCTCTTCCCTCTTACGGTATGATTACCATCACCTGTGCTGTACCCTAATACTGACCCAGTGCTCATACCTATGTCATACCTCCCAACATGACCTCCCCAGGAGGACACAATGCTCTGCTCCTGCTCTTCCCTCTTACTGTATGATTACCATCTCCTGTGCTGTACCCTAATACTGACCCAGTGCTCATACCTATGTCATACCTCCCAACATGACCTCTCCAGGAGGGACACAATGCTCTGCTCCTGCTCTTCCCTCTTACTGTATGATCACCATCACCTGTGCTGTACCCTAATACTGACCCAGTGCTCATACCTATGTCATACCTCCCAACATGACCTCTCCAGGAGGACACAATGCTCTGCTCCTGCTCTTCCCTCTTACTGTATGATTACCATCACCTGTGCTGTACCCTAATACTGGCCCAGTGCTCATACCTATGTCATACCTCCCAACATGACCCTCTCCAGGAGGGACACAATGCTCTGCTCCTGCTCTTCCCTCTTACTGTATGATTACCATCACCTGTGCTGTACCCCAATACTGACCCAGTGCTCATACCTATGTCATACCTCCCAACATGTTCCTCTCCAGGAGGACACAATGCTCTGCTCCTGCTCTTCCCTCTTACTGTATGATTACCATCTCCTGTGCTGTACCCTAATACTGACCCAGTGCTCATACCTATGTCATACCTCCCAACATGACCTCTCCAGGAGGGACACAATGCTCTGCTCCTGCTCTTCCCTCTTACTGTATGATCACCATCACCTGTGCTGTACCCTAATACTGACCCAGTGCTCATACCTATGTCATACCTCCCAACATGACCCTCTCCAGGAGAACACAATGCTCTGCTCCTGCTCTCCCCTCTTACTGTATGATTACCATCACCTGTGCTGTACTCTAATACTGACCCAGTGCTCATACCTGTGTCACACCTCCCAACATGACCCTCTCCAGGAGGACACAATGCTCTGCTCCTGCTCTTCCCTCTTACTGTATGATTACCATCACCTGTGCTGTACCCTAATACTTACCCAGTGCTCATACCTATGTCATACCTCCCAACATGACCTCTCCAGGAGGACACAATGCTCTGCTCCTGCTCTTCCCTCTTACTGTATGATTACCATCTCCTGTGCTGTACCCTAATACTGACCCAGTGCTCATACCTATGTCATACCTCCCAACATGACCCTCTCCAGGAGGACACAATGCTCTGCTCCTGCTCTTCCCTCTTACTGTATGATTACCATCACCTGTGCTGTACCCTAATACTGACCCAGTGCTCATACCTATGTCATACCACCCAACATGACCTCTCCAGGAGGACACAATGCTCTGCTCCTGGACTTTTCTCTTACTGTATGATTACCATCACCTGTGCTGTACCCTAATACTGACCCAGTGCTCATACCTATGTCATACCTCCCAACATGACCTCTCCAGGAGGACACAATGCTCTGCTCCTGGACTTTTCTCTTAATGTATGATTGCCATCACCTGTGCTGAACAGGTAATGGACAAGAAAGGTGTTTCACTACAGGTGATGGTAATCATACACTAAGAGAAAAGTCCAGAGACAGAGTATTGCGTCCCTCCTGGAGAGGGTCATGTTGAGGGGTATGTGTATATTCTGCAGGCTGCTGTGTGAACGTGTGTGTGTGTATACCGCAGGCTGCTGTGTGAATGTGTGTGTGTATACCGCAGGCTGTGTGAATGTGTGTGTGTGTACAGTATGTACCGCAGGCTGCTGTGTGAACGTTGTGTATATACCGCAGGTGGCCGTGTGGACACGTGTATATACCGGAAGCAGGTGTGTGAATGTGTGTGTATATACCGCAGGCTGCTGTGTGGGCACGTGTATATACCGGAAGCAGGTGTGTGAATGTGTGTATATACCACAGGTGGCTGTGTGAATGTGTGTGTGTATATACCGCAGGCTGCTGTGTGAATGTGTGTGTGTGTATATACCGCAGGCTGCTGTGTGAATGTGTGTGTATATACCGCAGGCTGCTGTGTGAATGTGTGTGTGTATATACCGCAGGCTGCTGTGTGAATGTGTGTGTGTGTATATACCGCAGGCTGCTGTGTGAATGTGTGTGTGTGTATATACCGCAGGCTGCTGTGTGAATGTGTGTGTATATACCGCAGGCTGCTGTGTGAATGTGTGTGTGTATATACCGCAGGCTGCTGTGTGAATGTGTGTGTGTATATACCGCAGGCTGCTGTGTGAATGTGTGTGTGTGTATGTACCGCAGGCTGCTGTGTGAATGTGTGTATTTACCGCAGGCTGCTGTGTGAATGTGTGTGTGTGTGTGTGTGTGTATATACCGCAGGCTGCTGTGTGAATGTGTGTGTATATACCGCAGGCTGCTGTGTGAATGTGTGTATTTACCGCAGGCTGCTGTGTGAATGTGTGTATATACCGCAGGCTGCTGTGTGAATGTGTGTGTGTATATACCGCAGGCTGCTGTGTGAATGTGTGTGTGTGTATTTACCGCAGGCTGCTGTGTGAATGTGTGTGTGTGTGTGTGTGTGTGAATGTGTGTATTTACCGCAGGCTGCTGTGTGAATGTGTGTATATACCGCAGGCTGCTGTGTGAATGTGTGTGTATATACAGCAGGCGGCTGTGTGAATGTGTGTATATACCGCAGGCTGCTGTGTGAATGTGTGTATATACCGCAGGCTGCTGTGTGAATGTGTGTATATACCGCAGGCTGCTGTGTGAATGTGTGTGTATATACAGCAGGCGGCTGTGTGAATGTGTGTATATACCGCAGGCTGCTGTGTGAATGTGTGTATATACCGCAGGCTGCTGTGTGAATGTGTGTATTTACCGCAGGCTGCTGTGTGAATGTGTGTATATACCGCAGGCTGCTGTGTGAATGTGTGTGTGTATATACAGCAGGCGGCTGTGTGAATGTGTGTATATACCGCAGGCTGCTGTGTGAATGTGTGTGTATATACAGCAGGCGGCTGTGTGAATGTGTGTATATACCGCAGGCTGCTGTGTGAATGTGTGTGTGTATATACAGCAGGCGGCTGTGTGAATGTGTGTATATACCGCAGGTGGCTGTGTGAATGTGTGTATATATACAGCAGGCGGCTGTGTGAATGTGTGTATATACCGCAGGTGGCTGTGTGAATGTGTGTGTATATACTGCAGGCGGCTGTGTGAATGTGTGTATATACCGCAGGTGGCTGTGTGAATGTGTGTGTATATACAGCAGGCGGCTGTGTGAATGTGTGTATATACCGCAGGTGGCTGTGTGAATGTGTGTGTATATACAGCAGGTGGCTGTGTGAATGTGTGTGTATATACAGCAGGTGGCTGTGTGAATGTGTGTGTATATACAGCAGGCGGCTGTGTGAATGTGTGTATATACCGCAGGCGGCTGTGTGAATGTGTGTATATACCGCAGTCGGCTGTGTGAATGTGTGTGTATATACAGCAGGCGGCTGTGTGAATGTGTGTATATACAGCAGGCGGCTGTGTGAATGTGTGTATATACCGCAGGCGGCTGTGTGAATGTGTGTATATACCGCAGGCGGCTGTCTATATGATACATTTTGTGGCGTCTTTCTCAGGATAATGGATTCGGATGGGTTTGAGCCTCTTCTAGATCCTTCCAGGTCTCCGGACACTGAGAGTGAGCACAGCCGGTATCTCAGGTAAATTCCGCGCTGCTGATGAAATGTGATAGTTGTGTTACAGTGTGTAGTTGTGTTACATTGTGTCAGTCTGCTATACCCCGCGCTGTGCTGTACGGCCCTGTGCCCGGGTATTGGGGGATATACAGGAGGTGTCGCTGCCCGGGTTACGTTAGGGTCTATATTACAGCTGTCATCACACAAGCCGTAGCACACGGTCACACAGTCAGTGATTCATACGCCTCCTGACTACCAGACATCTGGAAAACCTGCAGTGCTGAGGGCAGGTGCAGGAACCCATACACGAGGCGTATATTGCGTTACCGGTGCTCTTACAAGCTGCCACCAGTGTCAGTGGAAGTGTGGCTTAGTTCCTTGCTGAGATATTCCCGCCTTTGATAACTCTGCGTCAGGAGATCCGTGCTGCCGACACTGTCAGTAAATGGGATGGAACTTTTCTCTCGTCCCTTCCTGCAGCAAAGTCCGCAATGGGAATCTGTACTTGGTGACGTTCGCTGCGGTGTTGGGACCCCTGAGTTTCGGCTTCGTCCTGGGGTACAGCTCTCCGGCCATCTCCGACCTGAGGAATGCGGACGACCCTCGCTTAGTGCTGGATAAGGAGGCAGCGTCGTGGTTTGGGGTGAGTCACTCGGGCAGTGTGTCTGGCATTGCAGGATCCATCCACCGAGCCGGAGAGAGCATGTTATTAGACTTTGGGGTCTATGTACCAAGCCTTGGATGGAGATAAAGTGGGGAGAGATAACGTACCCAGTCAATCAGCTCCTAACTGTCATGTTACAGGCTGTTTTTGAAAAATGACTGGAGCTGATTGGCTGGTACTTTATTTATCTCCATTCAAGGCTTTAGTAAATAGACCCCTAATGTTACTTACAGGGGATGATCTAAAATAACAAAGTACCACTGACGGTGAATATAAAGTTTTGATGGCGACTACCCCACCTGTGTCCCTAACGCCGTTACTGCTGATTACATCATTAATAAACGCTCCCAGTGTGTACAAGGCAGCCTGTAACTCTGGGGGAGGTGTATCAAGCGGTGGAGAGGTTGCCCATAGCAATTAATTAGCGGCTACCGTCCATTTCATAGAAGGTGCTTGATAAATGCTACCTCAGAGCTTAACTGGTTGCTCCCGTTCTCCACTCTGTGCCTCGTACCTCATTCCTTACATATCTGTTAGGTGAAACCTCTATATCGCTGCTCGTACAGATGGAGAGGAAAGGTCTAATGTAATGTAAATCCTGTTCTGTACAGGGTATACGGCCGCTTTGTGCTCTGTATATATGTGATTCCTCTTTCGGCTTAGCGTCCCTTTACCCAGAGAGACATTTCCCCGTCTCCAGCTTATAATGCGGATTAACCCCGCTGCTGCCGGCCGGCTGTCTGTGGTGTCACTGGTCATGGTCACGTTGTGGGAGAAAGGGCAGATAAACGAGAAGTGCTGACTTCCCATTTCCTGAGGTCATCCTCAGCCAGTCATTACACGTCAGTAAAGGTCGGGATCGTGCTGTGTCGGTACTTTCCCTGCTATCTAGCTGCGTCTGCTCATTTACAGAATAGTAACCTGTTACCTAGAAACCCAGAGTAACATCTGGACCCGAGATCGTCCAAGCCGCCGTCCCCTAATGACAGTAGGCGTCCGTATTATAGCTACAAATTGGGGGGACAGAAGCTCGGAATGATCTCAGACAGGCGGCAGATGGTAAATCGTCACCCCGGTAGGAGACGTTAGGTTCTTTTATGGAAATGAAGGATGCGGCTTTCGGAGGTAGATCTTAGATGGTACGTGAAGCTTAATTGCAGGGGGGTAAAAAAATTGCTGGGTAACATACAGATGGAGCCCTGCTCATCTATCCCAGCAGATAGATGGCGCAGCAGAGAAGGCTAGATGTATGCTCCATCCGTATATACAGAAAGTGATGAAGGACAAGCTGGCAGGAAGTCTACACCCCAGGTAGGGCTCACCCAGGGGGTCCTGCAACCTACCTGGAGAAAGGTTAGGACCTGCGTGGACCCCAATGTTTGTCTGTACACTGATGCCTGGGGTTGGCGTTTGCTGGGATCAGTAGATCGGGTATAACAGACTCTGTACGTTCAGCCTTTGTCCCCAAATAACAAGGACAATGATTTATAAGAGAGTCTGAGCTTGCGGCACCCAGTGTTCCAGCAGAGAGAAATCAGTAACTGTAAGGGGGGGGTTTGACCTGTGCTCAAAAATGTTAATAAATAAATGTCATTTGCACACGTTGTTCCAGGAGCGAGTTGTACCACTCTGTCAGGCCCTGTATCTCCTAATAAGTGTAATGAGAGGGACATGCTACCCACTGTGCGTCACTATATCCGGGCGCTTCTCAGGCGCTGCGATTGGTTCTGATGTGTAGGAGCGGCTTAACGGTTATGTTATAATTTCCCCATTGGTGGCTAAGCAGGATATCTGTCTACGTCTATCCACATCCCCCTAGCGCAAATTTATCGGAGACTTACCTGAGAGATTTTCATTTTACACATTTTTTACTCCATTTTGAAGTCGCCTCAGGTCTTGGTATGTCATGTCGGCATTCAGTGTCAACAGTCTACACCAGAATGTTACATCGGCGTTGTGTGTCGATAGCATGCCGACACAGTCTCTTTTTATTATTTAAACCCAAACAATAAATCTATCATTACAATGTACTGCTGGCATGCATAGTGTCAACATAATGACACGTCGACTGTCAATATTCTGAATGTCTACATCATGACTGGATACCCAATTAATAGCTTGGGCCTTTATTCACGTCTGTTACGTGTAAGTTGAAGTGATGCGAATCTGTGCCAAGAATGGGGAACCTTCGGCACTCAAGCTGTTGCTTAACTACACATACCAGCATGCCTTGCTACAGTTTTGCTATTTGGCCATGCTAAAACTGTTGCAGGGCATGCTGGGATGTGTAGTTCAACAGCTGGAGGGCCGAAGGTTCCCCATCCCTAATCTATGCGGTGTGTGGTGCTGCATTATAGTTTTCAGAATATTCTGAATCCCCCAATCGACGCGTCTGTTTGTTGATCCCAATATCTTAATATCCAACTCTAATAGGGGCTCCCAGCGAGATGAATAAACCCCAGGGTTTTGCACCATTGTCTGAGCTGTGATTGTAAATTGCGCCATTTCTCCCTCGCAGTCCATAGTGACGATCGGAGCGGCCGCTGGGGGGATATTTGGTGGCTGGATGGTGGATCGGATCGGCCGGAAGCTCAGCCTCATGCTGTGCTCTCTTCCCTTCGTCCTCGGGTTCATGCTGATCATATCCGCGCAGAACGTCTGGATGTTACTCTGCGGCCGCTTGTTGGCCGGGCTGGCTAGCGGAGTCACCTCACTAGTGGTCCCCGTAAGTATCGCCCAAGCGCTGTGCTATATTATTATTATTATTATTATTATTATTATTATTATTATTATTATTATTATTATAAAGGGATAGGTCATTAATCTGCAGCTTGAATGTATAAGAAAAATGTTGAGTAAACTAAAAAAGTTGCACAATGAAATGGATGAGAAAATGAAGCGGTCGCCATGTCTACAGAATCCAACGAAGTCACGGTACATGAACACGTATAGTCCATGTAATGACCGCTCATTGCACGGTAACAGAATTACCTATTAATGAACCCTTATCTCATCCTTGCTCTTCTGGTTCCTCTCTGATGCCAGTGACACTTTCTGCAAATGAGAGGGAGGAAACAGCAGACGAATCCAAGATGGCCACTGCCATTGTAACTGTAAATGAGGGACACAAATAACAATGGAAAAAAAGGCCTTGCTTATAGATTGGATTCTTTTTGTTTTATTTCATGGAAATGTTCAATAAATGTAAATGTTTTAAATGAGGAACTTCAAGTAAATTAGGAAGATGAGCATTGAAAGTTCCTTTCAGCCTGGAGTCCCACCTTAAAGTTATTCCACAGAAAGCTGAGGTAAAAATTAATCGCAGAGTTAGACATTAATAGAACAGATCCCTCAGTTGCCTAGTTATCGGTAAAAACTATAGAATACATGCACGTCCTGGCTCTTTACCATGAAATATGTTCCTTACACATGACGGAGGCAGCCATTTTGTAGGCTGTGCTAGTATTTGCGAGAAGGACTCCATTCTCAGTGAGGGTACCATGAGATTATTAATTTGTGCCTCAGTGATGTCACTGGTTTGTAGCAAATTGATAGGTTGCATACTGGTTCAGTCCACAAAATGGCTGCCTCCGCAGCCACAAGATGGCTGCTTCCACGGTGTGTCACTGAAGGGTCCACTTTGATTAAAGCACCTCCCGCACATTAAAGCACCCTCATTCTGTCCAGAAAGAGATCCTCAAATCTTGATATTTGATCTATGTGAGAGACTTACATTGTAACCTGACTCGTAGGTGTATATTTCTGAGACGTCCCACTCCAGAGTACGGGGGACGTTGGGGTCCTGCGTCCAGCTAATGGTGGTCACAGGCATTGTTGGAGCCTACATTTCAGGTACTGAGCTTCATTTTATTTTTAATGTCTTTTTCTTCCAATACTCTCCCACAGGTGTGGTTCCACACTCGGGACTAACACAGCTTGGGCTGTACGTCTGCCCCACCTCAAATCTATACTCCTAGATAGTCAGGAGGAGATTGCGCAGGAGGTGGGGACATGGTTTCTGGTTGTTGACATCTCCTCACCATTTTGCCGTCTTTGTGATCACCAGGGATGTTCCTGGACTGGCGCTGGCTCGCTGTCTTCTGCTCCGTCCCACCGGTCCTCATGCTCCTGTTTATGTGCGTCATGCCCGAGAGTCCCCGATATCTCATCAACCAGGGCAGGCGGTCCGAGGCCTTGTCTGCTCTCCGCTTCCTCAGAGGTCCTGATGTGAACCATGAATTTGAATATCGTCAGATTGAGTCTAGTGGGAATGATGAGGTATGGCCCTGTTCCTGCGTTTGCTAAACATGTATGTAATATAGACGTTTATATCACAGCTGGAATGGCCTAAACAAATCTTCACCTAAAGCATGTCTCTTTCTGAAATGTTCTTCTCTGCAACCCTGGCTAATGTATGTGATAGCTTCTTCTCTGTAGAACCCTCCCTCTGGCGGCTCGTCCTCCGCAGTCCCCTCCCTCTGGCGGCTCGTCCTCCGCAGTCCCCTCTCTCTGGCGGCTCGTCCACCGCAGTCCCCACCCTCTGGCGGCTCGTCCTCCGCAGTCCCCACCCTCTGGCGGCTCGTCCTCCGCAGTCCCCTCCCTCTGGCGGCTCGTCCTCCGCAGTCCCCTCCCTCTGGCGGCTCGTCCTCCGCAGTCCCCTCCCTCTGGCGGCTCGTCCTCCGCAGTCCCCTCCCTCTGGCGGCTCGTCCTCCGCAGTCCCCTCCCTCTGGCGGCTCGTCCTCCGCAGTCCCCTCCCTCTGGCGGCTCGTCCTCCGCAGTCCCCTCCCTCTGGCGGCTCGTCCTCCGCAGTCCCCTTTTATCTTGCTCTTAACTTTTTTAGAATTTTTTTTTTATATTTATATATTCATGTTGTATACTCTGTTTGAAATAAATTGTCCCTGTTAAATTTTCTATTTTCTATTTTATCCTTGTATAGAATTAACAAGGTTTTTAATCCTTTTATTGTTCCCAAATTACCATCTTAGAACACCATTGGTTGCTTAAAACCCCTATCCATTTTTTCTTATGTTCACAGTAATTCTCCATTTCTGTTCATTTAGGGGGCAGTTGACGCCCTTATATTTTGGAAGTGTCTATAATTTAATTCAGAGGTTCTCAAACTCGGTCCTCAGGACCCCACACGGTGCATGTTTTGCAGGTAACCCAGCAGGTGCACAGGTGTATTAATTACTCACTGACACATTTTAAAAGGTCCACAGGTGGAGCTAATTATTTCATTTGTGATTCTGTGAGGAGACCTGCAAAACATGCACTGTGTGGGCCCCCGAGGACCGAGTTTGAGAACCTCTGATTTAATTCCATTCAGTAGCTAAGAGATAATTCCCAAGTGGCGCTGGTGGTTTAGGCAGCGGGGAAGGGAGGGTTAGGCACCACCGGGGAGGGTTAAGCACCCACAAGTTAGGGTAGGGGGCATAGGAGGGTTAGGGGGCTTACTGGGGGGCTGTCGGGATTCTGATGAACGGGATGCCGATGTTGGTATTCAAACCATCAGCACCCCGTCCATCTGGAAATCATATTGAACCCGAAAAACCATTATCTCGTCCAGCCCCTTAGGGGAAAAGGGAGAGATTTATCAAATCTTGGAGAGAGATAAAGTACAAACCAATCAGCTCCTGTAAAATGATAGATGATTAGTTGGTACTTTATCTCTCTCCAAGAATTGTTAAATCTCTAAAGAGTCTAACCTGAAGATCCAGCGAGGTTTTAACTGCAGTCATTTGTTTGATCAGTCTCCCGCTCTTACAAGCATTGGGAAAAGGTCGATGATCTTATATCGGAGGACGGCCAAGTTGTGTTGGGCCTCAACAAAGTGTCTTGCGTCGGTCTCGTGCCTTATTGCTGACCAGTGTAAGGCCGTGCGTTCTTTAATAATGTTTTCTGACGGGGCAGATAGTTATATAAATGACACATTTGCTGTTGCCGGAGAGGTGATCTCTGATGTCTACATGTCTCTGTATTAGGATGATTAAATGTGTCTCCTGGTAACCTATTCCTGCATGAATGCTAGGCAGCTATAATAAGGGGGGGTACTCAATGACTTGCTACAAGGAAGTGCAACTTACCCCCAATATGGCTTACGCTGACTAATGATCTTAAAACATTGCAATCTATTGGAGATAAAATACATCCCGGAGCCGCGTCGGACTCCTTTCTGTGATATAACGTAACTGTATATATTGGTGTTCCTGTCCAATCAGAGCAGCCTGAAGATGGCAGATTTCCGGAACCCGTCCATCTATAAACCCTTCATCATCGGGATTCTGCTCATGTTCTTCCAGCAGGCCACCGGTATTAACGCCATCATGTTCTACGCGGACATGATCTTTGAAGAAGCCAATTTCAAGGTATGTGGCGCCCCCTGCTGTAGAGAATAGTAATATCTCCAGAATGAAGTCTGCCGGCTGCTCTCATTGCCTTTCTCCGTTGTTCGATGTTTTTCAGAACAGCAGTTTGGCGTCGGTCATCGTGGGGCTGGTCCAGGTGGTTTTCACCGCTGTGGCGGCGCTCATCATGGATAGAGCAGGGAGGAAGCTTCTCCTAATCATCTCAGGTATCAATACATAACCTACAGAGCCGAAGACTTGCCAGCAGCATATATTATATTATAATCTATCTCTGACTTCTGTTCTTGGAAGAAGAGTACTATGCACCTTGCTAGGAGTACCACTGTTGTAGGTCTGATCTTGTTGCTTTATGCTGTCGTGGTCACTTTGCTGTAGGCTGGGTATAGAGCTTTGATAGGTAACTTCTCCTCAGTGCTGGTGCTCCTACTCCTCAGTGCTGGTGCTTTCAGCGCTGCAGTTACCTGTATTTAGTAGCGGTAACCTCAGACTTGATTAACCATGCTAGAGTTAGACATTTATTTATAATTATAATAGGCCTGCTGGATCTGTTTTGCACACGAAGCCGGCCGCCTAATTTAAGCTGTTGGTCAGATACACTGTTCAGTACACTGCATCTAACTATATGACTATTTCTTTCAGGAACCATCATGACGATCAGCGCGACCCTGTTTGGGGTGTTCTTTAAAATCACAGAGGTGCACGTGCACAACTCCTCGGGCCCCCTGACTCTGAGCAGCGGCGGAGACCCCGCAGAGCACCTGGCATGGTTGGCGTTGGCCAGCATGGGGCTGTTTATCACTGGTGAGGTTCCACTATCTTTAATAAAGAGCGTTTTGGTTAAAAAAAACAATGCTTCTTGTGAAATTAAGAGAGAGATCATGTGCTGGCCTGCGCCCGGGTCACCAGTACTTGTGTCATTCATAGTGAGCGATGGCTACAGGAGACGCTGCGCCCGGGTCACCAGTACTTGTGTCACTCACAGTGAGCGCCGGCTACAGGAGACGCTGCGCCCGGGTCACCAGTACCTGTGTCACTCACAGTGAGCGCCGGCTACAGGAGACGCTGCGCCCGGGTCACCAGTACTTGTGTCACTCACAGTGAGCGCCGGCTACAGGAGACGCTGCGCCCGGGTCACCAGTACTTGTGTCACTCACAGTGAGCGCCGCCTACAGGAGACGCTGCGCCCGGGTCACCAATACTTGTCACTCACAGTGAGCGCCGGCTACAGGAGACGCTGCGCCCGGGTCACCAGTACCGTTATCACTCACAGTGAGCGCCGGCTACAGGAGACGCTGCGCCCGGGTCACCAGTACCTGTGTCACTCACAGTGAGCGCCGGCTACAGAAGACGCTGCGCCCGAGTCACCAGTACTTGTGTCACTCACAGTGAGCGCCGGCTACAGGAGACGCTGCGCCCGGGTCACCAGTACTTGTGTCACTCACAGTGAGCGCCGGCTACAGGAGACGCTGCGCCCGGGTCACCAGTACTTGTGTCACTCACAGTGAGCGCCGGCTACAGGAGACGCTGCGCCCGGGTCACCAGTACCTGTGTCACTCACAGTGAGCGCCGGCTACAGAAGACGCTGCGCCCGGGTCACCAGTACCTGTGTCACTCACAGTGAGCGCCGGCTACAGGAGACGTTGCGTCCGGGTCACCAGTACCTGTGTCACTCACGGTGAGCGCTACTTACAGGAGACGCTGCGCCTGGGTCACCAGTACCTCTGTCACTCACAGTGAGCGATGGCTACAGGAGACGCTGCGCCCGGGTCACCAGTACCTGTGTCACTCACAGTGAGCGCCGGCTACAGGAGACGCTGCGCCCGGGTCACCAGTACTTGTGTCACTCACGGTGAGCGCTACTTACAGGAGACGCTGCGCCCGGGTCACCAGTACCTGTGTCACTCACAGTGAGCGATGGCTACAGGAGACGCTGCGCCCGGGTCACCAGTACTTGTGTCACTCACAGTGAGCGCCGGCTACAGGAGACGCTGCGCCCGGGTCACCAGTACTTGTGTCACTCACAGTGAGCGATGGCTACAGGAGACGCTGCGCCCGGGTCACCAGTACCTGTGTCACTCACAGTGAGCGCCGGCTACAGGAGACGCTGCGCCCGGGTCACCAGTACCTGTGTCACTCACAGTGAGCGCCGGCTACAGGAGACGCTGCGCCCGGGTCACCAGTACCTGTGTCACTCACAGTGAGCGCCGGCTACAGGAGACGCTGCGCCCGGGTCACCAGTACTTGTGTCACTCACAGTGAGCGCCGGCTACAGGAGACCCTGCGCCCGGGTCACCAGTACCGTTATCACTCACAGTGAGCGCCGGCTACAGGAGACGCTGCGCCCGGGTCACCAGTACCGTTATCACTCACAGTGAGCGCCGGCTACAGGAGACGCTGCACCCGGGTCACCAGTACTTGTGTCACTCACAGTGAGCGCCGGCTACAGGAGACGCTGCGCCCGGGTCACCAGTACCTGTGTCACTCACAGTGAGCGCCGGCTACAGGAGACGCTGCGCCCGGGTCACCAGTACTTGTGTCACTCACAGTGAGCGCTACTTACAGGAGACGCTGCGCCCGGGTCACCAGTACTTGTGTCACTCACAGTGAGAGCCGGCTATAGGAGACGCTGCGCCCGGGTCACCAGTACCTCTGTCACTCACAGTGAGCGCCGGCTACAGGAGACGCTGCGCCCGGGTCACCAGTACCTGTGTCACTCACAGTGAGCGCCCGCTACAGGAGACGCTGCGCCCGGGTCACCAGTACCTGTGTCACTCACAGTGAGTGCCGGCTACAGGAGACGCTGCACCCGGGTCACCAGTACTTGTGTCACTCACAGTGAGCGCTGCCTACAGGAGACGCTGCGCCCGGGTCACCAGTACCTGTGTCACTCACAGTGAGCGATGGCTACAGGAGACGCTGCGCCCGGGTCACCAGTACCTGTGTCACTCACAGTGAGCGATGGCTACAGGAGACGCTGCGCCCGGGTCACCAGTACCGTTATCACTCACAGTGAGCGCCGGCTACAGGAGACGCTGCGCCCGGGTCACCAGTACCTGTGTCACTCACAGTGAGCGCCGGCTACAGGAGACGCTGCGCCCGGGTCACCAGTACTTGTGTCACTCACAGTGAGCGCCGGCTACAGGAGACGCTGCGCCCGGGTCACCAGTACCTGTGTCACTCACAGTGAGCGCCGGCTACAGGAGACGCTGCGCCCGGGTCACCAGTACTTGTGTCACTCACAGTGAGCGCCGGCTACAGGAGACGCTGCGCCCGGGTCACCAGTACCTGTGTCACTCACAGTGAGCGCCGGCTACAGGAGACGCTGCGCCCGGGTCACCAGTACTTGTGTCACTCAGTGAGCGATGGCTACAGGAGACGCTGCGCCCGGGTCACCAGTACTTGTGTCACTCACAGTGAGCGCCGGCTACAGGAGACGCTGCGCCCGGGTCACCAGTACTTGTGTCACTCACAGTGAGCGCCGGCTACAGGAGACGCTGCGCCCGGGTCACCAGTACCTGTGTCACTCACAGTGAGCGCCGGCTACAGGAGACGCTGCGCCCGGGTCACCAGTACTTGTGTCACTCACAGTGAGCGCCGGCTACAGGAGACGCTGCGCCCGGGTCACCAGTACCTGTGTCACTCACAGTGAGCGCCGGCTACAGGAGACGCTGCGCCCGGGTCACCAGTACCTGTGTCACTCACAGTGAGCGCCGGCTACAGGAGACGCTGCGCCCGGGTCACCAGTACTTGTGTCACTCACAGTGAGCGCCGGCTACAGGAGACGCTGCGCCCGGGTCACCAGTACTTGTGTCACTCAGTGAGCGATGGCTACAGGAGACGCTGCGCCCGGGTCACCAGTACCTGTGTCACTCACAGTGAGCGCCGGCTACAGGAGACGCTGCGCCCGGGTCACCAGTACTTGTGTCACTCACAGTGAGCGCCGGCTACAGGAGACGCTGCGCCCGGGTCACCAGTACCTGTGTCACTCACAGTGAGCGCCGGCTACAGGAGACGCTGCGCCCGGGTCACCAGTACTTGTGTCACTCACAGTGAGCGCCGGCTACAGGAGACGCTGCGCCCGGGTCACCAGTACCTGTGTCACTCACAGTGAGCGCCGGCTACAGGAGACGCTGCGCCCGGGTCACCAGTACCTGTGTCACTCACAGTGAGCGCCGGCTACAGGAGACGCTGCGCCCGGGTCACCAGTACTTGTGTCACTCACAGTGAGCGCCGGCTACAGGAGACGCTGCGCCCGGGTCACCAGTACCTGTGTCACTCACAGTGAGCGCCGGCTACAGGAGACGCTGCGTCCGGGTCACCAGTACCTGTGTCACTCACAGTGAGCGCCGGCTACAGGAGACGCTGCGCCCGGGTCACCAGTACCGTTATCACTCACAGTGAGCGCCGGCTACAGGAGACGCTGCACCCGGGTCACCAGTACTTGTGTCACTTACAGTGAGCGCCGGCTACAGGAGACGCTGCGCCCGGGTCACCAGTACCTGTGTCACTCACAGTGAGCGCCGGCTACAGGAGACGCTGCGCCCGGGTCACCAGTACCTGTGTCACTCACAGTGAGCGCCGGCTACAGGAGACGCTGCGCCCGGGTCACCAATACTTGTGTCACTCACAGTGAGCGCCGGCTACAGGAGACGCTGCGCCCGGGTCACCAGTACCTGTGTCACTCACAGTGAGCGCCGGCTACAGGAGACGCTGCACCCGGGTCACCAGTACCGTTATCACTCACAGTGAGCGCCGGCTACAGGAGACGCTGCACCCGGGTCACCAGTACTTGTGTCACTCACAGTGAGCGCCGGCTACAGGAGACGCTGCGCCCGGGTCACCAGTACCTGTGTCACTCACAGTGAGCGCCGGCTACAGGAGACGCTGCGCCCGGGTCACCAGTACTTGTGTCACTCACAGTGAGCGCCGGCTACAGGAGACGCTGCGCCCGGGTCACCAGTACCTGTGTCACTCACAGTGAGCGCCGGCTACAGGAGACGCTGCGCCCGGGTCACCAGTACTTGTGTCACTCACAGTGAGCGCCGGCTACAGGAGACGCTGCGCCCGGGTCACCAGTACTTGTCACTCACAGTGAGCGCTGCCTACAGGAGACGCTGCGCCCGGGTCACCAGTACCTGTGTCACTCACAGTGAGTGCCGGCTACAGAAGACGCTGCGCCCGGGTCACCAGTACCTGTGTCACTCACAGTGAGCGATGGCTACAGGAGACGCTGCGCCCGGGTCACCAGTACCTGTGTCACTCACAGTGAGCGATGGCTACAGGAGACGCTGCGCCCGGGTCACCAGTACCTGTGTCACTCACAGTGAGCGATGGCTACAGGAGACGCTGCGCCCGGGTCACCAGTACCTGTGTCACTCACAGTGAGCGATGGCTACAGGAGACGCTGTGCCCGGGTCACCAGTACCTGTGTCACTCACAGTGAGTGCCGGCTACAGGAGACGCTGCGCCCGGGTCACCAGTACCGTTATCACTCACAGTGAGCGCCGGCTACAGGAGACGCTGCACCCGGGTCACCAGTACTTGTGTCACTCACAGTGAGCGCCGGCTACAGGAGACGCTGCGCCCGGGTCACCAGTACTTGTGTCACTCACAGTGAGCGCCGGCTACAGGAGACGCTGCGCCCGGGTCACCAGTACCTGTGTCACTCACAGTGAGCGCCGGCTACAGGAGACGCTGCGCCCGGGTCACCAGTACTTGTCACTCACAGTGAGCGCCGGCTACAGGAGACGCTGCGCCCGGGTCACCAGTACCTGTGTCACTCACAGTGAGCGCCGGCTACAGGAGACGCTGCGCCCGGGTCACCAGTACCGTTATCGCTCACAGTGAGCGCCGGCTACAGGAGACGCTGCACCCGGGTCACCAGTACTTGTGTCACTCACAGTGAGCGCCGGCTACAGGAGACGCTGCGCCCGGGTCACCAGTACCTGTGTCACTCACAGTGAGCGCCGGCTACAGGAGACGCTGCGCCCGGGTCACCAGTACTTGTCACTCACAGTGAGCGCCGGCTACAGGAGACGCTGCGCCCGGGTCACCAGTACCTGTGTCACTCACAGTGAGCGCCGGCTACAGGAGACGCTGCGCCCGGGTCACCAGTACTTGTGTCACTCACAGTGAGCGCCGGCTACAGGAGACGCTGCGCCCGGGTCACCAGTACTTGTGTCACTCACAGTGAGCGCCGGCTACAGGAGACGCTGCGCCCGGGTCACCAATACTTGTGTCACTCACAGTGAGCGCCGGCTACAGGAGACGCTGCGCCCGGGTCACCAGTACTTGTGTCACTCACAGTGAGCGCCGGCTACAGGAGACGCTGCGCCCGGGTCACCAGTACTTGTGTCACTCACAGTGAGCGCCGGCTACAGGAAACGCTGCGCCCGGGTCACCAGTACCGTTATCACTCACAGTGAGCGCCGGCTACAGGAGACGCTGCGCCCGGGTCACCAGTACCGTTATCACTCACAGTGAGCGCCGGCTACAGGAGACGCTGCACCCGGGTCACCAGTACTTGTGTCACTCACAGTGAGCGCCGGCTACAGGAGACGCTGCGCCCGGGTCACCAGTACTTGTGTCACTCACAGTGAGCGCCGGCTACAGGAGACGCTGCGCCCGGGTCACCAGTACTTGTGTCACTCACAGTGAGCGCTACTTACAGGAGACGCTGCGCCCGGGTCACCAGTACTTGTGTCACTCACAGTGAGAGCCGGCTATAGGAGACGCTGCGCCCGGGTCACCAGTACTTGTGTCACTCACAGTGAGCGCCGGCTACAGGAGACGCTGCGCCCGTGTCACCAGTACCTGTGTCACTCACAGTGAGCGCCCGCTACAGGAGACGCTGCGCCCGGGTCACCAGTACCTGTGTCACTCACAGTGAGCGCTGCCTACAGGAGACGCTGCGCCCGGGTCACCAGTACCTGTGTCACTCACAGTGAGCGCCGGCTACAGGAGACGCTGCGCCCGGGTCACCAGTACCTGTGTCACTCACAGTGAGTGCCGGCTACAGGAGACGCTGCGCCCGGGTCACCAGTACTTGTGTCACTCACAGTGAGCGCCGGCTACAGGAGACGCTGCGCCCGGGTCACCAGTACCTGTGTCACTCACAGTGAGTGCCGGCTACAGGAGACGCTGCGCCCGGGTCACCAGTACTTGTGTCACTCACAGTGAGCGATGGCTACAGGAGACGCTGAGCCCGGGTCACCAGTACTTGTGTCACTCACAGTGAGTGCCGGCTACAGGAGACGCTGCGCCCGGGTCACCAGTACTTGTGTCACTCACAGTGAGCGATGGCTACAGGAGACGCTGCGCCCGGGTCACCAGTACTTGTGTCACTCACAGTGAGCGCTGCCTACAGGAGACGCTGCGCCCGGGTCACCAGTACCTGTGTCACTCACAGTGAGTGCCGGCTACAGAAGACGCTGCGCCCGGGTCACCAGTACTTGTGTCACTCACAGTGAGCGCTGCCTACAGGAGACGCTGCGCCCGGGTCACCAGTACCTGTGTCACTCACAGTGAGTGCCGGCTACAGAAGACGCTGCGCCCGGGTCACCAGTACTTGTGTCACTCACAGTGAGCGCCGGCTACAGGAGACGCTGCACCCGGGTCACCAGTACTTGTGTCACTCACAGTGAGCGCCGGCTACAGGAGACGCTGCGCCCGGGTCACCAGTACCTGTGTCACTCACAGTGAGCGCCGGCTACAGGAGACGCTGCGCCCGGGTCACCAGTACTTGTGTCACTCACAGTGAGCGCCGGCTACAGGAGACGCTGCGCCCGGGTCACCAGTACTTGTGTCACTCACAGTGAGCGCCGGCTACAGGAGACGCTGCGCCCGGGTCACCAGTACTTGTGTCACTCACAGTGAGCGCCGGCTACAGGAGACGCTGCGCCCGGGTCACCAGTACCTGTGTCACTCACAGTGAGCGCCGGCTACAGGAGACGCTGCGCCCGGGTCACCAGTACTTGTCACTCACAGTGAGCGCCGGCTACAGGAGACGCTGCGCCCGGGTCACCAGTACTTGTGTCACTCACAGTGAGCGCCGGCTACAGGAGACGCTGCGCCCGGGTCACCAGTACTTGTGTCACTCACAGTGAGCGCCGGCTACAGGAGACGCTGCGCCCGGGTCACCAGTACTTGTGTCACTCACAGTGAGCGCCGGCTACAGGAGACGCTGCACCCGGGTCACCAGTACTTGTGTCACTCACAGTGAGCGCCGGCTACAGGAGACGCTGCGCCCGGGTCACCAGTACCTGTGTCACCAGTCAGACATTCAGGTTGCATGCTGGGATATAAGTGGTTATTTAATGCATTATATGGGGAATCTGAGGTAGATTCTCCTCACCCCCCCACCATTAGTTTTGTTGCCCCCCCCCCCTCTCTCTGACCCTACTCTCTTGTGTTCTCCGCAGGTTTTGCGATTGGCTGGGGCCCTATTCCCTGGCTGGTCATGTCTGAAATCTTCCCACTGCGCGCCAGGGGTGTGGCCAGCGGAATGTGTGTGGTAACTAACTGGGGCTGCGCCTTCCTCGTCACAAAGATCTTTCATGACCTGATGGTAAGTGATGATGATTTAATGGTCTCATGACTTTTCTGGTTCTCCTACCCATCCTCTATGAAAGAGTGGGGCAAGTGGGCCAATCGGCTGCTACCTATCACTTTATACCATTTATAGCTGGAATTTGATTGGTTGCTATGGGAAACTTTCAATCTTTAGAAGTGGGTAAATGGAATTATCGACAGTGGGAGTAAAACAACCACTGACCTTTCATTGCACATATAACAATGTCGAACAGGGATAACGAAATGCACATGCAATGTGCGTGGTGGCACAGTGGTTAGCATTGTGACGCCTCCCAGCACGGTTATCTTGGGATGTGTTTAATCCCATAAAGTCTAACCACAAACTGTGAGTGTATGTGGCAGGTTCCAGTGGGACGCTGATGAATGTGATTACACAGGGTGGTCTTCAGTATGCCGGCTGTCGGGATCCCGGCGCACAGTATACCGCCGTCGGAATCCCGACAGCCGGCATTCCAACACTTTTTCTCCCTCTTGGGGGTCCACGACCCCCCTGGAGGGAGAATAAATAGCGCGCGCCACCGTGCCCGCAAGGGGCTTGTTTGCGCTCGCCCAGCTGTCGGTATGCCGGCGGTCAGGATTCCGGCACCGGTATGCTGGCCGCCGGGAGCCCGGCCGCCGGCATACCCCACTACACCCGATTACACAGGACAGTGACCGAGGGTATCTAAGATGGCCGCCTCGCCCTCTGCAGTCATGTAAAGAGCTTTGAGTCCTGTTGGCAGACAGGTGCCATATAAACAAAGAATAATATTTTTTATTATTATTAATCATTTTATGTATTCAGCAAATACAAGGCCTCAGCTGCATGTTCTGAATATACAATGTGGGAGATGGAATAAGCAGTGAGGTTCCGTCTGAATACATAATGAGTAATCCGCCGGGAATTCTCGCTCTCTATTGCGTGCATACCATAAATGAGCAAGGTCGTGGTGTCCAGTTATGTGCGCGGTTGGTACTTTGCACGTTGCCCTGACAGAACCCTGTCCACCATTTTGTACACCATTTCTGGTAACATTGAACTGGTGCATTTTATTACATTGGTTTTATTTTAGGGTTAAATCCTTGGACACAATCCACAGTGTTATAGAACTGTTATACGACACAGTCTGGTTATTTATACTGCCGGTGCGCCTGTTTATACATCTCTGTTTTTGGCAGGACTCTCTGACCTCCTACGGGACCTTCTGGTTATTTGCCGGTTTCTGTGGCCTGAACGTCGTCTTCACCATTTTGTGTGTCCCTGAGACAAAGGGAAAAACTCTGGAAGAGATTGAATCTTATTTCCAGCGAGGGCAGAATAGAGGGGGACTCGGCCCTGTCTCCAACATCATTCAATGACGCATAGAGATAACGGGCGCACAGTCGCATGACCCGGCCGCGTGACGCCTCTCCTCAGGGACCGCTCTGGTGCTGGCGTGTTCTACTACAGTAGCTGAACCTGGTGCTTTACGGCCTTTGCGCTCCGTTCTTATTGCAGTAAGTGCTGGAAATGACCACGCGGAATACACCAGGCTGACATTTGTGTACTGAGCCCATGCCGACTCCGGATTCCCTCATCACGCGTCGCTGCGGAGATCGACGCTCAAGCATAATGGCTTCTCCCTGCCGTGTTTCTGACTAGAGGTATTTGCAGAAATAAGACTGCGAGACGCACAGAATTTTGTGCTCTGTCCTAGGAAAGGGGCGGGACATTGTCATTCACAAGCCCCGCCTATTGGTAATTAGCCAATGTGCGTTCTAGGGGGAGCGTATTCCTAGTGACGCACTTAAGTCTAATGTTAAATTATGTCAGTCACTGTCTCATTCCAATGCTGTATCTTCTGCCACAGTGTTATTGGGGAGAAAGTAGTTACCCCCCCCCCCACTAGTCATTAGGTATATGTGGTATAAGCTCCACACACGTGTGAGGTCGCAGAGGTGGGTGTATCCCATACTTTGTTGTAGCAACGTCCGCCATCGTGGATTACTGAGGCAGAACGCTCCACCGCTTTGGTCTGCGGGCAGGAATGAATATAAATAGGTAAAAAAAAAAAAAATATATATATATATATATATATATATATATATATATATATATATATATATATATATATATAAAATTTGTCATATTGCACTATGCACATAGAAGATTTTACCGTTTCATTATTAAATGTAATGGGATACCATGTAACGTGTAAGGTAAGTTACATCACATTATGTCACCCATAGTAATATTGGTGAATAACAGTATTAATCTAGAACACACACATGTGACTGAAATTGTTACTTTCTGGGTGACTCTAGAGCATGGATCTTCAACCTGCGGCCCTCCAGCTGCTGTCGAACTACACATCCCAGCATGCCTTACTAACTAAACTGTGGCAGGGCATGCTGGTATGTGTAGTTCTGCAGCAGCTGGAGGGCCGCAGGTTGAGGACCCATGCTCTAGAGCACTGTTGTGTGTTGGTACATTGTTACATTCAGGGATTGTATCTATGATGGAAGTTGTGTCGCTGTGTGCGATCTTTGATCTTCTGATCTCAGGGGAAGTGAACGTTCTGTCTGTCTTTAAATAAAACGTCATATCTGTTGATGATTTTTATATATTGGAGTCTATTCTCGTTTGTATTCTCGGACAGCCGCAGAGATGTGCTGGGTAAATCCTGTACGTATGTTATAACTCGAGTGTTTATATTTGGCTACAAATGTCTATTATATGCATTTGCAGCACTATATATTAGGCTACCGTGCTCACTATGGGGCAGATGTATTAAGCCTGTAGAAGGGCTAAAGAAGTGATAAGTGCAAGGTGATAACGCACCAGCCAATCGGCTCCAATATGTAACTTGACAGGAGCTGATTGGCTGGTGCGTTATCACCTTCCACTTATCACTTCTCCAGGCTTAATACATCTGCCCCAATGCGGCAGCTGCTCTACCAGAGGAGACAAAGTGACTGACAGCTTGTCAGTCTTGCATTGCACCATGTGGATTGGTTGATTCATACACAGGGGTGGGGCCAGTGATGTCTCAGCCACTGAAATGACTCCATTCTCTGCTTGTGGATGTACATTGCATCTCGTCAGGGCAGTGTCCTATAGATGGAGGGTGTGCGGTTAATATATAATCTTTCAAGATCCCGACAGGCGGCTAAATGCTGGTGGTTGGAACCCGTATTCCCACTCGGGTGGTTAGTCCATGCCACCACCCGAGTGAGAATATAATCTGTGGCAAGCGCACCGGGTCCGATGCGTGGCGAGCCCACGAGCAGACTCGCTGCCAGGATGCCGCTGTCGGGATACTGACCGCTGGCATCCCAACAACCGGTGTATCGCATGTATTCCATAAGGAGGGATGGGGTTCAGGTGCCTGAAATAGCGGGAGATGTAATATTGAATGTTCTAGAACAGAGCTGCAGAGTTTGTGCGTAGTGTAACCAGATTTCCTCTCTAAAGGGCACATCAGCAGCTAAGACTCCTCGCCAAACTTGTCGCGGTGTACGGTTATAGCGTCATGTCACAGAAACAGGTTGGGATTGGTGCACGGCTTGTGGTGGATGTGATTAGCCAGCCGGATCGCTGCTCATCTTAAACGTCTGTCTTGCTGTTATCAAAGGCAGTGCACCAATCACAAACCTGTTCCCGTGACCTGACGCTATCACCGTACACCGTGACAAGTTAGGGATGAATGTCAGCTGCTGATGTGCTTGATGGACGCAGAAATCTGATCACACTACGCACCTCAATGTGTGACCATGTTCCCATCAGGGGTGTCTGCATCCCGTCCGCCAGTCCCGCCGTTTAACACCTGATGCTGGGACAGTATGACTGATATTAGGCGCGGTGTAATGACCGTGAGAGGAAGCAGCGATTTACCTGCTCTGGCCTGGTGGGGAAATAGAGGTAATGGTGGGGGATAGTTATGTTTAGGCACTAGAGGGGTGGGGGATAGCCGTAGCCGCCTCCCCCTCCGAGTTTTAGCCCTAGCCGACACCCCCTCCGAGTCTTAGTCCTAGCCGCCACCCTAAACGGGTAAGGGTAGGGGACAGAGGAGGGGTAAAATAATTACCCTGTTTGCATTCTAAATGTTGGGATTCTGTGGTCGGTCATGTGACCACCGGGCTCCGGTACCACACCCGTATCGCTGACCTTCGTTTGTTATAGATCATTTCCTGCGCTCATCGCACATTTGCGCACAAACCAATAAAATAAACCTGAGACCAAATTTCATAAATATTTATTACATATCAAGAACAAAACGGTTCTACCTCCACAGCGGTGATCCCACGGCACTTCCAAATATTGTGGTAATAATTATTAATACTTCAGTATTTATACAGGCCACATTTGAAACACCAAAACATTGACATTATCACTTGGCTTAGAAATAATGGAAATACAATATAGTTTAAGACACTTGGTGATAAATCTTCTTTTTGTTACATTTCTGGTATCACAGAAGTTCAGCAACAGTCTAACTGTACAGAATCAGATACAAAACCACCGCTAAAGGTCAGGGCGTGGGGGCAACCGGACAAAAATAAGGTGACGGGGGGGGGGGGGGGGGGGCTAATAAAATAAAAAGAGAAACAGATTTGTACAAACCTCGGCGTGGTAACATTTGTTTCAACAAGTTAAATATCTAATAATAAATAAGTAAATAAATCTGCAAAAAAATATCCCTTTCTTTTTTTTGTCTTTGTAATGTTCTGCGCAAGGCTCGTCGTCTCGATAGTGTTCCAGAGTTCACATTTTACAGGTGGTCTATCAGCTGAAGTGCAGGAGGGGGGGTGTAGGGGGGTGGGTGCGGCCATGTGGTTCACAGGTGGTCACACATTGCTGTGCTCTGGGGGCAATCGCGTAATAAACATCACCATGCGTTACCTGGGAGCGGTCGTATCACTGGGGTCTGGCCTACGCGCTCTCCTTCCTATGCGGGATTTAGGGGAAGGCCGGGCAGGGGATGATCTATAACCTGTATTATGCTCTGACAGCCTATAGGGGGAGTTGTAGTTCCACGGTAGTAAATCTCCGACACCCGTCTCCTCCATCTACACGTGAGGAGATTATACGGCAGGTTATGGTACCATCAGATAGGAATGCATAGGCTGGGGTTAGTCCACGTACATGTTACATGCAAGCAGCTGTTATAATGTAAACATGCTTGGTGTTTCATCTATAACTAAAACTAGGGTGAGTGTTTGGGGGGGGGGGTCACCATCATTCCAGTGCCCCAGCTAGCCATATTTTGATTGCACTTTTGAGGTTCTGCGATCTGCGGCCCACTCCCTCTGGATTAATCCATATGACGTGTGATTGGGGAAATCCTTAAAACATGGCCACACAGGTCCCTTGGAAGGGGTCGATCTGCAGTACACAGGTACGATAACGTGTGATGGTTGGATAGATGTGGTATCATCATTCAGGCACAGTTCTGCAGGCCAGATATACAGGATAGCCTCACTAGTCACAGGAATATCCTTTCCCTGATCTAGCCGGGCTGATGCATCTAGAAGTCTGACATTATAATGGCAGTGATGGCACCACAATGATTATAGCACGTTCCTGCAATGGGCAGAGCCTCCGCTGAGTATCTATATATGTGCCCTCCGGGCACAATTCTCTGCAGACCACCAGAGGGGAATAGCCCTTACAGGTAATCATACCCGCTAGCAACAGAGGAGTACTGTTACTCTGTCCATGTGGCATATGAGAAAGGAGCACTAGTACTGGGGGTTGTGACATTAATTTCATTACTTTGCAGGCCCATCTCGCCCTAAGGAGACTGTTATCCCTGGTCTGTCTGTGTACTGGTGACCTCAGGGCTGTCTGTCTGTGTACTGGTGACCCCAGGGCTGTCTGTCTGTGTACTGGTGACCCCAGGGCTGTCTGTCTGTGTACTGGTGACCCCAGGGCTGTCTGTCTGTGTACTGGTAATCCTCCATGTACTGGTGACCCCCGGTCTGTCTGTCCGTGTACTGGTGACCCCCGGTGTGTCTGTCCGTGTACTGGTGACCCCCGGTGTGTCTGTCCGTGTACTGGTGACCCCCGGTGTGTCTGTCCGTGTACTGGTGACCCCCGGTCTGTCTGTCCGTGTACTGGTGACCCCCGGTCTGTCTGTCCGTGTACTGGTGACCCCCGGTCTGTCTGTCTGTGTACTGGTATTTCTCCGTGTACTGGTGACCCCCGGTCTGTCTGTCTGTCTGTGTACTGGTATTTCTCCGTGTACTGGTGACCCCCGGTCTGTCTGTCTGTCTGTGTACTGGTAATACTTGGTCGGTCTGTCTGTCTGTCTGTCTGTCTGTCTATCTATCTATACTGGTAATACTTGGTCTGTCTAGCTGTCCGTCCGGCCAGGTTACTTATGGTCTGTTTGTTCCGCTTGGTTTGTTTGTATATATTCATTTATGTTTAGGTACAGGTCACTCCTGGTCGCTCTGCCTGTCCGTGTACATGTTACGTCTATCTGTGTACATGTTACTCCTGGTCGGGCTGTCTGGGTAGAGGTTACCCCTGATCTGCCTGTCTGTGTCTCCAGGTGAGTGTACAGGTAAGTCGCATGACATTTCATGTGTCTGTCATGGCGACTAGCTGCATCATGCATCACTCTATAGAGGGTTATTACACTGTAAATGGCCATATTTATAGTAGACTATTCACAACGGACAAATGATTTTGCTTTATGAAATAGGAGTCTGAGAAACACTCTTGAAATATTTTGGATTTAGCAATGTCGGTATTTCAGCTGTGGCTCTGGGCCGTAGCGGCTTCAGGCATTTTTTTTTTTTGGGGGTGGAGGGGTCATTTTTTGGTGGCACAGACTCTGAATGACTAAATCTTTCTCCTCCCTGTAGCAGGGGTACAGTAGTACCTGGGTACACAGGCGCAGAGCGTGGGGGAATAGCAGCTTAGATACATGGAGGAAGAATCTTTCTGTCACTGTAGAAAAATATTTATCTAGATTCCCTGTAATTCACTATGAGTGGAAATGACAGTTTCAGGAGAGAATAGGACAATAAACATTAAGTAGCAGCAGAAGTCATAACGCGGGCCAGCCTTAGGAAACCGGGGTGTGATAAAGCCCATATACCAGCATAAAAGACACATCGGAGCCGATTCAATTGTTGGTCTCCTCAGCCGCCACTAGATGGCGCCCAACAGAGCAATTCAATTGTTGCTCCATTCGGGCGAGCTGCAGCCGCAGATCCAGATTTCAGCTCGAAGCCCCCTGCGGTGCAAGCTGAAAAGTGTGTAAACTCTGTGGTTTTAACACCTTAGGTTTATCTGCTTTACGCGGCTAAACCCGGTACTAATGGGCGCGCATACAGGGCATGCATGCCCAACGGGGGCAACAATTGAATAGCCCAAGTTGGCGCCCATAAAACAATTTAATCGTCCCCATCATGTTCAGAAAGACAAAATAAATCATGGTTTGTTAGTTTGAGATATTCCGCAGAATATATATCTATATGGGGGTAGATGGAGCAAAGCAATGTTCTGCAGGTCGATGGAGAGGTCAGTAATAATCTGCAGAATATATCACTGTATCTGTCGGGGTAGATTGGGCAATGTTCTGCAGATCACTAGAGAGGTCAGTAATGTAATAATCTGCAGAATATATCACTATGTCTCTCTCGGGGTAATCGGAATAGGGCAATGTCCTGCAGATCTCTTGAATGAATATGAGAAAAGGGCAAATAATTCCCAGTAATGTAAACCCTACAATATTATACAACAATATTAAAAACTTGTATTATTAAGTACATTGATAATTGATAAATAAAGTGACGGTGACATTTTCTGATGATTGTTCATATAACGTAGACGCCGGAATAAATAGCATTTTTCGAACCCAGACGGATTGTACGGTTCTGGTTGGATTTGACGTGTAAAGTAGAATAAAATCATTATTGTGTCAGCTCTTCTGTGGATCACAAGATATATACTATAACCGATATATATATATATTTATATAAAAAGGCAACAAACCTAGGTCCTGCGGCAGTGACACGCTGGCAACAGGACGCGGCGGTCCAGCGTGCGAGAACTCTGTGTGCCTACCCCCAGCAGCAGTGTTAGGACGATCCTTACTAGGACTGGACATTTGTGAGGAGAGAGGGGTGGGAAGGACACGGGACACGGAGATTGTCTTCACTTCAGATCCACAAAGTCTTCATCAAAGGACGTGGCCATGTTGAAGGGGCTGCTGAAAGGTGGGCTCTCCTCCACGCTGACGTTAGACTCGGGGTCCGAACTGGTAGAACAGTGACGCTGTCCTTCTGAATTGCTTTCAAAAGAGCCAGAATTTATCCTGGTAAGAAAATAGATGTATCCGTGTCAATCATAAGTGTGGAGGAAAGGCCCCCCCCAATTAATTTGAGAGGCGTCAGTCAATGCACTGGGTCGTGGGCACCGTCTAGTGCATGGGTCTTCAACCTGCGGCCCTCCAGCTGCTGTGGAACTACACATCCCAGCATGCCCTGCCACAGTGTTGCTATTAAGGCATGCTAAAACTGAGCAGGGCATGCTGGGATGTGTAGTTCCACAACAGCTGGAGGGCCACAGGCTGAAGACCCATGGTCTAGTGCAGGCATGTCCAAACTGCGGCCCTCCAGCTGTTGAGAAACTACACATACCAGCATGCGTTGACACAGCTTTAGCATTCTCTGCTGACAGCAAAACTGTGTCAGGGCATGCTGGGATATGTAGTTTCACAACAGCTGGAGGGCCGCCGTTTGGACATGCCTGGTCTAGTGTGGCTGTAGCCCCTTTCTGGCTGCTTCACCTCCTCCCTCCCCACGGCGCTTTCTCCGCCCGCCCCATGGTGTGTCCTTCTAAGGAAGGGAATGCGAGTAAGGGAGCTGGGCATAGGAAGGTGCACATTGGCGGAAAGTCAGATCGACTCCCAGGTCTGGGAGTGTGGCTGTGGGGAGAACCCACCTCCATAGGAGAGAGCTACCAGGTATGTAGTATCATTGACTGTAAGTCAGGATTCTGCAATGGTAACGAGGAGGAGGCGGAGGGATTTTCAGGGAAATCTAATTTTACATTAAATTATGCAGGTACAGCAGTGTTTCCCAACCACGGTCCTCAAGGCGGGTGTAGTATGGTATGCTGGCGGCCGGGCTCCCGGCGACCAGCATACCGGCACCGGGACCCCGACCGCCGGCATACCAACAGCGTGGCGAGCACAAATGAGCTCCTTGCGGTCTCTCTGTGCTCGGCACGCTGCAGACACGGTGGCGATTCTCCCTCCAGGGAGGTCGTGGACCCCCACGAGGGAGAAAATCTGTCGGTATGCCGGCTGTCGGGATTCCGGCGCCGGGATCCCGACAGTCGGCAACCTGAAGACCACCCCTCAAGGCACACTAACAGGGCAGGTTTTAGTGATATCCAGGCTGCAGCACAGATGGTTAACTTAAAATAACTGAGCTACTCATGAAGTCACCTGTGCTTGAAGCCTGGATATCCCTAAAACCTGCCCTGTTAGTGTGCCTTGAGGACCGTGGTTGGGAATGCCTGAGGTACAGTATTGGAGCAGAGCTTGTTTTTCTGATGATGCAGCAGTTACACTTTCATGATTGTGTGTTGACCGCATTGTCATCCCCAGACATCTAGAAAAAAGAGGGAAGGGAGATTGGGAGTTTTTGGAAACCGCACTGGAAAAACGAAATGACCTTAAGTGAAAACCTTTCATGTGGAATACATGCTTTCCTGTGAATATAGGTTTTGCAGCAAGTATGTGTACATAGATTAATTTATTCTAAATATTTAATAGCTGGATCTAGAAATTCTACATTGTGTATGTGTGTGTGTGTGTGTATGTATGTATATATATATATATATAAAACTAGGTGGTTCATCGCGCCCTACGGGTGCTCTTCACACCGTCGCAAGGGGCTACGCCCCCTTAAGCCTTGCACAGCCTTTAGGCATGCAATATGTTGAATATATGGAGACAAAGGGCGTGTGATGGTTAAGGGGCCGTAGCCCCTTGCGACTGTGTGAACCGCGCACGCAGGGCATGATGAATCACCTAGTAGGTGCTGTGGTGGGTGCGGGGGAGACACAGATGGTGGAGGGGGGCCAGGGGTGTCGTGGGTGGGGGAGGGGTGGTTGCGGGGAGTGCTTAGGGTGGTGGAGGGGCGGATGAGGGGGGGGACTGAGGATGGAGGAGGGTTAAAGGGGGTGGATGGGGGAGGAGGCCGGAGGTGCTGTGGATGGGGGAGTGTTGGGTGCGGGATAGACGCGGATGGGGGAGGGTGTCCAGGGGTGCGGCGAGTGGGGGAGAGTCCTGAGCCACTGTGGCGGGGGTGCTGCGGGGTGGGTGAGGGGGTGCAGTGGGAGTTGCGTGGTTGGGGGAAGGGCGGATGCAGGGGTGTCACGTGGGGGAGGTGGTCCGGAGCCACGGTGGGCGGGGGAGGGTGTGGTGGTGCTGAGGTTGGGAGTGGTGCGGGATTGCATGAGATGCATCCAGGTGGTGCACCGCAGAGGTGACAGTATAGGGGACAAAAAGCCCTTGCTGGTAGCCCGTCTCAGTGAAGAACTGCAAGCAGACAGATAGCTTATGCCATCACTCTGCTTTCTGTTTTGTGTCTTTGCACATGCATGGCTTGCATCAGTGTGGAAGGGGCGAAGGAGAGGGATCCGGAGGATTATACGGTGACCTATTCTCCTCCGGAAACCTGTTGACCAGAGAGGAAAACAGCTGAGAGGCACTACTGTGTATGTTTGTACTCGCCATCTACCCTCTCTGCAGTTTTCCCACTGTCCACACCATGCCCTGCCTCTTACTGATGGGATTGTCACATTCTGATATGAGGCGCTCTGCTCTCCTGAACGGTGGCTGCCGCCTCCTGCTGCACAGCGCCCAGCGTGTACACAGCAGCAGCCAGGCGACGGGAGGGTGGGAGCCGCCGGCACCACACGCCGCTGATCACCCACGTATGTGAGAAGGACGGGTGAGAGGGATGGCGCGGTGCTGGGGGGCCGGTGCTCCCGGCACCACACGCCGCTGATCACCCGCATGTGAGACGGACGGGTGATAGGAGTGGCGCGGTGCAGGGGGTCGGTCTCCTTGGTCGGGGCGAGGGTCAGAATTCTTTTTGGCCAGTAACTGGAGGCGGGGTGATGGGGGTTTGTGTGGTCACGGTGTCTGTAACCTATATTAGGCCAGATCTGTGACTCCGCCCAGCATTGTGACTCCGCCCAGCGTTAGCAAATGAGTCACAAAGTCACAGATCTGGGCTAATATATAGGAGATTATTTGGTGGATATCAATTGTGATTTACATTTTTCAGGGTTACTAACCCATTGCAATTAAAACAGTAGTTTGATTATTTCTTAACTTTTGTGTTTTAGAAGCAATTATGAGCGCTTTCAACTTGTTTAACTCATAGATAGGAGCCTCCTTGGCTAATATAAGACAATAATCTATATTTGTCAATACTCTGTGGATACTTTTTGAGTTATGATCAAAATAATTCCAATGGTACAGTGGTGTGGAATAAGATTACATTAACAAAGAATAAGTGTTTGAGGAGAACAGTGGTGCGAGTTAAAGCCTTATGTAATTAGCCACATGTAACGAGTCCCACTCATATACATAATTGTGAGAGGACAACCACATGATCTGTTCTAGGGAAATTTTGAACAGACCACAATAAAAGGGAGTACATACAAACTCCAACATTATATAATTTTTTGACTTTTATGTAATTTTTGGTGGCGGAGACAGAGTGACCATATCCCTAATAAACCTATTGGTAGGCAAATTGATGTAAGGGATACCCGGATACGGATATTTATATTGAGATCTTCGCTTGACATTCGGTAATTTTGTATGCTTGATAGGATCAAATTATGTTAAAGCCTAGAATTTTTAATATTGATTAATAAAGATTTATTTTTAATTCCAATAATCATTTCATAAAGCGTACCCCAGAAAAAGATAAGGTCTTCTTTTTCTTTGTTTTCTCTGCAGTTGCAGGGAGGACTTTCCCTTCCATCCCCAGACATCACCTGGTGAAAGCGGCACAGCGGGTACCAGGAGTGCGCGGTGCGCTGCCGCCGGGAGACCCTGCTCATTACGGAGTGTGGTGACCCTTGTGTGGCACTTACCTGTCACTGCTGGTTGATCTCATAGCTTCTTGCTTATCTTCTTCTTCCTCCTCCTCCTGCCTCCTGGCCAGCTTCTTCTGCCGCTGCGATCCCTCAGACTTGGAGGTCGTCTCACCAGAAAGACCTAAGAAACATAATTAGTATGAGAACGAATGCTCAATAACCCTTCACACTGTGCAATAAGGCTAATAAAGGTGGAACAGATGGTGACAGGCCAGTGGCTTGCCGTGGACTCCATATAATGTTTGGGAGCCTTTGCCCTAACGATTTACTCCATTATCTGTTCTTTCTTCTATGTACTCTGTAAGAGCAGCAAACTCATCACCTTGTCTGTGGGTTATCCAGTCACTTGGTCGGCAATTACGTCAACACCACAATGCAGACATTGTTCAAAATGTCGACAGGCATCAAGTTGAAATCCTCAGAATGTTGACATGTTCACACTGCTGACAAATGAAATGTCACCATGTGAAATGTCAACATCCTGGGGATGCCGACGGTTAGGGGGGGAATACAAAAATCGCCAGTCCCTCAGCGGTCTGACCCTGAAGTGTAGACATGATGAATGTAGACACGGCCATTATTGACATGCTGCATTGTCCTGTTGTCATGACAACTGCCAATAAATCACCCCACATCTGTTTGACTTAGTGGAGCATGTGATCCGCCTTTGTCTGAGAATGGTGAAGGGGCCTTTAGTGCAGGCCGTACTCCCCAGCCCACAAGCTCCTCCGCTCACCTCCCTGGACAGCTGCCGCGGCTAATTCCTGCATGGTAAGATCACGGGTGGACACTTTCGTCACAAGGGAAAATTTCTTTGCCATGCGTGGGCTGAAGAGAGCCAAGAGCGCACGCAACTTTGGATCTGGATGATGTTGGCTCTTTGCCTGGGGTCATTGAGTGGTCGCGGTGATCCCAAATGCTCACAGGACAGTGAATTAGGAGAGACAGTAGAAGATCTCAGGTCATTTAACCCTGAAGTCCTCTTAGAAGAGTCCCCATTTGTCAGGATCATCAGTGTAAAGTCCGAGTGTACCAAGTCTGTGGGCTACAGGTATGGACATCTCATAAGGTTCCTTGGGAATTTTTTTTAATTTTTTTGTACCAGGAAAGACATTTTGGGATAATCAGAGGCTGAAGTTACCAAAAGATTAAATACAAACGGCACTTGCTTTTCTACTTTCCAGAGCTGCTACTATTATATGTAGAGCGGCATGGGTGCAGCTGGTCCATGCGAGGACCTGACCTCCCACCCTGGAGTAACCGCACGGTGACAATAACCGGGATTTGCTGTGACACTGCTGCACCCGACGCCTGTCATCCATGGCCGGAGATGGAGGTTGCGCAGGAGCGCAATCCCCTGTATGGCATTTAGAAATGTCCGTCTGCAGAAGGCACATGCGACACTTACAAAGTCTTAAATGACTAGAAAAAATGTAATGTGCTTTCTTCTTAAAGACTTTTTGTGTGTGTATATGTATATATGTATATATGTATATAGAAGAATGTATGGTGGCACTCAGAAAAAACGACAGCAGAGGCAACGCTGATGCGGTCAACGTTTCAGGGATGGCTCCCTTTTATCAAGACACAACCAGCAACCTGTGATACAAGACCTATATATACATATGTCTTATATATATATGTCTTGTATCACAGGTTGCTGGTTGTGTCTTAATAAAAGGGAGCCATCCCTGAAACGTTGACCGCATCAGCGTTGTCTCTGCTGTCGTTTTTTCTGAGTGCCACCATACGTTCTTCTACATGCTCATTCTGAGAGGTTAGGCACCGGACCCGTTGTTACTACTGCAAGATAGATAGATATTATATATATATATATATATATATATAGATAGATATTATATATATATATATATATATATATATATATATATATAGGGGTAAAGTTGCAAAATGTTTATGTTTTTAGGAACATTTGTTAATTTCTTCCCTTTTATAGAATTGCTGATTTAATGGGATATTCGAAAACTGTTTATTATAGAGCAGAAGACGGCTGTGGAGAACTGGGCAGAAGCTCCAAATGATGAGGAAGGAAGGGGAGAATCAAGATGGCAGATCGGACGCTCCATGCTGGACAGGCCATATGCAGATCGGACGCTCCATGCTGGACAGGCCATATGCAGAACGGACGCTCCATGCTGGACAGGCCATATGCAGAACGGATGCTCCACGCTCTGGACAGGCCATATGCAGACGCTCCATGCTCTGGACAGGCCATATGCAGAACGGACGCTCCATGCTCTGGACAGGCCCTATGCAGAACGGACGCTCCATGCTGGACAGGCCATATGCAGAACGGACGCTCCATGCTGGACAGGCCATATGCAGAACGGATGCTCCACGCTCTGGACAGGCCATATGCAGACGCTCCATGCTCTGGACAGGCCATATGCAGAACGGACGCTCCATGCTCTGGACAGGCCCTATGCAGAACGGACGCTCCATGCTCTGGACAGGCCCTATGCAGAACGGACGCTCCATGCTCTGGACAGGCCCTATGCAGAACGGACGCTCCATGCTCTGGACAGGCCATATGCAGAACGGACGCTCCATGCTGGACAGGCCATATGTAGGGTTAACCATAATCATTCATAAATCACTGTAAATGAGAATGTGCATTGTTGGGGAAACGTGCCATGAATTTTGTGACTTAGCCGCGCCAAGCTGACTGTAATAAGAGGTCGCTGATCCACTGTAATAGGTCAGGGCCCAGGCGTCACTGAACCACTGTAATAGGTCAGGGCCCAGGCGTCACTGAACCACTGTAATAGGTCAGGGCCCAGGCGTCACTGAACCACTGTAATAGGTCAGGGCCCAGGCGTCGCCCGGCATAAAGAGCAGTACCTTACCTAATAACTCCTTCCGCGTCCGACTCGCAATCTCTTTGATCTCCATGCGGGACAGCGACAGGGAGTGGGTGACTGGAATGCAGGCGATGCCACTGGACGTGGGTGTTGTGATGACTTTGGGAACCAACGGGGATTTTAAAGGCCGCTCGATGCTCCGTCCCACGAGGTTACAGAGGGGAATCTTGTAAATGTTTGTATACTGGACCTCACCTAGAACGAAACAAACACCACAATCTTTACCTGCGGCGCTCACCAGGCCCAAATCCTCTCTCATTTCACCGGTATAGGAAATATCCCACGGAAATAGTTTCCTGTGAGAGTTTTGTTGTAACCGGTTGCGTACACTTTGGAAAACTTCTTTTAGATTTGTTTCTAGATATTCTTTCAGTAAAAGACACACAAGTCCAGAACAGTAAAGCATTTTCAAGACAAAAATGAAGACGGTATCCAAATATGGACAAACTGCATCCAATGTTTACATGAAAGAACAAATACAAGACAAAGCTGTACACAGACACACCAAGGGGGAGGAATGGCGGAAAGGCAATAGTGGGGTCTTTTATTTATTAAATCCTATTTTATTGCTTGAAGCTTCACTGAAAAATATATTTTGCACTGCCACTATTAGAAACAAAGTCATACATATTTTTATTTATATATATATATATATATATATATATATATATATATATAGTAAAAATAGGTGCCAAGGTAAGTGAACTACGTGTTTTAGACCGGTAATAGCAGCCCAAATCTTAATACACCCCTCAACTATAACTGAGTGGCAGCTTTTCACAATAAGATGTGTGTAAAGGGCCCTACACACTGGCAGATAACACTGCACGATATGAACGTTCTCGTTCATTAATGAATGAGAACTCGTTCATATCGTGCAGTGTGTAGGCACCAACGATGAACGATGCGCGGGCCGCGCATCGTTCATCGTTGGTGCACCGTCGCTTATGCATGCAGGCCAATATGGACGAGATTGTCCATATTAGCATGCATTGCTATGGCGCCCGGTGACGGGGGGAGTGAAGAAACTTCACTCCCCCCGTCACCTACCCCCTGCCGCCGGATCAGCCGCCTGCCGTATCGGCAGTCGGGCAGCTCGGCGGCGGGTCGCCCAGTCTGTAGGGCCCTTTAGTGAGACACACAAGTGGTAGTAATATAGAGGGTCATTCCGAGTTGATCGCTCGCTAGCCTGTTTTAGCAGCCGTGCAAACGCTACGCCGCCCCCCACAGGGTAGTGTATTTTAGCTTAGCAGAAGTGCGAACGCATGTGCAGCCGAGCTCTGCAAAAACAGTTTGTGCAGTTTCTGAGTAGGTCTGAACCTACTCAGCGCTTGCGATCACTTCAGCCTATTCGTGTCCGGATTTGTCGTCATACACCCGCCTAGCGAACGCCCAGCCACGCCTGCGTATTTTCAGACACGCCTGCGTTTTTGCAAACACTCCCTCAAAACGGTCAGTTGACACCCAGAAACGCCCCCTTTCCTGTCAATCTGCTTGCGGCCGTCAGTGCGACTGAAAACTTTGCTACAACCTGTGCACAACCACAACGGGCTTTGTACCCGTACGACGTGCGTGCGCATTGCGGCCCATACGCATGCGCAGAAATGCTAATTTTTCACCTGATCGCTGCGCTGCGAAAATCGGCAGCGAGCGATCAACTCGGAATGACCCCCCATAGTACGTTGGGGTGAATATAGCGTGTTGTGGAAAAATAATCAAAAATTGGGATACAAAGATACACTTAGCTTCCTTTATATTAAAGTCTTCAGTCAAATGACCATTGTGGAATTCAAGTTACATTCAAAGCAAACAAAGAACAATAGAAACCATAGTGCAACCTGTTATGGTGCGAGGAATGGTTGTGCATATATACATTTTTCTCATATAAAGGAACTGTATTTAGAAACTGTTGCAAGTTCCAAAAAAACAGTGTAGAATGTTTTTTATATATATAAAAACAATAATTTAATTGACATAATATTCCAAGTGGCAACCAAAAGGTATTGCATGTACAAGATAAAAAACAATAACAAGCTTATCTGCCCAAACACTGGGTCCAGAGACAACCGGTTCCTTAATCACAGATATTCCAAACGGTAACTAATAGGTAGAAAACGTACAAGAAATAAGTTAAAAGAAGGCTTATCTGTCCATCAAAAGGGGTCCAGAAGGCATAAGTGCCAACGCGTTTCGTCCTAGCTTGTGGACTTCATCAAGAGGATATATAAAAAACATTCTACACTGTTTTTTTGGAACTTGCAACAGTTTCTAAATACAGTTCCTTTATATGAGGAAAAATGTATATATGCACAACCATTCCTCGCACCATAACAGGTTGCACTGTGTTTTTATTGTGTTGCATGTAACTTTAATTCCACCCCGGTAATTTGACTGAAGACTTTAATATAAAGGAAACTAAGTGTATCTTTGTATCCCAATATTTGATTATTTTTCCACACCGTTAGACGCTATATTCACTCCAACGTACTATATATATATATATATATATATATATATATATATATATACACACACACACAAATAATCCCATGGAGAATCCTCTGCTACGATAAACTTGTGCAATACACAACGGATCAGTAAGAAGGGCGGAGGTTTCCCGGATCATCCCATGGTTTGCTACAAGCGGGATTAGGATCGCCGGATTTAATAAGTATGGTTAGATTGTTTATAGTAGCTGACACGTACTGAGGACCCCGGTGACCCGACGAGCGGTAGAAACAATCTGCGCAAATGAGAGCCGACAGGATTTGATTATTAAAGGGCATCAGCTGACCTCTGGCATTCAGAGACCCACCCCCACCCCCACCCCCCCTCTTCCCCATCGCATGGCAGATTGTTACTCATCTAAAATGAAATTACACAAAAATCATAACACAGGTCATTGTAATTGATATATCCCAAATACGATCTTTGTGTACGGTTTGTGGTGTTCTGGGTTTAGTCTGTTTCAAAATGAATAATTGGATTTTGGATGCATATACACAGCCTTTCTTCTAATAACAATCATTTACCACCTCAAATACAAACCATATATTTCCTTTCCGTCTCTGAATCAGTGATAAAACTGTCTATTTACTAAGCCTTGGATGGAGAGAGATAAAGTACCAGCCAGTCAGCATCCAACTGCCATGTTACAGGCTGTGTTTGAAAAATGACAGAAGCTGGTTGGTTGGGACTTTATCTCTCTCCACTCTAACTCCGTCCAACGCTTAGTAAATAGGCCCCAGAGCTTGGTGTTGTCAAATCCACAGCCCAGTTTGAATGTAAATCTGTCTGCTCTTCCCACTCGCCGGCAGAGTCCTACTTATTCGCTACACTTGTAACAGACTTGTCATGTAGATCAACGCGTTTCATCCTGTACTTAGACTTTTTCAAGGGTACGTGGTAGATCCTCTATATAAAGCGTCTGCCTTTGAGTCAACTTTATTAGCTAAAATGCGCTGCCTGTTAAAAGGACACAAGGGGCGATATTCAAATGATATATCACGCCCAATCTCCTTTCCAAAGTGATCCCCGTTATCACGCATATTGCGCCTATAGTAATCAGGTTTAACTGCTTAAAGGGTTAGGGCACCTCGCGGGTAGCAAGCTGAAATGAAAATACCACGCCCGTCAGCAGAAACAGAACGGGTGGTAAAGGGGGTGAAAAGAATTGAATACTGCCCAAAGGGTCTACTATGAAAGAAAACACTGCTTACAGATTCAATAAAGAGTCATAGAAAGTACGGGTTTGATATATTATATCTACATACGTTACGTCAACTTTCATTAGGCTGGCATGAGAATGTGGACATGTTCACAATTGAGTAATGCTCATTGACCATGACGACAGTGTCTTTTCCATGTGCGTGTAGCCCGGACCCTAATGATAGTCTGAACACTAACCCTAAACGTAATGTAAATGCCCACATTTTGACAATGTTGACATTTATTATGTAGACACGGTCATTGTCGACTTCCTGACAGGATCCCGGAAATATTTATTGGACGTGTAGTAATAAAAAGATCTATAAATTTTTTGGGAAAATGAACATGCGATGGTTCATTTGAAAATCTTACTCAATATTTAAATTAAAATCAAAGTGAAGATTTACAATTTACTCCTAGTCTGGATCCTGACGACAGATGATCGCCTCCTCTCCCAGTTGCCTGAACGTACTGGATCTCTATACAACATGCAGCTACAGAATCCTTATTGTGGATCTGTAAAATCATGATCACTGTTGTAAACCCTCTCTCAGTGGGGGTCATTCCGAGTTGATCGCTAGCTGCCGTTGCTCGCTGCGCAGCGAAAAAAACGGCTAATCTGCGCATGCGTATGCGCTGCAATGCGCACGCACGTCGTACGGGTACAAAGTCCATTGTGGTTTTGCACTGGTTCTAGCGACTATTCCAATCGCACAGCCGGCCGCAAGGTGATTGACAGAAAGAGGGCGTTTCTGGGTGTCTACTGACCATTTTCAGGGAGTGCTTAGAAAAACGCAGGCGTGTCGGGGAAAACGCAGGTGTGGCTGGGCGGGTGTGTGACGTCAAAAGCCGTCCCTCCGTCGTTAGACTCAACGCACACGAAGAGTAACTACAGGGTTGGTCTTGTTTTGCACAAAAAGATATTGCAGGCGCTCTGCTGCGCAAGCGTTCGCACTTCTGCAAAGCGAAAATACACTCCCCAGTGGGTGGCGACAATGCGTTTGCACGGCTGCTAAAAACTGCTAGCGAGCGATACACTCGGAATGACCCCCAGTGTTCCTGGTAGACTTTCCACAAGGGCAGCCCAGACTATAGATACCCCAGCTTATATGGTCAAAGGTTTTATCTGTTTTTGGGTATAACTTTTCTTATTAACAAGTAATGCATCTTAACTGATAAAGATGATTTAAAGGCATTCCTTTTATAAGGAGGGTCTCATCCCGCAGAAAGCCTGAATATGGGACGAAACGCGTTGTATCTAATCTGCGTTACAGGTCTGCCCTGTACGGGCCACTATATTTGGATAGCATCTGCGAACCAAGGGGCAGATGTATTAACCTGGAGAAGGCATAAGGAAGTGATAAACCAGTGATAAGTGCAAGGTGATAAATGCACCAGCCAATCGGCTCCTAACTGTTAATTTACATATTGAAGCTGATTGGCTGGTGACTTTATCACCTTGCACATATCACTGGTTTACCACTTCCTTATGCCTTCTCCAGGTTAATACGTCTGCCCCAATGACGGCGCAGTTGCTTATTATAGACAGCAGGTGTCAGTGTGGCCATTCATATATTTATCTAATTCTCTACTTAGATGGCAGTGGCCGCTCTGTCTCCTGCAAAGGACGGGACATTCCCCGGAGCTGGGACACGCTTAGCCCTGGTCTGCCAAGTGTGGTCTGTTCTATTGCGCCCTTTTCTAGGAAACAAGTCAATGTCTGCTCTCACTGTGTGCGGATTTGCAGACGCCGTACAGTCCTAACGCTGCGCAGAACGATCCTCGCCATGGCCTAACGACGGTGCTTCTTTATCGGACAATGAGAACGGGATGAAAGGAACAATATAAAGATGTTTGAGATGGGAAGATAACAGGAATCAGGCGATGACACTGTACACACACCGTACCTGTATCTCCAGGCAGGGTGGGGAACACCGGCAACTCGTATCCCGTGGGGGACTGTGGGGAGCTGTGGGAGCTTGTGTCCTTCGAGCTGCTGTTGGATGAGGAGCCCACTGCAGCGGCTGCTTTAAAGTATATATCTGACTGGAGAAATAAGAGCATGTTGAAGTTTCCAGGACTGGGATACATTTCAGAGAGAGAGAGGGTGCAGGATGGGTATCCGTTCACATGGTCGACCATGTTATGGTCGACAGTCATTAGGTCGACCACTATTGGTCAACATGGACACATGGTCGACACATGAAAGGTCGACATGAGTTTTTTTTTACTTTTTTTTCTTTTGGGGAACTTTTCCATACTTTACGATCCACATGGACTACGATTGGAACGGTAAAGTGTGCCGAGCGAAGCGAAGGCACCATGCCCGAAGCATGGCGAGCGAAGCGGTGCACTAATTGGGGTTCCCAGTCACTTTACGCAAAAAACGACACCAAAAAAAGTTAAAAAACTCATGTCGACCTTTCATGTGTCGACCATTTTCATGTGTCCATGTCGACCATGTCAATGTCGACCAATAGTGGTCGACCTAATGACTGTCGACCATAACATGGTTGACCATTCATACCGGAACCGCAGGATGCTGGTAACCAACACAACAGGGAGTAATACCTTCTCCCACCACTAGATGGCACAAGCGCACCTACACTCACAGAGAGTGGAGGCTGCCGTGCTGTGGGGCTGAACCAATGTAAATGACATTACGGCGTGGACCATTCAAGTGCAAAGATAACTGTTTAATCCCAGTTCTTACATTTATAAGAACCAATCAGTGAGTCGTATGGTGATTATTATTATTATTTTACTTTATATGGCGCCAGAAGGGTTCTGCAGCGCCCATTACACAGTACATAATCAAATGAGCAAACAAGAAAAAAAGCTACTTACAGTTCAAGACAATATAGGACAGGTATAATTAGGTATATATAGGTGATCAATCTATATTGGGAACAATCTCATCACTGTGAATTATCCACAATGAACCAACTGCTTGTGTGGAGCTGGCTGTGGAGCTAACACTCTGATATTTAGGACAGGTGTGTGTCATCGATGCGGCCAGCGGGCAGGAGACAGATTTAAGCTCCAGTCTGCTGGGCTTGTGGCACTTCAGGGGTTACGGCGTCAGCCTCTGGCTGGCTCCGAGCTAAGAGAATAAACTGCACATACTGTAAGTAGGTCGTGTTAATGTAGTTACTGTAATGTATTTCATTAACGCGACTTGTGAAAGGAGGGTGATAATTTTTCTTTTAACAGTCAGTGTCTATTATGAGAGCCAGTAATAGATCGGTGTGATCTGTTATAGGTGATGTGATGCATAGTGATTGCTGTACCATGTCTGTGTGTTCTCTCCCAGTGACCGCTAACTAAGGGGTCTATTTACTAAGCCTGGGACGGAGATAAAGTACCAGCCAATCAGCCCCTAACTGTCATTTTTCAAACACGGCCTGTAACATGACAGTTAGGAGCTGATTGGCTGGTACTTTATCTCCGTCCAAGGCTTAGTAAATAGACCCCTTATGAGAGCGGTAACATACAGCACCGGCTCACCGGCCACAGCTGGGGGGGAGGAGGGGGGGGGGGGGGGGGGGTTATGAAGCTGGGCAATCCATAATGCGGTGTGGTATACAGCAGATATTAAACCCAGGGGCAACATAAATAGGTTGTTATAAAGATGGGGCACGGAGAGATAGGCCAGGTGTTCCGTCTTACCCGCGAGGCCACGAGCTGCAGTTCCGGCACCACGGCTGTATGCACCAGGTTGCCGTTGACAACTAGACGGATTTCTATGGAGTCGGTGGTAAAGGCCAGGATGTACGGGAAAGCGCACACTGCCGGCAAAGACAACACTGTTATATACAATGATTACATAGAGAAGAGGAACCAATAATAAACCGTCCTGTCCGCCTTTCCCCCACGTTGCCATGGCTTTCCCGGTCTATGGCGCATCATCTGTAGCCATTAGTATTTCCTGCACTCTGTAAAGCACTCTAACGCAGTGGTTCCCAAACCGTGTGCCGTGGCACCCTGGTGTGCCTCAGGACACTTATAGGGGTGCCCTGGATTGGTGGTCCAGGACCAGTTCAATTATATATGGTGAATGTAATAGGTAAAACCAGTGCTGGTGGCTGCCAGTCATAAAATATGTGGAGAAACAGAAGCAAATCTTATCCCTCACCACACAATGGCACCTGAGGATGACATATAAAAACAATTTACTTCATTTCATATTTTTTAATTTCTCAATAAGAATCTTTTGGCCTAGGGGTGCCGTGAGAGAAATTCTGATGCTCTAGTGTGCCGTGATCCAAAGAAGTTTGGGAACCACTGCTCTAACGTGTATTGCAGCCATGAAGATGGGGCGGGGGGAGGATAATTTAAGGACAGCAGGTGGATAACCGTTCGGCCTACGCAGAGTGAGAGACGGAACCGGACACAGACGTACCCACAGCATTCGGGACCTGGTTCCAGCTGAAGTGGAAGTCGGACGCTGAGGGCTGGATGAGGGGTGAGCCTCCGTTGAACGGGCTCACCTTCTTGTAGTAACAGATATCTGTGGGGAGAGGAGGAAATGTCAGCGCCAGGGATGAGGCCTGTTCTTATGTTATTCCCTCATGTACTGTGTACAGCGGACTGTTACTGCCAATATACACAGCGCTGACTCCAGAGCAGGTAACAGAGTACCCCAAGTCTGTACTGTGTACAGCGGACTGTTGCTGCCAATATACACAGCGCTGGCCCCAGAGCGGGTAACAGAGTACCCCAAGTCTGCACTGTGTACAGCGGACTGTTACTGCCAATATACACAGCGCTGGCCCCAGAGCGGGTAACCAAGTACCCCAAGTCTATACCGCGTACAGCGGACTGTTACTGCCAATATACACAGCACTGACTCCAGAGCGGGTAACAGAGTACCCCAAGTCTGCACTGTGTACAGCGGACTGTTACTGCCAATATACACAGCGCTGGCCCCAGAGCGGGTAACCAAGTACCCCAAGTCTATACCGCGTACAGCGGACTGTTACTGCCAATATACACAGCACTGACTCCAGAGCGGGTAACAGAGTACCCCAAGTCTGTACTGTGTACAGCGGACTGTTACTGCCAATATACATAGCGCTGACTCCAGAGCGGGTAACCGAGTACCCCAAGTCTGGGCTAAGAGTTACAGAACTAATCTAGAACCAGTATAACAAGCATATACCACCACAATGTAACATTATATTTCCCTCCTGTTCCGGCGTTACAGGGATACATATAATGTTTTACATAGTAACATAGTTTCTGAGGTTGAAAAAAGACAATTTGTCCATCGAGATCAACCTATTTGTTGTCTCCTATGCTGTATTATTATCAGGACTAATTCTAACTTGTTCTAAAGTCGGCCGTTATGTTTATTACTCTTTTTTTTATAACTGTAGCGTGTGAGCTATGCACCATAACCCTGTAGTAAATAAGAATTTACTTACCGATAATTCTATTTCTCGTAGTCCGTAGTGGATGCTGGGGACTCCGTCAGGACCATGGGGATTAGCGGCTCCGCAGGAGACAGGGCACAAAAGTAAAAGCTTTAGGATCAGGTGGTGTGCACTGGCTCCTCCCCCTATGACCCTCCTCCAAGCCTCAGTTAGGATACTGTGCCCGGACGAGCGTACACAATAAGGAAGGATTTTGAATCCCGGGTAAGACTCATACCAGCCACACCAATCACACTGTACAACCTGTGATCTGAACCCAGTTAACAGCATGATAACAGCGGAGCCTCTGAAAAGATGGCTCACAACAATAATAACCCGATTTTTGTAACAATAACTATGTACAAGTATTGCAGACAATCCGCACTTGGGATGGGCGCCCAGCATCCACTACGGACTACGAGAAATAGAATTATCGGTAAGTAAATTCTTATTTTCTCTGACGTCCTAAGTGGATGCTGGGGACTCCGTCAGGACCATGGGGATTATACCAAAGCTCCCAAACGGGCGGGAGAGTGCAGATGACTCTGCAGCACCGAATGAGAGAACTCCAGGTCCTCCTCAGTCAGGGTGTGCCCCTGACCAAGTATCAGCTCGGCAAAGTTGTAAAGCCGAGACCCCTCGGGCAGCCGCCCAAGATGAGCCCACCTTCCTTGTGGAATGGGCATTTACTTATTTTGGCTGTGGCAGGCCTGCCACAGAATGTGCAAGCTGAATTGTACTACACATCCAACTAGCAATCGTCTGCTTAGAAGCAAGAGCACCCAGTTTGTTGGGTGCATACAGGATAACAGCAAGTCAGTTTTCCTGACTCCAGCCGTCCTGGAAACTATATTTTCAGGGCCCTGACAACATCTAGCAACTTGGAGTCCTCCAAGTCCCTAGTAGCCGCAGGTACCACAATAAGCTGGTTCGGGTGAAACACTGACACCACCTTAGGGAGAAACTGGGGATGAGTCCGCAGCTCTGCCCTGTCCGAATGGACAATCAGATATGGGCTTTTTTGAGACAAACGCCGCCAATTCTGACACTCGCCTGGCCGAGGCCAGGGCCAACAGCATGGTCACTTTCCCTGTGAGATATTTCAAATCCACAGATTTGAGCGGTTTAAACCAATGTGATTTTAGGAATCCCAGAACTACGTTGAGATCCCACAGTGCCACTGGAGGCACAAAAGGGGGTTGTATATGCAGTACTCCCTTGACAAACTTCTGGACTTCAGGAACTGAAGCCAATTCTTTCTGGAAGAAAATCGACAGGGCCGAAATTTGAACCTTAATGGACCCCAATTTGAGGCCCATAGACACTCCTGTTTGCAGGAAATGCAGGAAACGACCGAGTTGAAATTTCTTCATGGGGCCTTCCTGGCCTCACACCACGCAACATATTTTCGCCACATGTGGTGATAATGTTGTGCGGTCACCTCCTTCCTGGCTTTGACCAGGGTAGGAATGACCTCTTCCGGAATGCCTTTTTCCCTTAGGATCCGGCGTTCAACCGCCATGCCGTCAAACGCAGCCGCGGTAAGTCTTGGAACAGACATGGTACTTGCTGAAGCAAGTCCCTTCTTAGCGGTAGAGGCCATGAGTCCTCTGTGAGCATCTCTTGAAGTTCCGGGTACCAAGTCCTTCTTGGCCAATCCGGAGCCACGAGTATAGTTCTTACTCCTCTACGTCTTATAATTCTCAATACCTTGGGTATGAGAAGCAGAGGAGGGAAGACATACACCGACTGGTACACCCACGGTGTTACCAGAACGTCCACAGCTATTGCCTGAGGGTCTTTTGACCTGGCGCAATACTTGTCCAGTTTTTTGTTCAGGCGGGACGCCATCATGTCCACCTTTGGTCTTTTCCAACGGTTCACAATCATGTGGAAGACTTCCCGATGAAGTCCCCACTCTCCCGGGTGGAGGTTGTGCCTGCTGAGGAAGTCTGCTTCCCAGTTGTCCACTCCCGGAATGAACACTGCTGACAGTGCTATCACATGATTTTCCGCCCAGCGAAAAATCCTTGCAGTTTCTGCCATTGCCCTCCTGCTTCTTGTGCCGCCCTGTCTGTTTACGTGGGCGACTGCCGTGATGTTGTCCCACTGGATCAATACCGGCTGACCTTGAAGCAGAGGTCTTGCTAAGCTTAGAGCATTGTAAATTGCCCTTAGCTCCAGTATATTTATGTGGAGAAAAATCTCCAGACTTGATCACACTCCCTGGAAATTTTTTCCCTGTGTGACTGCTCCCCAGCCTCTCAGGCTGGCCTCCGTGGTCACCAGCATCCAATCCTGAATGCCGAATCTGCGGCCCTCTAGAAGATGAGCACTCTGTAACCACCACAGGAGAGACACCCTTGTCCTTGGAGATAGGGTTATCCGCTGATGCATCTGAAAATGCGATCCGGACCATTTGTCCAGCAGATCCCACTGAAAAGTTCTTGCGTGGAATCTGCCGAATGGAATCGCTTCGTAATAAGCCACCATTTTTCCCAGGACTCTTGTGCAATGATGCACTGACACTTTTCCTGGTTTTAGGAGGTTCCTGGCTAGCTCGGATAACTCCCTGGCTTTCTCCTCCGGGAGAAACACCTTTTTCTGGACTGTGTCCAGAACCATCCCTAGGAACAGCAGACGTGTCGTCGGAAACGGCTGCGATTTTGGATATTTAGAATCCACCCGTGCTGTCGTAGAACTACTTGAGATAGTGCTACTCCGACTTCCAACTGTTCTCTGGACCTTGCCCTTATCAGGAGATCGTCCAAGTAAGGGATAATTAAGACGCCTTTTCTTTGAAGAAGAATCATCATTTCGGCCATTACTTTGGTAAAGACCCGGGGTGCCGTGGACAATCCAAACGGCAGCGTCTGAAACTGATAGTGACAGTTCCGTACCACGAACCTGAGGTACCCTTGGTGAGAAGGGCAATTTGGGACATGGAGGTAAGCATCCTTGATGTCCAGGGACACCATATAGTCCCCTTCTTCCTGGTTCGCTATCACTGCTCTGAGTGACTCCATCTTGATTTGAACCTTTGTATGTAAGTGTTCAAAGATTTCCCATTTAGAATAGGTCTCACCGAGCCGTCTGGCTTCAGTACCACAATATAGTGTGGAATAATACCCCTTTCCTTGTTGTAGGAGGGGTACTTTGATTATCACCTGCTGGGAATACAGCTTGTGAATTGTTTCCAATACTGCCTCCCTGTCGGAGGAAGACGTTGGTAAAGCAGACATCAGGAGCCTGCGAGGGGGAGACGTCTCGAATTTCCAGTCTGTACCCCTGGGATACTACTTGTAGGATCCAGGGGTCCACTTGCGAGTGAGCCCACTACGCGCTGAAACTCTTGAGACGACCCCCCACCGCACTTGAGTCCGCTTGTACGGCCCCAGCGTCATGCTGAGGACTTGGCAGAAGCTGTGGAGGGCTTCTGTTCCTGGGAATGGGCTGCCTGCTGCAGTCTTCTTCCCTTTCCTCTATCCCTGGGCAGATATGACTGGCCTTTTGCCCGCTTGCCCTTATGGGGACGAAAGGACTGAGGCTGAAAAGACGGTGTCTTTTTCTGCTGAGATGTGATTTGGGGTAAAAAAGGTGGATTTTCCAGCTGTTGCCGAGGCCACCAGGTTCGATGGACCGACCCCAAATAACTCCTCCCCTTTATACGGCAATACTTCCATGTGCCGTTTGGAATCTGCATCACCTGACCACTGTCGTGTCCATAAACATCTTCTGGCAGATATGGACATCGCACTTACTCTTGATGCCAGAGTGCAAATATCCCTCTGTGCATCTCGCATATATAGAAATGCATCCTTTAAATGCTCTATAGTCAATAAAATACTGTCCCTGTCAAGGGTATCAATATTTTCAGTCAGGGAATCCGACCAAGCCACCCCAGCGCTGCACATCCAGGCTGAGGCGATCGCTGGTCGCAGTATAACACCAGTATGTGTGTATATACCTTTTTAGGATATTTTCCAGCCTCTCAGCTGGCTCCTTGAGGGCGGCCCTATCTGGAGACGGTACCGCCACTTGTTTTGATAAGCGTGTGAGCGCCTTATCCACCCTAAAGGGTGTTTCCCAACGCGCCCTAACTTCTGGCGGGAAAGGGTATACCGCCAATAATTTTCTATCGGGGGAAACCCACGCATCATCACACACTTCATTTAATTTATCTGATTCAGGAAAAACTACAGGTAGTTTTTTCACACCCCACATAATACCCTTCTTGTGGTACTTGTAGTATCAGAAATATGTAACACCTCCTTCATTGCCCTTAACATGTAACGTGTGGCCCTAAAGGAAAATACGTTTGTTTCTTCACCGTCGACACTGGAGTCAGTGTCCGTGTCTGTGTCTGTGTCGACCGACTGAGGTAAATGAGCGTTTTACAGCCCCTGACGGTGTTTGAGACGCCTGGACAGGTACTAATTTGTTTGCCGGCCATCTCATGTCGTCAACCGACCTTGCAGCGTGTTGACATTATCACGTAATTCCTTAAATAAGCCATCCATTCCGGTGTCGACTCCCTAGAGAGTGACATCACCATTTCAGGCAATTGCTCCGCCTCCTCACCAACATCGTCCTCATACATGTCGACACACACGTACCGACACACAGCACACACACAGGGAATGCTCTGATAGAGGACAGGACCCCACTAGCCCTTTGGGGAGACAGAGGGAGAGTTTGCCAGCACACACCAAAAACGCTATAATTATACAGGGACAACCTTTATATAAGTGTTTTTCCCTTATAGCATTTTAATATATATATACATATCGCCAAATAAGTGCCCCCCCTCTCTGTTTTAACCCTGTTTCTGTAGTGCAGTGCAGGGGAGAGCCTGGGAGCCTTCCCACCAGCATTTCTGTGAGGGAAAATGGCGCTGTGTGCTGAGGAGAATAGGCCCCGCCCCCTTTTCGGCGGGCTTCTTCTCCCGTTTTTCTGAGACCTGGCAGGGGTTAAATACATCCATATAGCCCCCAGGGGCTATATGTGATGTATTTTTAGCCAGAATAAGGTACTATCATTGCTGTCCAGGGCGCCCCCCCCCAGCGCCCTGCACCCTCAGTGACCGCTGCTATGAAGTGTGCTGACAACAATGGCGCACAGCTGCAGTGCTGTGCGCTACCTTATGAAGACTGAAGAGTCTTCTGCCGCCGTTTCTGGACCTTCACTTTTCGGCATCTGCAAGGGGGGTCGGCGGCGCGGCTCCGGGACGAACCCCAGGGTGAGACCTGTGTTCCGACTCCCTCTGGAGCTAATGGTGTCCAGTAGCCTAAGAAGCCAATCCATCCTGCACGCAGGTGAGTTCACTTCTCTCCCCTAAGTCCCTCGTAGCAGTGAGCCTGTTGCCAGCAGGACTCACTGAAAATAAAAAACCTAACAAACTTTTACTCTAAGCAGCTCTTTAGGAGAGCCACCTAGATTGCACCCTTCTCGGCCGGGCACAAAAATCTAACTGAGGCTTGGAGGAGGGTCATAGGGGGAGGAGCCAGTGCACACCACCTGATCCTAAAGCTTTTACTTTTGTGCCCTGTCTCCTGCGGAGCCGCTAATCCCCATGGTCCTGACGGAGTCCCCAGCATCCACTTAGGACGTCAGAGAAATGGGGGACGAGTCCGCCATTACTACTCTCTCAGGCAGGGAATTCCAAACACGTATTTTCCTTACTGTGAAAAACCTTTTGGCCTTAGTGTGCGGAATCTCCTCTAACCTAAGCGGGTGTCCACGTGTCCTCTGTGCCGATCTTACTAAAAACAGATCCCCTGCTAGCTCTGTGTATTGTCCCCTTATATATTTATAAATGTTGATCATGTCTCCTCTTAATCTCCTCTTTTCCAGTGTAAACATGCCTAGCCTTGCAAGTCTTTCCTGGTATTCCAGCATCTCCATTCCTCTGATTAGTTTAGTCGCCCGCCTCTGAACCTTTTCTAGCTCCAGGATATCCTTCTTGTAGCACCGGCCCATAGCTGATATATTACTATGTCCTGTGTAACCTGTGTCCTGTGTGTCCTGCATGAGCTCATATGGTTCCTCTAGAGGCTACAAGACGGAGGGGTCTTTGTACTAAGCCGTGGAGAGAAATAAAGTGAATGGAGATAAGGTAGCAACCAACTAGCTCCTGTCAATTTTCAAACACAGCCTGTAACATGGCAGTTAGGAGCTGATTGGCTGATACTTTATCTCTCTCCAAGGGTTAGTACATAGACCCCAGGTAATGTAACAGAATGCACATTACATAAACACACACACTTACAGTTATAGCAGAGCAGGAGTCCTGCCTCTCCGTCTTCGTACACATCAATTGCTGTAACAAAATTAACCTGAAATGATAATGCGGCAGAGGCTAGTGCACATCCTGGGAGCTGGGTCACAGTCACACATCATCTTACAGCTCTTACCTGGTCAGCTGCAGCTGCAGGGTACGGGGGGGCAGAGCTGGGCCATTACACAGTCTAGGCTCCCGCTTACTGCCCGGTGGGTACTGAGGGGCCAGGTTTTCTCAAAAACATTTTTTGTGTGGTTATTTTTGACAAACATTCGGCCACATAGGCTCTTAGTCAGGCTCTGGTATGGAAGCGGCTTACAAGCCGCATGTGGCCATTAGTATGTATGAAGAGTTATGTTGTCGTACATGGGGCCTAATTCAGACCTGATTGCAACAGCAAACTTTTTCTCTAATGGGCAAAACCATGCAGCACTGCAGGTGGGGCAGATGTAACATGTGCAGAGAGAGTTAGATTTGGGTGGGATGTGTTCAAATCGAAATCTAAATTGCTGTATAAAAATAAAGCAGCCAGTATTTACCCTGCACAGAAACAATAGAACCCACCCAAATCTAACTCTCTCTGCACATGTTACATCTGCCCCACCTGCACTGCACATGGTTTTGCCCATTAGAGAAAGATTTTGCTTTTGCGATCAGGTCTGAATTAGGCCCATGGAGAGCCCCGGTGCTCAAGGTCAGACTAGACCGACTCCCAGCATGCCTTGCCGGACCATATAACACCTGCATGATTTGCCCTAGAACTACTTATATTTCTCGCCAGGCTGGAATAGACGTCATTGTACTAATCACGAGGGTCTGTGCGTTCATTCTGGCAGATGCCGGACGGATTATGTAAATGATTGCTTGTATATTCGGTTCAGGTGCTGAAAGCTTGTGCGAATGTTCACTGAGCCGCCTCCGCCATATCATTACGTTTTTTGGCGCCATTTGTAAGAATTGTTTCTTGCGTATAATGTGGCTATTGCTCTGATGTGGTAGCGGTATCTCTGCGCAGGGGTTTAGCACCCAGTCTATAAGGTGCCCTGATATCTCCTCCCAGTGGGTGACCCAGTAATAAGGACATACAGTTGGAGCCATGCTCATCTAGGCTTCTCTGCTGCACCTAGGTGCACCAAGGTTTATTAGCATAAGCCTTTCATCTATTGTTCTCAGCTGCAATACAATACAGAGAGAACAATACAGCAGGGGATTAAGTCCGACAGCACTGGCTCAGTTTATCCTATTAAAAGGGATAGATGAGCAGGGCTCCATCTGTATATGAGGCACAAAAGGAGGAATGAGTAGAATAGCCAAACATGCTGTTAAACATGTGCCTTAGTACATAGACCCCACTGTGCATTATGGAGTCATTTATCTACACAGAGCTGAGCCACTCTACGTCCTCCACGCTGGCAGAGTCTGACATTGCCCCAGAGCGCTGGCGCCAAGTCTGCCGTTATGCCGCAGTCAGCAGATAAAATCCACCTGCGGTTCTATCAGGGCGCGGTGTAAAATGCGTCCAGACTGATATTGGGGACTTCATAATCCCGGCAGGAAGACATTAGAGACAACGTCGTCTGATTACAGAGCAGCACGTCACACATGTCAGACTACAAGCTATCTATGTACTAAGCCTGGAAGAGACATTAGGTGGAAAGTTTGAAAAACCCTGCGGCACGGAATTTTTCCCGCAGCTGTGGGGATTACGCTATTCAATTGCCGGACTGACAATGAGACGCTGTTATTTCTCTAGAAAATCACCTTTTTCCTGCCCCCCCAGAGCACGTCTGATTTTTCCTAAAATCACCAGGACTTGCTCTTGTACGTTGAATTTCCACCTAGATGGAGAGAGATAAAGTACCAGCCAATCAGCTCCTAACTGCCATGTTACAGGCTGTGTCTGAAAAATGACAGGAGCTGATTGGCTGGTACTTTGTCTCCATCCGCTTTATCTCTCTCCAAGACTTTAGTACATAGACTCTCATAGAAGGAGATGAATCTTTTGTAAACATAAATGGGTAGAAAATGTAACGTTACCAACTAACTTATGATAACATGTCACCAATATATGGGCGGCTCTTAGCCATTTCCTATAACTACTGTCCAGGACACGGCAGCTAATGACACGCAGAGCACAAGAGCTTACACTTTATGTGACAGGATGGACGCAATTCCAACACTGAGTTCTGCTTTGAATTAACACTTTAGTTGTATGTACTTTGGTATATAAGAGTATGTAACTATGAGAAACATTGTGTTCAAGGGCATTTTAAGTGATAAGGCAGCGGGTATGCAATGGCCCCCACAGTGATAAGGCAGCAGGTATGCAGTGCCCCCCACAGTGATAAGGCAGCGGGTATGCAGTGCAGTGCCTCCCACAGTGGTAAGGCAGCGTGTATGCAGTGCCCCCCACAGTGACAAGGCAGCGGGTATACCGGTGGTGCCATCTTGCCTGTGATATAGTCAGAAAGATGGGGCATGCACAGAAGAGTCTCTGCACCACTGTCACTGGGTAATTATAGGTGAGCCACAGTCCTGTGTGTCTGGTGTGCGACACACCCTGCAGCCATGACAGCCCCTGTGCTATAGAGTCATACATTGTTATGTCGCTCACTCACCCTACTAGCATCAACATAATGCAGCCTGCAGGACTCGCCCGTGCTCTCATTCACCAAATCAAACTGGTGCCGGTACGCCACGCAGATCATGTTGTCATTTTCACCAGTCGGCCCGTCCACAAGGGTCATCACCACCGGAGGGTCCGACAGACAGATCTCCTGTAAGGACAGACACACTGTGACACGGGCGCCGGAGGAAGGGGGCAGCCGCCAGCCGGTTATACAGACAGCACCGGGCCCTCACCCTGATGTACTGGAACTCCTCCACCGGCGAGAAGCCGGCGCAACTGTTTTGCGCGTTGTGTTTCCGTGTGATGAGCAGAAGCTTGTTCCGGATCGCCACTATGATCCTCAGCTCCAGGCTGTGATGCGTGTTGATAGCGTACAAATGGCATCCTGTGCGGGGGAAGGGAACCGTGTTACAGAACAGGAAACAGCGTGCCGCGGCTGGGGCCGTGCAGGAGTAACTCGGCAATCTCCGATAGAAACTGGCCCCATCGTAGACAAACCCACCTACCTACAGAGGTGGTGTCACACAGGTGTCACTTCTGTCTCATTACTCAACTTATACAGGGGGAGATGTATCGAGCCTTGGAGACAAGTAAAGAACCAACCAATCAGCTCCTGGCATTTTTTAAAACACATGTAAAATGACACAGAGGAGCTGATTGGTGCTTTATCTCTCTCCAGTGCTTGGTACATCTCCCTCATAAAGAACTGAACCTTCATCACCCTTTATGGTTAAAAATCTTACACACTTAGGGGTCTATTTACTAAGCCTTGGATGGAGATAAAGTGCACGGTGATAAAGTACCAGCTAATCAACTCCTAACTGTCATTTTTCAAACACAGTCTGTGACATGGCAGTTAGGAGCTGATTGGCTGGTACTTTATCTCCACCCAAGACTTAGTAAATAGACCCCATTTATCAAGCCTTGGAGAGTGATAAATTACACGGTGATAAAGTACCAGCCAACCAATCAGCTCTTAACTGTAATTTTACAACCAAAGCCTGTAACATGACAGTTAGCAGCTGATTGGCTGGTACTTTATCAGCATATGGTTTATCACTCTCCAAAGCTTGATAAATGGGGGCCTATAATAGGTAACCTGTGCTCCATACCAGTTCCACCAATCCACCTATAACCACACCAACAACACTATGCCTCTAATATACTGGGCTCCCACATATTCTTCTCTTTCCGCTTCTCTACATGCCACCAGCAGTTTCCTGGGCCCCATGCATTGTAACCGATGTAGCGTGCCCAACATGGCTGCCACATCTGGTACTCTAGAATGAACAATACATAGTTCTGATGATCCCGCCTACAGTAGCATGTTTCTCTCCCACATTGTGGGGTCTATTCATGAAGCAGTGAAAAGAGTGGAGAAATGAGCCAATCAGCTGCTCCGTACAATTGTATAGTATGCAATTTATAAATGTTACTTCAATGCTGATTGGTTGCCATGGGCAACTTCTCCACTGGCTCACATCTCCACCCTTTTCACTGCTTCATGAATAGACCCCTATGTGTCATCAATTCCAGGCATTGCCTATTCCCCCCCCCCAGTGTAACCCTATGTACACTGGGGGGAATCCTTCGTGGGTAGCACAAATAATCCTTGGAGCTAACAATCCAAAATGGCTGCCACACCTCAGCGTCATGCTCATGATTTCTGTAAGTTATGCAGATCTAAGCCAGTATTACGGGGCTGATCCAGAGGGGGGCGCTACTGTTGCTGCTACTGGATCTCTGTGTACGCAGCGTCTGTGCGACAGTATGCAGATACGGCGAGAGGCGTCACGTGTAAACAGGCGCCTTCTGTCGGCTTCTCTGATTCGCTGCTGCGTCTGGAGATGCAGCACCAGATCATCTGTGTGAACATCGGACATCTGAGTAACCCAAATCACGATGCCGGAGCCACAGAGGCTGCATCCGACCCCAAACGCCAGCACCCTGTCAATCATGATGCAGCTTTTGGGGCACCACCAGCGATCTGCACATATACAGTGCGACTTCTCCGCATGTGCAGACCCTAAATCAGAGCTTCTCATACAAGGTCCTCAAGGCACCCCAACGGTCCAGGTTTAAAGTATATCCGTGCTTGGCTACAGGTGATTTAATTAGCACCTCAGTCAATTTGATTTAACCGTCTGTGCTGAGCAATGGATATACTTAAAAACTGGACCGTAGCGGTGCCTTGAGGAACGCCTTTGAGAACCTCTGCCACATACAGGAAATAAAAGGATCCAGGAAGTGACATGTGCAACAGAAAATGGAATCCCCAGCAAAGCACATGTATTTCCACATTCTTCAAAGTCATTTACATTAAAATGAATTAGAAACCGGATAGGGATTTACAGATCTATGAAGAGAGATTCTGCCCCCGGCTGGAGGAGAAAGGACGGGACACGTCGCTATCCACCTACCTTTTGTTTTTTCAAGTTTATTTTCCCTGCATTCATACTTGTTCCTTGGCACCTGCTTGTCTTCCAGACCCTTCTTAATGGTGCTCAGCCGGAAGACGTAGAGACGGGCGTCCTTCCCTGGGAACAGAACAGAGAGGGGACAAGTTAAGAGATGATTCGGGAAACGTGGGACACACAGAATTATGTTCTCCTGAGTTACCAGCAGGCCAGGTTTTCCTGCTTTCCCCACAGGGAAGGGCCACAAAGCCTGGGCTACACATTGGGGGTCATTCCGAGTTGTTCGCTCGGTAAAAATCTTCGCATCGCAGCGATTTTCCGCTTAATGCGCATGCGCAATGTCCGCACTGCGACTGCGCCAAGTAAATTTGCTATGCAGTTAGGAATTTTACTCACGGCATTTTCATCGTTCTGGCGATCGTAATGTGATTGACAGGAAATGGGTGTTACTGGGCGGAAACAGGCCGTTTTATGGGCGTGTGGGAAAAAACGCTACCGTTTCCGGAAAAAACGCAGGAGTGGCCGGAGAAACGGGGGAGTGTCTGGGCGAACGCTGGGTGTGTTTGTGAGGTCAAACCAGGAACGACAAGCACTGAACTGATCGCAGATGCCGAGTAAGTCTGGAGCTACTCAGAAACTGCTACGAGGTGTGTAATCGCAATATTGCTAATACATCGTTCGCAATTTTAAGATGCTAAGATTCACTCCCAGTAGGCGGCGGCTTAGCGTGAGCAAATCTGCTAAAATCCGCTTGCGAGCGAACAACTCGGAATGACCTCCTTTGTTGTACAGAGAAAGAACTTCTGATAACTATTATCATTTACACTTTATGGAAATGTTTCAAACAGATCCATCTGAGTACATATCAGACCTAATGGGCAACGAGTAACTGCAGCTTAATCTTATAATGCAAACCCCTACCCACAAGAATCATTATACAAGATGCCAGGGCGAACGTGAATACATAGCTCTCATATATCAGAAATGTGATATTAGATCATGTTGTCCCTGACTAACAGCATTACACAGTCTGTGCGAGCCGCGAGCAAGAGGAGGAGAAACATATATACGCATTTGGCCCGTTTATAGCCCTGATAACCTCAGGCCATGGCCCACATGCAACAGAAGCGTGAGATTTGCAAATCGAGGAGATATTGGGGGTCATTCCGAGTTGATCGCTAGCTGTCGATTTTCGCAGCGCAGCGATCAGGTGAAAAAAATGGCATTTCTGCACACGCGTATGCCCCGCAATGCGCACGTGCGATGTACGGGTACAAAGCTCTTTGTGGTTGTGCTCAGGTTCAAGCGAAGTTTTCCTTCGAACTGGCGGCCGCAAGAAGATTGACAAGAAGGGGGCGTTACTGGGTGTCAACTGACCGTTTTGAGGGAGTGTTTGCAAAAACGCAGGCGTGTCTGAAAAAACACAGGCGTGTCTGGGCGTTCGCTATGACGTCAAATCCGGACAGGAATAGGCTGAAGTGATCGCAAGCGCTGAGTAGGGTCAGAGCTACTCTGAAAATGCACAAACTGTTTTTGCAGAGCTCGGCTGCACATGCGTTCGCACTTCTGCTAAGCTAAAATACACTCCCCAGTGGGCGGCGGCATAGCGTTTGCATGGCTGCTAAAACTAGCTAGCGAGCGATCAACTCGGAATGACCCCCATTGGCCGTTCAGCACTAATTATAGGGGCCTATGTATTAAGCTTTAGAGAGAGATAAAGTACAAACCAATCAGCTCTAACTGTCATGTCACAGGCTGTGTTTGAAAAATGACAGGAGCTGATTGGCTGGTACTTTATCTCCGTACACTTTCTCTCTCTCCAAGGCTTAGTACATAAGACTCCTTAGGGGTACTTAGGGGGTGATTCAGATCTGATCGCTGCTGCGCATTTTCGCTCAGCGGACGATCAGGTCATAACAGCGCATGAGTACGCACCACAATTCGCACGCTCCTCGGACAACAACGGGCATCGCCGGTCAGCGACGGGATGGTGTGATAAATTCGTTTGCACAGTTGTCCGCAAGGTGATTGACAGGAGGAAGCCGTTTTCAGGGAGTGTCCGGGAAAACGCAGGCGCGCCCAAGCGTTTTCAGGGAGTGTGTCGGACGTCAAGTCCGGCCATGATCAGCAGGATTCTATTGCACTGGAAGAGTAAGTCCTGAGCTGCGCACACAGAATTTTAGCAGCTTGGCGGACACATAGGAACGCACACCTGCACGGCGAATATACACTCCCCCCTGTAGGCGGCGACTATCTGATCGCAGGACAGCAAAAAAAATGCAGCCCAGCGATCAGATCTGAATTATCCCCTTATTCTCCATTCACTTTATCCCTCTCCAAATATCGCAATCTGTTACAATTGGGCCCCTGTCTGTTCCAATACTCTACCACCTGTGCTGGGACGCTGCGCCCCCTATGTACGACCCTTTCTGTCATACACATCATGCACCGTTACAGTTGCTCCTCCTTCCACATTCTAGGCCTGCGTCAGAGATGTCGCTGCTATGCCAGCTCTAGCGCCTGTTGACGCAGTTGCAGGTGCTATAATACTCACATGCTATTCTCCACTTTCCCCTTGTGTACCAGCGTGCGCCGGAATGTGCCAGCCTTAAGATGCCCACTTTCTGCATCCCTGTACGCTGTAACACCCCCGGTGGCTACAGACAGTCCACCATCAGCGCACCACCTCGTTCCCAACCTGCACTTGCACCTGCGCACTCTGTCTCTGTCTGATCATGGCCTCCCTGGCAGCGCCAGTGTGTCGGAGAACGCCACCCGCTTACAATGACACTACATTACACACCCGCGTAGCAGACTGTTGTTGCGCTCCTCTCAGACACTGCCCTGAAACAGCCATTGCTTTGTTTCTGGTGTTCCAGTTACCGGCACTTCTGTACATACACTCAGGGTGACGTATGCGCCGTAGTGGATTCCAGAATATTTTGCGCAGTCATGGTAGATAATAATTGCTCAACTGCGCAAACATCTGCACAGCGTGTGGACGGCGTTCATCTCTGAATCACGCCCTCTGTAACTTATTTATATCCTCCTGGAGATTATAACTCCAGCGTTGAATCCTGTATTGTAGGTGGGGTCTCAGCATTAACCTACTGTATATAGTGGCGCCAGCAGCTCTGTCTGCCACTAATTCCTCTCTGTCTGTAACCCGGCATTGGGCTGAACCTCCCCAAAAGCAATATCTGCATTATGCACATTATACTCCAAGCAATGAAAGGCGGACACTGTAATGTGCTACAAGAATTAAGAGGGACGGTTTTTACAGAGGATAAACAGGAGAGGTGGACTGGCCCCCTACAATATATACCATAGGGACCTCCTGGTAACTGAGCGCTCAATTCACATGAATATAGATGACCCAATATAGGGGCGCTCATTAATTAGGGCCTCTCTTAGCAGAAGCACAAGGGAGCAGAGGATGGCTTATCATATAATTGCAAATGTGTTTGACTTCTGCATTTCATCTCCATATAGAATAGCGGCTTTCTTACTGGTGGACAGCAGTGTGCTGGGGGAATATCTGTGCTTCTGTCCTAGCTAACCCTTTCCTTTCCAGCAGTGTGCTGGGGGATTGATGGTGCTTCTATCCTAGCTAACCCCTTCCTCTCCAGCAGTGTGCTGGGGGATTGTCTGTGCTTCTGTCCTAGCTAACCCTTTCCTTTCCAGCAGTGTGCTGGGGAATTGTCTGTGCTTCTGTCCTAGCTAACCCTTTCCTTTCCAGCAGTGTGCTGGGGAATTGTCTGTGCTTCTGTCCTAGCTAACCCTTTCCTTTCCAGCAGTGTGCTGGGGAATTGTCTGTGCTTCTGTCCTAGTTAACCCTTTCCTTTCCAGCAGTGTGCTGGGGAATTGTCTGTGCTTCTGTTCTAGCTAACCCCTTCCTCTCCAGCAGTGTGCTGGGGGTTTATCTGTGCTTTTGTCCTAGTTAACCCCTTCCTTTACAGTTATGTGCTGGTGGATTGTGTGTGGTTCTGTGCTAGCTAACCCCTTCCTTTCCAGCAGCGTGCTGGGGGAATATCTGTGCTTCTGTCCTAGCTAACCCCTTCCTCTCCAGCAGTGTTCTGGGGGATTGTCCGTGCTTCTGTGCTAGCTAACTCCTTCCTCTCCAGCAGTGTGCTGGGGGAATATCTGTGCTTCTGTCCTAGCTAACCCCTTCCTTTCCAGCAGTGTGCTGGGGGATTGTCTGTGCTTTTATCCTAGCTAACCCCTTCCTCTCCAGCAGTGTGCTTGGGGATTGTCTGTACTTCTGTCCTAGTTAACCCCTTCCTTTCCAGCAGTGTGCTGGGGGATTGTCTGTGCTTCTGTCCTATGTAACCCCTTCCTTTCCAGCAGTGTGCTGGGGGATTGCCTGTGTTTCAGTCCTAGCTAACCCCTTCCTTTCCAGCAGTGTGCTGGGGATTGTCCGTGCTTCTGTGCTAGCTAACCCCTTCCTCTTCAGCAGTGTGCTTGGGGAATATCTGTGCTTCTGTCCTAGCTAACCCCTTCCTTTCCAGCAGTGTGCTGGGGGATTGATGGTGCTTCTATCCTAGCTAACCCCTTCCTCTCCAGCAGTGTGCTTGGAGATTGTCTGTACTTCTGTCCTAGTTAACCCTTTCCTTTCCAGCAGTGTGCTGGGGGATTGTCTGTGCTTCTGTCCTACGTAACCCCTTCCTTTCCAGCAGTGTGCTGGGGAATTGTCTGTGTTTCAGTTCTAGCTAACCCCTTCCTTTCCAGCAGTGTGCTAGGGGATTGTCTGTGCTTCTGACCTAGCTAACCCCTTCCTTTCCAGCAGTGTGCTGGGGGACTGTCTGTGATTCTGTCCTAGATAACCCCTTCCTTTCCAGCAGTGTGCTAGGGCAGAGGTTCCCAAACTGTGTGCCGTGGCTCCCTGGTGTGCCTCGGGACACTTGCAGGGGTGCCCTGGGTTGATGGTCCAGGACCAATTCAAATTATTCATGGTCAATATAATAGGCAAAACCAGTGCTGGTGGCTGCCAGTCATAAAATATGTGGTCAAACAGAAGCAAATCTTGTCCCTCACCACACAACTGACCCTAAGGATGACATATAAACGCGATCTACTTAATGAAATATTTCTTTCTAAATTTCTCAATAAGAAATTTTTGGCCTAGGGGTGCCGGGAAAAAAATTCGGATATTCTAGGGCGCCGTGATTCAAAAAAGTTTGGAATCCACTGTGCTAGGGGATTGTCTGTGCTTCTGATCTAGCTAACCCCTTGGTTTCCAGCAGTGTGCTGGGGGACTGTCTGTGATTCTGTCTTAGATAACCCCTTCCTTTCCAGCAGTGTGCTAGGGGATTGTCTGTGCTTCTGATCTAGCTAACCCCTTCCTTTCCAGCAGTGTGCTGGGGGATTGTCTATGCTTCTGTCCTAGCTAACCCCTTCCTTTCCAGCAGTGTGCAGGGGGTCTGTCTGTGCTTCTGTCCTAGCTAACCCCTTCCTTTCCAGCAGTGTACTGGGGGAATGTCTGTGCTTCAGATCTAGCTAAGCCCTTCCTTCCCAGCAGTGTGCTGGGGTAATGTCTGTGCTTCTGATTTAGCTAACCCCTTCCTTTCCAGCAGTGTGCTGAGGGAATGTCTGTGCTTCTGTCCTAGCTAACCCCTTCCTCTCTCCAGCAGTGTGCTGGGAGATTGTCAGTGCTTCTGTCCTAGCTCACACATTCCTTTCCAGAACTTATACGCTGATGTGAGCTACTTCAATTTTGTGTGTGTACATATATCGGCTGATATCAAAGGACATAACGTCCCAAAGTCGGCTGTTTTTGTGGACTATCAGGCTTTTCCCCATATGTTTTGACGATGAATGCATTTGCATGGAAAAGGCTATTTCTGCAGCAGGGTACATTGTGTTCCACAGGGAAACATCGGGGTGTAGAGTGGATCTTGATCCAGAGGCACCAACAGGCTAAAGCTTTAGGCTGTCCCAGGATGATTTGGGGCCTCCTCTATAACCCCGCTTCCAGGCACTGTGAGCTCAGTTTCAAGTTGGTGCCTGCATCAGCAGGTCACTTAACGGGGGCTGCACTGGAAAGCCCTGAAAAGCTTTCTAAGAAGACTTCAAGGGCCGCAGTGCTGATATGTCAGTGTAACATTCAGTGCTGCGGCTCCATCACCTCCCAAGCGGCGTCGCATACTGCTGCGGCCTGTTCCCGGGTACTTGTGGTGGAGATGCTCCGGCTTTAGGCACACGGTCGCAGATGCTCTCCTGGTTTGCGGGGCTGCTACGGGGAGGAGGTAAGAGGGTCCACCAGGCGGGTCCCGCCATTAAATAGTGTTCCTGTCGTGGTCTAAGGAGACGGATCACTACGCTGGCGTGGACACTGTCACCGAGCAGGGACCCCACTAGACCACCGGGGCGTATTGAGTACAGGTCGGGTGTACTAACACCCCAGTTAATAAGACTCACAGTACCAGGGGTGGAAGTCCAGCATAGGGGAGGTGGTGCTTGACCTGTAGCCCCTCCCCCGGCTCAGGGCACCATCTACTGCAGATCTTTCCACCCTGGAGCTGCCTCACACTCTCCCTCACTCCCTAACTGAGACGCTGGACGCCATCTTCTAAGCATAGCTGCGGCTGGTCTCCGGGACTGCAGGGCAAGGTCTCCCTTGTAAAGCAGTCTGTATACAGCGCTGTGACTTTACAAACACTCGAGTATTCTACATGTCTTTAGACAGCGTTAGTTAAGAACGAGTGTACCTTTTACAGGTTAATTGTACGAGCATTCTGATATATACCTCCGGTCTAGGACCGCGCTGTGTTATATATATATATATCTGTACATATACTAGTCCAGTGCAGTTTTATTGTCATAATCATTATCTGCATTGCCTGTGACCTGTGACTGTGTGTGCCTGTATCTGCTGTGTGGTTTCACTTTCAGTGTTTGCCAGATATATCTATCACTATATTCTGTACCCCAAGGGACTGGGCGAGTCTGGGTCATATATATATAGTGCGTCACAGTATTTACCCATTACGTGTATTCTACTGTATACTCAGTCACATAATACCGGATTTATTTGCAGGTGTTGTGTACTGTGTATTCAGTCTCATACTAACTGATTTATTCACAGGTATTGTACTCTGTCTGGCTTTATCGTACTAAACCGCTCTGTTGTTGCATTTGTGTACAATGTCTAACAGGAAGGGCAATAAATCTGTGGACGCTCCAGCATCATGCAGAGCATGCACAAAAGATTTACCAGAGGGGGAAGCTGTGTATGATGGTCTGTGTACTGTGTGTCCTACATCTCCCAGTCAGTCCGCAGCTACTGTAATCAATCAGGAGCCACCCTGGACTGCGTTCACAAACCTCATTTTGCATTAAATAGATGCTGTTCTTATAGTTAGAAAAGCAGCTTTGTAAGGTTTTTTTTTTTTTAAAAGGTTGAAATATTTTTCAGCTTTTTTAAATTATTTAATTTACAAGTGGAACTGAGAGCACAAAGCGTGCGCATATCTAGAGCGACTGGCCTGTCATAGCTAACCCTTCCTGCTCTCAGTTGACCTGGGTTTTATTATTTTGCTAAACTGTGGTGATATAAGAAATCTCCCTTAACGCCGGAGAAAGGGACATATGAAAAATAAGCCCCTCTGTCGTATACCTGATTACGTGCCTGAGAGAGACAAGCCGCATGCAATCACTGCGAGCAGAAGCCGTGACTCACGTGACTAGAACCAGACCTCGGCTAATATATGTTGGGCCTTGACAACACTAATTGCCATCTCCTGGAATCCAGCAACGCCAGCCAATTAAATGTACTCAGCTGCTACGAAAGAGAGCTGAATTATCTGCTTCAATAATTACACAGAGGACCAACTGCAACCGACAAAATCATTCACCCCGCGCACGTTCTAGGTTGAAAACCGTGTTGTTTCCCTGGTAAAGTCGCCATGACACCAAATATGTCTGACCAATCCTCTTTACTTCCTTCTGCAAACTCATTATCTTCTTGTGTAGATGTCGGTGCCTCCAAATGTGCATCTATGCGTAGCATCACATATATGGGGCCAGCCTTCCCCACCCCCCAGCTCCAACAAGTGCGCACAATTTCCGGTTCTCAGGCCGCAAAGTAGAGAAGGTACTTCTCTACTATCTGTGCCAGTGTGTAAAGCTTAGGGGGAGATTTATCAAAGTTTGGAGAGAGATAAAGTACCAACCAATCAGCATTTAACTGCCATGTTGCATGCTGCGTCTAAAAAATGACAGTTAGGAGCTGGTTGGTTGGTACTTTAATTAATATCCCTCTTAGTACTTATAAGCCTCTCTACGCACAGAACGTCACTGTATCAAACTTCCAAAACTTTTTTTTAAACTGTTTACAACGAATGTGCAAGAGACACATACATGTTATATGTTAATATGAAGTCAAAAGCCTTACTTATATCAAGACATATCTTTGTGTAACACCCTATAGTGCAGGCCTTTAAATGTCCACACTACAGCCGGCAACACAAATGTCTTTATCCCCTGTTGTGTCCTTCAAGGATAAGTGACGTGAGTAGGGAAAATGCTTCCTCCACTGTCCCTTCTGTCACATATCTTCAGTTCTGACAAGTTCAGATTTCTATATGTGTAACTGATAATATCACCTTTAGGACCTTTGTAGTTCAGATTGGCTTGTCCTGTGGAAAATAAGAATTTACTTACCGATAATTCTATTTCTCGTAGTCCGTAGTGGATGCTGGGAACTCCGTAAGGACCATGGGGAATAGCGGCTCCGCAGGAGACTGGGCACAAAAAGAAAGCTTTAGGACTACCTGGTGTGCACTGGCTCCTCCCCCTATGACCCTCCTCCAAGCCTCAGTTAGGATACTGTGCCCGGACGAGCGTACACAATAAGGAAGGATTTTGAATCCCGGGTAAGACTCATACCAGCCACACCAATCACACCGTACAACTTGTGATATGAAACCCAGTTAACAGCATGATAACAGAGGAGCCTCTGAATAGATGGCTCACAACAAGAACCCCATTAGTTAAAAATAACTATGTACAAGTATTGCAGACAATCCGCACTTGGGATGGGCGTCCAGCATCCACTACGGACTACGAGAAATAGAATTATCGGTAAGTAAATTCTTATTTTCTCTGACGTCCTAGTGGATGCTGGGAACTCCGTAAGGACCATGGGGATTATACCAAAGCTCCCAAACGGGCGGGAGAGTGCGGATGACTCTGCAGCACCGAATGAGAGAACTCCAGGTCCTCCTCAGCCAGGGTATCAAATTCATAGAATTTTGCAAACGTGTTTGCCCCTGACCAAGTAGCTGCTCGGCAAAGTTGTAAAGCCGAGACCCCTCGGGCAGCCGCCCAAGATGAGCCCACCGTCCTTGTGGAATGGGCTTTTATTGATTTAGGCTGCGGTAATCCTACCGCAGAATGCGCCAGCAGAATAGTGCTACAAATCCAGCGCGCAATAGACTGCTTAGAAGCAGGAGCACCCAGCTTGTTGGGTGCCATCAGGATAAACAGCGAGTCAGTTTTCCTGACTCCAGCCGTCCTGGAAAAATAAAATTTTCAGGGCCCTGACTACGTCCAGCAACTTGGAATCCTCCAAGTCCCTAGTAGCCGCAGGCACCACAATAGGTTGGTTCAAGTGAAAACCTGAGACCACCTTCGGGAGAAACTGAGGACGAGTCCTCAACTCTGCCTTATCCATATAGAAAATCAGATAAGGGCTTTTACATGACAAAGCCGCCAATTCTGACACACGCCTGGCCAAGGCCAAGGCCAACAGCATGACCACTTTCCACGCGAGATACTTTAGCTCCATGGTTTTAAGTGGCTCAACCAATGCGACTTTAGGAAATCCAACACCACGTTGAGATCCAAAAAGTGCCACAGGAGGCACAAAAGGAGGCTGGATATGTAGTGTAGTACTCCTTTAACCAAAGTCTGAACTTCAGGCAGTGAAGCCAGCTCTTTCTGGAAGAAAATCGACAGAGCCGAAATCTGGACCTTGATGGACCCCAATTTGAGGCCCAAACGTCACCCCTGCTTGCAGGAAGTGCAGGAATCGACATAGTTGAAATTCCTCCGTCGGGGCCTTCATGGCCTCCCACCAAGCAACAAATTTTCGCCAAACGCGGCGATAATGTCTTGCGGTGACATCCTTCCTGGCTATGATCAGGGTAGGGATGACTTCCTTCGGAATACCCTTTTCCTTTAGGATCCGGTGTTCTACCGCCATGCCGTCAAACGCAGCCGCGGTAAGTCTTGGAACAGACAGGGTCCCTGCTGCAGCAGGTCTTGTCTGAGCGGCAGAGGCCAAGGGTCCTCTGCCAGCATCTCTTGAAGTTCCGGGTACCAAGCTCTTCATGGCCAATCCGGAACCCCGAGTATGGTTTTCACTCCTCGCCTTCTTATTATTCTCAGTACCTTGGGTATGAGAGGTAGAGGAGGAGACACATAAACCGACTGGTACACCCACGGTGTCACTAGAGCGTCCCCAGCGATCGCCTGAGGGTCCCTTGACCTGGCGCAATATCTTTTCAACTTCTTGTATAGGCGGGACGCCATCATGTCCACCCGTGGTCATTCCCAATGGTTTACCCGCATTTGGAAAACTTCTGGATGAAGTCCCCATTTTCCTGGGTGTAGGTCGCCCATCGGAGAATCCTTGTGGCTTCTGCCATCGCCATCCTGCTTCTTGTGCCGCCCTGTCTGTTTACATGGGCGACCACCGTGATGTCGTCTGATTGGATCAGTACCGGCTGGTTCTGAAGCAGGGGCCTTGCTTGGCTTAGGGCATTGTAAATGGCCCTTAGCTGCAGAATATTTATGTGAAGCGAAATCTCCTTGGAAATTTCTTCCCTGTGTGACTGCACCCCAGCCCCGAAGGCTGGCATCCGTGGTCACCATGACCCAGTCCTGTATTCCGAATCTGCGGCCCTCTAGTAGATGAGCCCTCTGCAGCCACCACAGCAGCGACACCCTGTTTCTTGCTGACAGGGTTATCCGCTGTTGTATCTGTAGATGGGACCCGGACCATTAGTCCCACAGGTCCCACTGGAACGTCCTTGCGTGGAGTCTTCCGAATGGAATTATGCTTCGTACGAAGCTACCATTTTTCCCAGGACTCGTGTGCATTGATGTACCGACACCTGTCCTGGTTTTAGGATGTCTCTGACTAGAGATGACAACTCCTCGGCTTTTTCCACTGGAAGAAACACTCTTTTCTGGTCTGCGTTCAGAAAACATTTCCAGGAACAGAAGACGTGTCGTCGGGACCAGCTGTGACTTTGGAATATTGAGAATCCAGTCGTGCTGTTGTAGCACTTCCCGAGAGAGTGCTACCCCCACTACCAACTGTTCTTTGGACCTCGCCTTTATCAGGAGATCGTCCAAGTACGGGATAATAAAAACTTCCTTCTTGCGAAGGAGTATCATCACTTCGGCCATTACCTAGGTAAAGACCTTCGGTGCCGTGGACAACTCCAACGGCCGCGTCTGGAACTGATAGTGACAGTCCTGTACCACATATCTGAGGTACTCCTGGTGAGGAGGGTAAATGGGGACATGCAGGTACGCATCCTTGATGTCCAGGGAGACCCTGTAATCCCCCTCGTCCAGGCTCGTAATAACCGCCCTGAGCGATTCCATCTTGAACTTGAATCTTCTGATATAAAAGTTCAAGTATTTTAATTTCAAGATGGGTCTCACCGAACCGTTTCGGTACCACAACCACTGTGGAATAGTAACCCCTTCCTTGCTGAAGGAGGGGCACCGTGACAATCACTTGTTGTGATTATAGTGTTGAATATCCACCAACACCGTCTCCCTGGCAGAGGGAGGTGCCGGTAAGGCAGATTTTAGGAAACGGCGGGGGGAAGAACGTCTCGAACTCCAGCCTGTACCCCTGAGATACTACTTGAAGGACCCAGGGATCCATGTGAGAGAGCCCACTGTCCGCTGAAATATCTGAGACGGGCCCCCACCGTACCCGGGTCCGCCTGAGCAGCCCCAGCACCATGCTGTGGACCTACCGGACGCAGGGAGGACTTCTGCTCTTGGGAACTAGCTGTGTGTTGCAGCTTTTTCCTCTACCTTTGCCTCTCGGCAGAAAGGATGAGCCTCTAGCCCTCTTGCTTTTCTGGGGCCGAAAGGACTGTACTTGATGATACGGTGCTTTCTTTTGTTGTGGGGTAGCCTGTGGCAAAAAAAATCGATTTCCCAGCAGTAGCTGTGGAAACGAGGTCTGAAAAACCATCCCCAAACAGTTTTACCCCCTTATAGGGCAACTTCCATGTGCTGATTCGAGTCGGCATCGCCTGACCATTGCCAAGTCCATAACCCCCGTCTGGCGGCAATGGACCTAGCGCTTATTTTTGATGCCAGCCGGCAAATATCCCTCTGTGCATCACGCATGTATAAGATCACGTCTTTTATATGCTCTATTTTCAGCAAAATATTGTCCCTATCCATAGTTATTTTCCGACAGGGAATCTGACCACGCAGCGGGAGCACTGCACATCCATGCCGAAGCAACGGCTGGTCGCAATATAATGCCCTAGTGTGTGACTATATCTTATAGGGTAACCTCCTGCTTTCTATCAGCAGGTTCCTTCAGGGCGGCCGTAACCGGAGACGGTAGTGCCACCTTTTCTGATAAGTATGTAAGCGCTGTATCTACCCTATGGGGTGTTTCCCCGCGTGACCTATCCTCTGGCGGGAAAGGGTACGCTGCCAATAACCGTTTTAGAAATTATCAATTTCTTACCGGGGGAAGACCACTCTTCCTCACACACCTCATTTAATTTCTCAGATGCAGGAAAAACTACTAATAGTTTTCTCTCACCAAACACAATACCCTTTTATGTGGTACCTGGGGTATAATCATAAATGTGTAATACATTTTTCATTGCCTCAATCCTGTAACGGGTGGACCTATTGGGAGGGTACACCAGTCTCATCGATGTCGACACTGGAGTCAGTATCCGTGTCGACATCTGTGTCTGTTATCTGAGATAGCGGGCGATTTTAGAGCCCCCCATGACATTTGAGACGCTGGAACAGGCACAAGCTGAGTAGCCGGCTGTTCTGTGTCGTCGACCTTTTATGTAAGGAGTTGACACTTTCACGTAATCCTTCCATAAGTTCAACCACACCGGTGTCGACCCCGCAGGGGGTGACAACATATTTACAGGCATTCGCTCCGCCTCCACCTCAGTATCCTCCACATACCTGTCGACACAGCCGTACCGACACACAGCACACACACAGGGAATGCTCTGATAGAGGACAGGACCCCACAAAGCCCTTTGGGGAGACAGAGGGAAAGTATGCCAGCACACACCAGGGCGCTATATATCACAGGGATATCACATATAAAAAAGTGTTTTCCCTTATAGCTGCATATATATTGTATACTGCGCCTAAATTGTGCCCCCCCTCTCTTTTTTACCCTTTCTGTAGTGTATTAACTGCAGGGGAGAGCCAGGGAGCTTCCCTCCAACGGAGCTGTGAGGGAAAAATGGCGCCAGTGTGCTGAAGGAGATAGCTCCGCCCCTTTTTCGCGGACTTTTCTCCCGCTTTTTTCTGGAATCTGGCAGGGGTTAATGTACATCCATATAGCCCTGGGGGTTATATGTGATGTATTATTTTTGCCAGCCAAGGTGTTAATATTGCTGCTCAGGGCGCCCCCCCCCAGCGCCCTGCACCCTCAGTGACCGGAGTGTGTGGTGTGCATGAGGAGCAATGGCGCTACCTTGATGAAGACTGATGTCTTCTGACGCCGATTTTCCGGACCTCTTCTTGCTTCTGGCTCTGTAAGGGGGCCGGCGGCGCGGCTCTGGGACCGGACTCCGAGGCTGGGCCTGTGTTCGATCCCTCTGGAGCTAATGGTGTCCAGTAGCCTAAGAAGCCCAAGCTGGCTGCAAGCAGGCAGGTTCGCTTCTTCTCCCCTTAGTCCCTCGATGCAGTGAGCCTGTTGCCAGCAGGTCTCACTGAAAATAAAAAACCTAAAACTAACTTTTATCTAAGAAGCTCAGGAGAGCCCCCTAGATTGCACCCTGCTCGGTCGGGCACAAAAATCTAACTGAGGCTTGGAGGAGGGTCATAGGGGGAGGAGCCAGTGCACACCAGGTAGTCCTAAAGCTTTCTTTTTGTGCCCAGTCTCCTGCGGAGCCGCTATTCCCCATGGTCCTTACGGAGTTCCCAGCATCCACTAGGACGTCAGAGAAATATAAAATACCCTGCATAGGGACATTATCTCTTCATAGATTCCAGAAAATATTTAAGATATTTCCGTGTTTAGAATATTAAAGCAAATGAAGAATATGACTAGAGGTAACCTGTACTCACTGACACATCATTCCTCCTGATATACTCTGTGCTGCTGGGGACACTGCTCCTCCCACTATATAGCTCTCAGTCTGTGGCTTCCTGCTGCCTCCATTCCCCTCCTCACATCATGTCACTGCCCCTGTCACATGCAGCCCTATCCTCACTGACACATCACTCATCTCCTGATATACTCTGTGCTGCTGGGGACCCTGCTCCTCCCACTATATAACTCTCAGTCTGTGGCTTCCTGCTGCCTCCATTCCCCTCCTCACATCATGTCACTGGCCCTGTCACATGCAGCCCTGTCCTCACTGACACATCACTCATCTCCTGATATACTCTGTGCTGCTGGGGACCCTGCTCCTCCCACTATATAACTCAGTCTGTGGCTTCCTGCTGCCTCCATTCCCCTCCTCACATCATGTCACTGCCCCTGTCACATGCAGCCCTGTCCTCACTGACACATCACTGATCTCCTGATATACTCTGTGCTGCTGGGGACACTGCTCCTCCCACTATATAACTCTCAGTCTGTGGCTTCCTGCTGCCTCCATTCCCCTCCTCACATCATGTCACTGCCCCTGTCACATGCAGTCCTGTCCTCACTGACACATCACTCATCTCCTGATATACTCTGTGCTGCTGGGGACCCTGCTCCTCCCACTATATAACTCTCAGTCTGTGGCTTCCTGCTGCCTCCATTCCCCTCCTCACATCATGTCACTGCCCCTGTCACATGCAGCCCTGTTCTTACAGACACATCACTCATCTCCTGATATACTCTGTGCTGCTGGGGACCCTGCTCCTCCCACTATATAACTCTCAGTCTGTGACTTCCTGCTGCCTCCATTCCCCTCCTCACATCATGTCACTGCCCCTGTCACATGCAGCCCTGTCCTCACTGACACATCACTCATCTCCTGATATACTCTGTGCTGCTGGGGACCCTGCTCCTCCCACTATATAACTCTCAGTCTGTGGCTTCCTGCTGCCTCCATTCCCCTCCTCACATCATGTCACTGGCCCTATCACATGCAGCCCTGTCCTCACTGACACATCACTCATCTCCTGATATACTCTGTGCTGCTGGGGACCCTGCTCCTCCCACTATATAACTCTCAGTCTGTGGCTTCCTGCTGCCTCCATTCCCCTCCTCACATCATGTCACTGCCCCTGTCACATGCAGCCCTGTCCTCACTAACACATCACTCATCTCCTGATATACTCTGTGCTGCTGGAGACCCTGCTCCTCCCACTATATAACTCTCAGTCTGTGGCTTCCTGCTGCCTCCATTCCCCTCCTCACATCATGTCACTGGCCCTGTCACATGCAGCCCTGTCCTCACTGACACATCACTCATCTCCTGATATACTCTGTGCTGCTGGGGACCCTGCTCCTCCCACTATATAACTCTCAGTCTGTGGCTTCCTGCTGCCTCCATTCCCCTCCTCACATCATATCACTGCCCCTGTCACATGCAGCCCTGTCCTCACTGACACATCACTCATCTCCTGATATACTCTGTGCTGCTGGGGACCCTGCTCCTCCCACTATATAACTCTCAGTCTGTGGCTTCCTGCTGCCTGCATTCCCCTCCTCACATCATGTCACTGCCCCTGTCACATGCAGCCCTGTCCTCACTGACACGTCACATCATCTCATGAATGTACCGCAGCTTACCCCGACGTCAACCCCTAAGCTGCGCCCACAGACGTCCTGAGACACAATATCGCATAAGGATAATGTCTCTCAATATTAATAAGCCACAAGTCAGATCCAGCTTCCTGCGCACAGCGCTTTTAATAAGTCAGATGAGACCAAGGAGGTGATAAATGATGAGAATAACTATCCTTCCCTGTCCTTAATATTCCCAGAGTGCTCCTTCACATCCACCTCTATTACTTCATCTTCCTGGAGCACTCACCACAGACGGGAGGAAATATTAACTATATTCATTATTCACTGAGGGCCGAGCGCTCCATCCACTTCCATCTGGAGTACTAATGAGTAATAACAACTGCATTCGCTGACAATTACTTTAGCGTCTACGGCGTCTCCAGGTGACGCCAGATGACAATTCAGCTCAAACTGGTGAAAATATAACACATGCCAACAAAAAATGTGAACAATAATGGGTATTTTTGGGGTGGAAAATCAGAATATGCGATTAGTTTTGCCAAATTGGCTCTTGTTCTTTAGATACAGGGCACCCTCAAAATAACCAAGTGCTTTACTGTAATATTACCTGTATCTGGTTACACGTATACCAGATTTTAGTCTGTCTTTTTATTCTTTAATATTATTTGTGTTATTTATTCAATGTGTAACATCATATTGACTAAATTCTATTCTTTTCTGGTGAGCATTTTACCCCTATCCGTAATCCCCACCCCATAACCCTCCCCCTTGTGCCTAACCCTTACTTCCCCCCAGCAGACTAACCCTAACCCTCCCCCTAGTGCCTAGCCCTCCTCCTAGTGACTAACCCTAATGCTCCCCCTAGTGCCTAACCCTAACCCTCCCTCTAGTGCCTAACCCTAATGCTCCCCCTAGTGCCTAATCCTAACTCTCCTCCTAGTGCCTAATCCTTATTTCCCCCCAGCAGCCTAGCCCTCCTCCTAGTGCCTAACCCTAATGCTCCCCCTACCGCCTAACCCTAATGCTCCCCCTAGTGCCTAACCCTAATGCTCCCCCTAGTGCCTAGCCCTCCTCCTAGTGCCTAACCCTAATGCTCCCCCTAGTGCCTAACCCTAACCCTCCCCCTAGTGCCTAACCCTCCCCCTAGTGCCTAGCACTCCTCCTAGTGACTAACCCTAATGCTCCCCCTAGTGCCTAACTCTAATGCTCCCTCTAGTGCCTAACCCTAACCCTCCCCCTAGTGCCTAGCACTCCTCCTAGTGACTAACCCTAATGCTCCCCCTAGTGCCTAACCCTCCCCCTAGTGCCTTACCCTCCTCCTAGTGACTAACCCTAATGCTCCCCCTAGTGCCTAACTCTAATGCTCCCCCTAGTGCCTAACTCTAATGCTCCCCCTACTGCCTAACCCTAATGCTCCCCCTACTGCCTAACCCTCCCTCTAGTGCCTAACCCAAATGCTCCCCTTATTGGCCCTCTAGTGCCTAACCCTCCCCCAGCCTGTGCTCCGATACACCAACCAGACACAAATAGGCGGTTGTGATGTTTGTTTTACTACAACTGCCACCACGCCATGTATTGAATGGCACCTAGTGCCTAACCCTAACTCTCCCCCAAGTGCCTAACCCTAACGCTCCTCCTAGTGCCTAACCCTAATGCTCCCCCTAGTGACTAACCCTAACCCTCCTCCTAGTGCCTAACCCTAATGCTCCCCCTAGTGACTAACCCTAACCCTCCTCCTAGTGCCTGACCCTCCCACTGGTGCCTAACCCTTACTTCCCCCCCAGCAGACTAAGCCTAACCCTCCCCCTAGTGCCCAGCTCTCCTCCTAGTGCCTAACCCTAATGCTCCCCCTAGTTCCTAACCCTCCCCCTAGTGCCTAGCACTCCTCCTAGTGACTAACCCTAATGCTCCCCCTAGTGCCTAACTCTAATGCTCCCCCTAGTTCCTAACCCTCCCCCTAGTGCCTAGCACTCCTCCTAGTGACTAACCCTAATGCTCCCCCTAGTGCCTAACCCTCCCCCTAGTGCCTTACCCTCCTCCTAGTGACTAACCCTAATGCTCCCCCTAGTGCCTAACTCTAATGCTCCCCCTAGTGCCTAACTCTAATGCTCCCCCTACTGCCTAACCCTAATGCTCCCCCTACTGCCTAACCCTCCCTCTAGTGCCTAACCCTAATGCTCCCCTTAATGGCCCTCTAGTGCCTAACCCTCCCCCAGCCTGTGCTCCGATACACCAACCAGACACAAATAGGCGGTTGTGATGTTTGTTTTACTACAACTGCCACCACGCCATGTATTGAATGGCACCTAGTGCCTAACCCTAACTCTCCCCCAAGTGCCTAACCCTAACGCTCCTCCTAGTGCCTAACCCTAATGCTCCCCCTAGTGACTAACCCTAACCCTCCTCCTAGTGCCTAACCCTAATGCTCCCCCTAGTGACTAACCCTAACCCTCCTCCTAGTGCCTGACCCTCCCACTGGTGCCTAACCCTTACTTCCCCCCCAGCAGACTAAGCCTAACCCTCCCCCTAGTGCCCAGCTCTCCTCCTAGTGCCTAACACTAATGCTCCCCCTAGTTCCTAACCCTCCCCCTAGTGCCTAGCACTCCTCCTGGTGACTAACCCTAATGCTCCCCCTAGTGCCTAACTCTAATGCTCCCCCTAGTTCCTAACCCTCCCCCTAGTGCCTAGCCCTCCTCCTAGTGACTAACCCTAATGCTCCCCCTAGTGCCTAACCCTAACCCTCCCTCTAGTGCCTATCCCTAATGCTCCCCTAGTGACTAACCCTAACCCTCCTCCTAGTGCCTAACCCTAATGCTCCCCCTGGTGCCTAACCCTAACCCTAATGCTCCACCCTAGTACATAACACTAACCATCCCCCTAGTGCCGAACCCTAACTCTCCCCCTAGTGCCTAACCCTAACTCTTCCCCTCGTGCCTAACCTTAACTCTTCCCCTAGTGCTTAATCCTAGTGCCTAACCCTAACTCTTCCCTAGTGCCTAACACTAATGCCACCACGCCATGTATTGAATGGCACCTAGTGCCTAACCCTAACTCTCCCCCAAGTGCCTAACCCTAACGCTCCTCCTAGTGCCTAACCCTAATGCTCCCCCTAGTGACTAACCCTAACCCTCCTCCTAGTGCCTAACCCTAATGCTCCCCCTAGTGACTAACCCTAACCCTCCTCCTAGTGCCTGACCCTCCCACTGGTGCCTAACCCTTACTTCCCCCCCAGCAGACTAAGCCTAACCCTCCCCCTAGTGCCCAGCTCTCCTCCTAGTGCCTAACCCTAATGCTCCCCCTAGTTCCTAACCCTTACCCTCCCCCTAGTGCCTAGCACTCCTCCTAGTGACTAACCCTAATGCTCCCCCTAGTGCCTAACTCTAATGCTCCCCCTAGTTCCTAACCCTCCCCCTAGTGCCTAGCCCTCCTCCTAGTGACTAACCCTAATGCTCCCCCTAGTGCCTAACCCTAACCCTCCCTCTAGTGCCTATCCCTAATGCTCCCCCTAGTGACTAACCCTAACCCTCCTCCTAGTGCCTAACCCTAATGCTCCCCCTGGTGCCTAACCCTAGTGCCTAACCCTAATGCTCCACCCTAGTACATAACACTAACCATCCCCCTAGTGCCGAACCCTAACTCTCCCCCTAGTGCCTAACCCTAACTCTTCCCCTCGTGCCTAACCTTAACTCTTCCCCTAGTGCTTAATCCTAGTGCCTAACCCTAACTCTCCCCTAGTGCCTAACACTAATGCTCCCCGTAGCACCTAAATCTGTCACAGTGCCCCACCCCAGCCTGTACTCCGATACACCAACCAGACACAAATGGGCTATCGTGACATGGGTTATACTTCAACTGCCACCACGCCATGTATTGAATGGCACTTCGGCGATCGTCAGATATGTAAATCACACATTTATTACATACATGTAGCATAGGCCTTTTCTGGTCGTGTGAATTCATAAGAGGCACAGAGAGACACTAATAAAGTTTTTAGATTTGTTGAGAAATATCTCCAGAGTTATGAAAAGAAAAATCAATGGTAAATAAGTAATGAAATATGCACAGGTTAACTTCAAGAAAATAAAGGGAATAAAAGTCAGAACTCTAAGTTAACGTACTCTGAGACTTAGGTGATCTGGGGAAGAGAGACCCCATGAAGCAGAAGCTGGTCCCACTCCTAGCCCAAAGCTACTCTCAAGAGTGAACAGATGCGTCTCTTGCTGGGACATATAGTACCACAAGCCTCATCCCTCAGTAGCCCCCACCCTCCAGGGCGAGCAAGGAATAACTGTTCCCACAAGGCTTGCTTAGATGCAAATTAGGTGTCTCCAGGGACCACTACTCATATACCTCTCTTGCTTAGGGGACCTAGTTGAAAGTTTTGGTATTTTGGGGAGTGAGGCATGACACTTTTATCACACAATCTTTTACGACTGGTACGAAACTGTTATCTGTTCCCTGACTCCAAAGAAGCATAAACTATCTCCCCCCCAGGTCACAGTCAGAGGACACAGCATAACAGCCATTCCAATACATAACAATCAGGTCACATCTAAAATCTTAGGTACAGAGAGACTGAGGAATCCCCATAACCTATGGCAATGCCACACTAACTCTACCCCTAGTGCCTAACCCTAATGCTCCCCCTAGTGCCTAACCCTAAGTCTTCCCTAGTGCCTAACACTAACCAATCCCCTAGTCCACTGAACAAGATTTAAATATTGCCAAGGCACACTCAAATATAATGGTGATGCATGGTGCAGTTGCGTGTCCTAGGATGTCATGTCGCAGCTTCTCCATAGCTAACGCCTGAGCCACATCTGAGAAAGCCAGTAGAGCCCAACACTGCCCGGACACAAAATTAGAGCTGGCTCTGCAACCAATAAACCCACCAGTATTGATCGTTCCAGGGCCTCAGTAGCGGCAAAACACTGACGGGCCTGGCTCTGCTTCTATGGCGGCACACCTGGAGACTGCTCAGGGCACACTAGTGTGCCATGGCACAGAGGTTGAAAAACACTGCCCTAGTCCCTAACAATAACACTCCCCCTAGACCCTAACCCGAATGCTCCCATCCCACAGCCTCTCCCTAACCTCCTTTCCTATAGCCTAATCCTCTCATCCCGCAGCCTAACCCTGTCCTTTCCCTCCTGCAGCCTAACCCTAACTTTTCCCTACCACAGCCTAACCCCTAACCCTCCCATCTAGCATCCTAACCCTCCCCTTCAGCAGCCTGACCCTAGCCCTCCAGTTCTGCAGCCTAATCCTCCTGTCCCGCAGCCTAACCCTAGCCCTCCCGCAGTCTAACCCTCCAGTTCTGCAGCCTAACCCTCCTGTCCCGCAGCCTAACCCTAGCCCTTCCGCAGTCTAACCCTCCAGTCCTGCAGCCTAACCCTCCTTCCCGCAGTCTAACCCTCACCTCCTGCAGCCTAACCCTCACCTCCTGCAGTCTAACCCTCCTCTGATGCAGCCTAGCCCTCCCGCAGCCTAACCCTCCCCTCCCACAGTCTAGTCCTCCCATCTCGCAGTCTAACTCTCCCATCCTGCAGCCTAACCCTCCCATCCTGCAGCCACACATCCTGCAGCCTAACTCTCCCCTCCCGCAGCCTAACCCTAACTCTCCCATCCCGCAGCCTAACCCTCCCATCCCGCAGCCTATCCCTCCCCTACCTCAGCCTAACTCTCCCGTCCCGCAGCCTAACCCTCACCTCCCGCAGCCTAACCCTCACCTCCCGCAGCCTAACTCTCCCCTCCCGCAGCCTAACCCTCCTATCCCGCAGCCTAACCCTCCTATCCCGCAGCCTAACCCTCCCCTCCCGCAGCCTAACCCTCCCCTACCGCAGCCTAACCCTCCCCTCCCGCAGCCTAACCCTCCTATCCCGCAGCCTAACCCTCCTATCCCTCCCCTACCGCAGCCTAACTCTCCCCTCCCGCAGCCTAACTCTCCCCTCCCGCAGCCTAACCCTCCCATCCTGCAGCCTAACCCTCCCCTCCCGCTGCCTAACCCTCCCCTCCCGCAGCCTAACCCTCCTATCCCGCAGCCTAACTCTCCCCTCCCGCAGCCTAACTCTCCCCTCCCGCAGCCTAACCCTCCTATCCCGCAGCCTAACCCTCCTATCCCGCAGCCTAACCCTCCTATCCCGCAGCCTAACCCTCCCCTCCCGCAGCCTAACCCTCCCCTCCCGCAGCCTAACCCTCCCCTCCCATCCCACAGTTTGACCCTAATCATCTGCATTCTGAGGATGTCGACCTGGTGCCTGACAACATGTTCAACAATGTCGGCATTATGAGTGTCGGCACAGGATACTGCCGACTATCTGACTGGATAGCAGAACTACAGGCCGTATATAAATTCACATTCACATTCAGGTCCATAATTACATTAATCCGTTAGCATCTTTATAAAGAGGAGACAAAGGGGAGAAGCCTTGCCCATATGAGCTTACACTCTATAGAGGATACGGGGGGACACAATGGGGAGCAGAGGGCAGAGATGGCAGAATTAGAAGGAAGCAGGGAAACTAATGGGAAAAAAACGATCATAAATAATGGTGAAAATATTACATAGTAACAAGGTTTAAACAAAGTATCTCTCAGAGAGCCCGACCGCCGGCATAACATACTACACCCCTCTCAGGGACGGGGCCGCTGGGAGAGAGACCACCCTGCTGCAATAGGGAATAATAGGGAAGGCCTCAGCTACAGGCGTCACATCTCACCTTTGTCGGCTCGCGCGATCAGAAGATCTAGGATTTCCAGCACATGAATCTGTTTGATCTGCAGCGACTTATCAAATACCGCAATCGCTGGCTGTCCATCTGCAACACAACACATGGGAGAAGTATTATATACAGTAGCTGAATATGGTATTACATAGCTCTTTATGGTATTACATTGCTGTTTATGGCGTTACATTGCTGTTTATGGCATTCCATTGCTGTTTATTGGGTTACATTGCTGTTTATGGCGTTACATTGCTGTTTATGGCATTCCATTGCTGTTTATGGCGTTACATTGCTGTTTATGGCATTACATTGCTGTTTATGGCGTTACATTGCTGTTTATGGTATTACATTGCTGTTTATGGCGTTACATTGCTGTTTATTGGGTTACATTGCTGTTTATGGCGTTACATTGCTGTTTATGGTGTTACATTGCTGTTTATGGCGTTACATTGCTGTTTATGGTGTTACATAGTTGTTTATTGCGTTACATTGCTGTTTATGGCGTTACATTGCTGTTTATTGCATTGCATTGCTGTTTATGGCATTACAGAGCTGTTTATGGCGTTACAGAGCTGTTTATGGCGTTACAGAGCTGTTTATGGCGTTACATAGCTGTTTATGGCGTTACATAGCTGTTTATGGCATTACATCGCTCTTTATGGCATTACATTGCTGTTTGTGGCATTGCATAGCTGTTTGTGGCCTTACATCGCTGTTTATGGCATTACATCGCTGTTTGTGGCGTTACATAGCTGTTTATGGAGTTACATAGCTGTTTATGGCATTACATCACTGTTTGTGGCATTGCATAGCTGTTTATGGCATTACATAGCTGTTTGTGGCATTGCATAGCTGTTTATGGAGTTACATAGCTGTTTATGGCATTACATCGCTGTTTATGGCATTACATCGCTGTTTGTGGCATTGCATAGCTGTTTGTGGCATTGCATAGCTGTTTATGGGATTACATCGCTGTTTATGGCGTTACATAGCTGTTTATGGCATTACACAGCTGTTTATGGCGTTACATAGCTGTTTATGGCATTACATCGCTGTTTGTGGCATTACATTGCTGTTTATGGCATTACATAGCTGTTTATGGAGTTACATAGCTGTTTGTGGCATTGCATAGCTGTTTATGGGATTACATCGCTGTTTATGGCGTTACATAGCTGTTTATGGCATTACACAGCTGTTTATGGCGTTACATAGCTGTTTATGGCATTACATCGCTGTTTGTGGCATTACATTGCTGTTTATGGCATTACATAGCTGTTTATGGCGTTACATAGCTGTTTATGGCATTAAATCGCTGTTTGTGGCATTACATCGCTGTTTGTGGCATTACATCGCTGTTTATGGCATTACATTGCTGTTTATGGCATTACATTGCTGTTTGTGGCATTGCATAGCTGTTTGTGGCGTTACATAGCTGTTTGTGGCATTACATCGCTGTTTGTGGCATTACATCGCTGTTTATGGCATTACATAGCTGTTTATGGAGTTACATAGCTGTTTGTGGCATTACATTGCTGTTTGTGGCATTGCATAGCTGTTTATGGCATTACATAGCTGTTTATGGCATTACATAGCTGTTTATGGCGTTACATAGCTGTTTATGGCATTACATAGCTGTTTATGGCGTTACATAGCTGTTTATGGTGTTACATAGCTGTTTATGGCATTACATCGCTGTTTATGGCATTACATTGCTCTTGAACTTTGAAAGAGCAGTTAGAAAATTGTGACATTAGGGCTAAAAGGAAGGAAGAGAAATAATAAGATTTTACTTACCGATAAATCTATTTCTCGTAGTCCGTAGTGGATGCTGGGACTCCGTCAGGACCATGGGGAATAGCGGCTCCGCAGGAGACAGGGCACAAAATTTAAAAGTTTGACCACTAGGTGGTGTGTACTGGCTCCTCCCCCTATGACCCTCCTCCAAGCCTCAGTTAGGATACTGTGCCCGGACGAGCGTACACAATAAGGAAGGATTTTGAATCCCGGGTAAGACTCATACCAGCCACACCAATCACACCGTACAACTTGTGATCTGAACCCAGTTAACAGTATGACAAACGTATGAGCCTCTGAACAGACGGCTCACAACAATAACAACCCGATTTTTTTGTAACAATAACTATGTACAAGTATTGCAGACAATCCGCACTTGGGATGGGCGCCCAGCATCCACTACGGACTACGAGAAATAGATTTATCGGTAAGTAAAATCTTATTTTCTCTGACGTCCTAGTGGATGCTGGGACTCCGTCAGGACCATGGGGATTATACCAAAGCTCCCAAACGGGCGGGAGAGTGCGGATGACTCTGCAGCACCGAATGAGAGAACTCCAGGTCCTCCTTAGCCAGGGTATCAAATTTGTAGAATTTTACAAACGTGTTCTCCCCTGACCACGTAGCTGCTCGGCAGAGTTGTAATGCCGAGACCCCTCGGGCAGCCTCCCAAGATGAGCCCACCTTCCTTGTGGAATGGGCCTTGACAGATTTAGGCTGTGGCAGGCCTGCCACAGAATGTGCAAGTTGAATTGTGCTACAAATCCAACGAGCAATCGTCTGCTTAGAAGCAGGAGCACCCAGCTTGTTGGGTGCATACAGTATAAACAGCGAGTCAGATTTTCTGACTCCAGCCGTCCTTGAAATATATATTTTCAATGCTCTGACAACGTCCAGCAACTTGGAATCCTCCAAATCGCTAGTAGCCGCAGGCACCACAATAGGCTGGTTCAGGTGAAACGCTGAAACTACCTTAGGCAGAAAGTGAGGACGCGTCCGCAGTTCTGCCCTGTCCGAATGGAAAATCAGATATGGGCTTTTATACGATAAAGCCGCCAATTCTGACACTCTCCTGGCTGAAGCCAGGGCCAGTAGCATGGTTACTTTCCATGTAAGATATTTCAAATCCACCGATTTGAGTGGCTCAAACCAATGGGATTTGAGAAAATCCAAAACTACATTAAGATCCCACGGTGCCACTGGGGGCACAACCGGGGGCTGTATATGTAGTACTCCTTTTACAAAAGTCTGGACTTCAGGAACTGAAGCCAATTCTTTCTGGAAGAAAATAGACAGGGCCGAAATTTGAACCTTAATGGACCCTAATTTGAGGCCCATAGACAATCCTGTTTGCAGGAAATGTAGGAATCGACCCAGTTGAAATTCCTCCGTCGGGGCCTTCCTGGCCTCACACCACGCAACATATTTTCTCCAAATGCGGTGATAATGTTGTGCAGTCACCTCCTTCCTGGCTTTTACCAGGGTAGGGATGACCTCTTCCGGAATGCCTTTTTCCCTTAGGATTCGGCGTTCAACCGCCATGCCGTCAAACGCAGCCGCGGTAAGTCTTGGAATAGACACGGTCCCTGCTGAAGCAGGTCCCGTCTTAGAGGTAGAGGCCACGGATCTTCCGTGAGCATCTCCTGAAGTTCCGGGTACCAAGTTCTTCTTGGCCAATCCGGAGCCACGAGTATCGTTCTTACTCCCCTTTGCCGTATAATTCTCAGTACTTTTGGTATGAGAGGCAGAGGAGGAAACACATACACTGACTGGTACACCCATGGTGTTACCAGAGCGTCTACAGCTATTGCCTGAGGGTCTCTTGACCTGGCGCAATACCTGTCCAGTTTTTTGTTGAGGCGGGACGCCATCATGTCCACCATTGGTCTTTCCCAATGGACCACAATCATGTGGAAGACTTCTGGATGAAGTCCCCACTCTCCCGGGTGCAGATCGTGTCTGCTGAGGAAGTCTGCTCTGTTTACGTGGGCGACTGCCGTGATGTTGTCCGACTGAATCAACACCGGCTGATGAAGCAGAGGTTTTGCCAGGCTTAGAGCATTGTAGATTGCTCTTAGCTCCAGTATATTTATGTGAAGAGACGTCTCCAGGCTTGACCACACGCCCTGGAAGTTTCTTCCCTGTGTGACCGCTCCCCAGCCTCTCAGGCTGGCATCCGTGGTCACTAGGACCCAGTTCTGTATGCCGAATCTGCGGCCCTCTAACAGATGAGCACTCTGCAACCACCATAGCAGAGACACTCTTGTCCTTGTGGACAATTTTATCCGCTGATGCATCTGCAGATGCGATCCGGACCATTTGTCCAGCAGATCCCACTGAAAAGTTCGTGCATGGAATCTGCCGAATGGAATCGCTTCGTAAGAAGCTACCATTTTTCCCAGGACTCTTGTGCATTGATGCACAGATACTTTTCCTGGTTTTAGGAGGTTCCTGACTAGATCGGATAACTCCCTGGCTTTCTCCTCCGGAAGAAATACCTTTTTCTGAACAGTGTCCAGAATCATCCCTAGGAACAACAGACGTGTCGTCGGGATCAGTTGGGATTTTGGAAAATTCAGAATCCACCTGTGTTGTTGGAGCACTACTTGGGTTAGTGCTACTCCGACCTCCAGCTGTTCTCTGGATCTTGCCCTTATCAGGAGATCGTCCAAGTAAGGGATAATTAAGACGCCTTCTCTTCGAAGAAGGATCATCATTTCGGCCATTACCTTGGTAAAGACCCGGGGTGCCGTGGACAATCCAAACGGCAGCGTCTGAAACTGATGATGACAGTTTTGGACCACTAACCTGAGGTACCCTTGGTGTAGGAGGGGTACCTTGACTATCACCTGCTGAGAATACAGCTTGTGAATGGCCTCCAATACCGTCGCCCTGTCGGAGGGAGACGTTGGCAAAGCAGACTTTAGGAAACGGCGAGGAGGGGACTTCTCGAATTCCAACCTGTAACCCTGAGATACTACCTGCAGGATCCAGGGGTCCACCTGCGAGTGAGCCCACTGTGCGCTGAAATGTTTGAGGCGACCCCCCACCGCCCCTGAGTCTGCTTGTAAGGTCCCAGCGTCATTCTGACGCCTTTGTAGAAGCCTGGGAGGGCTTCTGCTCCTGGGAAGGAGCTGCTTGTTGCAGTCTCTTACCCTTTCCTTTGCCTCGGGGCAAATAGGAATGTCCTTTTGCTCGTTTGTTCTTATAGGAACGAAAGGACTGCGGCTGAAAAGCCTGCGGCTTTTTCTGCTGGGAGGTGACCTGGGGTAAAAAGGTGGATTTTCCGGCCGTTGCCGTGGCCACCAGATCCGATAGACCGACCCCAAATAATTCCTCCCCCTTATACGGCAATACTTCCATATGTCGTTTGGAATCCGCATCACCTGACCACTGGCGCGTCCATAAACTTCTTCTGGCAGATATGGACATCGCACTTACTCTTGATGCCAGAGTGCAAATATCTCTCTGTGCATCTCGCATATAAAGAAATGCATCCTTTAACTGCTCTATAGTCAGTAAAATACTGTCCCTATCCAGGGTATCAATATTTTCAGACAGTGACTCCGACCAAGCCACGCCAGCACTGCACATCCAGGCTGAGGCGATTGCTGGTCTCAGTATAACACCCGTATGTGTGTATATACTTTTTAATGTATTCTCCAGCCTCCTATCAGCTGGATCCTTGAGGGCGGCCGTATCAGGAGACGGTAACGCCACTTGCTTTGATAAGCGTGTGAGCGCCTTATCCACCCTAGGAGGTGTTTCCCAGCGCGCCCTAACCTCTGGCGGGAAAGGGTATAATGCCAATAACTTCTTTGAAATTAGCAGTTTTCTATCTGGGGTAACCCACGCTTCATCACACACTTCATTCAGTTCCTCTGATTCAGGAAAAACTATCGGTAGTTTTTTCACACCCCACATAATACCCCTTTTTGTGGTACTTGCAGTATCAGAGATATGCAAAGCCTCCTTCATTGCCGTGATCATATAACGTGTGGCCCTACTGGAAAATACGTTTGTTTCTTCACCGTCGACACTGGATTCAGTGTCAGTGTCTGGGTCTGTGTCGACCGACTGAGGTAAAGGGCGTTTTACAGCCCCTGACGGTGTCTGAGAAGCCTGGACAGGTACTAACTGGTTTGCCGGCTGTCTCATGTCGTCAACCGACTTTTGTAGCGTGCTGACACTATCCCGTAATTCCATAAACAAAGCCATCCATTCTGGTGTCGACTCCCTAGGGGGTGACATCACCATTACAGGCAATCGCTCCGCCTCCACGCCAACATCGTCCTCATACATGTCGACACACACGTACCGACACACAGCAGACACACAGGGAATGCTCTGATAGAAGACAGGACCCCACTAGCCCTTTGGGGAGACAGAGGGAGAGTTTGCCAGCACACACCCAAGCGCTATAAATATATATAGGGACAACCTTAATAAGTGTGTTCCCTTTATAGCAGCTCAAATATTATAAATATCGCCAATAAGTGCCCCCCCTCTCTGTTTTTACCCTGTTTCTGTAGTGCAGTGCAGGGGAGAGTCCTGGGAGCCTTCCTTGCAGCGGAGCTGGGCAGGAAAATGGCGCTGTGTGCTGAGGAGAATAGGCCCCGCCCCCTTTTCGGCGGGCTTCTTCTCCCGGTTTTTTTGGAACCTGGCAGGGGTTAAATACATCCATATAGCCCCAGGGACTATATGTGATATATTTTAGCCAGAATAGGTATATTACATTGCTGCCCAGGGCGCCCCCCCCAGCGCCCTGCACCCTCAGTGACCGCTGGTGTGAAGTGTGCGGAGAGCAATGGCGCACAGCTGCAGTGCTGTGCGCTACCTCATGAAGACTGAGACGTCTTCTGCCGCCGGTTTCTGGACCTCTTCTCTATTCGGCATCTGCAAGGGGGTCGGCGGCGCGGCTCCGGTGACCCATCCAGGCTGTACCTGTGATCGTCCCTCTGGAGCTAGTGTCCAGTAGCCTAAGAAGCAAATCCATCCTGCACGCAGGTGAGTTCACTTCTTCTCCCCTAAGTCCCTCGTTGCAGTGAGCCTGTTGCCAGCAGGACTCACTGAAAATAAAAAACCTAATAACTTTTTCTAAGCAGCTCTTTAGGAGAGCCACCTAGATTGCACCCTGCTCGGATGGGCACAAAAACCTAACTGAGGCTTGGAGGAGGGTCATAGGGGGAGGAGCCAGTACACACCACCTGATCCTAAAGCTTTAGTTTTGTGCCCTGTCTCCTGCGGAGCCGCTATTCCCCATGGTCCTGACGGAGTCCCAGCATCCACTAGGACGTCAGAGAAATTATATATTGGAGAGGGCAAAAATGAGAAAAAAAAGAGAGAGATGAGATAGAAGAGAGGAGGGACTAGAGGGAAAGGAAATGGGAGACAGGAGAGTAGACAGAACAGAGAAAGTAAAAAAGTTGAGAGGGAAGAGGAGAGAGAGAGATAATAGGAGAGAAGATGTGAGAGAGAGAGACAGAGGAGAGATAGGGAAAGATAAGAGACAGGAACCTAACCCAGTCTGTAAAAATATTAAAAGAGGGAATAACTTGAAAGATGATGTCGGAAACGTCCGAGCTTCCCACCAACCTATATAGACACGCCAAATTCTGTGATAATGAGCTGCCGTAACTGGCTTCCTAGCACGTAACCTGGTTGGTAGAAACAGATTCTGGAACGCCCTCCCTTCTTAAGGAGGGCGGTTTCAACAGCCACCACGGCAAACGCAGCTGCGCTAAATCGGGGTAAAGGAACGGACCCTCCGCAAACTACTCGCAGCCGATCCTTGACCGCTTACGCCACGTAAGCGGTCAAGGATCGGCTGCGAGTAGTTTGCGGAGATCCGAGAACCATGCTCTCCGAGGCCAATAAGACACCACTAGTATGACCGTCGTGGACTCTCGTTTGGTCCGCTTTAGCAATCGAGGAAGCAGCGGAACCGGTGGAAACAGATGCACAAAGCTGTACGGCCACGTGATCGTGAGAGCATCCACTGCCACTGCCTTTGGAACTCTTGTTCTGGACCCATACTGGGATGTTTGATGATTTTTGGCGAGATGCCATTAGATACCCCTGTGGGTAATTCCACCGCTGGACCAACATCTGGAACGCTTCTAAAGTCATTGTCCAGTTTCCTGGGTGAAAATCCTGACAGCTGGGATAATCTGCCTCCCAGTTGTCCACTCCAGAATAAACACTGCTGACAATATCACCTGGTGACGTTCGGCCCAATTGAGGATTAGAGCAGCCTCCCGCATGGCCATGCGACCTCGAATTCCTCCTTGTCTCTGAGACCGGAGCATGTGCTCTGCTTGTTGCAGCGCGTTGGAAACTGGCCTGAGTTCCAGGTCAGTTAATTGACAGCAATCTTCCGTGATCTGACCAGAGACCCTGAAGTTGACAAGTTTGGTCCAATTCCAGACGCCGAACCTTCTCCCTGCGGTGAGATTGTGTACTTGGCGCCACCAGGGTAGCGATACTCTGGCCCTTGGCGACAACCGCACTTCCTGATGAATGTGTATGTGACCGCCGTTGCGTTGTCTGACTGCACCTGGACAGTAGATGCGTGCAATGACATTCAGGTAAAAATGACCCGAGCGAATTCCTGCGAACTTGAGTGCATTGAAAGAAGCCACCCTCCTTCTAATAGTCGAATGCCCTAATGCACCGAGACAATCCGTGGATTGCGTACTAACTGTACGCGATGATGAACACTTTGTGTTGTGTTCAGGCAGGGAAATCCGTTTATCCACGGAATCATTCCTATGCCTGAAGCCTTTGTGACGGAATGAGGGTTGATTTCTTGAGGTTGACAATCCAACCGTGCTGAACAACGCCATTGTACATTAGTAAGGCACGTTGCAGGAATAAGCGTTGAGACGGAGCGTTGATGAGCAGATCTGCAAAGTACGGAACTGTATCACTCTCAGGGATCTGAGCTGAGCTATCCTGACTCTTGTGACTACCCGAGGCGCCGATAAGAAGGCAAACGGTAGCGTGTGAAAGTAAGAATGGTTTTTACAGGAACCATAAGTAAGGCCGATTCGTCTAAATACGAGATCCATCGGAATTTGGTATTACGGCGGATCCAACCTGCAGTCACCGCCTGCAAGTATTCCATGTTGAATCTGTAGCAAACGACGTATTGTGTGCAGGGTCAGTATCGGACTGACAGAGTCATCCAGTTTTGGAACTATCCTAAACCGAAACATAACCGTGACTCGGGTTTTGACTGCGGTATCAAACTGCTGAGACTACTAGAGCCTGTGTCTCCGCAGAACTACCGTCCTGTCCTCTGACCCCGGCAGACCTGTCTTGAAAATGGCAATGATGGAAACCGTTGTGTATTTTCATAATCTGTGAATCCAAATTTGCAGATCCACCCAACTGTGGATGTCCACAACTGATGAGCGGAGATGCTGGAAACCCATTATGGCACTGGCTTGCCAGTGGGCTGAGATGTAAAGGCCACTGAAACTTGGATAGAGATATCTCAAAGTAGGTGGCAGAAAACCCGGTCCAGTAAGACTCTTTGGGCACAGTCGGCCCCGGGTCTTCTGCCTCGTCTTTCAAGCCACACTCCACAGCTCTCCTTCACCAGCCACGCCTTTGTACCACTGACCACAGCCTGCAGATTATTATCTTCAAGTGTCGTTTTCCAAACCACAGTCCACAGTCCTTGTCTCCAGCCACGTTTTCAACTACCATCCACAGTTCATCATCTACAGTCTCATCTTTCGAATCACAGTCCGCAGTTCTTCACCTCCAGCCACGTCTTTAACCATTGTGCTTCAGCCTCGGTTCTCTACCTCAGCCCTGTACATAATAAATACTTTCCATTGACTCTCAAACCTCGCCTACATTCTTCATTGCTCCATGTCCCATGCGAAGGAACTATATCCAGCCCCCTCATCTGGTTCATTCACAGCCTGCTACCTTCTCGGGCAAATCTCAGCTGCCGGATCCTCAAACCCTGCCAGACGTGACAGGAAGAACCAGGAAGTAATGTTAAAATGGTGGCCGCCATGTGCTTGCTTATTGCAAGAATAGACTTTTAATGTTAGCAGATACACCAATATATATAAATATATATATACCCATATACACACACCCAGATATATGTATATATATATATATATATATATATATATGTATATATAAAACTATATACATATATCCATAGGTAACAGAGGCTCTTATATTGCCCAGCAGTCATGCATATATGCACACATATAATTGTGACCCCCTCACAGGCTTAAAAGCCTGAGCTGTTTGCTGCCTAAACGCAGCTTAGTTATGGGGCCTCCCAGCGGGCATTCTTCCCCCCCTCTCTCTACTTCAGCGTCGGACCGCGGCAGCTATGAGAATTGTCCGCGGTCAACTAAAAGCTGCAGACTTCCCCCCCTGCTCACCCCCCTTGTGCTCCGTCTATTCAGCGGACGGGAGCCGGGGAGCGGCGGGAGCAGGGACCGGGGAGCGGCTGGTGCACGGAGCGGCTTGCCGGAGACTGGGGAGCGGATGAAAGAGCGGGCCGCGGCAGCCACTGTCCGCGGTCAGCTCGCCCGCTCTCCCCTCCAGAGCCGTGCCCAGTGAACTATGTGAGGAGGGCGGCAAGTGCGGGCGCCGGAGAAGCGGGGAGCGGCGAGCGTCCCTGCGGCAGTGCCAGGGACTGCTCGCTGGCTCCCCCTGCAAGCGCTTAGCGGCGCTGGGCTACAATAGTACGGGCGCTGGCGGCTGTGACCGGAGATGTATCCGGTCCCTTGTCCACTCCCTCCCCGATGTTTGCTCAGCGCAATGAAGTAAGGAGGGGAGACAGCGCTGCTGTGTGGGAGGAATCACCCAATGGGCAGGCAGCAGGACTGTATTACATTTAATAAAGAAATACCTTCACACAGTAATAAATAAATACAGTCACATAATGGGCGGCAGCGTGAGCTGACCGCCCAGAAAATGAGAGTAAAGTAAATGAGTGAGCAGCGGCAGTGAGAGCTGCCTAACAGCTCAGTACCTGCACCACCCGTGGAGGCCATGACGGGGCTACTCTGCCAAGCTCCGTCCTGCTTCCTTGTGCAGCCGGAGGCTGCAGTCAGCTCTGCTGATTGTGGTCAATGACGGGGCTCCTCTTATGAGCACCGACAGACCATCTGCTGCCCTTCTGCAGCACCAACAATCCCGGACCCAAGATTCTTTATAATCTGGGAAGGAATTGTGGAGAAAAATTTGAAAAACAAAACAAAAAAAAACCTTGAAGTTTCTGTGGATTTCTTCCACTTGCACCTTCCCGACTGGAGGCACAGAAAAATACTGAAGGCTATATGGGAGTATGGAGGGGGTGACCAGTTACTAATTTAAATATTTAAATGTGCCATTCCCGGCTACGCCCCGTCCATATCCCAAGAGTACTCCAGTGACCCCTAGTGGATGAAAAAGAAAGAGAGAGAGAGGAGAGAAGAGGAGAGACAGGAGATAAGAAGAGAGAGAGAGAGGATAGCCAGGCTTTGGTGTGTGACTTCACACCCACACAGGCTGATCAGAAGTTGGATAATACTGTCTGGTCGCCTCAAGGAGTAAATAATGATTTTCCTCTCCCGGTAATTCCCCATACTGTACAATAAAATACATTTCTCCTGCAGACTTTGTAAGGATTACCATGATGCAGAAAGCCTAAGGCAACAATGACATCGCACATGAGAAAAGGTCATTATTTAGTGGATAGTGTCAACATTATCCACACATCTGACATGTTGTGTCAGAGAAGTCCTCAATTATCCTGATTTCATTCCCTTCCAGGAGGCGCAGGCTGCTGCTGTATTAACGGATTCCTAATTTGTAGCCGAGCAGCTAAAAATAGACCGTAATTGGCGCTCGGCGCATTACATTAATAAAACTGTTGAAATAAATGAATCAATAAGATGCAGCCCGGCTCTAATGAGATTCGCAGCGGCGAGATCTTACTCCTTTGTGTCTCGGAGGGGCAGCCTCTGATCGGCCCCCGGAGACTCTCTTGTGGGTTTATTATAGAAGTAGATTGCTTTAAGCCGCGCGCTTTCCGAGCGCAATGGTGTTCTCTCGGCACAGTGATAAATATTCTTTATATTCATATCAGATTCTCTATTTGGGAGTAAGAAAACGATATACAATATTATACCCAGGTAGTTTGAGGAACCAGAAACTGGGGGCGGGCGGGCGGGGAGGGATACTCTATATACTGGTACTAGCACATAAAGTTATTTATACAGCGCATACATATTCCGCAGTGCTGTACAGAGAGTCATTCACATCTTTCCATGCCCCATTGGGCTAACAATCTATGTTTCCTACCACGCACACATTAATTAGTTTTTTACAGTCTCTAATTAGCTTGCTAGAATATTTTTTAGAGTCTGCGAGGAAACCAAAGCACATGGATGAAACCCACATACACAAGGAGAACATATAAACTCCACACATATGCAATATGTATAAGGGGGGTTATTCCGACTTGATCGTAGCTGTGCTAAATTTAGCACAGCTACGATCATGAACTCAGATATGCGGGGGGACGCCCAGCACAGGGCTAGTCCGCCCCACATGTCAGTGCCGCCCCCCCCCCCAGAAGTGCAAAGGCATCACACAGTGGCGATGCCCTTGCACTTCAAGAGTAGCTCCCGGCCAGCGCAGCTATAGTGTGCTGGCCGGGAGCTACTCATCGCTCCCCGGCCCGCAGTGGCTACATGTGACATCACGCAGCAGGCCACTCCCCGCATGGTCCGGCCACATCTGCGTTGGCCGGACTGCGCCCACGAAATGCCGGACTGCGCCGCCGTTTTGCCCCCTCCCGCCCATCGACCGCCTCTGCCTGTCAATCAGGCAGAGGCGATCGTTGCGCAGCGACGGGCGCCATGCACCGGCGCACTACGGCGCCGGAGCATGCGCATTACTGACCCGATCGCTACACTGTGAAAAACTACAGCGTGCGATCGGGTCAGAATGACCCCCAATATTCTATATAACTGTGTATTTTGAAGAGCCTTCTCACACTCCTCCACTAGAATATATGTTAAAAGCAATTTATATATAAACGTATATGGAGGAAAGAGCATTTTCTAAAGCTGCAACAGACATCGATATCAGGAGAAAAAGGAAACTGAAGATATAAAAGGCAGGACAGACAGGACCGCTGCAGGACCTCTGTCGCAGCTAACGAGGAATAGGACAATTCCCTGGGCGGATGCTGTGAGCAATGTTTTTCCTGTATAAGGTATGGGGTGCGCACCTACCAAAGACAGGCACCATCTATTTCGCTCACTTTATTTGTCTGTTAGACTGCATGCAGGAGGCTATAGAATAGCAGACTGCAGCTGGGGCACAGGTAACACCGCAGGTGGCAGACAGCACACTGGTGTACAGGATGAGTACTCTGATACAACAGGGAGAGCAGATGATGAAACCTTGCTGCAGAGCGATGAGTACAGGGCTGAATCAGTAGCAGAAATAGGAGCACCCTGTATGACACCGGAGAGGAACTGGAACAGATGCTGGAAGCTCAGACACAGAGACCAGCTTCTGACACAGGAGACTAGGATAAAGACTAGTTGTACTGGCAATGAGCAAGTGGCAGGGACAGGTTTAAATAGAGAACTCTAACTCTGGATTGGATGTAGAAGTCATGTGCAGCATAGACACTTTGTGAATGGTTGTAAGGGTCTCAGTTGGCCTCAGGCAAGATGGCAGTGCCCATGCCAGACCCCTTCAAAAGGGGAAACCTGGGATGTCTGGCTATCGGACACATGCCAGCTAACAGGGTCTAAGTACCCGATATGTGACAATTTCAGCGAACTGCAAGCCTTTCAAGCTGCACTATTATTTTGCCTAAGGTGCCCCATGAGCCAGATCACCAGGAATACCCATTTATCACAGAAATGTGACCGGTCCATTAACCATCTTTAAATGGCAGCTTTGGGCATATGTGTAGGAGGACCAGTTACATGTCATAATCTCACAATCTCTTGGTGAACTCACTTTCAGCTTTTAGGTCACAATTGATAAAAAAAAACTGCTGAGGTGAAGCCAAAGCTCGAGCCTATGGAAGCGGAATTATTTCCGTCACCTGCGGCTGCATCTCTCAGGTCTGTACGCATTATGTATACCTGGAAACTCTTTATCCCAACTTCAAAGACGTAGGAAGTTGAAATTCGGATACAACTGACATGAAAATTCTAAAACTGATTCAGTGGAGACAGCTTTGTGTGTACAGAGCATTCATATAGCATTCTACTTCAGCTAGACCGCTCAGGTCTGCATTCATTAATCCATTCATTCATCCATTCATACATTGCTAAACATGAGAGGGCACACTTGTGACTACTTGATATCAGAAATAAGACACCTAAAACTGATGGCAAATACTGATCAGGTGGGCCATGTAGTTTGCATCTTGGAAGGGCCGATCACCAATATTGACCCCATGTGTGCGAGTTGAACCAGCGGTCTCAGGCATTGATCTGCAAAGAGCCATTTTACCAAAAACTGCCAGTACCATTGGCCATCATCCAGTACCTGCTACGCTATTCCCCAGGTGGGGAGAGGACATCCAAACCAGTGGACAACGCAATGAATTATGACCCCGTCCAATTCCTCAAACCTCCAGGAATGCCTACTTACATACGGACGCTGAAGACTGGAGCCCCCGTTATGCTACTTTGCATTTTAAATAATATGTTAGGAAAATATAGTGTGGAAAATGGGTAACGGGCTGGTATACGGTACATAACTCTCTCAGGTCAGGCCGAAGTGTCACAACTAGCAGCATCTGTCTGTCACGTCAGCCAGCAGTGCCCCTACTATATAAATAGCCGTCGGCTTTGTCTGATGTCCCCCCACGCGCTGTGAAGCTGGGAGGATAGGACCATTGTGTCTGTGCTTCTCAGATGTAATGCTATATGCCAGAAAATACTTCACCAATGAGAGATCCTGTACACAATGACAGACACGTACCTTCTATTAGCAACACCCCGGAGTCTGTGGATACTAATAGCAACGGCCCCCAGGAATCTCCACCGATAGCTTCGTGGGCAAAGCTGTTACAGAAACACTGGGACTCCCAGGGCTGTGCAATGAAACAGAGGGGGCATGTTTAAGGTCCAGGTATTGTTATATCAACACTGAAATATATCTGGAACATTCGATTTTATTTCACCATATATATACAGTTATGTACTATATATCCCCTTTTTTTGCCCCGTCTTCCATATTTACCTTCATGTCTCCAGGGTTTTGAAATGTAGACATGGGACATTGGGCCTAATTCAGACCTGATCGTAGCAGCAAATTTGTTAGCAGATGGGCAAAACCATGTGCACTGCAGGTGGGGCAGATGTAACATGTGCAGAGAGAGTTAGATTTGGGTGGGGTATTTTGTTTCTGTGCAGGGTAAATACTGGCTGCTTTATTTTTACACTGCAATTTAGATTTCAGTTTGAACACCCCTCACCGAAATCTAACTCTCTCTGCACATGTTACATCTGCCCTACCTGCAGTGCACATGGTTTTGCCCAACTGCTAACAAATTTGCTGCTGCGATCAGGTCTGAATTAGGCCCACTACTCAGTAAGGACCGCAGATTTTGCTTTTTTGCAGAATTTGCAATACTTTGCCTCGCATGTTGTGGGCCGCCCATTGCAGGGCAAGATCGCCCAGCAGGCTAACCGCCGCCACCCCCTCTGTGACCCGCACTAATTACGATCGCGCTGCAATTATCGTGTGGTCACAGAAATTAGGGAAGCCTCCTGCTGACGCAGCTTGCCTGCAACGGCAGGAGACCTGCCGCCATCTTTTTGATCAGAGTGGCTGCGTGTGATGTCACACAGCCGTCCCGATAACGCTGAAACCACGCCCCCATTTGGAAGCCGCCGCACCCGCAATGCTCCACCTCCACGTTGGAAACGGACCATTGCCGCCCCCCGCGCGAACGCCTCTGCCTGTTAATCAGGCAGAAGCATTCGCAAATACTGCGCAGCGCTCGCATCGGCATTGTAATTATTGCGGTTGGATCGTGATTTGCAATCCAACCTGAATGAGGTCCATGGTATTTATGGTTACTATTATGGGTAGTGGTGTGGAGAAATCCCTGCAACTGGTTCCAGTAACTGGTCGAAACCTTGGTGCACTGTGGACATTAAATATCCACAGTCTCTGCACCTACCGGAACCCTGCAGTGCATCGGGAACATGATACATCTAAAGCCTCCTGCACCTGGCCGGAACCCTAGCGTGCACCAGGGACATGATACAGTATAGCTACAGCCTCCTGCACCTGGCCGGAACCCTGGCGCATACTAACACATGATATAGCTACAGCCTGCTGCACCTGGCCGGAACCCTGGTGTGCACTGACACATGATATAGTTACAGCCTCGTGCACCTGGCCGGAACCCTGCTGTGCACTAACGCATGATATAGCTACAGCCTTCTGCACCTGGCCGGAACCCTGGTGTGCACTAACACATGATATAGCTAAAGCCTCCTGCACCTGGCCGGAACCCTGGTGTGCACTAACAAATGATATAGCTACAGCCTCCAGCACCTGGCCGGAACCCTGGTGTGCACTGACACATGATATAGCTACAGCCTCCTGCACCTGGCCGGAACCCTGGTGTGCACTAACACATGATATAGCTACAGCCTCCTGCATCTGGTCGGAACCCTGGTGTGCACTGACACATGATATAGCTACAGCCTACAGCACCTGGCCGGAACCCTGGTGTGCACTAACACATGATATAGCTACAGCTTCCTGCACCTGGCTGGAACCCTGGTGTGCACTGACACATGATATAGCTACAGCCTCCTGCACCTGGCCGGAACCCTGGTGTGCACTGACACATGATATAGCTACAGCCTCCAGCACCTGCCCGGAACCCTGGTGTGCACTCACACATGATATAGCTACAGCCTCCTGCATCTGGTCGGAACCCAGCTGTGCACTAACACATGATATAGCTACAGCCTCCAGCACCTGGCCAGAATCCTGATGTTCACTAACACATGATATAGCTACAGCCTCCTGCATCTGGTCGGAAACCAGCTGTGCACTAACACATGATATAGCTACAGCCTCCTGCATCTGGTCGGAAACCAGCTGTGCACTAACACATGATAAAGCTACAGCCTCCTGCACCTGCCCGGAACCCTGGTGTGCACTAACACATGATATAGCTACAGCCTCCAGCACCTGGCCGGAACCCTGGTGTGCACTGACACATGATATAGCTACAGCCTCCTGCACCTGGCCGGAACCCTGGTGTGCACTAACACATGATATAGCTACAGCCTCCTGCATCTGGTCGGAACCCAGCTGTGCACTAACACATGATATAGCTACAGCTTCCAGCACCTGGCCGGAACCCTGGTGTGCACTGACACATGATATAGCTACAGCCTCCTGCACCTGGCCGGAACCCTGGTGTGCACTAACACATGATATAGCTACAGCACCTGGCCGGAATCCTGGTGTGCACTAACACATGATATAGCTACAGCCTCCTGCATCTGGTCGGAACCCTGGTGTGCACTGACACATGATATAGCTACAGCCTACAGCACCTGGCTGGAACCCTGGTGTGCACTAACACATGATATAGCTACAGCTTCCTGCACCTGGCCGGAAACCCTGGTGTGCACTAACACATGATATAGCTACATCCTCCAGCACCTGCCCGGTACCCTGGTGTGCACTCACACATGATATAGCTACAGCCTCCTGCATCTGGTCGGAACCCAGCTGTGCACTAACACATGATATAGCTACAGCCTCCTGAACCTGGCCAGAACCCTGGTGTGCACTAACACATGATATAGCTACAGCCTCCTGCTCCTGGCCGGAACCCTGGTGTGCACTAACACATGATATAGCTACAGCCTCCTACTCCTGGCCGGAACCCTGGTGTGCACTAACACATGATATAGCTACAACCTACAGCACCTGGCCGGAACCCTGGTGTGCACTAACACATGATATAGCTACAGCCTCCTGCATCTGGTCGGAACCCTGGTGTGCACTGACACATGATATAGCTACAGCCTACAGCACCTGGCCGGAACCCTGGTGTGCACTAACACATGATATAGCTACAGCTTCCTGCACCTGGCCGGAAACCCTGGTGTGCACTAACACATGATATAGCTACATCCTCCAGCACCTGCCCGGAACCCTGGTGTGCACTCACACATGATATAGCTACAGCCTCCTGCATCTGGTCGGAACCCAGCCGTGCACTAACACATGATAAAGCTACAGCCTCCTGAACCTGGCCAGAACCCTGGTGTGCACTAACACATGATATAGCTACAGCCTCCTGCTCCTGGCCGGAACCCTGGTGTGCACTAACACATGATATAGCTACAGCCTCCTGCTCCTGGCCGGAACCCTGGTGTGCACTAACACATGATATAGCTACAGCCTCCTGCACCTGGCCGGAACTCTGGTGTGCACTAAAACATGATATAGCTACAGCCTCCTGCACCTGGCCGGAACACTGGTGTGCACTGACACATGATAGAGCTACAGCCTCCTGCACCTGGCCGGAACCCTAGTGTGCACTAACACATGATATAGCTACAGCCTCCAGCACCTGCCCGGAACCCTGGTGTGTACTAACACATGATATAGTAACAGCCTCCTGCACCTGGCCGGAACCCTGGTGTGCACTAACACATGATATAGCTACATCCTCCAGCACCTGCCCGGAACCCTGGTGTGCACTAACACATGATATAGCTAGAGCCTCCTGCATCTGGTCGGAACCCAGCTGTGCACTAACACATGATATAGCTACAGCCTGCTGCACCTGCCCGGAACCCTGGTGTGCACTAACACATGATATAGCTACAGCCTCCTGCACCTGGCCGGAACCCTGGTGTGCACTAACACATGATATAGCTACAGCCTCTTGCACCTGGCCGGAACTCTGGTGTGCACTAACACATGATATAGCTACAGCCTCCTGAACCTGGCCAGAACCCTGGTGTGCACTAACACATAATATAGCTACAGCCTCCTGAACCTGGCCAGAACCCTGGTGTGCACTAACACATGATATAGCTACAGCCTCCTGCACCTGGCCGGAACCCTGGTGTGCACTAACACATGATATAGCTACAGCTTCCTGCACCTGGCCGGAACTCTGGTGTGCACTAAAGCATGGCACCTGGCCGGAACACTGGTGTGCTCTGACACATGATAGAGCTACAGCCTCCTGCACCTGGCCGGAACACTGGTGTGCTCTGACACATGATAGAGCTACAGCCTCCTGCACCTGGCCGGAACCCTAGTGTGCACTAACACATGATATAGCTACAGCCTCCAGCACCTGCCCGGAACCCTGCTGTGAACTAACACATGATATAGCTACAGCCTCCTGCACCTGGCCAGAACCCTGGTGTGCACTAACACATTATATAGCTACAGCCTCCAGCACCTGCCCGGAACCCTGGTGTGCACTAACACATGATATAGCTACAGCCTCCCTGCACCTGGCCGAAACCCTGGTGTGCACTAACACATGATATAGCTACAGCCTCCTGCACCTGGCCGAAACCCTGGTGTGCACTAACACATGATATAGCTACAGCCTCCTGCACCTGGCCGGAACCCTGCTGTGCACTAACACATGATATAGCACCAGCCTCCTGCACCTGGCCGGAACCCTGCTGTGCACTAACACATAATATAGCTAAAGCCTCCTGCACCTGGCTGCAACCCTGGTGTGCACTAACACATGATATAGCTACAGCCTCCTGCACCTGGCCGGAACCCTGGTGTGCACTAACACATGATATAGCACCAGCCTCCAGCACCCGTCCGGACCCTGGTGTGCACTAACACATGATATAGCTACAGCCTCCTGCACCTGGCCGGAACCCTGGTGTGCACTAACACATGATATAGCACCAGCCTTCCTGCACCGGGGACATGTCATACACAGTCTCATCAACTACAGTAAGGATTCATTGGGCTGGCAATGGAGAGTTCTAACCTCTTTCCTACACAGCCCCGTGGTCGCCAGACTTGTAGGAGCGTCTCCCCGTACAATTGTTTTCAACTTCAGCGCCTAAAACAAAACAAATGACATAATCAAGAGGAGGTACAGGTGATAATATGGCTCCTATGAAAGGTCCCTGTCTTTGTATATTCCTGTGAGCACATTCCCAAGCCCACTAACCACAATGCTTCTTAATATCTTGTATGCAATCTCTGCGCATAGCACAATACATTGTATTTCTGTGCCTTAAACCTTCATGTCCTGATTGTTCCTGACAGCACTGACCTCTGTGATGACCCCTTTATTCCAGCAGTGACAGAATGTCTGGAAACTGTAACGTATTGAGTAACATGATAAATAGTATAGTACAATAATATAACCGAGTAGATTCCTCCTTCTGCAAGTAGCAGAATGGCGGGGACACCATATCCTGGAGATACGTGGTGGCTCCTCATTAATGGCCCATACTCCAGTCTTCCAATCAGCAGCGAGAACCCAGAGTTCCCGCAATTCCCATATCCAAAATTGTCAAAGCATTAAGGGGGAGATGTATCAAGTCTTCTAAAGAGGAGAGGTGGAGACGCTGACCGTAGCAACCAAACTAGCTATCCTTCATCAAATACATTGCGCCAAAAATTCAACCAAGCTGGCACTGAAATAATAAAATGCGTTGCTGCGGGAGACGGCGGAAAACGGAGAATAACTGCTGCGGTCTGTGTCTTCGCCATTGGATTTATAAGTGGTACAACAGAGCATTTAGCGCAGGTCACATGGTCAGATACGGCTGGACAGACATTATACCCCAATACCAGGACTCTTGCAGCGCTCCCACCATAGGTGCCATGTGATACAGACCTGGCCAATCCTGACAAACTCTGCCTGCCGAGCTTCTTCTTTCTTTCTGGCAGATTTAGGTGATTCCGGCAGGACGTCGCTGAATGATCTTCTGTTTAGCATGTTCTAGAAATATCATTATAAATACAATTTTAGCACCATGACCTTGATAAAATTATCACCTGTTCCAGATCTAATGGCTCCCTATGCCACACATCTAATACCATATTATGCAAATGTCCTACTTTGCTATCTGTTGCACATCTAATGCCCCGGTGTGTAACTTGTTTCACATCTACTGCCCCGGTGTGTAACTTGTTTCACATCTACTGCCCCAATGTGGCACATATTTTATAGCTAATGCCCTATTATACCAAATAAACTACTAAGCCACCTGTTCCACATCTAATGCCCTATGTCAAATGCCCCATGATGCCTAACCTGTTCTACATCTAGTTATCCACTGTAGCACCTGTTCTACATGTTATACCCCTAAATGTCGGGGAACCTGAGCACAAGGGTTGGGTAACCTGAGGACCGGGGATGGTGAACTTGAGGACCGGGTTTGGAGGATATGAGGAGAAGGGTTGGTGAATATGAGAACAAGGGTTCTGGAATATGAGAACAAGGGTTCAAGAATATGAGAACAAGGGTTGGGGAATATGAGAACAAGGTTTGGGGAACCTAAGGCCAAGGGCTGGGGATCCTGAGGACATGAGCTGACATCCTGTAGAGTAAATCTGGCAGACCTCTGGGCCACAGTTTGGAGACAAGAGTTCTAGAGTTGAGGGACCCATGGACCATTGTTAGGGGGACAGAGGATAGGATGTAGTTAGCTTCTCAGTGTTGAGGGACAAGAGGACCGAGTTTGGGGACCAGAGGCTCAGAGTTGGGTGAGTTGAAAACCAGAATTGGGAGGACCTTAGGACTGGAGTTGAGATGCCCAGCTGTGGAGCTTTAAACACTTAAGATTAGTCCTCGACTGTACTTGTTTAAGAGGAGTATTGCAGACCCTAGACCAGAGGTTCCCAAACTCAGCCAATACAGCCCAGGTGATATTTGAGCTTGAACACAGGTGACTCAATTAGTGCTTCAGCCAGTTTGATGTAATCATCTGTGCTCAAGTATGGATATCCTTAAAACCTGGAGTGTAATGACATAATTTGGGAACCTCTGCCCAAGAAAATTAAGACAATTATTGGGAAGAACCATTGACACAACTAACTATTATATCATATTTGAATTAAAGCAGCAATTTTGGACAACAGACATAATAGTCCCATCAGCAGTTCCAGGTCTATATTGCCATAAATCTGCCCCTGACTGTAGAATCTCGCTGTGCATCATGGGCGTAGAATTCAGCAACATGTTGCTGTCTGTTTGGTAAATGGTTATGTTTATGTAAAACCACAAGTGTGTGTAATAGGGGGGATCTGTCCTAGATTCCGACATTGAGTTTCCGCTGTGTGCAACGATCCCCGTCTGGTGGGGGCGGTAATTACGAGAAAGATCTCTGCAAATCGGTGCTAATGACGGGCCACCAGGCAAAACGGATGATGTCTATTTCTGGATAATGATTATGGTTATAGCCGGCAGAGCCAGGCCCAGGAATGACAGCGGCGTTTCATCACACAGACCCTATTAATGTCATACGCTCTGCCTGATGTATGGGGCTGGTGGGAACATTTTGTTAGCGTTTAAAGAGCCACTTGTCTGCTTTCTCAGTAGGAGATTGCAGAGATTCGGGAAGTCCACTCACAGTCAGCTCCATGGCAGCTTAAAGGGAACATAGGCTGCTTGTGAGAAGCTTTTATTAATACTTTATAGGCTAGGAATGGTCACCAATACCAATGTACACAAGTAATTCTGTGCGAATAACAGTAATCTGTATATATATATATATATATATATATATATATAAAATGACATTTCCGCATCAAATCAAAAGCCAGCCACGGACTTCATTAAAACAGTGCCCCTAGTGGCCAAAATGTCATGGTGAAATAATGGATACTTTCTTCTCTATCAACTAGTAGAATTTCCAGATATTTGAGGACCTCTTCCCCCTCTATTCACCTTTGCATTGTGGTCATTTCCCATCTTCCTCCAAGTTCTTTCATATCTTTGCTGCCTGGCTCCCCCACTTCCTCTCCTCCAACCCCCATCTCATCCTGGGTGAGTTCACTATCCCACCAATGCTGCTGCCTCTAAGCTGAGCTCCTTTCTCTTCCTTGTCTAGCCTCACCCAATGGACCTCCTGTCCATCCAGTAGTCCGCTGCTTGAGCTTGAGGTGATATCTGTAACTTCACCATAATCTCTCTACCTCCTACTGTCTCCTAACCCACCTCCCAAGGCTACTGTCACGAAGCACAAGCTCAATGCTATTGACCCCACCTGCTTCTGCTCTTCAGTGGACATCCTCCTCTCTCCCACCTCTGCCCTTTTCTGCCCTGACCAAGCCGGCTAAGTCTACAGTTCCACCCTGACCAGTCTCAGACTCCATAGGTTGGCAGCACCCTAGTATGTATGTGCTTGTGCGGTATGGAATTTACATGGCAACCTCCAATGGGGCTGGAACTGAGTGATCCAAATATTCTTTGGCCTCCCTCACCCCGGCCTCTCCCCTCTTAAGACTATAGAGAATTTAATTGCTTCACCCCCAATCTATATCTCCAACCTCATCTCTGTCCGGATTCCCTCCCAACGGCTACCTCCTGCACATAACGCCGCCTCAACTCAACTCAGGTCACGTCCTCTCATGTCTGCCTCCAAGAGTCCAACGTTCTACCTTTTTCCTTAGCAGTAAAGGTGCACATAAAGTAAAGCTTTTTATCTAAATTTACCAGCTGTCCTCATAATTCACCATTCATCACTACACCCCTTGTGCTGACTATGTAAGCTCTCACAGGCAGGACCCTCCTTCCCCGTAGCACTATCCATGCCACCTGTGCTCCTTGTCTTTTATCTCCTTGTCCCCTACGATCACTGGAAGCTGTTTTAACCCAACCCCACCCCGTGCGTAGCCTGTGCCGGAAATGACATCCCATCGCTCTCAATATATCATCTTTTATTTTTAAGGTGTTCTCTGGACCTTGCCCTTATTAGGAGATCGTCCAAGTATGGGATAATTAATACGCCTTTTCTTCGAAGAAGAATCATCATCTCGGCCATTACCTTGGTAAAGACCCGAGGTGCCGTGGACAATCCGAACGGCAGCGTCTGAAACTGATAGTGACAGTTCTGTACGACGAACCTGAGGTACCCCTGGTGTGAGGGGTAAATTGGAACGTGGAGATACGCATCCTTGATGTCCAAGGATACCATAAAGTCCCCTTCTTCCAGGTTCGCTATCACTGCTCTGAGTGACTCCATCTTGAACTTGAACTTCTTTATGTACAGGTTCAAGGACTTCAGATTTAGAATAGGTCTTACCGAGCCATCCGGCTTCGGTACCACAAATAGAGTGGAATAATACCCCTTTCCTTGTTGTAAAAGAGGTACCTTGACTATCACCTGCTGAGAGTACAGCTTGTGAATGGCTTCCAAGACCGTCACCCTGTCGGAGGGGGACGTTGGTAAAGCAGACTTCAGGAAACGGCGAGGTGGATTCGTCTCTAGTTCTAACCTGTACCCCTGAGATATTATCTGCAGGATCCAGGGATCTACCTGCGAGTGAGCCCACTGCGCGCTGAAATTCTTGAGACGACCCCCCACCGCCCCCGAGTCCGCTTGAGAAGCCCCAGCGTCATGCTGAGGCTTTTGTAGAAGCGGGGGAGGGCTTCTGTTCCTGGGAAGGAGCTGCCTGTTGCTGTCTCTTCCCCCTTCCTCTGCCTCGTGGCAGATATGAATATCCCTTTGCTCTCTTGTTTTTAAAGGAACGAAAGGGCTGCGGTTGAAAAGTCGGTGTCTTTTTCTGTTGGGGAGTGACTTGAGGTAAAAAGGTGGATTTCCCGGCTGTAGCCGTGGCCACCAAATCCGATAGACCGACTCCAAATAACTCCTCCCCTTTATACGGCAAAACTTCCATATGCCGTTTTGAGTCCGCATCGCCTGACCACTGTCGCGTCCATAAACTTCTTCTGGCCGAAATGGACATAGCACTTACCCGTGATGCCAGTGTGCAGATATCCCTCTGTGCATCACGCATATAAAGAAATGCATCCTTTATTTGCTCTAAAGACAGTAAAACATTGTCCCTATCCAGGGTATCAATATTTTCAATCAGGGACTCTGACCAAGCTACCCCAGCACTGCACATCCAGGCTGTCGCTATAGCTGGTCGTAGTATAACACCTGTATGTGTGTATATACTTTTTTGGATATTTTCCATCCTCCTATCTGCTGGATCTTTAAGTGCGGCCGTCTCAGGAGAGGGTAACGCCACTTGTTTTGATAAGCGTGTGAGCGCCTTGTCCACCCTAGGAGGTGTTTCCCAGCGCGCCCTAACCTCTGGCGGGAAAGGGTATAAAGCCAATAACTTCTTTGAAATTAGCATTTTTTTATCGGGGGCAACCCACGCTTCATCACACACCTCATTTAATTCTTCTGATTCAGGAAAAACTATAGGTAGTTTTTTCACACCCCACATAATACCCTGTTTAGTGGTACCTGTAGTATCAGCTATATGTAACGCCTCCTTCATTGCCAAAATCATATAACGTGTGGCCCTACTGGAAAATACGGTTGATTCGTCACCGTCACCACTAGAATCAGTGCCTGTGTCTGGGTCTGTGTCGACCGACTGAGGCAAAGGGCGTTTTACAGCCCCTGACGGTGTTTGAGGCGCCTGGACAGGCACTAATTGATTGTCCGGCCGTCTCATGTCGTCAAACGACTGCTTTAGCGTGTTGACACTATCCCGTAATTCCATAAATAAAGGCATCCATTCTGGTGTCGACCCCCTAGGAGGTGACATCCCCATATTTGGCAATTGCTCCGCCTCCACACCAATATCGTCCTCATACATGTCGACACACACGTACCGACACACAGCAGACACACAGGGAATGCTCTTAACGAAGACAGGACCCCACTAGCCCTTTGGGGAGACAGAGGGAGAGTTTGCCAGCACACACCAAAAGCGCTATATATGACAGGGATAGCCTTATAATAAGTGCTCCCTGTATAGCTGCTTTAATAATATATTTTTGCCACAATTTTGCCCCCCCCTCTCTTTTTTACCCTGTTTCTGTAGTGCAGTGCAGGGGAGAGCCTGGGAGCCGTCCTGACCAGCGGAGCTGTGTAAGGAAAATGGCGCTGTGTGCTGAGGAGATAGGCCCGCCCCTTTTTCGGCGGGCTCGTCTCCCGCTCTTTAGTGGATTCTGGCAGGGGTTAAATATCTCCATATAGCCCCCGGAGGCTATATGTGAGGTATTTTTAGCCAAATTAGGTTTTCATTTGCCTCCCAGGGCGCCCCCCTCCCAGCGCCCTGCACCCTCAGTGACTGCCGTGTGAAGTGTGCCGAGAGGAAAATGGCGCACAGCTGCAGTGCTGTGCGCTACCTTTAGAAGACTGAGGAGTCTTCTGCCGCCGATTCTGGACCTCTTCTCGTTTCAGCATCTGCAAGGGGGCCGGCGGCGAGGCTCCGGTGACCATCCAGGCTGTACCTGTGATCGTCCCTCTGGAGCTAATGTCCAGTAGCCAAGAAGCCAATCCATCCTGCACGCAGGTGAGTTCACTTCTTCTCCCCTAAGTCCCTCGTTGCAGTGATCCTGTTGCCAGCAGGACTCACTGTAAAATAAAAAACCTAGCTAAACTTTTCTAAGCAGCTCTTTAGGAGAGCCACCTAGATTGCACCCTTCTCGGCCGGGCACAAAAATCTAACTGAGGCTTGGAGGAGGGTCATAGGGGGAGGAGCCAGTGCACACCACCTGATCGTAAAGCTTTACTTTTGTGCCCTGTCTCCTGCGGAGCCGCTATTCCCCATGGTCCTTTCAGGAACCCCAGCATCCACTAGGACGATAGAGAAATACATAGTAACAATGTCGTAATTATGAGATAGTGTAAATTGCCAAATCTAGGAGCAGCAGAGCAATAATACAACAAGATGAGGACACGGGGTGGGGGTAGGGAAAGTCACTGTATCTTGTAGGGCAAGTGAGTCACGGGGAGGGGAGGCAATTTGACAACTCTATGAGCCTTTACCCAACGTAAGTGCGAGCATAGGGTATCATAGTTGCTGAAGGGGACAATGACGATGATGACAAAAGACAAAGAGCACGGGTGGAATGGATAGTGTTATGGGAAGAACAAGAGGAAGGAGGGCCCTGCCTGTGAGAGCTTACATACCCTGCCTGGCTTTTCCTGCTGTTCTGCATCATGGAAGTTTTCAGTTTAACTTTGTCAAAATCACTAAAACACTGCAAACAAATCATTGCAACAGTTACATTAACTAAATAGTCATTTATTCAATGGCTCAATGAGTATGGCTGCTTTATGCAGCTCTGGGCTATTACCAGTGATACACCCCCCCCCCCCCCCCCCCCTCACGATGATTACCTACTCACTGCTACATATAACAACCCATCCTAATTCCACACACACGTCTGCACCATTCAGCAGAACACTCCAAATAGGTTTGTTAACCCCATTTATTTATTGTTTAATATATCCCCCAAATCCCCTTTGCTGGGTAATGAGTCTGTCACGGGGCTTTCTGAAAGCAGAGGGCGAAGACGCCCAGTCACAGAACACGTCCACATTCACTGAATGATCATTATGTAACGGAACCGATAATGACAGTCAGAGATATTTATACAGGAGATTATTGAAGGTGGGAGACATAATCCTACGCACATCAGACTTCCTGCCAACAGCCGCATTACAGGACAGCGCAGCCAGCCGTGACCAGCGCACAATGGAACAGAAAACAGCTTGCAACATATACAGTGTGTGTATATATATATATATATATATATATATATACACGCTAGGATGAGGCGGCTGTCCTGCCTATGGATGCTAGGATGATGGGGCTGTCCTGCCTATGGACGCTAGGATGACAGGGCTGTCCTGCCTATGGATGCTAGGATAACAGGACGGTCCTGCCTATGGACGCTAGGATGATGGGGCTGTCCTGCCTATGGATGCTAGGATGACAGGGCTGTCCTGCCTATGGATGCTAGGATGACAGGGCTGTCCTGCCTATGGATGCTAGGATGACAGGGCTGTCCTGCCTATGGATGCTAGGATGACAGGACTGTCCTGCCTATGGATGCTAGGATGATGGGGCTGTCCTGCCTATGGACGCTAGGATGACAGGGCTGTCCTGCCTATGGATGCTAGGATAACAGGACGGTCCTGCCTATGGACGCTAGGATGATGGGGCTGTCCTGCCTATGGATGCTAGGATGACAGGGCTGTCCTGCCTATGGATGCTAGGATGACAGGGCTGTCCTGCCTATGGACGCTAGGATGACAGGACTGTCCTGCCTATGAACGCTAGGATGACAGAGCTGTCCTGCCTATGGACGCTAGGATGACAGGACTGTCCTGCCTATGGACGCTAGGATGACAGGGCCGTCCTGCCTATGGATGCTAGGATAACAGGACTGTCCTGCCTATGGACGCTAGGATGACAGGACTGTCCTGCCTATGGACGCTAGGATGACAGGGCTGTCCTGCCTATGGACGCTAGGATGACAGGACTGTCCTGCCTATGAACGCTAGGATGACAGGACTGTCCTGCCTATGAACGCTAGGATGACAGAGCTGTCCTGCCTATGGACGCTAAGATGACAGGGCTGTCCTGCCTATGGATGCTAGGATGACAGGGCCGTCCTACCTATGGACGCTAGGATGACAGGACTGTCCTGCCTATGGAAGCTAGGATGATGGGGCTGTCCTGCCTATGGATGCTAGGATGACGGGGCTGTCCTGCCTATGGACGCTAGGATGACAGGACTGTCCTGCCTATGGACGCTAGGATGACAGGGCTGTCCTGCCTATGGATGCTAGGATGACAGGGCTGTCCTGCCTATGGATGCTAGGATGACAGGACTGTCCTGCCTATGGATGCTAGGATGATGGGGCTGTCCTGCCTATGGATGCTAGGATGATGGGGCTGTCCTGCCTATGGATGCTAGGATGACAGGGCTGTCCTGCCTATGGACGCTAGGATGACAGGACTGTCCTGCCTATGGACGCTAGGATGACAGGACTGTCCTGCCTATGAACGCTAGGATGACAGAGCTGTCCTGCCTATGGACGCTAGGATGACAGGACTGTCCTGCCTATGGACACTAGGATGACAGGGCCGTCCTGCCTATGGATGCTAGGATAACAGGACTGTCCTGCCTATGGACGCTAGGATGACAGGACTGTCCTGCCTATGGACGCTAGGATGACAGGGCTGTCCTGCCTATGGACGCTAGGATGACAGGGCTGTCCTGCCTATGGACGCTAGGATGACTGTCCTGCCTATGGACGCTAGGATGACAGGGCTGTCCTGCCTATGGACGCTAGGATGACAGGGCTGTTCTGGACGCTAGGATGACAGGACCATCCTGCCTATGGACACTAGGATGATGGGGCTGTTCTGCCTATGGACGCTAGGATGACAGGACTGTCCTGCCTATGAACGCTAGGATGACAGAGCCGTCCTGCCTATGGACGCTAGGATGACAGGGCCGTCCTACCTATGGACGCTAGGATAACAGGACTGTCCTGCCTATGGACGCTAGGATGACAGGGCTGTCCTGCCTATGGATGCTAGGATGACAGGGCTGTCCTGCCTATGAATGCTAGGATGACAGGACTGTCCTGCCTATGGACGCTAGGATGACAGGGCCGTCCTGCCTATGGACGCTAGGATAACAGGGCTGTCCTGCCTATGGACGCTAGGATGACAGGGCTGTCCTGCGTATGGATGCTAGGATGACAGGACTGTCCTGCCTATGGACGCTAGGATGACAGGACTGTCCTGCCTATGGACGCTAGGATGACAGGACTGTCCTGCCTATGGACGCTAGGATGACAGGACTGTCCTGCCTATGGATGCTAGGATGACAGGACTGTCCTGCCTATGGACGCTAGGATGACAGGACTGTCCTGCCTATGGACGCTAGGATGACAGGACTGTACTGCCTATGAACGCTAGGATGACAGAGCTTATGGATGCTAGGATAACAGGACTGTCCTGCCTATGGACGCTAGGATGACAGGACTGTCCTGCCTATGGACGCTAGGATGACAGGGCCGTCCTGCCTATGGATGCTAGGATGACAGGGCCGTCCTGCCTATGGCCGCTAGGATGACAGGGCTGTCCTGCCTATGGATGCTAGGATGACAGGGCCGTCCTGCCTATGGACGCTAGGATGACAGGACTGTCCTGCCTATGGACGCTAGGATGACAGGACTGTCCTGCCTATGGATGTTAGGATGACAGGACTGTCCTGCCTATGGATGCTAGGATGATGGGGCTGTCCTGCCTATGGACGCTAGGATGACAGGACTGTCCTGTCTATGGACGCTAGGATGACAGGACTGTCCTGCCTATGGATGTTAGGATGACAGGACTGTCCTGCCTATGGATGCTAGGATGATGGGGCTGTCTTGCCTATGGACGCTAGGATGACAGGACTGTCCTGCCTATGGATGCTAGGATGATGGGGCTGTCCTGCCTATGGACGCTAGGATGACAGGGCTGTCCTGCCTATGGACGCTAGGATGACAGGGCTGTCCTGCCTATGGACGCTAGGATGACAGGACTGTCCTGCCTATGAACGCTAGGATGACAGGGATGTCCTGCCTATGAACGCTAGGATGACAGGGCTGTCCTGCCTATGGACGCTAGGATGACAGGACTGTCCTGCCTATGGACGCTAGGATGACAGGGCTGTCCTGCCTATGGATGCTAGGATGACAGGACTGTCCTGCCTATGGATGCTAGGATGATGGGGCTGTCCTGCCTATGGACGCTAGGATGACAGGACTGTCCTGCCTATGGACGCTAGGATGACAGGACTGTCCTGCCTATGGATGCTAGGATGACGGGGCTGTCCTGCCTATGGACGCTAGGATGACAGGACTGTCCTGCCTATGGATGCTAGGATGATGGGGCTGTCCTGCCTATGAACGCTAGGATGACAGAGCTGTCCTGCCTATGGACGCTAGGATGACAGGGCTGTCCTGCCTATGGACGCTAGGATGACAGGGCCGTCCTGCCTATGGATGCTAGGATGACAGGGCTGTCCTGCCTATGGATGCTAGGATGACAGAACTGTCCTGCCTATGGATGCTAGGATGACAGGGGTGTCCTGCCTATGAATGCTAGGATGACAGGACTGTCCTGCCTATGGATGCTAGGATGACAGAGCTGTCCTGCCTATGGATGCTAGGATGACAGGACTGTCCTGCCTATGGACGCTAGGATGACAGGGCCGTCCTGCCTATGGACGCTAGGATGACAGGACCGTCCTGCCTATGAACGCTAGGATGACAGAGCTGTCCTGCCTATGGATGCTAGGATGACAGGGCTGTCCTGCCTATGGATGCTAGGATGACAGGGCTGTCCTGCCTATGAACGCTAGGATGACAGAGCTGTCCTGCCTATGGATGCTAGGATGACAGGACTGTCCTGCCTATGGACGCTAGGATGACAGGGCCGTCCTGCCTATGGACGCTAGGATGACAGGACTGTCCTGCCTATGGATGCTAGGATGACAGGGCTGTCCTGCCTATGGACGCTAGGATGACAGGACCGTCCTGCCTATGGATGCTAGGATGACAGGACCGTCCTGCCTATGGACGCTAGGATGACAGGGCTGTCCTGCCTACGGATGCTAGGATGACAGGGCTGTCCTGCCTATGGATGCTAGGATGACAGGGCTGTCCTGCCTATGGATGCTAGGATGACAGGACTGTCCTGCCTATGGACGCTAGGATGACAGGGCCGTCCTGCCTATGGATGCTAGGATAACGCGGCCGTCCCACCTATGGACATGTACAGAAGAATATATGAATATATAGAATTAGTGGGAGATAAGCCAGTGTGCTGCCTGAGAAGGAGCAGCAGACAGCGACGCAGGGCGTGCGGGGGACAATACAGGCAATGATAACTGCGGGATGAATAGGAATCTCTGGCACATTGGCTGGATGACAAGCTCTCAGCAGATGTTCCGTATATAAATATCAGCTGACAGATTGCAGTGTTGGCGACACTCAGGCGGAATATTTCACAACAGCGACGGGAAATAATCATTACTCAGGATTACCTTATGTAAATCAGGCATGAGATCCTGGTACAGGGAACGGATCAACATGTCCAGCGTCCGCTGTCTCTTCTGCGCAAAGGTCTGCGTTTCCAGAGTCGCCTTCTCGCCATTTATTACTGCGTCATGAAGGACATTAGGAGAGATTAGATGGACAAATGTTCTGTGGTCCCTCACACACGATGCAGAAGTCATACTGTAAAAGTCCCAAAGTGTCCCCTTCACTGACGCACACGAGCTAAAGCGATATACGTTATAATGCGTCCACCGTACCAGGAGTAGTGGCCTAACCACAGGAGGTGTGGCCATTCACCCTTAGAAATATAAAGTGGACGGAGAAAAAGTACCAGCCAATCAGCTCCTGTCATTTTTCAAACACGGCCTTTTACATGGAAGTTAGGAGATGATTGGCTGGTTCTTTATCTGCGTCCACTTTATCTCTCTTCAAGGGTTAGAACATAGGCCCTTATTCCGAGTTGTTCGCTCGCAAGCTGCTTTTAGCAGCATTGCACACGCTAAGCCGCCGCCTACTGGGAGTGAATCTTAGCTTAGCAAAGTTGCTCGATACTTACTCTGCCACTGCGATCAGTTCAGTGCTTGTCGTTCCTGGTTTGACGTCACAAACACACCCAGCGTTCGCCCAGACCCTCCTCCGTTTCTCCAGCCACTCCCGCGTTTTTCCCAGAAACGGCAGCGTTTTTTCACACACTCCCATAAAACGGCCAGTTTCCACCCAGAAACACCCACTTCCTGTCAATCACATTACGATCACCAGAACGAAGAAAAAACCTCGTAATGCGTGAGTAAAATACCAAACTTCTTAGCAAATTTACTTGGCGCAGTCGCAGTGCGAACATTGCGCATGCACAATTAGCGGAAAATCGCTGCGATGCGAAGAAAATTACAGAGCGAACAACTCGGAATGAGGGCCATAGATCCCTTTATCTCTCTTCAACCTTTGATACATATCCCCAATAAGGAAACCCTATTTTTGTATAGGGTAGCTAGGGCTCTTTCAGTACCCATGGCACATCCTCCGAAATGTGATCTGGAGTATATTAAAGTTTGGATAGGTGAGATCTTCTCCAGCTGTGGACAACTAAATAATAACTGCAGTACAGGGGGTTGTCATCCGGTGCCTGATTTAGGTGTGTAAGTAACGCAAAAAAGCAAGTAACTGGACAATATCATGTTGCACTGCAGGTGGGGCAGATGTAACATGTGCAGAGAGAGTTAGATTTGGGTGGGGTGTGTTCAAACTGAAATCTAAATTGCAGTGTAAATATAAGGCAGCCAGTATTTGTGGGCTACATGCAAAAGCAGCCAGTATGTACCCTGCACAGAAACAATATAACCTACCCAAATCTAACTCTCTCAGCTTAGGCATCCGAAAACGGACAGGTCGTTGTGCATCAATAACTGTATTATCTAATGAGATACTACTGGAAATGCATTTTCTTCTGTTAGGTGACATTTACTAGGAACGTTTAAGGAAAGAAACTTACGTTTTACTAGAAGAAAATCCCTGAATTCTTGATGGTCAGTAAAGACAGGTGGAGAAGGGAGAGGGGGACCAAACAGCGGAACGCTTTCTTCCGAAAATATTTTTAGCCTCAGGTAGAACGAAGGGGGGAAACAAAAGCAATGGAGATTATTATAGTCTGGTAGAGACCTACTCCCCATAATTCCAGCACATTACGTATAATGAATGGGGGGAGCCCTGGGCAAGTTCTCTTACAAAGCTATGAGTTGTATGGAATCCCCCCAAATCCTGTATTATCAGTGTGCACCCAGGTAATAGGAAACACCGGTCTATAGGCCTGATTGAGGGGTGGACGCAATTCAAGTCTGTGCTGCGTCTTCAGTCCCAGCGGATCTGAAAAGTTACGCAAATGCTGCAGCAGCCGCCTTTTTGTACGATAGGACCACTGGCGATTTCTCAGATCCACCACTTGCGTCCAAAGACGCATCAGTCACACAATCGGATCTATGCCAAACGCCCCCGAAACGGTCGAGATGCGCCTGCATTTTAGACGGTCGCTAGCTGTCAATGAAACTGCGACTAAAGCTGCATTGCGACCGCTGTTGCGCAGATCTGAAACCATATGCCCGTTGCAAACTAATCGATCGTGCGTCACCCCTGAATCTGGCCCTAGGAAGGCAAGGCAAATAAAAATATAAGTGCAAAACTCACCTGTAACTGTCGTTCTGTTTGTTGTATCTCACTAAGGCGAAAATATCTGGAGCTTTAATTAAGGAAACTCAATGAAAAGAGGCAACAAATATTTACTGGTCATTAAGTTAAACTTTAGAAACTTTTGCGAATGAGCTGAAATAGCGCAGAGGAGCCCCCGACACAAGGGCGCAGCCGTATCGGTCATTCCGCAGTTACAGACCTTGGGGGGCAGATGTACTAAGCACTGGAGAGTGATAAAGTGGAGAGAGATAAATTACCAACCAATCAGCTCCTGACTGCCATGTTACAGACTGGGGCAGATGTATTAAGCCTGGAGAAGTGATAAGTGCAAGGTGATAACGCACCAGCCAATCAGCTCCTAACTGTCAATTTACATATTGGAGCTGACTGGCTTGTGCTTTGTCAGCTTGCACTTATCACTGCTTTATAATTTCTCCAGGCTTAATACATCTGCCCCTATGTTTGAAATAGGTCAGGAGCTGGATGGTGGGTACTTTATCTTGCCCCAAGCCTTGATACATATGTCCCCGGGTGTTTAACACATCACCATCACAATGCTAGCTTGTGAAATTACATTAAACCCTATTAGTTTTGGGAGATTTCCTAAATATTCTTTTCTAATGTCACTTAAGCAGCTGGAAAGGGATACGGGTAAAGTGAGATCGGATCATGGAGGGTTTGAAAGACGGAGAAGACTCCTCCCCTTCCTGAAAGACGATGGTCACAATGTCGTTCCCAATGTGACGTTTTCTTTCTACCTGGAAAACACAGACAAGGTCTTCAGTGGACTCTTTCGTGGGTCTGACATGTCTGCAGGGAATCGACAGTGTCTAGGTCGACAATGTTTAGGTCGACCACTATAGGTCGACAGTCACTAGATCGACAGGGTTTGAAGGTCGACAGGGTGTCTAGGGCGACATGTGCTAGGTCGACAGGTCAAAAGGTCGACATGAGGTTTGTTTTTGTTTTGTTTTTGGGGGGGTTGTGTCGTTTTCTGCGTACAGTGACCGGGAACCCGCTTCGCTTGGCACAGATTACCGTTCCAATCATAGTCCACGTGGATCGTTAAGTCGAAAAAAGTTAAAAAAAATAAATAAATGTGAAAAATGCATGTCGACATTTTGACCTGTCGACCTAGCACATGTCGACCTAGAAACCCATGTCGACCTTGAAGCCCTGTTGACCTAGTGACTGTCGACCTATAGTGGTCGACCTAAACATTGTCGACCCAGACACTGTCGATCTTTAGACCGGATCTGTCTGCAGGGGGGGCAGAGAGACAGCCGGTAACGGGACACTGTCACAGTCCTGTCCATGCATTAGGTCAATATGTTCAAAAGGTCGACAGGTAAAAGGTCGACAGGTAAAAGGTCAACAGGGTCAAACAGTCAAAATGACAATGGACACGAGTTTTGGGGGATTTTTCAGCCTTTGCTTGGACCAGGACTGGGAATAGCACCCTTGCCCAAAGCGTGGCAGCTAAGTGACCCCGCGATGGTCTATGTTTGCTACAATTGGGTCACATATAATAAAACATAGAAAATGCATAAAAAATAAAAAAACCTTTTCTGTGACGATCATTTCAATGTTGACCTTTTGACCCTGTCAGCCTTTTCTATTGCGACCCTTTGACCCTGGCTGACTATATGGGGTCGTCTCTGATTCTCGTAGATCTTCTAAACCACACCCCAGAAATGGACGCCTCATCTCCTTACGGATATCTGGAGCTGACGCCGTCACGCTGCTGGGAGAGGTCACATGGTCTGCTGGCAGCTGCTCCCTCGTCGTCTCCTCACTGCTACTGACATGGTGGGGAGGCGATACACAAAGAAGCCGCCGGCAGACCACATGACCGCATCCGGCATCGGCGATACACCCTGCGCTATAACTGACGAGTCAGAATGACTATACTAGTTCTATTACTACGGTTATATGAATGATTATTACTAGCGTTACCATAATGCTACGGTTATTACTTATGACTATGGGGAAGATTTATCAAATCTTGGAGAGAGATAAAGTGGATGGAGATAACGTACCAGCCAATCAGCTCCTAGCTGTCATTTTTCAAACACAGCCTGTGGCATGGCAGTTAGGAGCTGATGGGCTGGTACTATATCTCTCTACACTTTATCGTTCACAAAGCATTGATAAATCTTCCCCTGTAATTGTTATATGTAATAGAACGTTGGATACTGGGTAACAGCACGGTTGTATAAAAACTCGGCTGGAATTAATCCCAGCGGCCGTCAGCTGACAGTGAGGCCCTGTAGGTGCTCATCCTCAGACGTCGCCTGTCTGCAGGCATTACATGTAATGATATTAGATGCAGAAGGTCAGACACGACACCCTGTAATCCGCGCAGATCACATGACACTCCCGGGAGTCTCATTTCTTCTTATTGATTAACTGAATAGGACGAAGACCTTGGACTTGCAGGAAAACTTCATTTCTTCTACGCTACTCCATGGCAGCCATTACTCTGGGGATTTATCCCTACTCCTAGGTTTTAGACAGGAAGTTTTTTCTATTTTAGGCTCCGCCCCCTCTGGGAATATAGGTCCGTCCTCTCCTGGCTTCCCCAGTCTTTTTCCTGTCTCCTTAGGTAGTGGCAGAGTAGTTGTTTGTTGTTGTTTTTTTGACAAATATGAGGCTTACCAGGATTTTCCCGGCCTAATGCGCCTCTGTGAGCCGCGGCTGGAAGGGGGTTTGGCACCCGGAGTACGGACCCATGGGGAGCATTGTAATTACTGCCTGTGGCAGTACAAATGCTGAATGCCACCACTATATGAGGAGAAACTATAATTACTGCCTGTGGCAGTAGAAATGTCCGCCACCACTCTGATGCTGAGGTTACCTGTAGCGGGTGTATTGCTGCCTGTGGAAGTGCATGTCGCCCACCGCCGCCAGGATATTAAAGGAGGAATGAGTGTTATTGCTGTAGAAGTGCCTCCGGCTCCCACTGCTGCTGATTAGCTGACCGCCTAGACGCTGGAGCCTGGAGGGCGGAAGTGCGCCTTTTGAATCCCGGAAGACGTCGCGGATCGATCTGCGCATGCGCCGGCCGGCAGCAGGGTTTAAAGGCTGCTAAGATGGCGCGGTCCACAGCTGAGAGTGAGACTGGGATCCCAGTAATAAGGGACGCTGCAGGACTTAAAGTGAAAGTGCTGCAGGAGGATTATACAGCGGCTATGGATAAAGAAAGGTCTCGCTCCACGCCTACATGTGCCCAGGAATGGTAAGCAATCTCATTTAGGGCACTATGTTATGTAGTTAGGGTGTTTAGGATACTGTTTATTTTGGTTGCAGTGTGTCTGAAATTCCCAGGAAGAGAACATGTAAAAAGAAGCATCATTTGGCTTGTTCTGGATGTAAAAAGAGTTTTTCTGGAGATAAACATAGCAAATTATGTGATGATTGTGAAGCATCCCAGGGCCAATCTAGGTAAATGCAAGATCTTATGGAATGGATGAAAAAGTCATTCGTAACGAAAGATGAACTAATGGAACTTCAGGGGACTAAAAGGTCCAGGTCACAGACAAGTCTGGACGCTGCAGATGAATCGGATAGTCTTGTGGTATTGGATTATGATGATAGTCCCTCTCCGGCAGAGTCTGAGGAGGCTCAGGAGACAGATAGATCATTTAATTTGGATATAGTGGATAGCTTACTCAGGCATATGTATAGAGCTTTAAATATTAAGGATGAAGCACAGGAGGATGATGCTCAGGATCCTTTATTTGAAGATAGGATTAAGAAAAACCGATGTTTTCCGATGCATAAAGTACTGAAGGAAATTATGTCAGTACAGTGGCAAAGTGCAGATAAGCGTCTTAATTACATGAAAAGATTGGATCGTATGTTCCCAGTACAGGATGAGGAGTTTGTGAAGTGGTGTGAATTGCCTAAGGTGAATGCTGCAGTAGCAGAAGTTGTTTCCAAAACCACTATCCTGTTGGAAGATGGTGCGGTGCTTAAGGATGCTATGGACAAGAAGGTTGAAAGTTCCTTGAAAAAGGTCCATAAGGCATCAGCGGTGACGCTAAAGGCTGGGGTAGCGATGGCGTCAACAACCAGAACCCTGAGATTGTGGGGGAACAACCTGAACCGTGATTTGGAGGATCAGGTATCCAGACATCACCTGCAGAAAGACCTGGCTGTGATAATGAAGGCGGTGGAATACCTGTGTGAGGCCTCTCTTGAGGTAGTCGAATATGTGGCAAAATCATTAGCAGCAGGGGTAGCGGCTAGAAGGTCACTGTGGTTACGTACCTGGACGGCAGATGTCCATTCTAAAAACAGATTGGTAGCTCTTCCTTATGAAGGCTCTCGCCTTTTCGGAAGTAAGCTAGAATCTATAATCAATGTCATGTCAGGAGGAAAATCTGCGAAGCTGGCATATGATAGGAAATCAAGGTTTAGAGTTTCCTCGCCTAAACAACAGTTTAAGGAAGCCAGGTCATACAGGCCAGGTAGACAGTATAGTAGATATACTCCAACAACTACCAGGCAGTCCTTTCGTCAGTCCGCCAGAAGAGGCAATAAAAAATTCTGACTATATGATACCCCAGAGTACTGCGCCCGTAGTAGGCAGATTAATGAAATATGCAGATCAATGGCAAGAGTCAACTCAGGACGCCTGGGTGTTAAAGATAATCTCCCAGGGTTATCATATAGAATTTATAAGGAAGCCGACGGGGTGGAATTTTGTAAAATCAAAGATTCCAACGTCAGAAGAACAGATAACAGCTTTTCAAGATATTATAAAAAAACCTTTTCAAAGCATAGGCAGTCGGAAAGGTACCAGTGGCAGAGGAGAGAAGAGGTTTTTATTCCAGGATGTTCTTGATTCAGGAACCATTGGGAGAATTCAGGGCAATTCTGGATTTAAGAAGATTAAACAAATTCCTTATAAGGAAACGGTTTCACATGGAGACGCTGAAAACCATATTATTAGGGACAAAGCAGGGAGACTTTATGGCCTCTATAGATCTGAAAGACGCCTACTTTCACGTGCCAATTCACAAAGACAACCAGAGAGTCCTAAGGTTTTACGTCCTTGGAAAACATCGTCAATTCACCTGCCTGCCGTTCGGCCTGTCTTCCTCACCAAGAGTTTTCACGAAAGTTCTCCTAGCTCTAGTGGCGCATATGAGAGTGACGGGCATAGCATTGTGGCCGTACCTGGACGACTTGCTGATTTGTGCGAGTACGAAAGCGACTAATAATAGTGGTACAGAGGACTCTTCAGATTCTTCAAGCTCATGGCTGGCTAGTGAACTGGAAGAAGAGCAAATTAGATCCAACTCAAAACATACAGTTCCTAGGAGTTCGGATAGATTCAAAGAAGTACACGGTGGCATTGTCAGAAGACCGATGCAAAAAAATTCAAGATCTCTCGTCCCTAGTTCAGGTAGAGGACAGCATTTCACTCCGCCTAGGCCTGAGTCTTGTGGGGATGTTGTCTTCTACGATAGAAGTAGTACCCTGGGCCAGGTGGAAAATGAGAACGTTTCAGTGGGACATAATCAGAGCGGTCAGTATAGGCAGAGACCTAGACCACAAGATAATCCTCACTCAAGGAGCAAAAAAGTCCCTGGATTGGTGGATAGATCAGAGCCTAAGCCAAAGGTCAGTGTCCTTAGTGCAGCCCAAGTACGCTGTCTTGACAACAGATGCAAGTGCCACAGGTTGGGGAGGTCATCTGTTAAATCACACCTGTCAGCAGTTATGGTCCACCCAAGAAAAACTCATGTCTTCCAACAAACGAGAAATGAGGGCAGTGTGGAACTCGATATGTTGTTTTCAGACACTGCTGGTGCAGTCTCATCTAAGAGTATTCTCGGACAATGTGACAGTCGTGGCATATTTAAATCGTCAAGGAGGCACCAGGAGTCGAGATCTATGGGTGGAAGTAGCAAAAATTCTGGATTGGGCAGAACAGAACCTAAAATCCAGCCCTTCATGTCCCAGGAGAATCCAATTTAGTGGCGGATTACCTGAACAGACACAATGTATTACCGGGAGAATGGGAGCTAAATCCTCATGTGTTCCACTTAATAACGCAGAGGTTTGGGTTCCCTCAGGTGGACCTGATGGCCACATCTCAGAACACGAAAGTGAAGCGATTCTTTTCAAGATACCAATCCTCAAGTTCCAGCGGGACAGATGCTCTCTCCCAGAGATGGAACTTCAGCCTCAGTTATGTGTTCCCTCCACTACCAATGATACCTCGAGTTCTACGAAAAATCAGAGAGGAAAAAGCGGTAGTTATAATAGTTCTACCCCATTGGCCAAACAGAGTGTGGTTTCCCACAGTCCTCAGAATGGCGATACAGGGTCCATGGACCTTACCAATAGAACCAGAGTTACTGCGACAAGGACCAATCTGTCATCCGAACCCGCAGAGTCTTCATTTGACGGTGTGGAAGTTGAGCGGTCAATCCTGAGAAGTAAAGGTCTTTCAGAGCAGGTTGTTACCTTACTTATGAAGGCAAGGAAAAATATTTCTTCAAAGTCCTATTATAGAGTATGGAGGAAGTTTGGTGATTGGTTGGGGAATGACGCAGAAATCTCTACGGTTGGAGTCCCGCAGGTACTGCAGTTTCTAAGTGAAGGTTTTCAGATGGGTCTTGCAGTAACAACCATCAAGGTGCAAATAAGCCAGGAGATCATTCTACCATCTTTCTTTCCATACCCAACAGATGATTACAAAGAGAGGTTGCATATGCTGGATGTCTTGCGGGCAGTCTCCATATACTTAGAAAGGGTGAAAGATTTACGGAAAGTAAAAAATCTGTTTGTTTTACACCCTGGAGTCAAAAGAGGTGAAGCACCTTCTAAACACACGATTGCTAGATGGATTACGGAACTGATTGCGTTCGCCTATCAAGAAAATGGCCGACCAGTTCCAGACCACATTAAGGCACACTCTACGAGGGCTGTGGCTACATCCTGGGCAAGAAGAGCGCAGGTGTCGATAAGAGGGATATGTGCGGCGGCGACATAGTCGTCTATCCATACATTCACCAGACACTATGGCTTAGATGTCTCTGGTGGTCACTTTGGAGAAGCGGTACTCAAGGAAGCAACTGCATAAAAAATTATTACTTTAAGCATAATTTGGGCTCTGCGTGGTTTATTTCCCTCCCTACTAGGATGCTTTGGTATATCCCAGAGTAATATCTGCCATGGAGTAGCATAGAAGAAAGTAGCAAATTATACTTACCGATAATTTCATTTCTTCGAGGTACTCCATGGCAGCCTACAGTTTTCCCACCTCGATATATCTTTGTTTTTTCTTAGGCTCCGTTAAAGAGACACTCAAAGACTGGGGGAAGCCAGGAGAGGACGGACCTATATTCCCAGAGGGGGCGGAGCCTAAAATAGAAAAAACTTCCTGTCTAAAACCTAGGAGTAGGGATAAGTCCCCAGAGTAATGGCTGCCATGGAGTACCTCGAAGAAATGAAATTATCGGTAAGTATAATTTGCTACTTTCCTTTCACGCAGGGATTGTACAACGTGATGCGAGATCCGCAGCACTGACATATACTGACCCCCGGATCAGAGCCTGCGCCCACAGCTCAATACCGCGGGACAGCCGCAGGATTATATCGCTGTACAGGTTCCTATGTCTCATGAATGCTCATTCTGTATACTGAATAATGTTCTCACTACTGTTGCGCTCAGATGTTTCTATATTACTATAGTACTGAAAATGACATTATAACCCTATAGGTGCTGATTCCCAGTCACACACAGTGGCATCCGTGTCGGCGTCACACGAGCCTGATTAACGACAGAAGTGGAATTTGGCCCAACACGCCCGTAAGCTCTTGCTTCCCGGCGCTGCAGGCGGAGCGCGCCGTCTTTTATATGTGTAAAAAAAATGTTCATTCTAATTCATAAGGAAATTCGGCAATTCCTCGTAACCTTAATTTCTCTATAAATCCCCCACGTCAGGGGGACTTCACACATAGTATAATAGTGGTCCTGGATGACGTATAGAGAGTGCCATGGGACAATGACAGCTGCTGGCCCCACCCACTCTGATAACAGTGCCGCCAGGAGGACCATTAAATTAGAGTTGATCTAATTATCCTGATTATTCCTCCCCAATGCAACAAGCTACACAAAGGGGGAGATGATCCTCTTGAAGAGAGCTAAAATGGAGAGAGATAAAGTATCAGCCAATCAGCACCTGTCATGTTACAGGCTGTGTTTCTAAAATGACAGGTAGGAGCTGATTGGTTGGTACTTTATCTCTCTCCAATGGTTGATACATCTCCTCCACAGTGAAGGCCACGACCAGACGTGTCTGTGACTGATATAACATGGTGGTGCCAGTGACACTTGTATCCGGCGCAGGGTTATATCTGGGAGATGACCATGTACTGACAGAAAACAGCCCAATGCTGGTCATTCCGAGTTGTTCGCTCGCTAGCAGTTTTTAGCAGCCGTGCAAACGCTATGCCGCCTCCCACTGGGAGTGTATTTTAGCTTAGCAGAAGTGCGAACGAAAAGATCGCAGAGCGGCGGCAAAGTTTTTTTGTGCAGTTTTAGATGGTATCCGGACTCCAGGTCGACAACAAAAAGGTCGACACACCTTATGTCGACGCCAATTGGTCGACATGGCCAAAAGGTCGACATGAACAAAAGGTCGACAGGAACAAGGTCGACATGAGTTTTTCACAATTTTTTTCTTTTTTGGAACCTTTTCATACTTAACGATCCACGTGGACTACGATTGGAACGGTAATCTGTGCCGAGCGAAGCGGAGCGAAGGCACCATGCCCGAAGCATGGCGAGCGAAGCGAGCCATGCGAGGGGACGCGGTGCACTAATTGGGGTTCCCAGTCACTCTACGAAGAAAACGACACCAAAAAAACATAAAAAACTCATGTCGACCTTTTTCCATGTCGACCTTGTTCCTGTCAACCTTTTGTCCATGTCGATCCAAGGTGTGTCGACCAATTGACGGCGACCTAAGGTGTGTCGACCTTTTTGTTGTCGACCTGGAGTCCCAGACCCGTTTTAGAGTAGCTCAAAACCTACTCAGCGCTTACGATCACTTCAGACTGTTCAGTTCCTGTTTTGACGTCACAAACACGCCCTGCGTTCGCCCAGCCACGCCTGCGTTTTTACTGGCACGCCTGCATTTTTCCAAACACTTCCTGAAAACGGTCAGTTGACACCCAGAAATGTCCACTTCATGTCAATCACTCTGCGGCCAGCAGTGCGAATTAAAAGCTTCGCTAGACCTTGTGTGAAACGACATAGTTCGTTGTAATAGTACGTCGCGCGTGCGCATTGCGCCGCATACGCATGCACAGAAGAGCCGTTTTTGTTGCCTCAACGCTGCACAGCGAACGAATGCAACTAGCAATCAACTCGGAATGACCACCTATATCACTAATGCTGGCCTCCAGGTGAGACAGAAGCTCTGTAACACTACAATGGGAATGAATCAGGTCATAACTGGTCATGCTGTAGAATGCAGTAATGAGACGACAGCTTCCAGTGACGCAGACGGGCATTCTTGTGGGAACACTCAGGAAAGGCCACAGATTTCATTTTCATTTTTCTTTTACACGTGGACACATAAGATTCTATGCAGCGTCTGGGCTATCGGGGACAGTAGAAGAGGCCGACGGTGGCATCTAAATTTACAACATGGTGGCCAGACGGCGAAGCGTGCGTGGGGAAAGCTACAGCTTCTACTGTAAACGGTACTAGAATAACAACAGGGCAGCTGGGACGATTGCCCTCAGGCCCCCACACATAGCTAGGGGAGAATATCTGTATTGTGCGTTGTAGGTGTCGGTGACCATCCTTTGAGAACACTTAGGGTGATATTTATCAATGCTTGGAGAGAGATAAAAGTGGAGAGAGATAAAGTACCAACCAATCAGCTCTTGCTGTCTTTTTTTTAAACATCGCCTGTAGCATTGCAGTTAGGAGCGGATTGCTTGGTACTTTATTTCTCTCTCTCTACTTTACTTCTCTCCAAGCTTTGATAAATCTACCCCTTGGTTTTATAACCCCTTTCCCAAGCAGCTGTCATTGTACAGAACGTCGGAGCGTAAAACAACACTGGCTCAGCGAATACCCAGCACCGCGGCTTCAGGGTATGCCATACCTTACCATTTCTTTGTCGCGGGTTCGGCGTTACGCCCACTGAACGCCAACAACAGGTGTGCCCATACAGTGCAATGCCGGCTGACGCTCAGGATGAGGCAGCGCCCCTTACCAAGCGCTGACATCACCCTGCGCAGGTGATAAACGTACCTGCTGCTTGTTCTCTTTAGAGTACGGTAGCATGGTGGAGACGTGGAACATGATCTCGTGCCCTTGGTAAACAGTGTAGACGGAATGTATTCCCGTTGTGTCATCTGCAAAGAAACCGCAGGAAATTAAATCCGTTCCAGCTTCATGAATGTGTCAACACAGTATTCACACCTAGCCGAGGCGTCGTTAACACTCTGGCCACCAGGGGGCCCCACACTCTGGCTGTAAATGCAGTTACTTATCTCTCTGCAGGCTGCTGCATTTATACCTGTGATCACCTCTGGTCCCTAAGGCTGGGAGGCAGGAAAAGATGATAATTATACCAGGATGCGCTTGTACTGTAGATGCAACAACTATTTCATACTTCCAGGGGGTGTAAATGATATAGGAATCCTCTGGGCAAACGTTCAGTATGTGAGGGGTGAAATTAACATTTTCCTCCACCAGATGGAAATAAAAAAATATATTATACAATGGCCGTGGCCCTCGGCTCCTATATAAAATCTGAGTAGGGGCCCCCAATCTACCTTCACTCCCGGGTATAATAAAAATACAGCCTGATGCTGGAATATACAACAGTGATGGCTAACCTTGACACTCCAGCTGTTGTTGAACTACACATCCCAGCATGCCCTGCATCAGTTTTAGCAAGGTCAAATAGCAAAACTGATGCAGGGCATGCTCGGATGTGTAGTTCAACAACAGCTGGAGTGTCAAGGTTAGCCATCACTGGTATACAGGGTAATAAGGCTGCACTGACTGCATAGCAGAGACCCTCTCATTGCCCGGGTGCCCCCACTGCAGAGTCACCCAATACAGCACAGAAATCCTCCTCCTTTGAACTGGGATCATCGTGTGCCCCACCCAAGTCTATGGCTTTACTCACAGTACGCTGCTGGGGACTCACTTCCTTTGCCTACACTTAAATTTATATAATCCCAATCAGTGTAACGACTTTCCATAACTATACAATTTGCCTTTGCACACAGGAGATCAGGAACAGCGCCCCCCACTGTCAGAGGTCCTCATTGCAGCTGGGGGTGTAGAACGGATGTCAGTAAGTGTAAAGCCCCATTTCTCTATCGTCCTAGTGGATGCTGGGGTTCCTGAAAGGACCATGGGGAATAGCGGCTCCGCAGGAGACAGGGCACAAAAAGTAAAGCTTTTCCAGATCAGGTGGTGTGCACTGGCTCCTCCCCCTATGACCCTCCTCCAGACTCCAGTTAGATTTTTGTGCCCGGCCGAGAAGGGTGCAATCTAGGTGGCTCTCCTAAAGAGCTGCTTAGAGAAAGTTTAGCTTAGGTTTTTTATTTTACAGTGAGTCCTGCTGGCAACAGGATCACTGCAACGAGGGACTGAGGGGAGAAGAAGTGAACTCACCTGCGTGCAGGATGGATTGGCTTCTTGGCTACTGGACATTAGCTCCAGAGGGACGATCACAGGTACAGCCTGGATGGTCACCGGAGCCGCGCCGCCGGCCCCCTTGCAGATGCTGAAGTTAGAAGAGGTCCAGAATCGGCGGCTGAAGACTCTGACAGTCTTCTAAAGGTAGCGCACAGCACTGCAGCTGTGCGCCATTTTCCTCTCAGCACACTTCACACGCTGTCACTGAGGGTGCAGGGCGCTGGGGGGGGGCGCCCTGGGAGGCAAATGTAAACCTATATACTGGCTAAAAATACCTCACATATAGCCCCCAGAGGCTATATGGAGATATTTAACCCCTGCCAAACTTCACTAAAGAGCGGGAGACGAGCCCGCCGTAAAAGGGGCGGGGCCTATCTCCTCAGCACACAGCGCCATTTTTTCTCTCACAGAAAGGCTGGAGAGAAGGCTCCCAGGCTCTCCCCTGCACTGCACTACAGAAACAGGGTTTAAACAGAGAGGGGGGGCACAAATTGGCGATATAAATATATATATAAAGATGCTATTAGGGAGAAACACTTATATAAGGTTGTCCCTATGTAATTATAGCGTTTTTTGGTGTGTGCTGGCAAACTCTCCCTCTGTCTCTCCAAAGGGCTAGTGGGGTCCTGTCCTCTGTCAGAGCATTCCAGGTGTGTGTGCTGTGTGTCGGTACGTGTGTGTCGACATGTATGAGGACGATGCTGGAGGAGGCGGAGAAATTGCCTGTAATGGTGATGTCACTCTCTAGGGAGTCGACACCGGAATGGATGGCTTATTTAGGGAATTACGTGAGAATGTCAACACGCTGCAAGGTCGGTTGACGACATGAGACGACCGACAAACAATTAGTAACGGTCCAGGCGTCTCAGAAACACCGTCAGGGTTTTTTTATAAAAAACGCCCATTTACCTCAGTCGGTCGACACAGACACGGACACTGAATCCAGTGTCGACGGTGAATAAACAAACGTATTCCTCATTAGGGCCACACGTTAAGGGCAATGAAGGAGCTGTTACATATTTCTGATACTACAAGTACCACAGAAAAGGGTATTATGTGGAAGTGAAAAAACTACCTGTAGTTTTTCCTGAATCAGATAAAATAAAATGAAGTGTGTGATGATGCGTGGGTTTACCCCGATAGCAAATATTGGCGTTATACCTTTTCCCGCCAGAAGTTAGGGCGCGTTGGGAAGCACCCATTAGGGTGGATAAGGCGCTCACACACTTATCAAGTGGCGTTACCGTCTCCAAATACGGCCGCCCTCAAGGAGCCAGCTGATAGGCAGCTGGAAAAATATCCTAAAAAGTATATACACACAGACGGTGGTTATACTGCGACCAGCGATCGCCATCAGCCTGGAGATGCAGTGCTGGGTTGGCTTGGTCGAATTCCCTGACTAAAAATATTTTATTGATATAGAGCATTTAATAGGATGCATTCTATATATATGTATGCGAGATGCACAGAGGGATATTTGCACTCTGGCATCAAGATAAGTGCGTTGTCCATATCTCCCAGAAGATGTCATGGACACGACAGTGGTCAGGTGATACAGATCCCATACGGCACATGGAAGTATTGCCGTATAAAGGGAAGGAGTTATTTGGGGTCGGTCCGTCGGACCTGGGGGCCACGGCCACAGCTGGGAAATCCAACCTTTTTACCCCAAGTTACATCTCAGCAGAAAAAGACACTGTCTTTTCAGCCTCAATCCTTCCGTTCCCATGTGGGCAAGCGGGCAAAAGGCCAGTCATATCTGCCCAGACATAGAGGAAAGGGAAGTAGACTGCAGCAGGCAGCCCCTTCCCAGGAAAAGAAGCCCTCCACCAGTGGGGGGGTAGTCTCAAGAGTCTCAGCGCGCAGTGGGATCACTCGCAAGTTGACCCCTAGATCATACAAGTATTATCCCAGGGGTACAGATTGGAGAGTCGAGACATTTTTTCCTCGCAGGTTCCTGAAGCCTGCTTTACCAACGGCTCCCTCCGACAAGGAGGCAGTATTGGGAAAAAATTCACAAGCTGTATTTCCAGCAGGTGATAATCAAAGTACCCCTCCTACAACAAGGAAAAGGGTATTAGTCCTCCACACTATATTGTGGTACTGAAGCCAGACGGCTTGGTGAGACATAGTCTAAATCTGAAATCTTTGAACACTTACATAAAAAGGTTCAAATCAAGATGGAGTCACTCAGAGCAGTGATAGAGAACCGGAAAAAAGGGGACTATATGGTGTCCCTGGACATCAAGGATTACCTCCATGTCCAAATTTGCCCTTCTCAACAAGGGTACCTCTGGTTCGTGATACAGAACTGTCAATATCAGTTTCAGACGCTGCCGTTGAATTATCCACGGCACCCCGGGCCTTTACCAAGGTAATGGCCGAAAAGATGATTCTTAAAAGAAGAAAGGCATCTAAATTATCCCTTACTTGGACGATATCCTGAAAGGGACAAGTTTCCAGAGAACAGTTGGAGGTCGGAAAAGAACTATCTAAAGTAGTTCTACGACAGCACGAGTGGATTCTAAATATTCCAAAAATCGCAGCTGTTTTCCGATGATACGTCTGCTGTTCCTAGGAATGATTCTGGGCATAGTCCAGAAAGAGGTATTTCTCCTGGAGGGGAAAGCCAGGGAGTTATCCGACCTAGTCAGAAACCTCCTAAATCCAGGCCAAGTATCAGTGCATCAATGCACAGGAGTCCTGGGAAAAATGGTGGCTTCTTACGAAGCGATTCCATTCGGCAGATCTCACGCAAAAACTTTTCAGGGGGATTTGCTGGACGAATGGTCCGGATCGCATTTTCAGATGCATCAGCGGATAACCCTGTCTCCAAGGACAAGGGTGTCTCTTCTGTGGGGGCTGCAGAGTGCTCATCTTCTAGAGGGCAGCACATTCAGCATTCAGGACTGTGTTCTGGTGACCACGGATGCCAGCCTGAGAGGCTGGGGAACAGTCACACAAGGAAGAAATTTCCAAGGAAGTGTGGTCAAGTCTGGAGATTTCTCTCCACATGAATATACTGGAGCTAAGGGCAATTTACGATGCTCTGAGCCTAGGAAGACCTCTGCTTCAAAGTCAACCGGTGCTGATCCAGTAGGACATCATCATGGCAGTCGCCCACGTAAACAGACGGGGCGGCACAAGAAGCAGGAGGGCAATGACAGCAAGGATTCTTCGCTGGGCGAAAGATCATGTGATAACACTGTCAGCAGTGTTCATTCCGGGAGTGGACAACTAGGAAGATTTCCTCAGCATAAATGAATTCCACCCGGAAAAGTGGGAACTTCATCTGGAAGTTTCCACATGTTTGTAAACCGTTGGGAAAGACCAAAGGTGGTTATGATGGCGTCCCACATGAAGCGCCAGGTCTAGAGACCCTCAGGCAATAGCTGGGACGCTCTGGTAACACCGTGGGTGTACCAGTCGGTGTATGTGTTCCCTCCTCGGCCTTTCATACCCAGTGTATGGAGAATGATAGGAAGGAGAGGAGTAAGAACTATACTCGGGGTTCCGGTTTGGGCCAAGAAGAACTTGGTACCCGGAACTTCAAGAGATACTAGAAAGGATCTTGATTCAGCAAGAATCATGTCTGTTCCATGACTTACCGCAGCTGCGTTGACGCCAGGGCGGGTGAACGCCGGATCCTAAGGGAAAAAGGCATTCCGGAAGAGGTCATCCCTACCCTGGTCAGAGCCAGGAAGGAGGTGACCGCACAACATTATCACCGCTTAGGTGAAAATATGTTCCATGGTGTGAGGCCAGGAAGGCTCCACGGAAGAATTTCAACTAGGTTAATTCCTACATTTCCTGCAAGCAGGAGTGTATATGGGTCTCAAATTGGGGTCCATTAAGGTTCAAATTTCGACCGGTCGATTTTCTTCCAGAAAGAAATTGGCTTCAGTTCCTGAAGTCCAGAAGTTGTTAAGGGAGTACTGCATATACAACCCCTTTTTGATGTCTCCAGTGGCACTGGGCGATCTCAACGTAGTTTGGGATTCCTAAAATCACATTGTTTTAAACAACTCAAATCTGTGGATTTGATATATCTCACATGGAAAGTGACCATGCTGTTGGTCCTGGCCTCGGCCAGGCGAGTGTCAGAATTGGCGGCTTTATCTCACAAAGCCATATCTGATTGTCCATTCGGACAGAGCAAAGCTGTGGACTTGTCCCCAGTTTCTCCCTAAGGTGGTGTCAGCGTTTCACCTGAACCAGCTTATTGTGGTGCCTGCGGCTACTAGGGACTTGGAGGACTCCAAGTTGCTGGATGTTGTCAGGACCCTGAAAATATAGTTTCCAGGTCGGCTGGAGTCAGGAAATCTGACTTGCTGTTTATCCTGTATGCACCCAACAAGCTGGGTGCTCCTGCTTCTAAGCAGACTATTGCTCGTTGGATTTGTAGTACAATTCAGCTTGCACATTCTGTGGCAGGCTTGCCACAGCAAAAAATATGTAAATGCCCATTCCACAAGGAAGGTGGGCTCATCTTGGGCGGCTGCCCGAGGGGTCTCGGCATTACAACTCTGCCGAGCAGCTACGTGGTCGGGGGAGAACACGTTTGTAAAATTTTACAAATTTGATACCCTGGCAAAAGAGGACCTGGAGTTCTCTCATTCGGTGCTGCAGAGTCATCCGCACTCTCCCGCCCGTTTGGGAGCTTTGGTATAATCCCCATGGTCCTTTCAGGAACCCCAGCATCCACTAGGACGATAGAGAAAATAAGAATTTACTTACCGATAATTCTATTTCTCGGAGTCCGTAGTGGATGCTGGGCGCCCATCCCAAGTGCGGATTATTCTGCAATACTTGTACATAGTTATTGTTACAAAAATCGGGTTATTGTTGTAGGAAGCCGTCTTTCAGAGGCTCCCTTTGTTATCATACTGTTAAATGGGTTTAGATCACAAGTTGTACGGTGTGATTGGTGTGGCTGGTATGAGTCTTACCCGGGATTCAAAATCCTCCCTTATTGTGTACGCTCGTCCGGGCACAGTACCTAACTGGAGTCTGGAGGAGGGTCATAGGGGGAGGAGCCAGTGCACACCACCTGATCTGGAAAAGCTTTACTTTTTGTGCCCTGTCTCCTGCGGAGCCGCTATTCCCCATGGTCCTTTCAGGAACCCCAGCATCCACTACGGACTCCGAGAAATAGAATTATCGGTAAGTAAATTCTTATTTTTATCACGTGTGTTTACTGACATCGCTAACGTGGAGCTTTAAAAAGTTTTCAACTTTGCAGTAAAATTCCACTAACAGTTAGTGTTTCTTAAATAATTAGGTTTACCATACTGTCCCTTTAATTTGGGATGCTTATGGTTTACACAGGTTCTGTGGCTGATTACAACCAGGTGACATGCAGGCTTTAGTCAGCCAGCCACAGAACCTGTGTAATTCATTAGTGTCCCGGTTTAAAGGGATTGTATGGTAAGCCTATAAATAATGGGGGTCATTCCGAGTTGATCGTAGCTGTGCTAAATTTAGCACAGCTACGATCATGAACTCAGACATGTGGGGGGACGCCCAGCACAGGTCTAGTCCGCCCCGCATGTCAGTGCCGCCCCCCCCCCCCGCAGAAGTGCAAAGGCATCGCACAGCGGCGATGCCTTTGCACTTCAAGAGTAGCTCCCGGCCAGCGCAGCTTTAGCGTGCTGGCCGGGAGCTACTCATCGCGCCTCAGTCCGCAGCCACCCCCCGCACGGTCCGGCCACGCCTGCGTTGGCCGGACCACGCCCACAAAACGGCGTCCAAACACCGCCGTTTTGCCCCCTCCCGCCCATCGACCGCCTCTGCCTGTCAATCAGGCAGAGGCGATTGTAGCACAGCGACGGGCGGCCAAGCGCCAGCGCATGCGCCGTTCTGACCCGATCGCTACGCTGCGAAAAACTGCAGCGTGCGATCGGGTCAGAATGACCCCCAATGTTCTACTGTGATTCTGGAATTAATAACAAGGGAGACCCTAGGACAGAGGTTCTCAAACTCGGTCCTCGGGGGCCCACACAGTGCATGTTTTGCAGGTCTCCTCACAGAATCGCAAGTGAAAGAATTAGCTCCACCTGTGGACCTTTTAAAATGTGTCAGTGAGTAATTAATACACCTGTGCACCTGCTGGGTTACCTGCAAAATATGCACTGTGTGGGCTCCCAAGGACCGAGTTTGAGAACCTCTGCCCTAGGATATGACCACCCCATAACTCCCAACATGACCCTCTCCAGGAGGGACAGAATGCCCCTGGACCGCCACAGACACAGTATGCGTACAGTAAGAGGGTTCTTACTTTTGGTATCTAGTCCTCCCCTGTAGCCGATCCAGCTCCTCAGCGTGATGGTGTCTCCAAGCAAGTTCAATAATTTTTGGAAACTTTCACTTCCGGCTTCTGGAATCAAAGGAGAAATCCTGATCGTCAAACACTGAGAAAATGACCAAACGAGGGGCCTTATTCAGCCTGGATCACTATTGAGACAGAAATTGCGATTTTCTCAGAACTGCGTCTGCTACAAATCGCATGTGAAGAGCCGCCCAGAAAGGCAAAAGATGCCACCGATGCATTCGCAAATTTGCATATACATTCACATAATTGCGATGCATATTCAGAAATCGAGTACCATCCAGTTGACCCATGCATACGCAGAATAAACGCAGCTGCAGTGGCGGCGGCGCCATGATTTCAGCCACAGCTGACGTCATATGCACGGCCGGAAAACAGGCATGACACGCCTGTGTTTTCCCAACCACTCCCCACAAACGCCATGTGACCTCCCACAAACGATCACTTTCTGCCAATCGCACTTTGCTGGGCCTGCGATCGTACTGCGCATGCATTTCAGCCTTCGCGCACCTGCGATGCAGTCGCAGCGCATGCGGTCATCCGATAATTGCCCAATTTGCAATTTTGCAACAGAACCACAGAACTATTACAGAGCAGCAGTTACTGAGGAGGGTCCAATTCACTGAGTGCTAAGGGGAGGGTCCAATTCACTGAGTACTAAGGGGAGGGTCCAATGCTAAGGGGAGGGTCCAGCTAAGGGGAGGGTCCAATTCACTGAGTGCTAAGGGGAGGGTCCAATTCACTGAGTGCTAAGGGGAGGGTCCAATTCACTGAGTGCTATGGGGAAGGTCCAATTCACTGAGTGCTATGGGGAAGGTCCAATTCACTGAGTGCTATGGGAAGGTCCAATTCACTGAGTGCTAAGGGGAGGGTCCAATTCACTGAGTGCTAAGGGGAGGGTCCAATTCACTGAGTGCTAAGGGGAGGGTCCAATTGACTGAGTGCTAAGGGGAGGGTCCAATTCACTGAGTGCTAAGGGGAAGGACCAATTCACTGAGTGCTAAGGGGAGGGTCCAATTTACTGAGTGCTAAGGGGAGGGTCCAATTCAACAGGTGTCAGTGGGAGGGAGAGATTGAGTAGGTATCAGGGGGAGGTGGGGTGTTCAGAACTGCCGACACAGCTGCACTGTCCACGGACACTGAAAGCGGGAGTCTCAGCGCTTGCACGCTCCGTCGCACAAGGGGAAGGCAGCAAATAGCATTTGAATATTATCGCAGCCATAAATCCGAAAAAAATAAATCGCAATAGCAAATGCTACTATTACCGCCCCTGAGCCACGCCCAATGACCCTACAATGTGCAGCTGCAGTTGTCATTTTTGTAGCTTCATTTTTCTTTTGCTCCCACTGCAATTTTTCTTCTTCACCGAGGTGTAAAACAACAGGTGGTCGTGTTATTACCATTTATCCGTAGTGCTGTCCGTAGAACTAGCACCAGGTAAGACCTGGATGCAAACAGCATACAAACCTGCGGTGTACAGAGGTAACCCCCGCTAGCGATACATTTTGTCAGATTTAACCGGCAATAGTGGCTGTGGCGATTTAAATCCTGCTGCTGCCCTGAATCTATAATCAGCGTCTCATTACCGCGATAACGAAAAAAAAAATGCTTTTTCATAGTTTTAACATATGTATGTATTTTTGTCGTCAATAGTTTTCATTAAGGGGTACAGAAGAAAAAAGGGAATTATCGATTTTTATTATTATTATTATTAT